>NC_057361.1:107893879-108553129 GCF_016509475.1 Prionailurus bengalensis
CATTCCATTCAGATAAAGAAGAGAGCAGTTATGTCGGGAAGGGGAGGGGATAAAAGGGGGAACCCTTCCAAGGGACTGAGGGAGAGTTCACATGGGTTTTAAAGTCACTTCCCACAAGTGACAGGATGCTAAGCTTCGTAGGCTGCTCGTCTTCAAGGAAAAGCCATCCAGAGCCAGAACTGGGCCTGGCAGCCCAAGAACAGAGTTCTTGAGTCACTAAGCTTACAGAGACAAGAGAGACTTTCTCTCCAGCAACTGATAAGCTTTAAAGGGGGCAAAGGGCAAGGAAAAGAATGGGAAAAGTTAATTATTCCAAGATACCTGTATGCATCAGACAATTTAAATTTGCCTGCATTTGTTGTCACAAAAATGTATCACATTCATGAACCTGGACAAGATAATTCTAAGGGAAAGGAGCCAGAGTAGGCCCCATATTGTATGGTTCCATTTGTATGAAATATCCAATATAGCCAAATCCATAGAGGCAGAAAGCTGATTAATGTTTCCCAGGAGCTGACAGGAGAAGGGAATAGGGAATGACTGCCTAATGACTACAGGGGTTTCTTTCAGAATGATAAAAATGTTCTGGAATTAGTTCTGGAATTAGACAGTGGTGGTTGCATAATCTTATGAATGTTCTTAAAGCCACTGAATTGTGCACTTTAAAATGTTTAAAATGATACATTTTTTTGGTATGTGTATTTTACCACAATAAAATAAAACAATCATTAAAGAGTATCATACCCAAAGCTTTGGTTCTTGTTGGATAGTTTTGCCTGTTTGCATAAAGTTTTTTTAAATGGCATTAAGTTGCTTATGTTAATCTCTGAGCCCAGCTAGGACCCTTAATGTTTATGACCTTCTGTCAGCAAAATATGAGCTGTGCCTCAGAACAGACCCTTCATGTGCATTACAGAGACTAGGGATAAAAGATGAACACTAAAGTCCTAGAACCAGGACACAAGCATCCTAGAAAGGACAGCTCTGTGGCACAGAGTTTAAGGACAAGTCTGGGGACTGACAGTGTTAGCAAGATAGTCCAGTGTCCATACAGATTAGGAGGGTGGGCCATGTAGTCAAAAAGACCTGGGTTGAAATCTCTGCTCCACCCCTCCACCCCTTGCTACCTATGAAATCTTAGACAAGTCACTTTACCTCCCTGAAGCCTCAACATCCTTATCTGCAAATGGGTCAAATAAGAATTAAAACAATGTTCAAGGACCCGTGTCTTATTAGGCACCAGGTTACTTCAGAGTAGAGTAGAGCTCTATCATGACCCAGCCTTGTCCCTTTGCCCTTCAGCCAAGGCTGCTCTCTTGATCTCTGTTCTGCATGCTTACTTATGGATCAGAAGGTTACACCACACTTACTATACATCAAGACACCATTCTATATGCATTACAAATATTAATTCATTTGATGCCCAAAATAACCCTATTGATGTCAATACTGCTATGATAATCCATTCTCATTTTACGAATATGCAAAATAAGACACAGAAGGGTTAAGTGATTTGTCCAAGATCACACAACTAGTAATGGCAAGGCCAGAACTTGAACCCAGTCAGCCCAGAGAGTCCATGTCCTTAATAATTACAGAAGTGAGAGTTTGTTTGAAGACAGTGTTCTATTGCTTTTAAAGAAATGGGAAGGGGTGCCTGGGTGGCTTAGTTGGTTAAACAACTGACTTCGCCTCAGGTCATGACCTCACGGTTCGTGAGTTTGAACCCCACATTGAACTCTCTGCTGTCAGTGCAGGGCCTGCTTTGGATCCTCTGTCTCCCTCTCCTTCTACCCCTGTACTGTGCTGCCATGTGCTCCTTCTCTCTCAAAAATAAATAAATATTACAAAAATTTTTAAAAAATAAAGAAACAGAAAGCGATCGCCCTGAGGGAGCCCTCTCAGGAACAGAGTGCCAAAGGGAAAGTATGTTGCTTATGCTTTCTTTGGCTCCTTTGCTTCAAGGGAACACCTGGCAGAAGAAAGTATCCGACATCCGCAGCCAGATGCAAAAGCATCCCAAGGCACCAACTGCTGTCCTTCTGTCAGCGCTTGATGAGACGGCCTGTGAGTGTGGACTCATGGACACGGGTGGGCGCCTCGGTCCCCCCAAACCCCAAGCCTCTTGGACCTGCAACCCAGAACTCCTCCCCCAGTCACCCTATCACCACAGGTTCTCAGAGCTCCATGGCCATGGTCTGTGGGAACTAAGAAGGCTAGGGGGCAGGAGATCATGTCTGCTTAATAAGAAAACCAGGAAGCCCAGAGCACGCTGTAGGCAGCCCACAGGCCATCAGAGGAAGGGGCTGAGCACAACGGCAAAGGCTGTCCCATGAAGGGAAAGGGGCCCAGCTAACACCTGCCATCAGCCTGGCCAGCAACCCAAGAGCATTCAGACTCCCAGCTTTCGCACCTGGTGCAACCCTATTCTGTCCCAGTGTGGCATAGGGCTTCTTACCTGACCCTGGCTCTGGGCTTCAGATATTCTGGGAACCCACTGGAACTGTGCTGGTTGCTGGTGGGGCATATTCATTTTTCTGGGAGAAAGGGGGGTCCATTGCTCTCATCAGCACCTCAAAGCCCCCCTCCCCACAAAACTGAGAAACTTTCAGAGGCAGATGTTCAGGCACACTGCCGGGACTCTTTGGGGCCCAAAGCAAATGGTGGGGCAAAAGTGTGCAAGTCCTTGCCTTGGGCAGACCAGCCTCAAAGAGACCCCATCAATTCTCTTCCCCAGGGCTCTTCAACCTTCGTGGCAGTGACATCCCTTATAACCCCTTCTTCTACTCGTACACACTGCTCACAGACTCCTCTATCAGGTATGGCTTTTCCTTGGCTTGCTCTCCAGGACTTCCTCCAACTCCCACCCCTTGCTGCTCTACCACTTACACGGCCCTGGTACACGGCCTTCCCAGGAACCTGCTGCCTACCCCCACAGGATCCTCTAGGAAGCCTGCAGTGGGCTTTTCCTGACCCCTTGACCTCTGTTCCCACCTACTCCAAATATGGTTTGCTTGGTTCTTTGCTGGAGTTCCTCTGACCTCCAGGAAGTGCATCAAACTTAGAGACCCTCAGGACCCTCCTCATCTTCTGTCCCCACCTAGGTTATTTGTAAACAGGAGTTGCTTAAACTCTGAGACCCTGAAGTACCTCAACTCCAGCTGCACGGGCTCCATGTGTGTGCAAGTCGAAGATTACAGCCAAGTCCGTCACAACGTCCAGGCCTACGCCTCAGGAAACGTGAAGATCTGGATTGGGACCAGCTATACTACATACGGGCTCTATGAAGTGATACCCACGGTAGGTTTGCCAGGCCCCAGCCTGGGCCAGGTTTGCCAGGCCCAGCGTAGGCCAGGCATCGTGCCTGCCCCTGCGCCAGCCCTGATAAGTTTCAACCTAAAGTGGGGCCACAGCCCCTTGGCCATTCAGGCAGTTGGTCAGTCCCCTTCTAGGCCTCCCTAAGAAGAGATGGAAAAAGAGGGAGCAGATGTCTGTCCACAGAGAGCTCAGAGATTGTCAAGGAGACTAGAGAGGGAACAGCCTAGTAGACCAGAGGCTATGAAGCCACCAAACCTGAGACTGGGTCTTGGTTCTGCCCTGAACTGGCTGTGCAATGACCTTGGACAAGTGACTTAGCCAGTCCTAACCTCTGTTTCCTTACCTGTAAAATGGCAATAAGAGTCCTGACCTCAGAGGACTTTATCTGAAGAGATTTAGAGGAGATGGTCCATGCAAAGCCCGGTGCCTGGCACACAGCAGGCACTCAACAGATGGTAGCTGTTATGACATAATACATGCAGGAAACTCACGTTGCTAGATTAGCCCATTGACCATGTTGCTTGATTAGCCCAGGAAAGCTGGGCTTTCCTGCCAGTACTTTTCAAACCCCACTGTGCCCTGGAGATGGCCCCATACCTCTTCCTCTCTGCCCATGACAGGAGAAACTCATAGAAGACACCTACTCCCCAGTGATGGTGACCAAGGCGGTGAAAAATAGCAAGGAACAGGCCCTCCTCAGGGCCAGCCACGTAAGTGACAGGAGGACTAGCCTTTTGGAAACTCCTGATTTGATGAATCAGAAAGGAGCCTGAGGAAGCTTAAGGGAATAGAGAAGTAGACACCAAACTCCTGGGCACCCACCTGGGCTTCATCCCTCATGCCCAACCTGGTACAGTGGTTTAGGGCATGGGCCCTAGAGCTAGAGTGTCTGAATTCAAATCCCAACTCCTCTACCTACCTCCTAGCTGGGTGACTTTGGGCAAGTTGCTTCAGCTCTTTGGGCCTCAGTTACCTCATCTGTAAAATGAGTACCATAATAGTAGTCTACACTATAGGGTTGTTGTGAGGATTAAATAGATAAATATATATGCTATACAATATATAATATGTATAAAATATATAAGTAACTTATAATTAACATTAATTATAATATACAAGTAATATAAAATATAATCTATAATCATATATACATGTGTGTACATATATACATTTATATGCATAGACTATGTGTATACATATGAATATAAATATATACTTATATAAATAAATGTATATAAATATAATATGGAGTATATAAATACATAATTGTATACATATTATATACATATATAAACATAATTAATAATTATGCAAATATAATTATATTGAATAATTATATATATGTGTGTATATATACATATATGTGTGTATATATATATATATATTGCTTTGATCACTGCCTGGCACATTCCAAGTGTTAAGTAAGTGTTAGCTGGCCTGATTTCCTCACCCTGGCAAGACGATAGCTTGCTCTTTTGGATATTCCTGTTCAAATTGGAAGAAATGCTGCATTTTACAAAACTTTCTTATAGATAATTTTAAACGTATACAAAAGTAGAGAAAACAGCATAATGATCCCCACGCACCACCTCTCTGCTCCAGCCCTCTTCAGCTCCTGGCATTTGGTCTACAACTCCAGGTTCATTGCCTACGCCCCCACCCTCCACTGCTGGCTGGTTTTAAAGCAAATCCCAGATATCATACAGTGTCTCCTGTTAACACCCTAGTATCTCTAAAAGAAAACACTTAGGAAGTGTCGCTAAAAGATAGAACTCTTTTTAAAACATAACCACACTGTAATCACATATAAACTTTAAGAATCCCTTAAGATCATCAGTCAGTGAAACCCTCGAGTTTTCAAAGCTCAGCTCCCCAGCAGCCGCCTGATCCCCCTTGATCCCAGAGCCCTGGCTGCGATCCTGCTGCAGCCCTCTCTTCTGCTTGCCCACTGCAGGTGCGGGACGCCGTGGCTGTGATCCGCTACTTGGTGTGGCTGGAGAAGAACGTGCCCAAAGGCACGGTGGATGAGTTCTCGGGGGCAGAGCTGCTCAACAAGTTCCGAGGGTGAAGAACCACTGCTGACATTTTGACCATTTTTAAGGGTGGGGGTGGGGGCAGGGAGGGGCACCTGGTCTCCTTACTTCAGTGGGAAGACTCTCTTTGTATTTGGGGGACCTCTCTGGAACAAGGAGTAGCAGGTTTTGGCGGCGGCGGGTGGGAGGGGGTCGGGGAGCTGGGCAGGGCGGGTTGGATGACAGTGCCTGGAATCGCTGGAAGCGGGACACCTTGAAGGGCCACAACCCATCAGTGCCCCCTGGTGTCTGCTTCAGGCACAGACCCTGTTTCCCTGGGGGAGGCTGGCTCAGGACAGGTATGGCTCCTGGACCGCTTGAAAGTATCAAGTTAGGGAGTGAAGTTCCCTGAGGGCACGCATGGCCCAGGCCATAAGCATACTGTAGGTTTGAGGTGCAGGATGCTGCTGTGGGGCTGGGGAAGCTTTCAGACACAAGAAACTAGGTTTCTTCACTCTCACTTTACCATAAACTTACTTTGGGACAATGGGCCTTGGTTTCCACATCTGTAAAATGGGGGAGGAGGGGGACAAATTGGTGTCTACAGCCCCTCCTTCTCTGACCTTGAATGCTCTATAACTGACAGACTGGAGCCTGGGAAGATGGCACCAGGAGGTGGGGCTGGGAGAGGCAAATGGAGTCTGGCCGAGGTAGAGGCAGCCATAACCTTCATTTGCCCTGATTAGATATGCTGGGTCCAGCCTAGACCCTGAGCCCATCCACTGACCATTCCTGCCATGTACTTTTCAGAAAGGAACAGTTCTCCTCTGGACCCAGTTTTGAAACCATCTCTGCTAGTGGCCTGAATGCCGCCTTGGCCCACTACAGGTACTTCAGGAGAAGGAATTTTCTAGGCCCCTGTAGGGACGGGATCCTGGGGTATATGCAGGGGCTGGGGGTGTGAAGGAAGGAATGCTCTGGGGCCCAGGCCCACATTTAAGGTTTGAGACTCTTTAGCACTGTGGAGGCTATGATGGGCAGTGGAGCTCAGTCAGGGATTGGGAGTCTTCTTGGAATTAAAAGGCCTGAGCAGTTTTCCCCACAAAAGGCTGAGACTTTGTGAACACACAGGGCTGAGGGATCTGGAAGGGAGGCGGGGCTGCTGGATGTTTTTCCTTGGCTTCCTGCGAGTTGTTTATATTAGCTAATTCTTAAAGCTCTCGAGTACATGGGGAGAAAGCCCTGTTCACCCAGCCTGAACCAACTAAGGAGGGCCCAGAGGTGGGCTAACCAGATGTTTGGCTCCATAGAAAACAAACACCTGCAGCCCAGCCTGATAGAATTTGGGGGCCCAAACCCACCAGAATGCCTCAGCCTGGCATGGGCACAGCAGGAAGAGATCAGATGTCCTCCATGGGCCAGCCTGGCCTGTCCCAGAATTCCCTCCCCCAAAGTCTCCCAAGCCCACAGCTGCCTTGGCCCAGCCCCTTCTCCCCTCTAGAGAGTAGCAGGGTAGGAATTCCTTGGCCCTACCAACTCTTGCTCTCTAGCCCCACCCTCGAGGACTCTCCCTTCATATTCCCTGGCTTCTCAGCAGTCACAGAAAGAAAGAGAGCACTAGACTGAGCATCTGGGTCCAGGCCGAGCTCCTCCCCAGCTTTACTGCATAGCCTCCTGCAAGCCTCTTGGCTTCTGTGGGCCTGTTTCTCCCTTATGTAGAAGGAGACGACTGCACTGGTTTGCTCTCTGAGGCTCTCCAGGCTCCTGCATTCTGGGTTCCTTCTTCTCTCTCTTCCCAGGGACCAAGGCCTTGCTTGGTGAGGTATAGGACAAGCAGGTGTGTACTGAGTACATTAGCAGCATCACCTGAGTACTCTTCCAGGGCCCTTTGGGAAATAAGGGGTGAGGGGGTTCCTCTGCTTCCACTCGGGACCTCCACCCTGCCCAGTGTAGGGTTAGGCTACTCCCTTCTCAGTGGCTCTCCCCTTCTTAGCCCGACCAAGGAGCTGCACCGCAAGCTATCCTCAGATGAGATGTACCTGCTGGATTCTGGGGGGCAATACTGGTATGTACTCCCCACCCTGCCCTGCCCGAATATCTCAACACAGACATCCTGGGCTGCCTAAGAGCTGGTCGAAGCTTTCCCTTCCTGGGTGTGGATCCTTTGTATGAAAAAAGAGAGCCCTGGATTGAATGACCCTGAGCATTGTTCCCATGTTCATACTTGCGGATCCTTGCACGGTGGGAAACACAGAAGCCAAGTCATTGGGGCTGCCCGTGCAGCACCTCTGGGAGAATCAGAAACATCTCTCCTTGTTCAAGTGAAGTGGGTTTTTTTAATTTTTTTAATCTTTATTTATTTTTGAGAGAGAGAGATGGAGTGCAAGCGGGGGAGGAACATAGAGAGAGGGAGACACAGAATCCAAAGCAGGCTCCAGGCTCTGAGCTGTCAGCACAGAGCCTGACGCGGGGCTCGAACTCATGAACCGTGAGATCATGACCTGAGCCGAAGTTGGATGCTCAACCGACTGAGCCACCCAGGCGCCCCAAGTGAAGTGTTTTTTAAGCCTTCATGTTATTACACAGTCTGAACAGCCATGCTTAGCAGCCCTGCCTGGCTGCACAAACACTGTACTCACATTCTCACCTACTCACGCACACACCAGCAGCATGCATCCTCCCTCAGCCCCCTCTCCCCACCCTGCACAGATGCAGTGACCATGTCAGGTTGGGGGTGGCAGCCAGATCAGGCCTCCACAAGCAGCAGGTGAGGAGAGAAGCACCCTCAGAGGGTGCCCAGAGCACAGTTGAAACAGGGCACACCTATCAGCATGGGTATGTCTGTGAATAGATATGTGTGAGTGACCATGTGTAGGGTTATGTAGGAGGGCACTCTCCCCCTCCCCACCCCTGCCACCTCCAAGACTCCACAATCTGTGCGTCCTCCTGTGTGCTCTCATTGAAATTAGTATATAACCACGGAGTGACTGGTACCCCTTTAGATGTGTTACCCTTGTACAGTACACAATCTGAACACGCAGACATGTCAGCCATGCAGAATAGGCTAACTAACCCCAGTTTTTCCTAATTTGTGACCAATCATTCACACAGGAGTTGAGATGAGATGAGTCAGTAGATTTTTCCCTTCTTATCTAGGAAGCAAGTGGATTGTAGAAAAGCTTGGGCAGGGTTGGCGGGGGGCCAGGGGTGGGCAGGAAGGGGTATGCCGAACTGGTGGAAGAGCGAGGAGTAGCTTCAGTTTCCCATTCTCTATCCTGTGGCAATGGTGCATGTGCCAGTGACAAAGGCTCTTCGCTTGCTCTTAGTGCAGCTCTGGGAGCTAACCCAAGAGCTCAGCCTAGCAGGCTTCGCTCATCACATTGTGCTCATCACAGTCTGGCGTTGTGCTACTGTGTACTTGAAATGGCCAATGTGCAAAGAGGAAGTGAATTTGAGGGGTGTTGCTGGATTAGGGCATGCTCAGAGAGGGTGAGGCCAGGGAACTGGTCACCTCACTTCCTCTTCTCCTCTTCTGAAGAAGTCTGCCACGCCCTGTGACCTGCTCCCAAGGAGGAATCCCCAGGGCCCTGGGATTCTCTCCCCTCCCCCTTCCTACTGGTGACCACAGGGACCATCTGGGGGAACAGCTGCTGCTGTGGTTGGGAGTCAGACTTTTTGGCTTCTGGCTTCAGTTTCCTGGGACTCTGAGCAAACCCTTGTGTGAGATCCATATTTACAAGGAGAGATCTGTGTAGAGAGTCAATGCTTGCTCGAGGCCTGGCTTCACTGAGCCTCAGAAAGGGGGATGGCTCATGGCCTCAATTGCCTCATCTGGGAAATGAGGATAATGAGGCCCCCTCTGCTACCCTTCCCAGGGAGCTGCAAAAGTGTTCTAGAAATGGTAAATAACTATGTGAATGTGTAAGAATATGATGATCTCTCTGAACCTCAGTTTCTCCACCTGTAAAAATGGGACAGTCCCCTTCCTCCTGCCTCCCCGAAAGCCTGGTAGAAAATTTGCTTGTAAAGCTAGGCTGACCCAAGAAACTCAGATTTGTAAAACAGCCAAAATAGGTGGGATGGGGGTGGAGTATGTATGTGGGAGATCAGAAATGTCAGACAACATAGTGACTTTGAACTTCATAGCTTTCAGAGTCCCTTTATGCACAGAAGCTGAAGATGGGAAATTGACAATGGCATCTATGTTCTTCCTTTACCCCTAACCCACCTCACCACCACCCCACTCTTACCACTCAAACCCCAGTGGGAAACACACGGGAAGCACATGGCCAAGCTGTATATGCTGAGTGTCCTTCTCCACAGGGATGGAACCACAGACATCACCAGAACGGTCCACTGGGGCACCCCCTCTGCTTTCCAAAAGGTAAGAATTGGACCCAGAATACCCCTACCCACCTTTACCCAACGGACACCCAAGCAATCACTCCAGCAAGAACCCTTCATTTTACGGAGGCTAAAGCTGAGGCCCAGAGAGGTTAAGTAGTTTGCCCAAGGTCACACAACAAGTTAGTACCAGAAAACCCAGTGCTCCTGGCTACTTCCCCAGAGATATTTCAGGCCACCAACAGGGCCTCAGCCGAAGCTTATCATCATCCCATTTCAGTGAATCAGTGAACAAATATTTATTCAGTGCTGTCTGTGTGCCTAGTCCCGTGCTCCGTAGAAAAGAGGAAAAAACATTCCAGGCAGAGAGAAATTGCATGAGAAGTCTCAGAGGCAGAGGTGGAAAGGAGCTGAAGGTTTTCAGAAAGAAGTGAGGGCTGGCCCACATGGAGAAGAGGCTGGGACGTCCTCTATGTACATGGAGGGGAGGGTGCTCTAGGTGGCGAGGGAACAGGGGGCCACATTCATGCTTTCAGCAAGTCGACCATGGCTTGAACGTGGTGCTGGAAATAAAGAACAAACAAGAGCTGGCCAGGCCTCAAAGAGCTCAAGTTTAGTGGGTTGAGTCCAATGCCCCAGGCTGTCGTGCACAAGGTGACAAACCTGTGTGCTTGCGTGCCCATGTTTGTGTGCATGTGTGTGATGAAAGGACTTACCACATTGCCACAAGGAGTGAACAGGAGAAGAGGTTGCTGTCAGCCCACCTCCCTCCCTTTATCCGCAAGGTAAGCAGCCCAACCGAGCAAGGCTGACCTGCCAGATTATGAGGCCCCAACCCAAACCTGAGGCCTGAAGGAAACTCAAGGATGATCATAATAGTAATAAGGGTGCTGATCTGTATTTGAACATTTACTGTTTGAAGCATCTCATGTGCATAAGTGGACCTACTCTTCCTAACAGCCTTACGAGCTGGTACTGTGATCATTCCATTACAAATGAGGAAATTGAGGGACAGGGTGGTTAAAGTAGCTTGCCCAAGGTCTCAGAGTTTGTGAGTGGCTACGTCAGGACTCTAGCCCAGGGGTTTGCCTCCCAACCCCGTACTGTCAAGCCTCAGCCCACCACCATCTATAAGCGTCCCTGTGGACCAGTTAAAGAGAACCACATGGACCAAGCTCCAGCTTTCAACAGGTCCCCCTCGGAAACTCCCAGGATCCTCCCCTTACTCACCACGTTACCTCTCCCTCTCCCCATCAGGAGGCATACACCCGTGTGTTGATCGGAAATATCGATCTGTCCAGACTCGTCTTTCCTGCTAATACATCAGGTGGGTTTTGGAAACCAGGCTGGACCCAGAGCCTCAGGCCCTGATTTCTCTGGACCCAGACTGCCACCCTAGAAGGCTAGTGTGGCAGAGATTATATCACCATCCCATCCATTGTATAGATGAAAAAAATCCAGCCCAGAGAGTGAAAGCAGGTTGCCCAAGGTCACACAGAGGATTACTGGGAGAGCCAAGCCTTGAACCCAGGCCTCCTGACTCCTAATCTAATACTGTAGCTTAGTGGGGTAGGGGAGGCTACTGTGGGCTGTAGCAGTCATGGGAGGACTCCTAGAGGAAGTGGGTGTCTTGATGGATGGGGAGAAATTATAGTAGAGTCATCAGTCTAGGTAACATAGGTACAATGTAGGATGTGCTGTAAACAATGCATGCTAACCTGCCTCTCAGGAGCCACTCTCCACAGGTACCATCTTGGTAGTTGACTCTGGGACAAGAGAGCAGGAAGGGGCCAAGCAGACAGTTGGGTCCAGCTGACTGACTGGGGGCTATCTCTCTTCCAGGGCGAATGATGGAGGTGTTTGCCCGCAGAGCCTTATGGGATGTTGGGCTGAATTATGGTCACGGGACAGGCCATGGCATTGGCAACTTCCTTTGTGTGCATGAGTGTAAGTGTCTCTTCGGCACTTCCCTGGGCTCCCCGCCCCCCACTTCTTGTGAAGGAGATAGAACATTGCATAGGTATGGAAATGACCGAGACCCACAGAGATGCAGTGACCTACCCAGGGTTAACCAGCTGGTGGGAGGTGATGCTCCACAGGGTAAGTGAGAAATCCTGACACCTGGCCATTCCTGCTGCCTGCTTGGCATCTGGGAGGACCTCAGAGAGAGGAGTGGCAGGTCAAGGCCTAGCGGCTGTCTGGCATAGACACCAAAGTAATAAAAAACAGAGCCAATGTGGTCTCTGTGCCAGCCCCAGGTAGACAAAGATGTGGTGGACAAGTGCTGCTGGAGAAAGCCCAGTTTCCCCAGTTGGTCCCCAGAGCCTGCTAGTTTCTGAGCTGGAGAGTATGAGAGGGTTGATGCTCTGCCTACATCTCCTTTTCCAGGGCCAGTGGGATTCCAGTACAACAACATCCCCATGGCTAAGGGCATGTTCACCTCCATCGGTATGGCTCTCAAGCTCTTCCACCCCCTCCCCCGCCCAAGACTAGCCCAGGACTACAGTTGAGGGAGTGCCAACCTTCAGGGAACATGCCAGGCACAGACCCACTGAGATCCACCACTCCCAGCGCCAAGTGGATTGTCATACCCCAATCCTAAATCCCTTCAGCTCATACACTCATTTTGCCCTTGGGAGTCAGTTCCTGACTGTACATCCAAACACTGGAGACTCCAATCAAAGGTGGGGAAACAGGGCAGTAGCACACAAGGATATGGAGGTGCCTCCAGGATCCAAGTGAGCTCTTAAGTCTTCTCTGCTTGGCTACAAGGCCTGGCAGGTTGCCTCTGCGTGGTCAGTGAGCATCTACCCAGTGGTGGGTCTGCCTGAGCCAAGGGACAGCCAGACAGCTGGGCACTCCAGCCACTCCTCAATTTGGACAGGAAACACAGGCTTGGGTCCTCCTCCTGCTTAATACCACAAGCATCTCTGTGTCTCCTAGAACCTGGTTACTATCAGGATGGAGAATTTGGGATCCGTCTTGAAGATGTGGCCCTTGTGGTAGAAGCAAAGACCAAGGTAAAGTGCTGCTGAAGCGGCCTAGAGCTATGGATGGCACAGCAGTGACTTTGGGCTGCATGGGGTATAAGGAAGGTCAAAGGAGAAGGGCATTAAATAGGAGGCATGAATTCATTTGAAGTTTTCCTGGGCTCTAGAAAAATTCCATAACTCAGAGTTTCTCAAACCTGTTTGCACAATAGAATATCCGCATCATCAGAAGAGCTTTTTGTTTTTAATGCCAGTGCCCAGGTCCCACTCTAGACCAAAGGAATCTGTGTCCCTGCCCTAAATCATTGGTCCTCAATGCACATAATAATGGCCAGGGGAGTTTATTCGACATGAAGATTCCCTATAATAGCAGCCAAAGGGGATAAAATTCTTATGTATAAACTTAAAAAGACTTATATGGAGAAAATCTCTACTGAGGGACATAAAAAAGATTTAAGTAAATGGTGCACTCTGGAAAGGAGCCTCAGTATTATGGAGATGTCATTTCTCCCTAAATTAATCTATAAATTCAAGACAACCACAATTTCGATGCTAACTGGATGCTTTTGTGACTTCACGAAATGATAGTAAAATTTGTAAAAATAAACATGCAAAAATAGCTAAGTAGATAGGAAAATTCTGAGAAAGGAGAGCAATAAAGGAAACTAGCCTTTTCAGATATTAGCACAGACTCTGAAGCTACTGTAACTAAAACAGTATGGCACTAAAGATGAGAGAGACAGATATAGCAATGAAACAGAATAGTCAGTCCAGAAACACATCCTCTAATTTCTACAAACAAAGTGAGAATTTAATTTATAATAAAGCTGGCATTTCAAAACAATAAAGACCAGATACATTTTATAAATGGGCAGGGGGGACAAATGGCTAATCATTTGGGGGTTTATTAAAGTGAAGAACCTTACTCTTACACCCAAATAAAATTCTGAATTGATCTCAAGATTTAAAGGTAAAACCATAAAAGATCTGGAAGAAAATCTATATAAATTCATTTATAATCCCAGGGTGGAAGTGGGCCTTTCTATGCAAGACCTGGAAGCCGTGAAGGAAATTGATCAATTAAATTTAAAACTGTACGGAAACAAGACCATAAACAAAGTCAAAAAATGTATGACATATAGCAAAGAAAGGATGCGTTTCCTTCTTTCACCATGAGCTTTTTACAAATCAGTAAGACAAAAATAGGGAAAACAGGGGGGGAAAAAAGCAAAGGACATGAAGAGGCAACTCACTAAGATAAACACAAATGCTCCATAAATGTGAAAAGATGCTCAACTTTATTCTTAAAGAAATACAAATCAAAACAACAATAGAATATCATGTTCCACCTGTGTGATTGGCCAAAGTGAGAGATTTTGGTGATACCCAGTACTGTTGAACGTATGAGGAAACCGGCCCTCTCACACTGCTGGAGGAAATACAAACTGATACAATCTTTCTGGAGAACAGCTTCACAATATCTATCAAAACATCTATTTGAAATGCCTATCCCTTTTGTCTCAGCAATACCTCTGCCAAATATGTATCTTCTGGATATAGTCCCAAAACGTCACCAAACTTTTATACATTGATGCTGATTGTAGTACTTGTACTATGGTCATAGTGAAAAAGAAGTGGAAACAGATTAAATATCCATCCCTGATTACATAAATCATCATCTGCATACTATGGACCCTTACGCAGCCCTCAAAAGAGACTGAGGTAGATATCTTTGTGCTAATATGCAGTGCTCTCCTATGTTCCCTTTTAAGAGGGTGGCGAGCAGGTGCAGAAAAGCAGGTGGGATCCATTTTGTGTGGATTAAAATACATACATACACACATACACACATACAAACCTACGTACTGTATATGTCTTAAATGTTTTCAGGAAGGAAACCAAGCAGGGAGAAGACTTTTAATTTTTATTGTGTATCCTTTTGTAGTTTGAACTTTCTAAGCACAAGCAAGCAAAGGATCTCTGAGAAATGGGAATTATAGACTTATTCTTCTTTATATTCATCTCTATAGGTAGGTCCATTGATAGATACAAAGAGATGTAGCTAGATAGAAATATATAGAGATATAGATTACATGGATAGATATAAAAACTTAATAACTTATCTTAAAATTATTTAAATGTAGTTTCCCAACCGTGTACTAGAGATTCTCACTCCAGTGGTCTGGGGGGAGGGGTGGACCCTGGAATCTACATATTTAACAAGCCCCCTCAGTGCTATAGATGCACACACTTTGAGAAATACAGACCTAAGTCTAAATTTTAGGAATCCAGATGGAAAGACCAAAGGTGAGGTGTTAAGTGATAGACTGGGGTTTGGGGAGGGTCAAGGGGACTGTAGGATGTTCAGGCCTATCTTGAATCTCAAGCTTGACAAGTGTCAGTTCCTTGTGCCCATGGCTTGAGTGGAGTATTCCCTCCCTCCCTTCAGCCTACCACCTTCTCCTCACTCATTCTCCTGCTTTCCCACCTTCCCTGTGGCATCCCAGTACCCCGGGTCCTACCTGACCTTTGAAGTGGTATCCTTGGTGCCCTATGATCGGAACCTCATTGATGTCAGCCTGCTGTCTCCTGAGCAGGTAAGTGATCCTCAGCACTTTGATCTTACAGCCCATGAACCACTGACTGACTTCTTCCCAACCCTGGGCCTCTCTTGCCTCTTTTCCCTCTACCCCAAGACCCTCTGCCACTTCCCCTCACCTGGTAGGGTCCACACTGTTGGCATTTATAGGCACATCCTGGGGCATCCCTTCCCTACTCACCAAAGACCCCAAAGCTTTTAGAACTCTTTGGTCAGACTAACCTACCCAACCCCCAGTAGTGAACTCCTGGGGAGTCTCTGCCACCTCAAGTCCTAGCATAAGACTCAGTCCCTTCTTCTGTGAAATGAAGATAATTATGCTTGCCCTACTTTCATTCCTGAGCCACTCCCATCTGCCACCCACCCCATGAAAGTCACTGTGACTCTAAACAGCTAAACACTAAACTGTGGTGAACTGCCTCTAAAAAGGCCCAGAAAATGCCTGTGGCTTGAGGATGGCTAGGGACCTGTGGGGTACATAAGGGTACCTGGGCTGAGGTGGGCAGCTGCACTACCACAGCAGGGGGCTGGATGGCACCCAGGTCTCACCTTTTGGTGAAAAGATCTCACCTTTTGGCAGCCTGGCCTGGGGAGGTCCTCACCCCTCCTTCCCTTTGCAGCTCCAGTACCTGAACCACTATTACCAGACCATCCGAGAGAAGGTGGGCCCGGAGCTCCAGCAACGGCAGCTGCTGGAAGAGTTCGAGTGGCTGCAGCAGCACACAGAGCCCCTGTCAGCAAAGGCCCCACATACTGCCCCCTTGGCCTCTCTGTTGGCAGTCTCCTCTCTGGCCATCCTTGGCTGCAGAGTCTAGAGGCTCAGACTCCCTGGCCAACCCTCTAGCTCAGCTCCCCTCACCCCGCACCACCCATGCCCCAAGAGCCCTTGCCAGCCCCTTGCCTGAAAACCACTGCCCTCAGCCTCCTTCTCCAGGACGAAGTTCCACAGACACAGAGCTTCTTGGCCCCGGGCAGGCCCCCTCTGGGCTTGTGTACCTCACCCTGGGCTCCCAACCCTAGCCCTGGGATAGGAGAGCTAGCTAGTCCCTTTCCTCCTGTAAGCCCAGTAGGCCTAACCTATCTACAACTTGGCAGAGCCTCTTATCACTGCCTCCCCCCCCCCCAGCAAAAGACCACTATAAGGCAGTACCCTAACCCCCGGGGGGTCCATGGCCCTGGGAGAGCCCTACCCTATTGCCACCCTTTGGATATAGCCAGAGTTGTTCCCACCCTCACTGACTCCTGACTTGCTGGTCTTTCCACACCCTTGAAGCTGCCTCTGACCACTCCAACCTGTCCCTGGCCCACCAGTGCCCTCCTGGCAGCAGTGCACAGGCTGAAGGAACCAGGGGGGCCTCCAGGTTCCCTGCTGTGCCTGTAGATAGAAAGAGAAGGTGGCTGAGTGTTCTGGTTACACACTGCAACCAGGAAAGCTAGCCAGAAAAGGAGCACGTACACCAGCCTGCCCCACATGCGAGCCCATCACTTCTAAACTCTGGGTGGGTTCCCTGCCATTTGACAGGATAGGGAGTTAAGCCATAAGACTTTGGCCACCGGGTAGGAGGGAATGTGGGGAACATTCTGGAATATGACCTTACTCAAAGTTGGGAACAACCTGAGCAGCAGTGCTCAGTCACTATCCCAGACTTCCCAGCACATGGGTAGCCCTTTTCACTTTCCAAAATCCAGCCACGGTGACAATGCTGTTAAATCCCCCAGCATCCTTGGATGGTCTTTAACCTGTGTGGGCTGGTTTAACATGTGTAACTCTGGTTTCCCCATTTTACAGATAGGAAAACTGAGCTCCAGACAGGTGGGACCTCTCCAAGGGCACACAGTGTTTGGCTGGGACATGGTGGGGCCAGAATGCACTGACAATCCAGCTGTTTTGCCCTCTGGCACCGTGGAAAATCCCTGAACATACCTCCAAGTTCCCTGAGCCCGCTGTTGGGGGCAGGGCAGAAGGGAGGGAGGCAGAGTTTTCTTTGGTCAGCCCTGCCGTTAGCCACCTGGGCTCACATCCTGCTTGATGCTTAAAACAGCATGGCAACGAAGCCTGCCTCTGAGTTTTGCATTGTGTCTTCTGTGTTGCTGGGGACTGCTGTTACCTGTGGCTTTTGTGGTGGGAGGGGAAGAGGAGGGGGTGAGGTGGGGGGTAGGGACATGAGGCTCGCAGAAGCTCGGTCAGGGAGCACATGTGCTTGAGAATGTGCATGTGAGCATGCGTGCGGGTACGTGTGTGAACATTCACATATTTGCGTGCATGTCACGCCCAGCCAACCGCCTCCTGCGCTAAAGGTCAGATAGCCTTTAGGAGAGGATGGAAGGGAGCCCCATGCTGTGAGACTTGTCGAATGTAGTCCAGGAAAGTTGGAAGCAGCACCCTTGCTCAGCAGAGCACAGTGAGGGGAAGGAGAGAACCAAGTTTCCAGGGCCGAGTGCTGGGCAAAGGCACCAGGCAGAGTGCCCCCGCCTATAACCACCAGGCCTAGTTTGCTGTGACAGTTACCACGACTGATGCTTGCATCCAAAGACCCCAAGTCTGAGCCATCCTCACTGAGAGCCTACACCCAACAATGGGCCTCTATTTCCTGAGTCATTTGCTCTCTCACCTGGTCACCCCACAAAGACAGCTTACTAATAATAAAATTAAAGTGGTCACTGCCATCATCATCCTGACCGTCATCAATACTACCAGGCACTGAGTGTTTAGTATGTATGAGGCACCGTGCTTTATATGCACTTTAAAAATTGTTTTATTTTATTGTGGTAAGAACAGTAAGCATGAGATCTACCCTCTTAATAAAATTTCAAGGGTACAATACATTATTGCATTTTCCCACTTAATCTCTACAACCTTCAGGAAGGTACTTTTATTATTCCTGTTTTTCAAGTGAAGGAAATGAATGAGGCTTATAGAGATTAACCAACTTGCTCAAGGTCACTCCTCAAGGAAATGAAACAAGCAGGAGTCAAACTGGTCAGATGACCCCAGAACCCACTCTCTCAGAAAAGGGCAGGTCGTGTTGTGCTCACCATCTTACAGATGAGAAAACTGAGGTTCAGCCAGGATCACACAGCTGGTGAGTTGGGACTGACACCCAACTGTTTTCCACACCATCCTGCTTCCTCAAGGCCTGCCCACCAAGACCTTTCCTTTCAAGCCCAGATACTTGCTTCTGGGGTTCTGGCAGGCCATAGCAGTAGTGGGGGGAGGGGGCAGGGAGCCAGACTCAGCCCAGGGCTGCTCACATGCTCCCCTTTCCTCCCTTCAGTGCAAGACCCAGGGCTCTGCCTCATCTCTTCCCTTAACTGCCCCTTCCAATCCACCATCATGGGGTTGAGAGCCCTGTCCCCAGAAGCATGGCTCTGCCACCCAGGTCCTCCTTCACTGGGCCCCAGATAGTCAGCACACTGAGCACCCCGCTTGAAGGGCTTCTCTGCATCAGGCAAGGAAACATTCAGAGCCTACACAGCAAGGCTAACACACGCAGGAGCACTTGAGACATCATTAGGAATTGAAGATTAATAAATGCCCCATTGGAAAAGCCCCCTTTCCTAGGAGATGGGATTCCAGGCTTCTAATTCCAGCTGTGCCAGCTGTGTGTCTGTAGGCAAGTCACTCTCTGGTCTTCAGTTATCTCTTCTGTAAACTACCTATAACGCCTTCCACATGAACTTACAGTGAGCCACCCATAAGATCCAGATGGGACAACACTCTGTGAGCCAGGAAGCCAGGCAGACAGCAGATGATAATGCGATTATTATTCACCCAGCATGAGTTCAACTCTTGCCTCACCTTTGGAGGTATGTAAGGAAAAAACTGGGGATCCAGATTTTTTTTAAGCTTTTACTGTTTTTTATTATTATTTTTTTTTTTTTGAGAGAGAGAGACAGAGGCAGAATGCGAGTGGGTTAGGGGCAGAGAGAGAGGGAGACACAGAATCGGAAGCAGGCTCCACAGAGCCCGACGCGGGGCTCGAACTCACGAGCCGTGAGACCATGACCGGAGCCGAAGTCGGACGCTCAACCGACTGAGCCATGCAGGCGCCCCTGAGGATCCAGATTTTAGATATAACTCGTCGAAACTAGACAGGCTTTTGACCAAGGATCTCATTTGTGTTTTCCCAGCTATGCTTCCTAGCGCCTGGGGTTCCTTACAAATGCCAGAAGGACTGCCCCAAAAGGCAGAGCTCCTGCTAAAAGGCACCCGCATGGGCTTCCCACTAAACTGTATTGGAAGTAGTCGCAGGACCACCTTCTGGGTGACCAATCTTGTGCTTAGAAGAGTCCTGGACTCCGCTCTCACCATCTTGAAATTTAAAAAAATTTTTCAACAAGGGGCCCTGCATGTTCACTTTGTACCAGGTCCCACGAATCCCATAGCCAGTGTGGACTAGGAGCTCCATGACTAAAAACAAAACAAAACAAAACACATACACAAACACAAAGAAAAATTCCCAGGATCCTGACTCAGCTCTGCTGCTGCTTCTCTTGCATTCAGTGTGTTCTTCCATCACTCCCTACTGCCTCTATGGAGCAAACTGAAGCCCAAGGAGATCTGTTTCAGGTCACACAGTTGTGATAACAGTGGTGATGATGGGACTGAGCTACATTTTTTGATGATTAAATCCTTTTTGGAATAGGTAAGAGCATGGGTGAGATCATAGGTACATACATACATACATACATACAATATACACAAAGAGTCTAAGTGGTGCATTTTTTAAATTATAACTAAGCCAGTCCTGTCTCTTGCCGGCCAGCTGTCTCCAGCTCCTCATGAGCTGGGACCACGGAAGGGGTGGAGCTGGCTGCCCTCACCCAGCTAACCCACGTCAGCAGTGAATTTTACCAACTCACTGGGCACTTCCCCAAATCGGTGGTTAGAACTCTTGGTGCCAAAAAATATATAGAAATATGAAAAAATCAATGGCAACCCTTTCCTCCCTGTCCCTCCCTGGCCTCCAAAGCTCTCTGGGCTGGAAGTAGGAGGCGCTTCCTGACCCCGCCCAGCCAGCCCTGGCCCTCGCACTGGCCCACCTCCTCACTTCCTTGTTTCTTTGTGAAACAGGAACTGAGCAAGCAGCACAAGTAGGGTAGGATGGGTGGTTGAGAAAACCCCAGTGGTCCATGGCGAGGCTGTGAAGCTGAGAAGCTGATTTCCCTCCCAGCAGTCCTAAGTAGTTCCAGATTCTCTTGCTTGCCACACCTTCTGTGTTCTAGAATAGCTGGGGCTGAGGGACCCTGCCCTTTGCAAGCTGGAGACATTCAGGATATGGACCGCAGAGTCATGCAGCAGAGATTCAGATGGGGCCCAGATGAGATATGGAAGCAGGTGCCAAGACAAGAGGAGAAACTGCAAGTGGGGCCTGGAGTGAACTTGACATAGCCCTTCCTCAGGCACAGAGCACTTTGTGTGAGCTCTGCGCTGGACTGACTGCGCTCTCTCTAGACATGTAATCTGGGTAACTCTGCTCTCTCTCTCTCTGTCTCTCTCTCTCTTTCACACACACACACACACACACACACACACCAGGCAAGGTCCACATTATCACTGTCTTCACAAGAGCTCATTGCCAACGTCACTTGCCCAAGGTCATGCAGCCAGTAAGTGATCTATGGCTATTTGAATCCAGTTCTACCTGACCCCAGTTCTGGGAGGTGTCTCCTGCTCTGCCTCTTCCCTAGACAATCATCCCCTAGACTGCTCAGCAACTTTTGTCCTTGTAACATTGGGACACAATCCTAGGCAGAGCAGCCGGGTCCCTCCCAGTCTCCCATAGAAACGCCTGCAGTGAGTAGTGTGTTTTTCTCTGAGCGCCAAAGCCCAGCCTCTCCTTCGTGGTAATTGCCACAGCTGCCTGCAGGTGTTCTTTGTTTTTAAACCGGGACCTTATCATGAGTTCAGAGATTCAGAGATGACTTTCCCTCCCATCAGCCCCTGCCGTCAGGGACTCCCCAGTGCTCCTACAGCTGCAGGCTCTATATGTCCTGTGTGCAAGAGGAATGGATGCTTCCTGCCCACGTTCCATGCCCTCCTCTGCCCTTCTCCTACCTGCGATTTTGCTCTTCTCACCCTCCCTGCCTATGATTACCACCATGAAATCTGCTAATGGGCTGGGCTTTCCAAGGTGGACTTCACCTTGGAAATGCCCAGGTATTTCCAAGCAGCCGTGTGGTGTCTGCTTGAACATTTCTAAACACAGGAAGCTCTACTACTTAACCAGGGTTGAACTAAGTACCATCTACATATCAAAAATGTCTCCCTCTGAAGGAACCCAAACCTTCCATTTGTCTGTTTCCCATCATTCCTGGCCAACCAGAATACATCCTTTCCTCTTCATGACAGCTGTTTGAAGTCAACTTGCTTCCCCATCCCAACCCAAATATTACAGGTGTTGAGCACTCCCCAGGTTGACAGGACTCTGCTACAGATCCTCCTGCACACACACTTAACTGGCCTTAGCTATCCAGCTTTTATGCCTGGAATCAGACCTCCAGATGCCCTCTCTTCCTCTTCACTCCCACCGCCTGCCACAGAGTATTATTTTCCACTGGATGTGTGTGTGTGGCTGGGAGAGGTGAGACTAAGAATCATTTTGAAGGTTTATCCAAATATAGATATCCCTCGATAGCCAAACTCTTACTCTCTGAAACAAGGATTTGGAGAGTAAGGGACACTTTCAGACATATCTCAGTCAAATATCACACCCATGATCTTCTACCGAATTAGAATCTCTTCAGGAGTGCAGGTGGGGGCTGCTCTATGTGAATGCAGCCTACAGTAACCTCGGTGTCTGGCAGTCCTATTGTCTACTCTCTGAAGGTTCAAGGGGATCTCACTACCTGTGGGACCTCCCACCCCAAAACATACACATCCCACAAAATAGCTGCTAAATCAAGGCTTTCCTGCCCCCACGTTTATACTGGTCACATCCTTGCCCTAATAATCCCAGTTTAAACTGCTGATTTCATGGGGTTGTGTTGGGATGAACTCATTGGGCCAAGAACAAGCACTGGCCAAATGTGAGCTTGCCTCCCCACCTAGGACGTAAGTTCGCAAATGCAAGGGACTTCGGAAGCTGTTTATTTTGTGTCTCCCCCAAGAGCTTAGCACAAGGTTCTGCACACAGCTAGCTTGTAGGTCCTGTCTGCCAGCCCATTATCAAGTTTGAGGTGGCCTTGTTCTCTGCACTACTGATCTGGATCACTTCTTTAGCTGAGAGCTCTGTGTACCTGGAAAGTAACCTATAAAATGCTAATGTGTTGCC
The DNA here is from genome assembly GCF_016509475.1 of Prionailurus bengalensis. Lineage (NCBI taxonomy): Eukaryota > Metazoa > Chordata > Mammalia > Carnivora > Felidae > Prionailurus > Prionailurus bengalensis. Next base: position 107,916,417 of record NC_057361.1, read on the forward strand.
CAGAAGGGAAACCTATTTAAAAAGTGTTTAGGGCCCATTAGCCAGCTGGGGCTTGACCTCAGGGGACTAGGACCCAGGCAGTCTGCCAGGAGCGAAAATTGGGGGAAGGCAAGTCCAGATGGAGGAGCCCCGGACCCCCAGAGCAGGGGCTGCCCATCAGGGGAGGCACATCTGAAATGGAGACAGAAGGGCAGCGCTGACCACACTCGTTCCCTTCTGTCCTGGGGGGTTTGGTCGCCTCTCTGCACTTTGATTCAGGTCCCCACCCCCACTCCCGCCGCCTTTTCCCAGGCCTAGGCGAGGCGGCGGCCCAGCGCCCTGGTTAGCTGGCTGCCTTTAGTCGCTTTGCGGTTACTGTGTGAGCTCGGCTCGCGGCCGGGGCTGAGCAAACAGGAAGCGGGCACATCCTGCGCGCCGGTTCGGTTCGGGGACGCGCCGTCGCGGTGCGAGCCTGGGAGCTTCTGCGGGGGCTCCAGCTGCGGGAGCCCCCGGTGCCCTGAGCCCCTGCAGCCCTGTGCCCACCCCTCGCCCCGCGGGGCCGCGTCCCCCACCCCTGCCAGGCTCCTTCCCAGGCAGCAGAGACCGGAAGCGAGCTGGGGTGCGGAATCTGTTCAGGAGCCCGCCTAGCAGGCTGAGGACAGAGCCAAAGAAGGATGGTTTCAGCCTGGGGGGAAAGGACCGGGTCTTCCCTGAGCTCACCCCGACGAATGGATGGTCAAAGGGCGTGGGGCAGGCTGGGGGACAAGCGGGGAGGAAGTCAACAAGAACATCTTGGGAACAGGAGAGGGCCAGCCCAGGATTTCACAAGTGCTACAGAATGCAAAGTCTTAAAAACATGCACACCTTTTACCCCGGGATGCCCCTTCTGGAAATCCATCCAAAGGAAAAAAATTGTGGCTATGAATATTTACCTTAAGGATGTGCAATGAAAAGTGAAAAAAAAGTTGGCATAGTTGAATATTTCCTAGCATGAGAAAGTCTCAATGACACTGTATTCGGTTTAACAAGGAGATACCAACAGAGTTGGGGAAATGTGACTTTTTTTTCATTTTTGATAATTTAAAAACAGTTTCTTTAGGTATGATTGACCTACAATAAACTGCACATTTTAAAAATGTATGATTTATTTTGACATATGTATACACCCATGAAACCACCACAACCAAGATAGTGAACATATCTATCACCCCAAAAAGGGTCCTTGTGCCCGTTATGACCTCTCCTTCCCCTCCCCACCCCCTCAAACCACAGATCTGCTTTCTGTGCAGTATGATTTTTTTTGTAAAATACGTATATAGAGAGAGAGGTAGTTAAATGCTCAAAAATAGAAAGATATTTATTCAAACAGTATGGAAGATAATTATGGAGAGAATTTTTAAATTTCCTCCTTTTTGTGTATCCACGTTTGCTAAATTATATATGATGAATATGAATTGCTTCTGGAATAAGAAAATCATTGAAGTTATTAAAATATCTGCCACAGATAACCCACAAAGTGAACATTGTAAACTTAACTACACACGCATTCAAGAAATTCCTTGAATGGGACATTTGCTAGTGGTATGAAGTTGCTTGTGAAATCATGTCTTTTTCATGGTGATGGCTATTGTGATGACAAATATATGGGGGTGGTCAAGGAGTTTTGACTCCAGGCATGACTGCTGTGGTGAGGATGGCAGTCAGCATGGTTGTGGCAGTGGGGATGATAGCTGTAGGGAGATAGCTGTAACCATGACTGCAGATAGAGGCGGATGGCTGAGAGTTGTTGACTACACAGGTGGTTGTTCTAGCAAGTGGCTGTGGTAGCATTGGCAATGACTGCAGCAGTGACAGTGGTGGGATGTCGTGATGGCTGTAAAGGGTGATGACTGTAGGAATAACTGTTGTAGGGGTAAGATGTTGGGGTGGTAACTAGGTGTCTATAAGGGTGACAGCCGTGAGGCTGATGATTGTAAGCTGATAGCAATGATGAGGACTGTGGGGGTAACGGCTGATGGTGCTGACTGTAGGGGTGATTGCTGTGGTGATGATGGCTGTAAGTGTGCTGATGATGGTGGGGATGACTGGTGGGAATGACATGGTTGTAGGGGTGGTAGTGGTGGTAGCAATGACCTTGGTGATGCAAGGTGACCAGGAGCATTGGGTTAACAGGCAGAGAGACATGGTCCAGCTTCTGGCTTCTGGCTTCTGGTCAGTGAGATAAGAGGTGTGAGTAGGCCATATAATGTCCAGTTGATTGGCCACCTGCGGGGAGATGGAGCAGGATTGCTGATGATTGACATGAGATGGCATAGTAGGGACTTTGCTTCTTCAACCTAAGAGCCGTCTGCATCGGAATCTCTGGAGACTGAAGCTGGGACTTCCTTCCTCCCTAGGGGCCAGCAGGGGCTGCGATTGCTGTAAGAGCAGGTCACGTGGCGGGGCTTCCTGTATGCTGCCGCTGCCGGGTGTCCATGGCCCGCACCCCCAAGCTGCCACTGCAGCAGTCAGAGTGGCGGCCAGAGGCTCGGTCCATGCTGTGCTCCCTGGACAGTGTTAGCGAGGCTGAGCAAGAGGCCTCAGTGTCTCGACACCTAAGATTGCAAGGACGGAGCGTCACCAGGTCGGAGGACCATGTTGCGCCGCAAACCCTCCAACGCCAGCGATAAGGAGCCCACTCAGAAGAGAAAGGTGAGGAGCATCTCTGAGAACCCACTCCTTCCTTCCCTCTGGTCTCTCAACCCATTCCCTCCAGGAATCTTAGAAGTGGGAAGAGCCAAAGGCCATACGTTGTGTCGGTAGGCAAGGGCCAAAGGGCAGTGGGGCAGGGGCCCAAAGGTTACTAGAGTAGCAGAACTACAGAAGAGACTTTCAAAAGCTAGAGAAGCAAGGTTATAGAATAGACTCTTAGAAGTCTGGAATTCTAGAATTCAACTCCACAACGATGGGATAGAGACCTAAAATTAAGGGTTAGAACCCTAGACCAGAATTCAAGAATCACAAAATATAATTCTCGAGTTGAATCCCAAGATTGTACTTAATTCTCTATCCCCTACGCTGGTCCTGCCACTACTTCTGCCCAAGCGTGGCCTCTCAAGAGCTGCTCAAAGAGCCTTGCTGGGCCACCCGGTTAAAAGCCATGATGCTCCTGGGGCCCCTACCCTGTGGCTATCACCTGGACTCTGCCCCCTTGGTTCAGTTCTGTTGCAGCTCTCCAGTACCACAAGAGTGGCAGCCAACTAGAGAGTGGGCCCAAGGTGATTTCTATACTCAAGAAAAGAGTTTCCAAAGCTGAAGTAGAATGCACATGGTGTACAGCTTCTTCCCAGGTGGGGAGAAATTATTTGTGAAGACTGAGAAATGAAGCTGGTGAGATGGGAAGGAGGAAAATTTCAGTGGAGGGATTTTAAAGACCAGGAAGAAAAGCAGGTGCCATGGGCAGCTGAAATATTCCTCTTCCTGGAGCGAAGGCCCAATAGAAGATTACTTGAAGACTGCCAGATCTAGATTTCCCTAAGTTGGATTTGAGGATTTCTAGACTTATTCTTTGATTTGATTATGGGATTTTCCCAGGAAACCAGCAAGTACATCCCACACATCCAGCGGGATCCTAGGGCCATCACAAAGCAGGCTTGAACCAGGTCCAAGAGGCCCAGGCCTAGCTCCCAAGCTACACTCTGGGGCCTCCAGGCCCTCACTCTGCCCTGCTGTTTTCTCCTGGAGCTCAGCCCAGGTGCCTTACGGGGGAGCCCCTTGTCAAGGGAGCAGCTCCCAAGCGGAGGCCCAGCCAGCTGAAAGGCTGAGCCCTGGGGCACTGGGGTGTGCCTCCTGCCCCATCTCAGGTCCTGGGGTGGCTGCCACTTCCGGCTGTACACTCCCCACTCCAGATGCTCCTCTAAGGTTGCAGCGGAGGTGGGCACAGGCGGGTAGAGACTCATGAGTCTTCACACAGGCTCGACCACCACCATCCAAGCCCTGCTTGGCGCTCGGCCCAGCAGGCTTACCATTGGCTGCCACCCCTCAGTGAGCAGGTCCACTTCCCCTTGATCTCTGGTTGATGGGGGTGGGAAGCAGAGACTGCTTTAGACACTGCTGGGCCCCAAACCACAGGGGAGCTGAGCTGGAGGAAAGGGTCTGAGAAAGAGCTGACACTTTGACAGTGGGACCATGTGTACTCCAGAGGCACACAGAAGCCAAAAGTCCCTGTCTTCTTCCATGACTTTCCTTATCCAGATTCTGTTTGGTGACTCGGCCTCTGGGATTCCCGCCCCCCACCCCCACCCCCACAGGCTTCTCCCAGGAGAAGCAAGGCCCATGTGGCACTCTGAGGTCCATGTCCTCTAAGGAGGATCATCCAGGCAAATCCCAAACCACCCCTGCCTGAGCCTGGGCCAGCCTCCAGAGCCACTCTCCGAGCCCTGTACTGTGGAAATTCCCTTAGCTTCCAGAAGGTAGGGATAGCATCTTCCCCAGGACTGGAGGTGGCAGCACAGCTCTAGTGCTATGACCTTGGGCAAGTCCCTTCTTCTCAATGGCTGAGGTTGATGTGATGGAGGGAAAACCACAAAGACAAATGAGGCTTCTCTCTCCTGCCCCCGCTCCTCATCCCAGGCCTGCCAAAAAAGAATGTGCTGGGCAGGGGGCAAGAAAGTGGGGTTGAAATCCTACAGGTTCTAGGTGTAGGACCTTGGACAGTTCATTGACCTTCTCTGGGCCTTGGTTCCTTCATTTTGGAAAAGGGGGATAGTTCTTGATCTGCACATCTCAGGAGGTTGTATAGATCGCCTGGAACAATCAGTATGAGAGTGCTCTGTTACGTGCATGCATGTGCACACAAGAGGGTGTGTGCTGTAGGCATGGGTGGGCATGGGGAGCATGCTGCAAAGAAGACAGCCTCAGTCCTAGCCCTGAAGTGGAGGCAACAAGACTTGAAAGCACTAAGAGCCTGCACCAAGGGAGGACTCACATCAGGTGCCAGGTGCTGCACGTGCACCTATATCTTGTTTGCTTCGCATGTCAGCCTTGTGACATAGGAGCAGATCTTGTCTTTATCTCTGTTTTATGCCCAAGTCTCAGAGAGGTGAAGTGACTTACCCGAGTGCACACAGACAGGAAGCTGCAGAGCAGGGATCCAAGCCAAAATTTGTCAGTCTCCAGAGTCTTAACCCCTTCTCTTTACACCCTCGTGTCCCCCTACTGATCCCAAAAGCACTAGGAAAATCTGGTGAGCATAAAAGACCCAGCCCACCAGTAGGAAAGCATACCTCTACATGAAACCCTCACCAGCATACACTTTGTATTTCCAGTGCTTTCTCATTGCCCATAGGCTAACTAACACCCAAGTTCCTTGGCATGGCTGGCAAGGGCCTTCCATGACCTTTTCTGCTCCACCTCCCACCATACCCACTATACTCAGAATGTTTCTAACTCTCATTCTTGCTTAAACTTTTCCCGGATCCTCCTGGAGAAATCCTGGCTCCCCTGCATGGAGCAACTTAAATGTGCCTCCTTCTCCATGAAGCCCTCCCAAGCCCTTCCTCCTCCATGCTTCCACCCGCTCTCCTGGAAGCTCCCTCCAAACACTGCCCACAGTTGCCATTACACTCAATCCATTCCTGTACTGGGAGGCAACTCCGTAAGCTCTGAGCACAGCAATACACACAGGCTTCCAGAGTTGCAGACCTGAGTTCAAACTCCTGCTCTTGCTGCTGCCAGTTGTGTGACTCTACCTAGGACACTTCATTTCCCTGAGTCTCAGTTTCCTCAGCTGGGCAATAGGGACATAAGACAGGACCGTGGTGAGGCTGGAGTGAGCTGGTATGCACGAAGTGCTTGGCAGGGTACAGGGTACCTGGGAGGTACTTAAGCCCTTTCTTACTGGATGCCCACATATACACAGGTCAGTGCCTAGGGCCTAGGGGGTGCTATGTATATGGCTGGTACAATGAAGGAGCTGAGAGGGTGGTTGCAGAGACACCCAGGGAAAGCCAAGCTTCCTTAAGTAGGGGAAGAAGATGCCAATGGGGAACAGTGTGAGGCTCTGAGGGGCTGAGCAGGGGAGCCTTCCTACAGGGAGCAGCATCTTTGAAACTGGAATTGAAAAGCCTTTCTATGGATGTATAATATTCATTCAAAGAAGTGCATAAATTATAAGTGTTCCACTCAATGAATTTCTATAAGGCAAACATTCCCTCACAGGCAGCACCCAAATCAAGAAGCAAAGCACTTTCAGGGTGCCCAGCTGGTTCAGTTGGCAGAGCATGCAACTCTTGATCTTGGGGTCATGAGTTCAAGCCCCATATTGGACATAGAGCTTACTTTAAAAAAAAAAAAAAGCACTTCCAACATTCCAGGAACTTCCTTTATGCCCCTGATTGTCACTACATGCTCTCTTTTCCTAAGGATCACCATTATCCTGGCTTCCAACAGCATAGCTTAGTGTTGCCAGGTTTTGAAATTTCTATATGACGAACTGTATAATGTACTCTGTGGCTGACCCCTTCTGCTCAACAGCGTATCTGTGAGATTCATCCATATGTTGGGGAGAGCTCATTGCTATGTACTATTCCCTTCCATGACTCTGTTACAATTCCTGTATCCATTCTATAGTTTATGGGCATGTGGGTTGTTTCCAGTTCCATTGGATTGTGAAGGAGGGGAGAAACTATGTCTGACAGAGAAGGGTGGAGTTTTCCAGGTGGGGCACGCCCTGGGTGAAAGTACGGAGGGGGTCAGAGGAAAGGCTAAGCACACATGGACATTTGCTGAGGGGCTGCTGTGTCAGCGCCTTCTATTCTCACAGTCACCAACGAGGTAGGTGCTCTTGTCTTCATGTTACCCACAAGGAAATGGAAACCCAGAGAAGTTGAACTCTTTTAGCTTTGCACAGCTGGTCAATGGCAGAATCAAGATGTGATCACTTGTGAGCTGACAGAGACTAAGGATCGGGGAGGTTAAATAACTCACTGAAGGTCACACACCCCCAGAGTTGAACTCACCAACATCTGATGCCAGAAAAGTAGCTCTTTCCAAGAGGCCCACATACTCCTCTTGGACATGGAAAAGGGGCCAACAGTGTATGGTACTACCTCCTGCCCTGGGCAGGACCCCTCCAGGAAGGTCTCACCCCTTCACCTGGAAGCCAGGTGGAAAATCCAAAGGGGCTCAAGGGTTTCAACCCATACATGGGTCGGGGGATCATTTCAGAGTCACCAAAAGGCTTTCAAATATTTGTGGTTGTCCCTCAGGTTGGAGGTAGGCTGGGCCAAAGGCTACCCTGGCTGGCCCCCACCCCTAGTCACCTGAAGAACATGTTTAGTTTTTTCCCTGTCCCTGGGATGAGGAGTGGCCAGCAGGCCCAAGTCCCAGCACCACCCCTACGGCCATTTTGGATGGTTTTCCTCCCATTTTGAGCTAAAGCTGGGACAGAGGGGCCCTGACATAAGGTCTTGGGGGCCAAAGGCCCTCCTCCCAGCCCCCAGCTTGCAGATTAATGACAGGAAAAGGAAAGAACTGCGGCCTGGTGGTGAGTTTACTCTCCCCAACAAAGCCCACTTCCGGCCCTGTGCCTGCCCTCCTGCATGCTTTCCTAGGCTTGCCAGTCCCTGGGGCTTCTAGGGCAACTCTCAGCCTCCTGGTCTGCAGACAAGCTAAAGAGCAGTGAAAGGAAGGCCATAATGGTCCCATTGGTCTATAAATAGCAGCCCAGCCTGCCCTCCTTGGGCCCAGGCCAGCCTGCTGCCCACCCTCTCTCTGTTCCCTCTTTTCCAGGCAATAAGAGGAGGAAGTTATCCAGGCAGCTGCATCCTAACCATTCAAGAGAAGGAAATAAACAAAAGGTGGAGGAGAGAAGGGAGAAAAAAGGGGGGGGAAAGAGGAAAGAATAGTGGGTGGGGAACACCAAGGAAGGAGGATGGAGGAGACGCATGGGAACCACAACAGTCACCCCGTGGTCATGCTTTCCCCTCCCCATGCCCACTCACACCCCCCTTTTCCATCTCTCCAGTGTAGCACAGAAGAGGCTTTCTAACTGAGGCTGTAGGTGCTTCATTCGGGCAGCCCTCGTGGTGGTAGTGTCTGCTTGGCATGACTGCTGACCTAGTTTCTGGTCAGCTAGTTGGCTGCAACCTCTAGGAAGGTGTGGCCCCTGACCCTGATTGCCTATTTGCCTTTGGTCAAGACCCACCAAGAGAACTAAAATCCCCAGGAGTCCTCGCTGTAGTCCCCAGGAGTAGGGGCCAATTGTGTGTGTGTTGGGGTCAGGTGATACTGCCCCTGTCCTGGGAGGGATTGTCACTGGACCCCCCCTTTCATAGGAAAGAGGATGTGAAACTTTCAGCTTTGTGTGGGTTTGGGGCTTCGGTTCCTCAAGCCCTTATCTCTGGTGTCTGCAGTATATCCCGCTCTATCTGTCTGGCCATCTGTGAACCCTGGTTCCTGTGTGTATCTCTGGTCTTGACTGTTGATCTTGATTCAGGCTCAGCCTCCACTTCTTGTCTGTAAAGCCTGACTCTTTACCTGCCTGGCCCTGGTTTCTGGCTGCCATCTTGCCATGCTCATGCATATACAGTTAAGAACGCTCATTTCCTGAAAACAACCTCATCAGTGCAAACCACTGGCAGGGTTTAAAAGTCCAAGCACTGGAGCCAGCCCATCATATTAGTGGGCTAGTATGCCGAGATGAAGAAAGAAAATGGCTGCTTTTTTTTTTTTCACTAAATTAACCCCAATAGTTCATGTCCCAAATCTGTTGGCACCTTCTACTGAGGGTTTCCAGAAAGTATAATGCCAGGCCTGATTCCTGGGGTGTGACTGCCTTGCTCTTCTGAGGACACAGATTCATCAGGCTGGAAACATCAATTGTGCCACTATCACTGTGACAGGGACACCATGCTTGAATCAGATCCAGGGCAAAGAGGCCGCTGTGGTGTTGGGGAAGGTTTTCTGTTATGTAAAGGTGATGCTATGGTCGTGCTGAGGTATGTCTCTAGTAAGAGATATGCTTTTGCCCAGACTCATTTAGTATTTCACTGCAAAATTCTGGAGCCCGAACTTCAGGTACCGGTGGAAATGTGGGCTTTGTCTGAGGCCTGGCTGAGGTCACAGGCTCCTGAGGTCTGGAGCTTGCCCTGGGACCAGCATTCAAGGCTATTCTTGGCTGAAGAGCAGCAAGCAGCCAGGTACCTCCAAGTACATCTGGATGCTGCACCTCATTAGCTCCAGGTCCTCAGGGCACACGTGGGCGCTCCTAGCCCTGGGCTATGTGCGGTGCGTGTGTCAGTAGCAGGGGACAGCTCCTCGCTCCTCATTCCGCCAGCCACTCATGGCAGCTCCTCTGCCTCTTCCAGCTCTCACTCCAGCGCTCCAGCAGCTTCAAGGATTTTGCCAAATCCAAACCCAGCTCCCCCGTGGTGAGCGAGAAGGAATTTAACCTGGATGATAATGTGAGTTGCTGAGGCTCCTCCTCCGGGGATCTGGCTGCAGGCCCCGGGTGGGGGGATGGCAGGGTGGGGGAAGAGGAGATTTTCAGACTGTTGAGGAAAGCCTGCTTAAATACAGAAGGCCCGCCCTCCCACCCACCGAAATTCTGGGCCCCAAGAACTCAGCCGCGTTCTTTTCAATCGCAAATTACAGTGGATCCTAGAACCATACGGGTTTGAATGGCGCAGGTACACTTGCAGGCGGATTTTTTTCAATAAACCCAGGACAGTACTGCAAATGTATTTTCTCCTCCTTGTAATTTTCTTAATACCATTTTCTTTTCGCTAGCTTACTTTATTGTAAAAATACAGTATGTAGTACGTATACATACAAAATATGTGTTAATCAACTGTTTATGTTATGGGTAAGTCTTGTGGTCAACAGTAGGCTATTAGTAGTTAAGTTTTGGGAGAGTCAGATGTTATACATGGATTTTCACCTGCAGGCAGTGGGGGTGGGATTTGACACCCCTAACCCCCATGTTGTTTAAGGGTCAACTGTAATTATCAAATTAACTACAGATTAATAGGGCTGATCAGGTACAGGACTAGGAGGGAAGGGGATGGGGGCCTCTAACTTCCACCCCCTAATCCTCTGCCAGGACCTGAGGGCCTCCTTCTGCCCTCAGATCCTGGACCCAGGATCACCAGTGTCCCTGGACCTCCTCCTTTGTTGTCACAGATTCCAGAAGATGACTCAGGTGTCCCTATCCCAGAAGATGCTGGGAAGAGTGGCAAAAAGCTGGGGAAGAAGTGGAGGGCCGTGATTTCCCGAACCATGAACAGGAAGATGGGCAAGATGATGGTGAAGGCCCTGTCAGAAGAGATGGTGAGGCCTGTGGTCCAGGGGAGCAGAGGGGGATGGGGAGGACGGGCACTGCTCTGGCAGGATGTGAGCATGACCACTTTGACAGCCACTGCTCAGGTGCCGTGCCTGAAGGCCTGATTCAGTACCAGAAGGAAGGTCATACAGAGGAGAGCTCACTCAGCCGTGGACCTGGCAGCAAGGCATAGTCCTGAGGGAGCAGGGGTAGGGTCTGAGGATGGATGGGAGTCTGGGTATCAGAAACTACTGGGAAAGGCAGCCCTAAGGAGGGGGGCCGCTGACAGGGAAATGAGACTGCCTGAAGCAAATTCATCCACCTCAACATCTCACTTAGAACCAGCGTCTGGGATTGGGAAGACTTGATTCGAAGAGGGGCCCCTGTGAGGGAAAATAGAGAAGGCTGGCTCCAGCCCAGGGAGAAAGGGTAGGACAGACAGCTGAGGGGCCAGCACATGTCAGGAGCTGAGGTCACACAGTGGGTGTGCTGAGCTCAGGGCTCTTACAGAAGGTGCCCGGCCATGGTGTGCTCTATTCCGCTCGCACTGGCTCGTGCCGACTGGGGCCAGCAACTGGCCAAATTTTCGGGAATTTTGTGAGTCAGATGTGAAACCCAAACACTGCTGAAAATGAGATTATATGAGTTTAGAATTAAACAAATATTACAAATAAGGAGACGACCGTCAATCTTCAGAACTCATAATTTCCCGACTCTTCTACTCTCTCTTACTATTCTCTAAGTTCTTGAGGGTGTTTGCATCTACAGTCTCTGTGTGGTGGCATTAGCCTATCTGGTGTGCTGCTCAGTCAGTGACTTCGTACCAGTGCCTTGACGTCGGCTGCCGCGGGGAGGATTCCCGACACAGGAATTGGCAACTGCTACGAATCGGGGCTTTTATTCCTAGGGAGCCGGTTGTGAAAGGGCCACCACCACACTGAGGTGTGGCGAAGTGGAGGAGCTGGAGTCATTCCAACTTGTTGTGGGTTCCTGTGTGGCCTTGGGGACGCTCCTCCCTTCTCCTCTGTAAACTTGGGAGGGTCATCGCACTACCTTTTGGTGTCACCGTGAGGATGAGATGAAATGGCGGGCAGGGCTGGCACATAGGAGCCCAGCGGAAAGCAGCTCCTCTCCAGCACCGTGGTCTGCTGGACTCTGCCCTAGCAGCAGCGCTCAGCGCAGGCTTGGGCACCGAAGCCCTTCCCGCGTGTACGTTGGCACTTGAGGCTGACCGAGCACATTCACGTGAATGTGCAGAGTCCAGCAGACCACGGTGCCGGAGAGGCTCCTCATTCCATGAGGGAGGCAGGGCAAGGACTGTCATTCCCACTTCACAGAAGCGGAAACTTGGCCTCAGCGATGCCAGGCAGCCTATAAGCGACAGAGCCCACGCTCGAGCGAGGCCCCACTTCTCCACGGAGCCCAGGCCCGTTTCCTCTGCACCCGGAGCTGCCCCGTGTGCATCCCAGTCAAGGCCTCTCAGGGCTCCCTGCCTCCCCTCCCCTGCAGGGAGACACTCTGGAGGAGGGCTCAGCCTCCCCGACTTCACCAGACTGCAGCCTGGACAGCCCCAGCCCTGAGAAGATGGCACTGGCCTTTTCTGAGCAGGAGCAGGAGCTTCCGACACTTAGCCGCCAGGCATCCACAGGTGAGTAGGGGCCAGAAGGGAACATCTGCTGAGTCTGGAGAAAAGGACTGGGTTAGGGCCATGCAGGTGGCTGTCTGGGAGGGAGGTGAGAGAAAGGAACCTTCACAGTTTACCTGCTGGGAACTTTCCGAGCCCTCTCACGTTAAATTTTCACAACCTCATGGTGCCAGTACTATCATCCCCACTGTATTGATGTGAAAACTGAGGCCCAGAAAGGTTTTCACTTGCCCAAGGTGACCCAGTCTTGAGCTCAGGTCTGCCTAGAGGAGCTGCCACTTGCTGTCTCCAGGCCCTGGAGGGGCCCAGAGTCGGAGGAAGAGCCCCATTGCCCTCTTGGACTAGTCCACCCCCACCCTCCCAAGGCGAGGTAGAGGCTACAGCGCCTGGGCCTCTGACGTCCCAGGCTGGGGGTGGGGGTAAAGGGTCTCCACCTGGGAAGACAGCCTCTTGGACTGCAGCCCTTGGTTTGCTGGGCTCAGGGCGCCACTTGGCATGTTCTAGATGTCTATGGGGTTGGACAGCCCCTCCTGGAGGAGGGGCTGCAGACTCTGGGCCGCAGACCCACAGAGCCACTGTCCTCACTCCTCAGGCTAGTTCTAAGTTCTATGCTCTTTCTCTGACTCCACAGACACCTCCCTGCCCCCACCAAAAGCCACTTATAATGCCCTCCATCCCTCCCCTCCCAGAAAGAGCCTGTCTGAGTTTCCATGTGATGTTATAACCAGAGTCTTATTAAGTAGAGAAAGTAAAATATTAGTTTAGGGTGTGGTTTCTCAGGTGCAAGGTGGCTTCCAGGAGCACTAGAGTAGGAGTCAGGAGACTCGGAGTCTAATGGCCCCAGTGCTACCAATTGTAAGTTGAGAGACCTTGAGCTGTCAATTGTCCTGTCTGGCCTCAGTTTTCCTCTTCTGTTCATTGGGGTGTTGGCCCAGTTGGTCTCTAGAGGTCCTTCCAAATTGCTCATTCTTTAGTCCATGAGCCATTTCTCCTTCTGTGGTCAACCATTTCATGCCTGTGGTCCCAAAGGTAAAGCTGTGCTCCTGCAGGGTGGTAGAGGAGGTGGGTCAGAATCCCTTCTGCAGTGTGAGACTTGCCGGAGACCAGCATTCTTCCCCAGCATGAATCCTAGGCATTTCCAGCCACAGCCCCTGGAAGGTACCTCCCAGGTACTGCCCCAGCTGTCTTAGGACAAAGGTGACCCTCCTCCCTGCCCCATATCCTGCAGGCAGTGAGCTCTGCAGCCCCAGCCCAGGCTCTGGCAGCTTCGGAGAGGAACCACCTGCCCCACAGTACACAGGGCCCTTCTGTGGCAGGGCACGAGTCCACACCGACTTCACTCCCAGCCCCTATGACCATGACTCGCTGAAACTGCAGGTAAGGTTGGCATGTAGGCCTCTCCTGAGCCAGGAAGGCTGTGCTCATAAAGGAGCCTTCTTTGAGCCAGGGTGCGACAAGTGTCCCTGGAGGCCAAGGGAATACCCCTCCCCTCTCCCCTGCTCCACTGTGCTCTCCTGTCCTCCCAACAGAAAGGAGATGTGATCCAGATCATTGAAAAGCCACCTGTGGGCACATGGCTGGGCCTGCTCAATGGCAGGCTGGGATCTTTCAAGTTCATCTATGTGGATGTGCTGCCTGAGGAGGCCGCAGGACCTGCCCGCCCCACCCGCCGACAAAGCAAGGGCAAGAGGCCCAAGCCCAAGACTCTGCATGAGCTACTGGAGCGCATAGGCCTGGAGGTTTGAGCTGGGACCTGCACTCTAAGATCAAGGGAGGCACACTTGGCCCAGAAATGGAGGCTAGGGCATGGTCAGCTATGTGGGAAGGGGGGGATCCTGAGTGGGGGTGGCTTGTAAGTGGCCACACTGGTGGTCTGCCTCTGCCCACAGGAGCACACGTCCACCCTGCTGCTCAATGGCTACCAGACACTGGAGGACTTCAAAGAGCTGCGGGAAACACACCTCAATGAGCTGAACATCATGGACCCACAGCACCGGGCCAAGCTGCTCACGGCCGCCGAGCTGTTGCTGGACTACGACAGTGAGTGGGTTTAGGAGCTGGGTGTGGGGGTGCCTGCAGTTATTCCAGGGAGGGGAGGCCTGCCCTGGTCCTGCCCTCTGAGCACACTCAGCCCCAGGACCCCTCTGCAATGGGAAGGCACTTCCCACACTCCAATTCCAGTCTCAGGCAAAGTTTGGCAACAGAGAGGTCTTAGGGATGATGGGGTCCAACTCCCTTTGGGGTCAAAGGGAGACCTAAGGCCAGAGAAGGTAAGGTATGTACTCAAGGCCTCAAAGCTGGGTAATAACAGAACCAGGAACAAGTGCAGCTTTCCCAGCTGCTAGCTGGGTGCTGAAGAAGTTTGAGCTCCTGGGCTGGGTTGCTGCCTTGGAAACCACTCCCACATGGTTCTAAGCCAGAAAGGGTGAGCAGGGTAGGGATGGTGGTGGGTGCCCAGAGGGAGAGACTGCCTATGGTAGACTTCCCAGAGTCCCTACCCCACACACAAGGGGCCCTGGGACTTTGGAAACCCCTCCCAGCTAAGGCGTAAGCACCCCCACATTCCATCTCCTTCCTTTGCCCCGGCAGCCGGCAGCGAGGAGGCGGAAGAGGGCACCGAGAGCAGCCAGGAGCCAGCGGCAAACACAGTGTCTGAACCCAAGGTGGACATTCCTCGCGACTCTGGCTGCTTCGAGGGCTCAGAGAGCGGGCGTGATGAGACGGAGCTGGCGGGCCCTGAGGAGCAGCTGCAGGGCCTCTCCCTGTCCGGGGCGCCTTGAGGCAGAGGCGGCGGCACAGGCCGAGGCTGGGCCCCAGCGGCAAACACTGGGGATGCGCCCGGCCTCCCACAGAGGCCCAGACCCCAGAGGACTGGTGCCGAGTCTGGCCCTGCTCCCCTAGAGGTGCCCAGGGCTGCGGAGGCCGGCCAAGGCCCTCCCTGTAGGTTTGGCTGGAGTGGATGCGGAGCCACCCAAGAGCATGTCCCACCCACCCAGTCCCCTCCCTCCACCAGCTACTGACAGCACAGAACTTCCAGGCACTGCCTGCTCCCAGTCACAGCAAGTGGGACACTGTGGGGCCATCCTACCCATGTCCCTCACCACCGAGGCCCCCAAACCCTCCTCACCCTCACACCACTTTCCCCTGTCACACTGCTCCTGAAAAGGGGGCCAAGTCAATGTTTCAGGTACGTTTCAAAACCCCAGGGAGGCTGGCCATTTGAAAGGACCCTAACTCATCATGGGTCCATACAGACTTCCCCGAACAAGGCTTGAAGAAAGCCACATGGACCTTCCCCACATTCCTTCTCCTTAACTTTTTGAGAGGTCTGGCCACTAAATTGCCATCTGACTTAAACCAAGTGCTTTCCCCAATTAAGGTCTAGGACTGGTGAGGATTAGAGTGGATACTGCTGAGGACCTTGCCAGCTCTGACATTCTGTGACGTTAAAAGTCTGCTCTCCTGTCACCTGTGGCTGAGGACACCAGTGGGGTTTACTGAGGGAGCTGAAGGGACTTTGGGCTCCCAAATGAAACGGCTCCTCCTGCTCATTCGTTCCATACCTCCCCACGTGACTCAAGCCAAGATACAACTTCCCCCAGCTTAAAACAATATGACCCTCCCTTTCCACTCCTGGCACCATCCAATGACACTTCCCCTGAAGGCCAATGGCAGATAGATCTGACTTCCAAGGACAGAACTGCCCCTCTGAAGCCAGATGCAAGTCTGGACTCAGACTCGGCCCCCTGTAAGGGTTCTTAGAAACAAAGAAAGCATGAAGCTTGACACTGGGGAGTCCACTACCCCCAACTTTGCTTTCCAAGAAGTTTTGATGTACAGTTCTAGAACGGGAGGAAGCTTATCTGTCGGTGGGGGCCCTCCCTTGATGTCAATACCAAGTCTGTGCCCTGAATTCCCAGAGTAAACCTTCCCCAGGGTCCAACTGGCCTGGGGACAGGGCCCACTACGTCTAGGACGGCCTGCTTCGTGAACACACTTCTCGACCTACTATGAAGAATTTTGGTAAAAGCTACCTTGGGGAAAAGGTTTGGGTGTAAATATGAGGGGATGGAGGCGGATAAGTTGGCAGCAATAAACATAGGTAGAACTAAATACAGTCTCCAGTTATCTTTCTTATGGAGAGAGGGTTGGAGGAAGGTCACACCAGTATCCTTTGAAGCTGGACTCAGCAAAATGACCTCCAATGACCTTTCAGGATCATCTGTCCCTTCCCTGAAGATGCTCACTGCCCTTGATCCTGCCAACCTAACACTCCAGTTTGAAGCACTAACTGGCTCTGCCCTCCCTGTTAACCAGCAATCCTCAGAGTACAGGATCCCAGAGCCACAGGCCTTGCTGGGGTCTGAGAGTGTGGGTATCTATTTCCCTCTTCCTAGAATGGTTATTTAACAAGAGCCTTGAAGACCTACACCAGTGAGGAAGGGCCCATGCTAGGGGCTGTCCAGGGTCCAAAAGGGAGAAATTTGGATTCCCCTCTGAGGCCACCTCTTCTTGGACCCCATCCTGTCCCCACTGAAACTATAGAAACTCCTGGGATGTGGGACAGAGACGAAAAACTCCCTCTGTTTCTGCCTGCATGAACTGCACTAGGGATGGCAGACTGCGGTAAGAGCTGCCGCCAGAGTGAACACAAGGCTGCTCTGCTTCCAGGCTTTGTTCTCAGCTGTGCTCACACCACTGCCCTTAGTGGCTGTGGGCCATAGGCAGCTGCAACCATTATCCTCACCAGAGAAACCAGAAGCTCAAACAGCCTCTAAGCTCCAATGGTACCATGTACTTGCTGCCATTTAGTAGGCACCAACTGCGGTACTAGAAACCAAGCACTTGGCCTTTATTCTCTCAGATAATCTCCGAAGTACCCTCTGCTCCTGCTTCCCCCGGCCCAGGTACATGCCATCATCTTCCCACTTTACAGAGGAGGAAACCGAAGCTCAGACAGGTTGAAGAAGTTGAGTAGGGAGTCCGACAACCTTTCAGAAGCCTCCTGCCCTCCAAAGGGCAATCTGACCCTCTGTCATGTGCCTTTGACACCCTTTGACCTGGCCATTCCCCTCCTAGGACTTGATCCACAGAAAGAGCCACACAAGTGCACAGATATATGGACAAAGACGCTAGCAGCTTTGTCTGCAAGGGTAAGCAATTGGAAGCAACGCAAATGGGGAATTAGTTAGATATGTTATAGTTCGTTCACATAATACTGTGCAGCCATTAATCATGACATGGTAGAAAAATATTTCATAACACAGGGAAGAATCTTTGTGATTTTTTATTGTTTGATTACAAATTTTTAAATTATACAATAATGTACAAACATTCCTGTTGTAAAAGAAGTCTGTGCTGGATCATGGGGGGCGGGGAATGAGTACTAAAACATTATTTATAGGGTGATTCCATTTTTATTTAAGAAAAGGAAAACATACAAAAGAATAAAGACTAGAAAGATCTGCACCAAATGGTTACCAGTGAGACTAGTGTGGTGGGACTGGGGGAGGGAGGGAGAGAAGTGTCCACTTTGTACATTCTTCTTGTGTTTGGATTTTAAAAGTATCTATTATTTTATGTCTATTTAAAAAGGAACAATATTTTAAGTTTTGAAAAAAAAAAATTAAATAGGCCCCAACCTCTGGCCTCCAATGTGGAGCAGTAGCAAAGTCATTCTCCTGCTGTCTTTTGGCACAGGCTTCTGGAAAGGTGGGGAGTGGGGGATGAATAACGCACAAAGTACTTAAAATCCACACAAACTGAGGGGACCTTATCAGAGTAGATTCCGAAACCTTTTAAAATCTTCGGGTAGTACCTATCTATTAGGCCTAAGCTGGGGAAAGGAAAATATCAGAAAAAGCAAAATCAGACTGAGAAAGTGTTTTGAACTCCTCCCCACCCTAGGGAGGGGAGTGTGGAATGTCTCAGAGCTATCAGGCCCCAGTTTTGTCTACAGGCTGGATACAGGCTGATAGCTATGCAAAGACTCCAATGATCACAAGACTTTGGGATAGGCAGCTGAGGAGGGGCAATGAGGAAATTGTACTCTACAGGCCAGGGCCTGAGGGATCAGAAAGGCAGGGGCCAGGTGGGGTTACAGCCCAGGGCCCTAAGTGCCTCCATCAGGCAGGGCTGCCAGAACCTTTTCACCAGCCCATGGACATCTAGAAGATGCTAAGGGCACCCTATCCCAGCAAACCAAGGGTTGCAGTCCAATTGGCTGAGTCTTCTCAGCTAGAGACCCTCTATCCCTTCCCCCAGCCTAGTATTTCAGAAGCCTAGGCTCCCCTTGGG
Source organism: Prionailurus bengalensis (assembly GCF_016509475.1). Classification (NCBI taxonomy): domain Eukaryota; kingdom Metazoa; phylum Chordata; class Mammalia; order Carnivora; family Felidae; genus Prionailurus; species Prionailurus bengalensis. The sequence goes on from NC_057361.1 coordinate 107,934,638, forward strand.
AGGGTGGGGGTGGGCTAGTCCAAGAGGGCAAGGAGGCTCTTCCTCTGACCTTGGGCCCCTCCAGGGCCTGGGGACAGCAAGTGGCAGCTCTCTCGGTCAGGCAAAGCCTAGCAGTTAAGAGTCCAGGCCAACCTGAGTTCAAATCTTGGCTTTGTCACTTAGCTGGGTCACCTTGGATAAGTCACTTAACCGCCTCAAGCCTCATTTTCCAAATCAATAAGGTGCAATAATAGTACTAGCCCCATGGCGTTGTTACAAAGATTGAATGAACTAGTGTATGTAAAATACTTAGTAGAGTGTCCAAAACAAAATCAATGCTTAATGAATGATAATATATATCTGATCCCCCAAATTCACATCACCTTGCTACCTCCATTTCCCTCCATTCAAGGCCCATTTCACCTTGAATCCCTAGTGTAGTGACCAACAACAAAGGCTTTAGAGTTAAACTAAAGAGTCTACAAATCCTGACTCCACCGCTTACTAATTACATGACTTCAGGTGATTATATACATACACATTTCTTTTCTGTAAAATAAGAATAATAATTTATATTGCAATATATAAACACATCGAGCCAACACATTGCACATGCTAAATGTGTGCAACGTTATATGTTAATTATATCTCAATAAAAATGATTTAAAAAATAAAAATTGAATTTAAAAAACAATAATGATCTAATAATACTTACCTCTTTGGGTTGATAGAGAAATAAATGAGATAATGCATATAAAGTTCCTGGCACATAGTAACAATAAATGGTGGCTTTCTGACTTTTTTGTAACCTCCAGGGTACTGAGCTCAAGACTGGGTACAAAAGCTGTGTCGATATGTGTTTGCAGACTAACTGCTATAGCCCACAGACAAACTGATATCCCAGCTCCCAGAGGGTTTTGGGATTCAGGGTAGAGGATGCCAGCTGTGGTGCTAAGAAGCTGGTGATGGAAAGAAAGCCCACCTGAGGAGTGAGGGGAAGCCCTGGATCTGCCCCGTTCACAGTAGGATGATCAGTCCTAAACAACAGACTTACTTTAGGCAACTCCTTTGGACATCCATGGGCTACTAGAAGGAACAGGATAAAGGCTAGATTCAAGAAGAAATAGAGTCCAGCCAGTTCCTCCCCAGTTCAGGTTTTGAAGCAACTTCCCCCTCCTTGGCCCATCAGGGAAGCAGCTGGGGGAATCAGCACATCCCACCTGAATGAATCATCCCCCTTCTCACTCGCTGTCCCTATTTCTTTTTTTTTTTTTTCTCGGAAATATCTTTTATTGTTTGCTCAAATCAGTGTCAAAGCAAGGTCCACACTTGACATTGCATTGCTAATTTTTTTTCAATATATGAAGCTTATTGTCAAATTGGTTTCCATACAACACCCAGTGCTCATCCCAAAAGGTGCCCTCCTCAATACCCATCCCCCACCCTCCCCTCCCTCCCACCCCCCATCAACCCTCAGTTTGTTCTCAGTTTTTAAGAGTCTCTTATGCTTTGGCTCTTTCCCACTCTAACTTCCTTTTTTTTTTTCCTTCCCCTTCCCCATGGGTTTCTGTTAAGTTTCTCAGGATCCACATAAGAGTGAAAACATATGGTATCTGTCTTTCTCTGTATGGCTGTCCCTATTTCTAACAAGCTTCATTAGACTTCCCCAGGTACGTTGTGATCAGCTCTCCCCAAATCCCACAATGAAGGCTGTCAACTCCACAAATTCCCTCTCCTACCCGCCAAACCCTACAGCAGTGTGGTTTGACACAGTCCCCAGCCACAGCTTCCAACTCGCAGTCATAGAGACCTCCACACTCAGGTCTTTTGCATAAGTGGAGGCCATGGTGGGGTCATTAGAGACTAAGGGCATTAAAACAAAAGCTAAAAGAGGGTTTTAAAAGGAAAAAAGGACATAGATCACTGTAGTCTCAGTGAGGTCCAACACCTTCCCCCACCCTGAGTCAGGAAATTCACGATGACGTATGAAGTTTCCCTGGCTGGGGAAAAGAAAGCCACAATAGAGGCTACCTTGGCTTCTCACACAACATTGGCCACATACTATAGTATTCAGCCAACAACACAATCAAGTGGGAAGGAACTGCCTCCCTTCCAGACTCAGCCAAGACTCCTCCTCCAGGAAGGCCCTAAATAAATGGAATTCTATAGCACTTTATATGTAGGCTTCACATTTTCCTATAACTTCACAGTTACCAATATAGCATTTGTATACCATTGCCTCTGGGACCTGCCAGGGATAGAGACAGAAAGAGCCCAGGGCAATGGCCCTCACAAAGGGACAGCCAAGTTGACTGTGGGAACCAGGCAAAGCAACTTCCTGACTTTCTGTGCTAAAGAAACCCAACCATCAGTTCAACCTAAGTGCAGGGATCTGGGAAATATTTAAGAGATTTAAGTTTAAAACAAAAATCCACCACCCACCTCCACATCAGCCTGAATATATACAGTCAGACCTCTGTATGCCTAAAATGGAGACATCATTGGTAAAATTAATCCAAAATGGCAAAAAAAAAAAAAAAATCCTGAAATCATTGCTGGTTCTTAACTCACAACAGAATGGGGTCAGCAATGCAATTTCTCCTAAAGTCAACCCCACCACACAGTTTTCAACAGGTACTTATTGAATATTAAATAAATAAATGAAAGGCTCATTTCACTCAAGTGACACTGGAGTTATTCAAACTCCTTTATCTGTCTGCGCCTGGCTTATGTGGGAAAGCTCTCTGAACTGGGAGTCAAGACATTTGGGTTCTGGTCTGGGCTCCAGCAGTATATAACCTTAGGTAAGTCACAGTATTTAATTTGGTGGGAGAGCAAGAGCAAATGCAAGCACATTCCTTTCAGCAATGCCATTTAACAGAGCCTGGGTTTTATGACAAATAATCACCCTGTGTCTACTTTGGCACACAACTACAACCCTTTAGCCACACTGGAACAACCAGATAGCTGAAGATGGTCAGTGGCTGGCAGAAAAACCAGACAGAGGAGCTTGAAGAAAGTGAAGGGGCATGGAATATCAAGGGAGGTAATTCTGCACCATTTTCCAGAGTTGTAAAACCACTTCTAAATAAGGGTCCCCTCATTTCCTGGCCTGTGGTGGAGTGTGAGCTCCAAGCTCTCATTTATTAATCAAGTAGAAAACCCCCCAATACCAGAAGAAAAAGAAAGGACTTGGGCAGCCAATTCCCAGAATACAATTGGCAAGAAACGCAAGAGAGAGGGGAGGTGCAAAAATGTTTGACCTTGTTATTAACAAAATAAATAGAAATGAAGCGACACTGAGACACCAGTTTACAACTATCAAATTATCAAATGTTTAAATGAGATGTGTTGAAGCAGGCTCTCTGATACACTGCTCACAGGACTAATGGTGACAGCTTTTCTGTAAAGCAATTTGGCCATATTTATCAAGAGCCTTCAAAAGAGCACTCCCTTTGACTCTAGTGATTCCATTTCTAGGAGTCTAAGGAAATGAATCACAGATACACCCATATTTTAAGAAGTTCATCACAACATTATTTACAATAATGTAAAATGAAACTCCTGAATGGCTGACAATAAGGGAAGGGTTATGTATATGTTATGGAATTATTTTCAAAAATTCCTAATGATATGGAAAATGCTAAGTTTAAAAAAAGCAGGATACAAAACTCTATTTATAGTTGAATTCCAGTTATCTTTTAAAATGTACATGCACACTGGGGTGCCTGGCCGGCTCAGTCGGTAGAGCATGCGACTCTTGATTTCAGGGTTGTGAGTTCGAGCCCCATGTTGGGGGTAGAACTTAAGGTATATATATATAGATATATCATATATATAGATATCTATATAGATATCATATATATAGATATCTATATCATATATATACATATATAGGTATATAAGATACATATATATAGAATTTTATATACACACACACACACACACACACACATATATATATATATGACTAGAAAGAAACACACCAAAACATTAACAGTGATAATTATATCTTTCTTGGTGACGAGTTGATGGATAATTTTTAAAATCTTCTTACTTTCCTATACTTTCCCAATTTTCAACAATGAGCATGTGTTGCTTTTAAAATTAAAAAGCGGGGCGCCTGGGTGGCGCAGTCGGTTAAGCGTCCGACTTCAGCCAGGTCACGATCTCGCGGTCCGGGAGTTCGAGCCCCGCATCAGGCTCTGGGCTGATGGATGGCCCAGAGCCTGGAGCCAGTTTCCGATTCTGTGTCTCCCTCTCTCTCTGCGCCTCCCCCGTTCATGCTCTGTCTCTCTCTGTCCCAAAAATAAATGTTGAAAAAAAAAATTTTTTTAAATAAAATTAAATAAAATTAAAAAGCACATTAAGTGTGTGAGGGGAGGAGGATGTTTGTTTATATTCTGAATTTTCCAAATATTTAGAGGTAGAAAGGGACTTTTGAGATAATATAGTGTTTCTCAGCCCTATCAGCCCCAATACTCCCTTGGAAGATACAATATTTTGTGATGCACACTTTGCCACTCTGAAATGATGACTTTCATAGTTAATATAACCAGCTTCTACACATAATTTCCAGAATAGCAATATAATACACTAATTACAATATGAAGGAGAAAACCAGGAAATTTGTTTATAAGATAATATGTATTTCAATACGCAAAACCTGGGCAAGACTATACTAAAAGATATGAAGTAGTCAGAGGTTCCACTTATACATGTAGATCCACTGTGAATGCAATTGCTACAAAGAAAGATAAATACAGGTACGTTGTATTGGCAACTTAAAAATCCATGAATGGCATTGTTGTCAGTGACATGATTTTCAAAAGTCACAACTCTTGGTAAAGTTCTGAACCAAATATAGTACCCTGTTCCCTCAACTTACAGAATTGTTGCATTCCTGGAAATTCAGTGTATATATTAAAACTGTAAAAACATATTTTGTGTTGATTTGTAAAATAATTAGGCCCAGCTAATTGCACTAGGTTTTCCCACCTACATTGATGTCCTCGAGGACGTTCAAAAGTTTACAGATGCAGATTTCTAGTTCCCATTCCCATTTCGTATTTACCCAAAACATGAAATTCACAATGACTTCCTTTTTTGTGAGTTGGGCTTGCATCCTTTAAAACTAATGATATTCACAGTTTTAGCCTTTGGTACTATTTCTAAAGCCTATTGCCTAAGAATAGGAAGTGATTCCTAGAATGTATTCTTAAAACTGACACAAATGTGTTTGGAATTATTGAAAGCACTGTTCTTCTTTAGTAGCACCAAAGCACAAGAGCAAATTACCACTTTTTAAAAACCATTTACTGTGATCCCTCGGTGATTTTCCCTAGCCTGGCCCCAGCCAGCCTCAGGAGTATAAAATGAACAGAGCTGGAAGAAAAGGACTAACAGGACTAGGCCATGGAGGGGGGAGGGGGACTAGGTTGCTAGGTTACCGCTTGAGCCATTCAGAGCAGTCCCAGAGGAGTACCAGACACAGAGGACAGGTCCCTCTCCCTGCCCCACTCAGCTGAGGGCCCTCTCAAAGGAAGGCGGGGGCACAAAGGTGGGGGAGGGGCTGGTCACTCACACTAGGCACAACAAGTAAAGAAACAGGACATCCCTGTATTTCTAAAACCATTCAAGTCTCCTTCATTGATTGGCTTCACCCCAAAAAGAAAGATTTCTTTATTAAGAAATACCAGAAAGAGAAAAACCTACCACACATACACATTTGTAGGCTCACACAAAAGTGCAGAGATTTACATATTAAATTGCATTTAAGTTAGAAAATAGATTTAAAAACAAAATACTTTTTTCCCCCAACAAGGTAAAGAGATTTGGTCAGTAGGAAAAGGGGCCGTAGGGGTAAAGGCAGGAAGGTCAGGGGAGGAAGAATGGGATTTAGCTGCTATAGAATTGGAACCCACAACTACCACTGAGGAAAAAAAGCAAGGGGGGAGATGATGTTCTCTGCTAGGGCTAAGAGGACCCCAGAGCCAAATGGACATGGAGAAGTGTTCCCAAATAGCCAAATTCCACCACCCCCCAGAAGGTTTTGGATCTGTGCCAGCCATACTTCTGGGGAAGTGGGGTGCATAGGAAACTTAAGGGATGGAGAGGAAGGGGAGAGGTGGAAAGAATGTCAGCCATTGAAAAGAGTTGAACAATTTAAGGCTTATTCCCCTGGGAAGGACCAATTCTTCAATCTCCTCTCTAATCAGAACTCAGACTAGGGACAATCTCAGCTGGTGCATGGTATGAATGGGACAGATATTCAGGCCAAGGTCTTAAATACAGAAGATTTATAAAGGAAAAGAAAGAGGGCAGGGAGTATGAAAATGCAGAAACTTAAAAAAACTCATTTCACACTAGAGATAAGGGATTTCCGTGTTTACCATTCACCTCAGAAAGAGAAATTTTCTCTGACAGATCTCAGGGACAGCAGAAAAGTCATTGAGGTAAGTTGAATGAGGAGAGAAATCTGTCCAAACCCAAGAGAAGACATGGGCTGAGACAGGGTAGGCTGAGAACTGACTAAAAAGGGGTTCATCTAAGTGTCAGGTTAACTGAAAAAATCTAGTAACTTCCAAACTCTCCAGGTTTGGCCTTATATTGAACTAACTCAAATCTAACTACACGAATAAAACTGAGAGATCCAGAAAAAGAATGGGAAAGTAGAGGCAGAAAGGAGAGGAATCTGAGACAGTCAGAGCCAGTCTCCCCACTCTCCCTAAAGATTGCTAAACTCAAACCTTGCTACAAGAAAAATAGGAAGACATACAAAAAATCTGCAAGCAGCCAAACTTCATTAATTGTGATTAACTGGGAAGGGTGAGATAGGTATTGGTAAGGAGTCTTGACTTTAGACCATTTAAAAAGAAATATATACCATCACTTGTAAAAGATCACTAACAAAATATTTCCAAGAGGGGGCCCTGATGAGCCTGCTTTAATAACTAAGACTCATTTGCAATTAACAGCATCCCTCTGCCTAAAAACAATATTCTAATAAAGAATGTGTTCTCTTGAGTAAATACAATCCCCTCCAAGCCTCCCAATCTTGCTAACACTGTATATTGCCTTGAAAGCCCTTTTTTCATAGCCCAGAAAAAGGTAAACATCGGCCCAGAATGCAGTATAGATCAGTAGAGAGTTTGGGAGCTATCTCTCCAACCCAAGGACTCCGTAGAAAATGGAAGTATGGGTAGTAACAAGCAACCCCTTCAACCCCCACCCCCAACCCCCACCCCCAAAGACATTCATACCCTCATGGTGGTTCTTGAAATGGAAAGGGGAAGGAGGAGGCAGGCAGTTTGCATTAGACACAGTTTAATCACCTTCAAATAGATTAAAAGTTCTGGTTTATACTCCCCCCACCCCTCCCCATAAGTCATCCAGACAGGACCCTGGCTTAGAAAGAGAAAAACACAGGTGCTCTAGGAAATATAGCCACATATAATACATAAATCTTCTTCCCTGAAATAGAGCAGATCCTGAGCAGAGCTGACTGGGGGCCACAGCCAACCCCCAGGGTGAAGTGGCTCTGGGACTCTGCCGGTGGAAGTGCTGGAAGAGTGGGGCTTGGAGGAAGCCCCCGTGTGGTTACCAAGCCCGAGGTGGGCCAAGGCCTTGGAGTGGGTTTACCCGGGAGGGCAGCAGTGCTGGGCTTTCCCTCCTCACTCAGCCGAGGCCTAATGGAAGTACTGGTTATTCTTTTTTTTTCTTTTTTGAGGGGACATAGGGGGAGAGGAGAGGAGAGGAGAGCCTCTCTGTGCCTTGGTTTCCCCATTTGTGCATTCAGGGCCTCTACAGGCCTCACACAAGGAGTCTGAGGGGGTAGTGTTTAAGTGAGCACTCAGGCTTCCTCTGAGGAAAAGGAACCACCCAAGTGCACACTTTTATTACTGCCATTCCTGCTCTTAGTGGGAGCAAGAGTCAAAAGGAAAACAAAAGGAGCTAATGAGAAAGGAGGAGAGATGAGACAAAGAGTGCGAGGGGCCATGCCGTTGGCATCTCATAAATTCTTACTAAGAATGGCACAGGTATTAAAAAGATTCCGGTAGTCTACAAGAAATGTGAATCGTTGTCTCTACTGCAACTACTTACATATATCTAACTGGAAACGGGTGGGGTTTGGGTGTTAGAAAGTGGGCAGGGGACAAAGGAGAAACTACATGAATAAATACAAGTGGAAGGTACCTGCCCCATTCCTGAAAGGATTTGCTGGCAATGTTGGCACTTTGTAGCCAGGAGAATCCTCCAACCCCACTCTCCACCCTCTTCACTTCTGAAAGCCCCAAGAATCCCTTTAGGATTCCCTGGCCAGAGTTCTGTATGACTGCCTCTGGACTCATGGCATTCAGCAGTTTGAGAGGATTTGAGCCAGTCTCAAGACCCTTTATCCCCAGAATTGGACCACTGACCCCAAGCAGGAGAGCTGGGATCTGGAGGAAAGAGAAGGGAGTCCAAGGAGACTCCATGGCTGAGGCCATGGAAAGCCAGTGCTGGGGTCCAAGAGACCCATTTGTCCAGTTACCAGAGGTGACTGACATCTTCTGCAACTGTCTTGAGTCCAGAAATTAAAAAAAAAAAAAAAAAAAAAGCTTGCAGCAAGAAAATGCCAGTGTGCAATTGTGTGAATAAAGACCAAAGAAAAATAGTAACAGGGACAGCTCACTTGCTCTCTGTCTCAGGTTTATATCTTCTCCCCTTAAATCTCTCACAGCCCTAATTAAACACAAACAAAAGTCTCTTCCATAGATAGGCTACTTCTCAGCTTCAGTCACCTCCTGTGGTGGCTCTGGGGGCTCTGGGGGTGGCATCTCTTCAGGAGTGCTGGTGTCCTCTGGCATCTCATTTGGGCTCAGATGTTCTGTTGGGGCCTGAGAAGAAAAACATATCAAATTCAATACAAAGCTCTCCCTCAACATCCAAATGGAGATAATCCATAGACACTGAACTCTTCCTCTCAACCCATCAGCCACACTGATGCTACAGATATGCAGCCACCCACACCAAACTCAGAACCAAGACTAGACTATTGTCTTCTCAGCAAAATGCATCTGAAGTTAAGTTCTAGTCTTCACTGTCTGCAGAGGATAGATGTTTCCATTATTATTCATGATAATAATAAAAGGGACCACAAATAATTATGCAGACACCCCCCCTTCATAACAGAATGCTGTAACATACTTGTCTAACATAGGCCTGATTCAGTGGTTCTCAATCTTTTTTTTTCTTCGCCCTAACATACAGCTCAATAGAACAGTGATTCTAAACCAAATAGGGTGGGGTGGCAAAATCTTCAGATGGTATATGTGGTAGGAAAATGCCCCCTGAGTGATTCTAAAATACTACCCTTCCCTACATTCAACTTAGAGCTACTAACCTAGATTGTTACGATTTAAGATCATATTCATCAGAAAAATGATATTCAAAATGATGATAACAATTTATAAACAAGAGTTTGCTGTATTTTCAAAAAAAAAATTCAAAATTTAGGAAAGGCAAAGTAGAGAACAATGATCTACTTTACAAAAAATCATTCACTTAAAAGTAGGATTCTATTTGAAAAGAAAGTTCAAATCTACTAAAATCTATTACAATAAACAAGTCCAGCAAGGTTTCAAGACACAAGATCAATATACAAAAATCAACTGAATTTCTATAGAGTGCCAATGTACATTCCAAAAATAAAATTAGGAAAATAATTTCACCTACAATAACATCAAAAAGAATAAAATACTTATGAATAAATGTAACAAAAGAAGTATAAAACTTATATTCTGGAGGTGCCTGGCTGGCACAGTCAGAGGAGCATGGGACTCCTGATCTTAGTGTCATGAGTTCGAGCTCCATGTTGGGTGTAGAAATTACTTAAATAAAACTTAAAGAAAAACCTTAGGGGTCCCTGGGTGGCTCAATTGGTTAAGTGTCTGACTCTTGATTTTTGGCTCAGGTCATGATCTCACAGTTGCATGAGTTCACAAGTGAGTGATTTGGGTTCAGGGCTGACAGTGTGGAGCCTGCTTGGGAGTCTCTCTCTGCCCCTCCCCCGCTCATAAGTTTGCACTCTCCCTCTCTTGTTCTCAAAATAAATAAACTTTTTTTAAAAAAAACCGTCTACTCTGAAAACTACAAAATATTGTTGAAAGAAATTAAAGAAGATCTAAACAAATGAAGACATCCCATGTTAACAGTTTGGAAGACTTTATATTGTTAGGAAGACAATATTCCAAAAATTGATCTATATAGATTCAATGCAATCCCCATCAAAATTCCACCTGGCTTCTAGAGGTACCTGGGTGGCTCAGTCAGTTAAGCATCCATCCGACTCTTGATTTTGGCTCAGGTCATGATCTCTCAGTTTGTGAATTTGAGCCCTTCATCGGGCTCTTTTCGGAGCCTGCTTGGGATTCTGTCTCCCTCTCTCTCTGCCCCTCCCCTGTTCTATCTCCCTTTCAGAATAAATAAATAAACATTAAAATTTCTTTTTAAAGAAGCTGGCTTCTTTGCAAACTGACAAGCTGATCCTAAGATGTATATGGAAATTCAAGGGACCCAGAACAGCCAAACCAATTGAATAAAGAATAAATTGAATGACTCACACTTCCTAAATTCAAAACTTACTACAACACTACAGTACCCAAGACAGTGTGATACTTACATAAGAATAGATATATTGATCGATGAAATAGGATTAAGAGTCTAGAAACAAACTCTTACATTTACAGTCAATTGATTTTTGACAAGGGTGCCAAGACAATTCAATGGAGAAAAAGCAGTCTTTTCAACAAAGGGTGCTGAGGGGTGTCTGGGTGGCTCAGTCAGTTGATCATCCAACTCTTGATTTTGGTTCAGGTCATGATCTCAGGGTCATGGGATCAAGCCCTACATCAGGCTCTGCGCTGAGCATGGAGCCCACTTAAGATCCCTCCCCGCTCTGCCCCTCTGCTGCTCATTCTCTCTCTCTAAAAAAATAAATAATAAAAATTTAAAAAAATTTTTAAAAAGGATGCAGAGATATCCACATGCAAAAGAAAGAATTTGTAAGTTAACTTAAAATGGATCAAAGATCTAAATAAGAGCTAAAACTATAAAACTTTTAGGAAAAACAGGCATAAGCCTTCATGACCCTGGATTAGACAATGGTTTTTTACATATCTACTGACAACAAAAGCCAAACAAACAAAAAAAGATAAAATGGACTACATCAAAATTTAAACTTTTTGTGCTTCAAAGGACATCATCAAGTAGGTAAAAATACAGCCCACAGAATGGGAGAAAATATTTGGAAATCATATATCTGATAAGGGACTAACATAGAGAATAAAGAGCTCTTAGAACTCAACAACAACAAAAAAATTCAAACTGCCCAATTTAAAAATTGACAAAGAATCTGAATAGATACTTCTCCAAAGAAAATATACAAATGGCCAATAAGCTCATGAAAAGATGCTCAGCAGCATTAGGGAAATGCAAATCATAACTACAGTGAGATACCACTTCACACCTACTACGATGGCTAGAACCAGAATGCCAGATAACAATGACAAGTGTTGCCAAGAATGTGGAAAAACTGGAACCCTCATACACTACTGGTGGGGATGTAAAATGGTGCTGCCAGTTTGGAAAACAGTCCAGCAGGTACTCAAAAGGTTAAACATAAAGTTATATGACCCAGTGATTTCACTCCTGGGTATATAGCCAAAATAAATAAATACATATGTGTCTATGCAAAAACTTGTACATGAATGTTCATCATTGCATTATTCATGATAACCAAAAGGTGGAAACAACCCAAATGGCTATCAATGAATGTATAAATAAAATGTGGTATTATCCATATAATGGAATATTATTCAGCCATATAACATAATGAAGTATTGCTACATGCTATGACATGGATGAATCTTGAAAATATGTCAAATGAAAGAAGCCACACATTATATGATTCCATTTATATGGAATATACAGAAGAAGCAAATATATAGGAATGAAAGTAGATTAATAGTTGCCTAGGGATGGGGCTGGGGGAACTAGGAGGAAAGAGAGAGTGACTGCTGATGGGTGCTGACGTTTGGTGAGGAGTAAGGAAATGTTTTAAAATTGATTGCTGGGATGATTGCACAACTCTGTGAATATACTACAAACCAGTGAACTATACATTTTAAATAGAGATTTTACAGTATGTGAATTATAGCTCAATAAAGCAATTATACAAAAAGAAAGTTCAAATAATACCTTTTGGGGAACATATTTTATAATGTGTATCCTAAACAAGACAGCTGGGAGGTTTTCCACAACATCTACATATTCTAGGGAGGAAGCCCCTTCTACCAAGTTAACCACTCCATTAACTCTAACCCGCTGCCCTGACCCCTATCTTTGCTCTGATAGCATTTTATGCTTCCTTCCTCAAGGCACTTTTCACAACATTGAGCAATGGCCTGTTTTCTTGTCTCTCATCTCTACTAGACAATGAGCTCCTTGAGAGCAGAGACATCTTTGCCTTGTTCACTGGCATATCCCTAGCACCCAGCACAGTGACTGGCACAGAATGTCAAAGAAACTAAATCCACCTTGAGGGCACAAAGATTTGAAGACAATGTCAGTGGAGAAGCAGAGACAGAAGCTGGAGCCACTGGACATGGAATTGCCTAATTGTATCTCAAAGGTGTAAATTTAGCCTACACCTTCTATCACTGACTCAGCCGTTAAGTCAGGAATACTTACTGGGCTCTGTGGCAAAAGGCTGCTACTGGTCTCTTGAGTACTGGGAGGTCGACTTCCACTTTCCTCCAGTGGCAAAATACCCCTTCGATCCAGCACACTGAAGGAGAGAGGACAGTTAATAAAGCACTTTGTATTCCCCCCTCCACCCACCCACCCCACTGAACCTTGCTGTGTATACTGGAAAACATAAACCTGTCCTTTAGCAATCTAGCAATATCCTAGCACATGCCTCCTGTCTTCCGTTCTTTTTTCATTCCACAAACCAGGGAATACCACATTAACCAAGGAACAAACAGATGAAATAAGAATGAAAGGTCGTCCCTTCAAAACAACTAGCCTGTGGTCTGTGGTCCATGCAGATATAGCACCAAAGGATAATCCTTGGGAAGACCTATCTGACATGAAAAGGCCACATTCAGAAGAATGCATCAGACCAGGTAATAGGATCAGGTTGAATTGCTTGTCCCAAGAGTCCCAGGATTTTCTAGTCCTCTAAGTACCTGGGGGGCAAGGGGCCACATAACACTTCACAGCAGTTCTTCACAATGTTGCCATGGCTATAGGGATTCTGGACACGATTCTTCCCTGTCCATGAGCCTTTGATCTGTAAGATAAAAGCCAAGTCTTGTATTAAAATTTACATTGAAGAAATGCAGCATGAAAGGGTGAAAACGTTCTGGGGATGGATGGTGGCGATGGTGGCACAACAACGTGAATGTACTTGATACTATTAAATTCTACATTTAAAAATGGCTAAGATACTGCTTCCGATTCTGTGTCTCCCTCTCTCTCTGCCCCTCCCCCATTCATGCTCTGTCTCTCTCTGTCTCAAAAATAAATAAACATTAAAAAAATTTTTTTTAAATGGCCAAGATAGTACATTTTGTATTACATACATTTTGCCACAACAAGAAAAACAAATACCTGCATAGCCATGGAAAAATGTTCACAATAGAGTGAAAAATCAGGAGCTGGATAATATGTATTATTTTCCACTAAAAATACAAAATATAAGGGCGGCAGGGTGGCTCAGTTTGTTGAGCGACTGACTTTGGCTCAGATCATGATCTCACAGTTCATGGGTTCGAGGCCCACATCAGACTCTGTGCTGACAGCTCAAAGCCTAGAGCCTGCTTCGGATTCTGTGTCTCCCTCTCTCTCTCTGCCCTTCCCATACTTGCACTCTCTCTCTCTCTTTCAGAAATAATTTTTTTAAAAAACATTTAAAAAGTTTTAGGGGCGCCTGGGTGGCGCAGTCGGTTAAGCGTCCGACTTCAGCCAGGTCACGATCTCGCAGTCCGTGAGTTCGAGCCCCGCGTCAGGCTCTGGGCTGATGGCTCAGAGCCTGGAGCCTGTTTCCAATTCTGTGTCTCCCTCTCTCTCTGCCCCTCCCCCGTTCATGCTCTGTCTCTCTCTGTCCCAAAAATAAATTTAAAAAACGTTGAAAAAAATATTAAAAAAAAAAAAGTTTTAAAATACAAAATATAGGGGTGCCTGGTGGCTCAGTAGGTTAACCATCCAACTTCAGCTCAGATCGTGATCTCAGTGAGTTCAAGCCCCACATCAGGCTCTTCATTGCCAGCACAGAGCCCACTTTGGATCCTCTGTCCCTCTCTCTCTTCCCCCCACCCCAAATAAATAATTAAATAAAAAAATACTATATATATATATATATATATATTCATATAAACAAACACAGGAACAGGTCTGAAAGACTACAAATCATACCATTAACAATGGTGAATTTAAATAAAAACTGAAAAGAAACCAATGGTGACATCTAGGAGGTAAAGTTGTAACCTATTTGCTATTGTTTACTCATCTGTATTTTCTGATTTTCTATAATAAACATGGATTAATTGGTAATTTTTAAAAAGGAGGGATTTAGTCAGTGAAACTGTGCCTCTCCATTCCAAATCCAGAGGCACTAACTAGCCTTTAAGGATCTATGAACAGCTGAAGACAGTGTACCCGCTCAACCATTGAACCTCTTCTTCGCAATTCTACATAGGTACTCAGTTCCAACCAAAGCAGTCTGCTTTCTCCTCCACACAGTAAATTTAACAGTCTCCCACACCAGGTTGCCATTTGCCTCAACCTCCCAAGCCCTGGAGACTCAGTTCTCTAGCAGGTATAGCAGGTAATGACAGAATAGGCTTTGGAGAGGAGAATATGTGATAAGGAAAAGGGAAAGTTGACTCACATCTTCATTGGTTGTCTGGTTGAGAGCCACGAGGAAAGTGTGAAATCCAGTCAGTCCCACGACGGACCAGAGTGTGAAGAAGCAAATGAGCACTTCTAGAACAGTGAGGTGATGTTAAGGAATGTTGAAGCAGCTACACCAGGGGACTCAATGCCTCAGCCCATACTCATGGCACCAATCACACCATCTTTACCTCTCAGAACATATATCACAAATGGCCAAGTATCTGTATATAACAACAGATGAATTCTAAACTCACTGGATACATGAAAGGAAAAGGACCCCTGTGTATTCACTACAAGTAGTTCTCTAAGAATTCTTGTGTATTTAAGTGTTCATTTATTTATCATTAGCTCTTTGAAGAGGACATTTCATCAAAGCTAAACAATGTTGGCCATCACTGCCAATGGAAAATCCATCAAAAAATAAACTTTGTAATGAAAAATTGGTGGGAAAAACAGAATGTGACTTATAGAAATCCCATCTGAATCTCCTTTTCAGAAATACAACTGCTATACAAAATAAGCCTTAGCTGCAACAAAAAGGTAGGACTTCCATCAAGTGACATAAGAGGTATACTGAAGCAAAGACAGCCCACTAGAAGAGGCAGGGCTGAGACTGATCAGAAGGACTTAGGAGGGAGGCAGTGGAGAAAGGGGTGAGGGAAGGACCTCCTTTTAAGCCCTGGCCATCTTCCATTCTGGTTGCTACCACTAAGACTACATTTTTTTTTATTTTAGACTTTGGCACTCTCTGACATCTGAAAAACGAGATGGTAGGAGAACTGCAGAGAGAAAGCCTACTTGAAACTAGTTTAAGAGGGAGTCACAGGGACATACTGCCAGGGGAGGATATGTTCCAGGAGTTTCTTTCAACGTCTCCAGGAAGCCAATTTTCAAGGATTCTGTTAAATTGGGAGGACAAGTGGAAAGAAAAATCAATAACTTTAGTAAAAAATGCACACTTACACTAGTACCCACTCATTTTCCTCCCTCCCTATCCCTTGTTACAAGCTGGCAAGAGATTAAGCCCTCACTCAGACAAGGGACTCTCACCTACAAACTGGTAGTCTCCTCACTAAAGAGTTTACATTTTCAATGCAGGACCTGGCACTGGACTAGAGAGTCTGATAGAAGCCAAGCTTCCCACTCCTTTCCCTTTTCCCTAGCCTCCAACTATGGGCACAGATGGGGAATATTCATTCATAGCTGAAAGAAATCAGAAATATCCAAGAAAAATCCTCTCTCCTGATTAACCCGTATCTCTCCCTTATTCAAAATCTAGTTGAGAACTCATCTCTTGATCAAGAGATGCCCCCTTTAACTCCACATCCCATCTGCCTTTAGGGTTACTTGGTAGTTGTGTGTGTGTGTGCGTGTGTGTGTGTGTGTGTGTGTGCGCACACACACACACACACACGCACACACACACACATGTGGGTATGTATTTTCTATCTCCCAAAGTAGACCATGAGCAACTAAAAGGTATTTTGCTGGTATAATCCCTCCTATCACCTGGACAGGGCAGGTCTTACAAGGCAGAAGAAGAAAGGATGCAGAGCCAACATACATCCTCAGTCTTTGAGACTGCCTCAGAAATGTCCACTAGTCTGGGTACAGGCCATAATCACAGCCTCAACCTTCAGCAGAGGGCCAATGAGAAGGCCAACACACTCAGTAAATACAGATGGATGTGAGCTGAGTTTTGGAGCTCTGCTCAAGAGCAGTGCTCATTTCTACCAGGTCCTAGGATGCCTTTGCAATAGTAAAGTCCCACCAGGAAACACAACTTCCCTCAGCTGTCCTTAAGTCTCCTCCCACTCCTCACCCCTATTCCAACAACACACACTGCCTTGCATACTCACTGAGGGCCACATAGACGATGTTGAAGGCGAAGACATAGATCGTGAGGAGGGAGAGAGACAGGATAAAGAGGTAGAAGTAGCGGTAGTTCCTCTTTCCAACACAATTCCCCACCCAGGGGCAGTGATGGTCGAAGCGCTCTGTGGGAGAAAGAGAGAGTCCAGTGCCAAAGCCGCCCAAACAAAGCACATACGACATCTACATAATACCTAATTTAGAGACCCCCACTGTCACTGCTGATTTCAACTGTAAAAAACACTGGTTTCTATTTTTCACTTTTTCACTATGTTTTCATAGTCATCTCATTTGATCCCCACAATCACCCTGGAAGTTGAGCAAAATAAGATATTCTTTTCCTCATTTTACAGTTGGAGAAACTAATGCACTGAGGGATCACTGCCTCACTGCCTCACTGCTAGTTGACAAGAGACTTTGCTTTTCCAAAGAAAAACCTTTGGTGGACTTACTAAGTTCAGGAAGAATAAGTAGGTGAAAATACCCAAGGAAAGTTTTAAAAAATGAGTAGTGTGGTTTTTCTTAACCTCTAGTTATTTTTTTTTAAATGATAAAACTAGGTGGCTCAGTCAGTTAAGCGTCCGACTTTGGCTCAGGTCACGATCTCACAGCTCATGAGTTCAAGCCCCATGTCGGACTGTGTGCTGACAGCTCAGAGATTGGAGCCTGCTTCGGATTCTGTGTCTCCCTCTCTCTCTGTCCCTCCCCGCTTGCATTCTTCTGTCTGTCCGTCTGTCTGTCTCTCTCTCTCAAAAGTAAATAAACATTAAAAAAATTTTTTAATGATAAAACTACAACACTTAAAATGATGTGGCATAGCTCAATGGAATGGAAAGTACCCAGAAAGTCTCTAGAATATTTAAGAATTTACTGTCTAATAAAGGCAGTTCTACAAAAACAGTGGTGAAAGGAAGTATTATTCTATAAATAACTGACACAATTGGCTACTTGGTGGAAAATAAAGTTAGATTTTTTTTCTCCTCACACAATTAATCAAAATTAATTACAGATGAATTAGAATTACATGTAAAAACAGAGTACAACCATAAAATAACTATAAAGAATAGATGAACATTTATCCCCTGTAGAGCAGGACATTTTTAGCATAAAAGTAATGGAAGAAAACACAGATGATAAAGAAAAATATATTTGACTCCATAAAACTTAATATGCATTTTATATATGTTAAAAATACTATAAAGAATCTTTAAACAGGAAAAAAACCAATGGGAATGTATGTAAATTTAGTATGTTAGTATATGAGAAGTCCTTACAAATCAATAACAAAATAAAAATACTCCTTTAAGAAAATAGTCAAAGGGCAAAAAGAGACAGTTAACAAATACCACATAAACATATATTTAAATGTTTTCAGATTCACTAATGATTCAGTGCAATACTAATACAACAATAAGACAATTTTTGCCTATTGAAATAAGAATATAAAAATAACATCCAGTGCTGGTGAGAATAGCATGGAATGGACACTAATATACTCTTTGTGGGAGTATAAATTGAGAGAAGCTTTCTGAAAAGCAATTTGGCAGTATGTGTCAACAGCCTTAATAAGGCTAACACCGCTTTGGCAAAATAAATTCATTTTTAGTAATTTCTCTTAAGGAAATAGAGATATGCACAGAAATTTAAGTTTAGCAATTTTTTATTACTATTTTTTATTGTGGTAAAATATAAAGCATGCATTTTGCCAATTTATTCATTCTAAGTGTACAACTTAGTGGCAATTACTACATTCACGATGTTGTGCAATCATCACCACTACCTATTTCCAAATATTTTCATCACCCCCAAAGAGAAACTCTGTATGCATTAAAGAGTAATTCTCCGTTTTCCCCTTCCCCCAGTCCCTGGTAACTTCTAATCTTTCTATCTCTATGCCTATTCTACATATTTCATATTAGTGGAATCATACAATATTTGGCTTTTCTGTCTAGCTTCTTTCACTTTAGCATAATGTTTTCAAGATTCACCCACACTGTAGTATGTATCAGCACTTTCTTCCTCATTATGGCTGAATAATATTCCATTGTATGGATATACCACATTTTGTTTATCCATTCATTTATTGATGGACACTTGGGTTGTTTCCAACCTTTGGCTTCTGTAAACAGTGCTGTCATGCTCACTGATGTACAAAAATGTTTGAGTCTCTATTTTCAACTCTTTTTGGTATTGATATGGACAGAATTGTGTCCCCCCAAAATTCATATGTTGAAGCCCTAACCCCCAATGTGACTGTATTTAGAAACACGGCTTCTAAGGAGGTAACTAAGGTTAAATGTCATAAGCTTAGGGCCCTAATCCTGTAAGATTGGTATCCTTATAAGAAGATGAGACACCAGGAGTGCATGAACATAGAAAAAGGCCACATGAACACAGCAAGAAGGTGGCCCACCTGCAAGCCAGACAGAGAGACCTCACCAGAAATCAATCCTGCCTGCACCCTGATCTTGAACTTCTAACCTGCAGAACTGTGAAAAAATAAATTTCTGTTGTTTAAGCTACCCAGTCTGTTGTATTTTGCTATGGTAGCCTGAACAGGCTAATTTAGGTATGTATATATATGTACACACACACACACACACACACACACACACACACACAAGGGATGGAATTGTTGGGTCATATGATAATTTTAATTCTATGTTTAACTTTTTGAGGAACTGCCAAACTGTTTTTCACAGTGGCTATGTCATTTCATATTCCCACCAGCATTGTATGAAGGTTCTAATTTCTCCACATCCTGAAATTTAATCATTTTGACTGCAGTGCAATAATAATGAATAAAATGGAATAGTAAATAATATTTAATTATAGGAAACTGCTTAAATAAACTAGAATATTGAAAATTTTAAAAATAAACTAGAATGTAGCCATATGATGGATTATGCAGTCATTAAAATAATATATTCAAAACACATTTATTAAAGATCTGGAAAAATACTCAGGATATAATGTTAAGTGACAAAGGCAGGATTAAAAACTCTATCATGTGTGATCTATATAAGATCTAAATAAGTGGCACTGGAAGGAGATACAGCAAAATGGAGAGTAAATTTGGGATTAAGTTTTATTTATACTTTCTGTACTCCCCATATTTTGTACAATGAACATGGATTATTTTAATGAAAAACACACAAAGAATAAAATACATCATTTTTAAAAAGGAATAAGCTATGCACGGGTCAAAATAAAGACTGCAAGAATGGTACACCTCCTGGGGAGCCTGGGTGGCTCAGTTGGTTAAGCAACCGACTTCAGCTCAGGTCATGATCTCATAGTTTGTGAGTTTGAGCCCCGTGTCGGGCTGTGTGCTGACAGCTCAGAGCCTGGAGCCTAGTTCAGATTCTGTGTCTCTCCCTCTCTCTACCCCTCCCCCTCTCTCTATCCCTCCCCTGCTCATGCTCTGTGTCTCTCTGTCTCTCAATAATAAATAAATGTTAAAATAAGTAAATAAATAAATAAAAATTAAAAAGAATGGTACACCTCCTGATTAAAGGGCTACAATATATCTTTTCAGAAAAGAAAAAGATGTAGAGAAGACACACACAAGTAGTAAGAATGGTACATCTCCTGACTAAAGGGCTACAATATATCTTTTCAGAAGAGAAAAAGAAGATGTAGAGAAGACACACCCAAGTGGTTAGGGTAATACCTGAATCAAGAATTACAGATATAGCCTCACTTTAAGCAAACTTGCCATAAAAAATATTGGAAACTGTAGATTTATACAGATTTATTTTCACTACATTTTAAATTATACTTTTTCTGATAATATAATTAATATACGCTCATCATAGAAAACTTGAAAAAAAATAAAAAAGAAAATGAAGGAAACAGCATCACTCAAAATTCCACAACCTATAGATAATAAACTATAAGCCTAAGCATTCTGGTGTATTTCCTTGCATATATCTTTACATATATTTTTTCAAATGTGTAACTGAGATCACACTATAAATGTAGCTTATCTCTTATTTTAGTTCATTTAGATTTCTGATATGAGCTTTTTCCATAAGTCTATTGCATAAATGTCCCACAATTTATTTGACTGCTTATCTACTGGTGGACAATTACATTTATTGAATTTTTAATCATTATAATAATCCTGAGATAAATATTTCCATACCTAAACCTTTTACCACATCCCTGATTATTTTCTTAGGACAGGTCTCTAGAAAAGGAATCACTAGCATCAAAGGGTATACATGTTTTAATAAGGCTTTTAAGAATCTCACTAGGTTGTCTTCCAAAAACTTTGTTCCAATTTACACTCTTACCAGGGTAGGACTAAGCATTATCAGGTTTTCCTTGCTAATATTCTAGATTTTAAAAGATCCTGTTTTAATTTTTATTTCTTTGATTTTTAGTATGGGTGAATTTTGTTTCTTGTTAACTAGTTAATTGCATTTCCTGTTTCATAAACTGTCCATATTTCTACTGGAATGTTACTGCCTCTTTTTTTTAAAGCAATTTGTATGAGTTCTTTATATTTAAGAATATTAATAAGGAGAGGGAATTATTTATCAAAGCCCTCACATCTGACCTTCTTGAAATATCAAGTTTCCTGGCTAATTTAAAATGAGTTTTAATTTATAAAAATCCTATCTACACACAGATTTTTACCATATAAATTAAGATATATCTTCCCAACCTTTGCCTAAAGAATTGGCTAATAAGAAGAAAGCAATGTACTCAGTCAGGCATATTCCATGGCATATATAAAGAATGCTAGAAGTACGCTTATTACATATATATATATATATATATATATATATATATATATATATAAAGAGTTGCACATATATGTCTATCGATGGATATGTTTACTGCCTGTTTCTGATCTTTCTCAGGGTGCAGCACACATGAGGCAATGCTTACAACTAAGCCACATATATGCAGATAGAAGCACAGACCCATGTATTCTGCACACCTGCCACCCTTGCAGCATTACCGGAGAAAGATAAAATGACAGTTTTAGGATCAGACCTGTTCCAGTTGCATCTCACATTAATTACACGAACCTGCACAAAGGTGCTTCACCTATTTCCTCATCTGTGAAAAGGGGATAATACCTCATGGGGTTTTACAAGTCTTAAATGAGAGAAAGGGAAAGCACTTAGCACAGTGCCTCCTATATAGTAGGATCTCAATAAATCTTAGCAACTTTCTTCTTCTTGGGAACAGGATTTATATATCCCTTCTTTCCCCGAAGTTGCCCTCCAATGGACTAGGGTTTTCTTCCCCCTACATAAGATGGGTTCCACTTGAAACAAATCCAGTCAAGGAAAATGCAGATTTTAAAAACAGGTAAAGTTTACTTCCCCATTTACCAAAAAGGTTTTTTTTTAGTAAATTTTAGACCAGAGGATATTTAAAATAAGATTTGATCTACACAAGTACAGTTGCTTTTTCACTTGTTCAGAAGCTTGCTTCCTATCTAAAGTTTCCTAACTAAATCTAGCTTATTTCCTATGTAAATCTATCTTCCCACTCCTATTGATTTTTCCCTAGAAAAATAACCCTGACCCTCTCCAACTCAGCCTTTCCCCCAGACAAAGCCCCTTTGGTTTTACTCACCCACACAGTTGTCACAGATGCTGCAATGGGAGGCCCGGGGTGGCCGGAAGATCTTGCACGTATAACAGTATTTCAGCTTCACAATCTGGTTGTTTATCTGAAAATTCTTGATACGAGGAGGTGGTCGCTGGCCCTGGGGCACTGCACCATTGGTAGCCTCTGAAGATCAGTAAAGACAGTTACTATCACTGCTAGCTAGCCATTATTTGAGTCCAAAAGTCCCACCACTTCTCAAAAAGCACTGGGAGTACTCAATAGTGCCCTAAGGGCCCACTGTTTTCTATAGACTAGCATTCCAGAGGACACTTTCAACATCACAGTGTCCCCCCAAATTCCACTGAATGCCATGCAATTCTTTTGTGCATATGTGAAAAAGGGTTTCTTCAAGTTTTGGGGGTTTTTGGCAGATTACAAAGAAAAGCATTCATAAAAGAAATAGAAATGGCTAAAAAATATATGAAATGAGGGGCACCTGGGTGGCTCAGTCGGTTAAGTATCTGACTTCGGCTCAGGTCTTGATCTCATGGTTCATGAGTTCAAGCCCCATGTCAGGCTCTGTGCTGACAGCTCAGAGCCTGGACCTGCTTTGGATTCTGTGTCTCCCTCTCTCTCTCTCCTGCTCATTCTCTCTCCAGAGCGCCCTTCTCCTGCTCGCGCTCTCTCTCAGTCTCAAAAATAAATAAACATTAATATATATAATATATATATTATATATTCCATATATATTATATATTATATACATTATATATATTATATATAATAATAAACATTAATATATATATATAATGAAAATACCCAAATTCACTAACAATCAAAGACATAAAAACCAACACAGATACTGTTTCTACCTTCTATATTAACAAATATTAAAAAGAATAAGAATACCCAATGTTGACAAGGATGGGGAGAAGGTATTTTTATATATTACTGGTAAGCAATAAAGCAGTGGCTCCCAAAACTTTAAAGGTCTATATTTTTTGATCCATCAATTCTATTTCTAGGAACTTAACAAAATTACAAAGAGATATACAAAAGATGTTGGTGGAAGGATTATTTGTCACAGAGTCCCTTTTAATAGTGAAAACGTGAAAATAACCTCAGTGTCACAATAGGAGGTTGGTTAAGTAAATTATGATACATGCACAGGATGGAACATTATGCAACCATCTAAAATGATGTAGACAAGTGAATGAAGACACAGGACAATATTCACAATGTATTGCAAAATGAAAATCTAAGCTAAAAAGCAACATCCATAAAAAGATATTATCTTGCAAAAATAAAATATATGCATGAAAAAAGACTGGTAATACTTAGAAACAGAAAAACAACCTTTTAAAAATAAGAGTAATGTGTACTTATTGTAAAAGGTTTGGAAAAAACAGAAAATACATATAAGAAAAAATAAAAATCACTGAGAGTCTCTCAACTCAAGGATACCCATGCATTTTGATATATTTCCTTAATAGATAAATAAACATTCATGATTTTTAAAATTTGAGATATAGATATGATTTTGTACCCTATATTTTTTACTCAACATTATATGGTGAATGTTTTTCTGTGGTTGTTAAATTCTCTTCCAAAAAGATGAATATTGGCGATATAATAATATTCCATCATATGCACATCCTGTAATTTATTTGACCATTCCATATAGTGGCGCATTTAAGTGGTCTCTGAGTTTTTACTATTTAAGTGATGTTGCATGCAAAAACCTAAAATATTACAGATAAAGCTTAAATCCACTTTGATCACCACCACTGGGAATCCCAGTTCCCACCTCCCTTCCCCAAGAATATATATGTGTGTTAAAATTAATTTCTAAAACAAAAAGAAAAAAAAGAAAAGCATGTTGAAATCTGAGTAGTAAATATAAAGTTGCTGGCATTAAAATAGCTAGGCCCATATTAAAAAGAAAAAAAGTTTGGGCTTAATTTCAGCTCAGGTCATGATCTCACAGTTGTAAGATTGAGCCCCATGTCTGACTCTGTGCTGACAGCGCAGAACCTGCTTAGGATTTCTCTTTCCCTCTCTCTCTCTCCCCCTCTCTCTCTCTCTCTCTCTCTGCCCCTTCTCCGCATGTATGCTCTCTCGCTCTCTTTTTCTCTGAAAATAAATTTTTAAAAAAGAAAAGGACAAAGGAAAAAATGCCGAGCTAAAAATCCTTCTGCAGTAATTTGTATAACTCTCTGATTATTTCCTTTAGCTAAACTCTAAGTGAAGTGGAATTACCGAGTCAAAGGGTATGAACCCTTAAAACCCATACTGCTTATTGCCAAAATGCTTCCCGGGCAGATTGTATCAATTTGCACGCCCATCAATCTGTAGCATATGAGAATGCCTGTCTTGTTGCCCCCTAGATGTGCAGGATAATTCTAAAAACAGAATAATTTTTCAATTCACTTTGATTTTAAAAATATCTACCATATGGAATTTTTTTCCTTTTTTTGAAGAGTGGGGTAGATGCTGTGAAATCAAACAATAACAGTGTGTCACAAGTCTTAAAAGGATGATAGCTATTCATTAGAGAATGATAAAAGTACCAGCATGCCACCTTAATATTCCTTTGCATGTGCTTTACATGAGGGCACCTGTGAGATACAGTTCATGGTTTGTCCTCCCCATGAGGCACTATGATACAAGGAAATCACAGTGTCGCCTGCTGCCCATCCCCCAGCCCTCATGCACAGCATACCCAGCATAGGGCTGAATGTAGTGTTGACAAAAACTTGCTAACATAAACATATGTATGAACTCAAGAATGCAATCTTCTACACAGAGAACATGCTAAAAGGGGAGGTCAGAATGTGACAGCTCAAACCTGGGCTCTAGGCCCAGTGATCTGGCAAAACAAAACTAACCTTGCTAACACCTGCTGTGAGATGCAAAAGACAAGTCAAGGCACTGCTTTGACCTTCAGTTTCTCCATATGTGAATGGAAATGGGATGATAAAAGAATAATCCAGATGGAGAAAAAAAGGCACACACAACTCTCCCTCCTATCTTCCTCCTAACTACCCCAGCTTTACCAGGTCTCCCCTGAACTCCGGCTGCACCAACACACCTGGCCTCTTCTTTCTCCCCACCATTCCCACCCTCTCCCCATCCCTAAGTAGTTCAGATGTGCACAAGCCTATGTCCCCCTGGCTCAACTAAAACAGGATGGAATTTTTAAAAAAGAAATTCAGGGGCGCCTAGGTGGCTCAGTCAGTTAAGCACCTGGCTTCAGCTCAGGTCATGATCTCACAGTCTGTGAGTTCAAGCCCCACATCAGACCCTGTGCTGACAGTCAGAGCCTGGAGCCTGCTTCGGACATGTGTCTCCCTGTCTCTCTGCCTTTCCCCTGCTCATGCTCTGTCTCTCTTGCACGCTCTCAAAAATAAATAAACATTAAAAAAAATTTTAAAAAAAGAAATTCAGCAAGAAGCTAGAGGTAAATGCAGCTAAAATAAACAAAAGGAATACAAAAGCTTTCAAACCACTCTAGGAGTATCAAACCATCATACTTTACACCTTAAGCTTGCACAATGTTGTGTCAATTATATCTCAATAAAACTGGAAGAAAAAACATCAAATGGAAATGGGAGAAAATATTTTGTTAATAATAGCATGCATATAAACATCAGGAATAAACTCAATATAAGACATACAGAAACTAGGCTTTAAAACTATAAACATTTTATCCAAGGGCATAAAACTCAATCTGAAAATAAAAACACAACATTTTCTTAGATAGGCAGATAATATTATATAAATGTAGATTCTCTCAAAAAATATAAATGTAATGCAATACCTATTATAACCCTGATAGATTTGTGTGTTTTTAATTAAATAAAATAATATTAAAATAAAAAACCAAACAGTCTAAAAATCTAGAAGCATATTGGTGCTCCATGGGCATAGCTTTTAGTCTTACAACTTCTGGGTCCCTTTCTTCTACTCTGTCTGGCTTGGATGCTGACTCAAGCTACTTGGGTACTGGACTTGCAAACAATTTAGGGAGGCACTGATGTTGGGTCTGCTGGGTTCCCAGTCCCTGCTAGTACTGGTATCAGAGCCTTCTTTCCCCGTGTGAGCTCCTAGGATATTCCCTCCTCTAGCCCTGGGATCTTCAGCTTTAATTTGTGGAGTCACCCTGGCCCGTGGCTATTGTATCACTTTATCTCTGTCCCAAAGAGACCTGAAAACTACACTGTAATCAGCCTATAACTGCTTCCATTTCCTTCCTTTACCTTCCTAGAATTCTCAATGGTTCTTGGCACCATGGCTGTCTCCTCTCATCTTGTGTATTCCCTTAAATCAGGAATTCTTGGTGGGGCCCGTGAATGTGCTTCAAAAGATCTATAAGTCCCTGAAATTACAGCCACAATTATATGTATATGCAAACATATAAGAATATTTTTTATGAAAAGAAGGCTTATAGCTTTCATCAAAAAAATCGAATGCGTTGATGACCCTTCAAAAGTAAAAAAGGCCATCCTCTTGGGAACAGTGCAGCAGGACCTTGGTAACAAACCCCTCCCGAAATGCAACCCAACACAAGGAAGTATGAAGCATATGGCTTTCAAATCTTGCTAAATCTGCCTTACCAAATTCATAGGGTGGTCATGATCTCAGATTCAGTTTCTTACAGGGAAAAGGCTAGAAGTGATTCTTAATCTGCAACTACATGATTCTATTCCCTTAGTGATTAAAGTCACCCACTGCACAGCATCATGCCAGCTGGTCAGAAAACTCACCTATCTCCATTTCTATGAAAGCTGCTTCATCTGGTAGGGCCCGCGGGATCACTCCAGGGTCACTGAAGCTGGTCCTCAACAGTGTAGCCATGGAGAAAAGGAAGAGCATGGCAGCAAACACAGGGATGGCAGGAGACAGCTGGACAGCCAGGTAGCGGCATCTGAAGAAAGCAGCCAATTGAACATTTAGTTATACCTACCCTGTATTGACCTCAAATTGTTACCAGCTTGTTGATCGGGTCTCCACAAGAAAATCGGCAGTACCTTGAGGGAAGGGACCATGTTTTTTCTTCTCTTGAATTACCCATAACTCCTTATATACGGTTCTGCACATAATAGGAAGTCAACAATTATTTGATTGGTGGACCTATAACCTAGAGAAGACAGTCTCAAGGGACTTCTCCTATCACCAAGTCCAGTCCCTCCTTTTGGCCTGCTGAAAACCCCATTTCCTCTGTGCCTCATGAAAGGCTCACACCTATTAAGGTCAGGGAAGCAACTGAGCCTGGACTTGTAATTACCACAGGTTGCTCTTACTCTGGCAATGTGTAGAGCTTTTCAAAAACACTCATCTAGCATTAGGCCTGAGCTCAAGGAGGAGGAAGAAAAGATGAGGACTATTTATGAAGCAGGGTCCCAGTGTCAGACAGAGGGTAGGTCTGGCATGTTTCAAAGCCAATGAAAAGTTTCTGGGCTGCTGACTGACTTTGAAACATCCATTCTTTTCTCTCCTCAATGACCTCTGCTAGTAGGTGCCTACTGACGTTAGGCAAGGAAAATCTCCTAGCACCCCTTCTCAACATAATGTTTCCTCCCCCTTTCCTCATAATTCATCTGGAAGACTACCCCTCTTCCTCTCTGGATATCCCAGCTCTACTCATCTTTCAGGTCCCAGAGACATCAATGCCATCATTGTCATCATCACAATTTACTGAGCATTCACCATATGCCAGGCATTGCACTAAGCCCTTTATATGCACCATCTCATTCAATTCTCACACTAAATCCACAAGGTAGATTTGATAGAGAGAGGTCTTAGAGAGGTCTTGCCTCCTCTGAAAGGCCTATCCTAAGCTGCACTAATCTCTCCCTTCTCTACCGCTGTCATCCTCATTGCCAGAGCCTTGTATTGTTTCCTAGCTGTTTTTCACTATGTTGACCTCATCTCCCCCAGCTGGACTTCATAAGAGCAAGAACCTTGTCTTTTTTGGAGTGGGAACATTTGGGGTTGAATTGTGGTTCTACCAGCTCCTAGCTGGGTGACTTAATTAACTTCAGTCTCCTTATCTGTGAAATGAGGATAATAATAGCACTACATAGGGTCATTTTGTGGATCAAATGCATGAATATAAATAAAGTACTTAGAACTGTACCTGACACATAGTAAACTTTAAGTAAATGCCAGCTGTTAACAATTACCATCATGCTTCTTTATCTCCCAGAGCTTAATGCAAGTACAGGAACAAAGAAGCTACCAACAAATACTTGTCACATTCAACTGAATTTCAAACCAAATAAATAGGAATATGCGATGAGAGTTATCACTGACCTATTTTTATTCTCTTCCTCCTGGGGGACATTTTTTCATTCAACACAGAGATCTTCTCTTAGAGGCAGACTATAAGTGGATGAGCAAGGACCAGAGGGAGAGCAGAAAAAGTACGCTAAGGAAAAAGGCTTACCTCATCGGCATGGGGATTAAGCAAGCTGCTGTCCATTCAGAGCAAACATTTAACCCCGGGGTTATACATTCGCTGTAGTTTTGGAACAGTCCCCATGAGATCCTCCCCTTGCCTCCCCGCCACACACACAACTGCATGAAGGGTGCAAGTCAACTATAATATTAGGCTGAGCGGTTTGTCATAAAGGTGAACATATGTAGTAAACTTGCAAAATGATGTTTGTGGCTTTTTGTTTGCCTGCTTATTTGTTTTTTAACAAAATCCTTGGTCTTAGTCTGCTTTTGTATGACTTACTTCCTTCTAAAAGCTAAGGGTAGGGGACAAAATTTGAAGAACTGAAGGATCTGACTTAGTACAGAGTAATTAAAGCCCCTGCATATCACTACCTTGTGGATTACCCTCTTTTCCATTGTTTCACCTTCAGTAGTACAGATAATCAAGAAGTGAATTCAGAAACAAAAGTCACCTCCACCTACCAGGGACCCAAAGGACACAAGAGAAATACAAGACTGTTTCACAAGCAAGCCAAGTAAAATTACCACACTAACAGAAAACAGCCATCTTTCTAATCACTGCCCATTTCTAAGATCACTCTTGAAAACAAGTAATGTCTCTAGGACTCAAACTGCTCTGGGTGTACAGAATCCAATAAATAGACTTAGAAAAATCAGAGCCATCCAAGCAGCCACCAAAGGGCTTTTAAATTGTCTTATTACAGGAAAAAAAATAGAGAGGAAAAAGGGGTGCCTGGGTAGCTCAGTTGCTTGAGTGTCTAACTCTTGATTTTGATTCAGGTCATGATCCCAGGGTCATGGGACTGAGCCCTGTGTTGGGCTCTGCACTGAGTGTGAAGTCTGCTTGAGATCCTCTCTCTCTGTCTGCACCTCTCCACCACACTCTCCCTTTCTCTTTCTGTCTCTCCTTCTCTCACATAAAAAAAAAAGAATACCAAATAAAAAAAAGATAGAAAATATATATACATCTCTCTCTCTCTCACACACACACACGCACACAGTGTTAACCCCATGCACAAAGGACCTGAGATTAACTAAGTCCCATTCCAACACCTGCTTGTCAACCAGACAAAGAGCAACTTAGATTTGAATTATGCTACGCCGTCAAGGATAAAGGTCTCTGTAATCTCCACATGGACTATCTTCTGCACCTGCTAAAACAATCCACTCTGTGTGTCAACAAGTACACAATAGGCCCATTGTATTGTTCTCCAGAGATGAGGCTACTGGCAGCCAGTTGTCACTAGTGAGTGGGTGTGGCTGAGAAGGCAGATGTGGAACCAACAGGCCTTTCTACTCCAAGTAAGAGGAAACTAAGAGAGCCAGTGGCTAAGACTACTGTAAACTATAACATGTCATGTCTGTCTTTAGCAGTTATGATCAAAAATATCCACATAGGTTAATACCATAATTGCAGTAAGCTATGGGCCTGTCTCTGACAGGAATAGGGTATGTGTAGATTTGGTGGTAATTCCCAATATTGATCTGAAAAGTCAGGAGTATCCTAAATCAGTAATTTGTCTTAGTGAAAGATGGGATCTGTCATCCACAAATATAGGCTGTTTCTGAAACCCCCTAGTACTTTCCATTCATATTACTTCTTGGAATAATGATATCCATACGCTTCTTGAAACAGAACTCTCTTTTGTCTTCAAAGTGCCAAGAGAATTTCCCCCTTCTAGAGGGTTTAGTGGTTGCTTTTCTCCCTTGTAAATTTTATAAATGCTACCATGTCCCCACTAAGTCTTCATTTATTCCACCTGAAGAGATATCATTATTTTAAGCCATCTTCTACCAACTTCTTGATTGGCCTCAGGTTTCCATAGCTAGGCTAAATGACTGGACTTCCACATGTCCCATGGGCCACATGGTGGTACTGTCTAGCAGTAACCAGTAGTGCCAGGCTGGGCTGGTGTGTCATGTTCCATCCCCCATCCCCAGCACGGTAGTTCATTGGAGGGACAATGATAATGACACAGACTTCAACTGATGTGAAAAAACTCAAAAGAGATTCATAAGTGGAACCTGTAAGAAACCAGACAGATTCCATAGCAGGGCTCTGCCTCAAAGACTGGGAGTGTGGATTGGTGTTCTATACAATACTCTACCTCTAAGTCTCCCCAAAAGCTCAGTGCCAACAAGTATTTATGGGCCTAACAAATGAAGAACAAGAGAAAATGGGAGTTAATATTGTTAGGGAAAACATAACTAACATATGAAACAGCTACAGAATAAGATAAGACCAGTAATCAAGGGTTAGGATGGTGATTCATACCCTAAGGACTATAAGTGGTCAGAGAAGAGCTCTCTTGGGAAGCTGGTGGCTGCTTAAAACTGCTCCCATAGCAGCCATTAAGGGTGGATTTAAGCACAGCTTGGAACAGCAGAAAGGGCCCAAGGATTAGAGCCCCATGATGGCCCTTAGCCCCACATAATGGCAATAAGCCTTTGCTATAAGTTCTCACTGATATGGGTCGTTGTCTGTCCTTTTACATACTACTTACCTCTAAAGCGTAGTAAACATATAGAACCACCTATAAGACTGACTCAAGGGTCTTCTGATGACACTTCAGAGTCTGCTGATAGGGAAAAAGTTTCCTTAGACACTAAAAACATAATTGAAAATCAGCCCCTGACTGCTATGTGAAGGTCAGGGGAAGATGTATACCCTGTCTTGTTCCAGTAGCAATGGGGAAAATTAACCAAACAGGGACATTTTCAATTTTGAGGCAATGAACCATCCTCTCACTGAAGAGGGCCAAAATCTGTAGCCAGGCAAGCCCGCTAAGTAGTTGCTAAATCTGTTATAATAGCAAATTTCACATTTCAGTTACACCAAAAGTAACAAATTTCAAATATAACAAATAAAAAATTTCAATTATAATATACCCCTGCCTAAAAATTTAGAATGATTCCCCACTCTTTATTAATCCCCAAACCCCACAGGCCAGTATTCCAAGGCCCTCCATTAGTTAAACTGCCCTTACCTAATCATCATCATAAGGTTCTTGTCTTCTCATTGCTCCATTCCAGAAACATACCCCTAATTACACTGAATTCACTAGCTTCTTGCTATTGCAAAATGAATAAGGTGCTTCCTTTGTTCTTAAACACAATACTAGCAGGCATCTCTGAGGAAGATTTAGAAGGTCTCTTCTCTCCTTCAATAAACATCTCAACTGATGTCGGCATGCTGGGGGACATCCCTGTTCTTTGTGCTTGCTTTTCCCAAAATAGAAAATCACTATACTCAGTTAAAACTCATTCTCAAAAGATGGGAGATACATTCGATAGAGATTGACAGTGTGAAACTCATTATCACAAAAAGTAGTAGAGACTGAATATACACAGATAAATTCTGAATTATGGAACTGCAAAGAAAGGAAAGCATACTGTTCAGAAGACATAACTCAACCCTTCTGCAGGGAGTGTGCTTTATCAGGAAGTTGAACTTAGCCAAGTACTATAACAGATTGGTATCAGAGAGACAACTATGATGTTCTAAAACTATCATTTGGTTGGCCAAGTCATAGACATAATCTTGGGCTAGGTAAAGCACAAGATAGAACCTGCAAAGAAAAATTTTCTGGAGAATGTTCTCTTGGTTAGAGATCATGATAAAGTCACATTTCCCCCTTTCCAATCTCATCTAAGTAACTTCAGGAACCTGGATCTTGTCACTATAGGCACAAATATTCTGCCAGGTCAGTTTGGCTTTTGTCTACATAGCTCTGTGTCTCCTCAAACCTGGCAACTTTGTGTTGTCAGATGACCATTTTTCTTTCCTCTGTCTGCAGGGACATGATGCCCCTTTCATCAGGATCACCCACATGGTAATGAGGTAGGGAGCACATATTGCTTAATTTTTCTCCAAGCCACCCTCATTCTGGCAGCAAGGACTCTGAGTGGTCACAGAGGTAATGACCCCTCATAACTCACAACGCTTACTTTCTAGGTTCACACTTAGAGATGGGCTTCCCTGTTCCTGCAAGGCTACCAGAATGCCATGCCAGGATGCTACCAGTTTTCTACAAAGATACCTTCATTTCCTAGGAGCATAGCTGGGGAGGCCCAAATAACCTAGATGCCACTAGGTAACATAATCACTAGCTAGCAAGAACCCAGAATATGCTGGTCTAGCACTTGGCAATATGCACACTTTAATAAACCTGAATGTCTTCTGGATTCCATATTCAAAAGGTTACAATGAGATGAAAGGTAGTGTGTCATACAGAGGTATTGGTTGTCCAGCTGATCTTGGTAAAGTAACCTCTTCTGTGGGCCTGGTTTCCTCACCTACAAAAGGATGGAGATAGTCTCCAAGGCCACTTCCAGTTCTACCATTCTATGATTATGTGAGTCAAGACATTTAAAGTGTATCCAGAATGTGTTATTAATTCAGTAACATTTACTGACCATCTATGCTATGTAAGCCCTGGCAGAGGGCACTGTGGGGGCTACATAGACATAGGAGATAGTCCCTGACATTGAAAGAGCTCAAAGTGCAATAATCATAGAATTTAGAAATCTAAGAAATGTCATAAGATTATGTGTTAAATGAGCAGTATGTATGATTAGTCCTACAAATGCAGGAATTATTAGAAAGGTTTCATGAAGGAAAACTCAAGAAGGGACTTGAAAGAGCGGTAGAATTTGGATAGGCTAGAAGTGGGTCAATTACTGAGCAGCGTTACAAAGCTTTTTTCAGTTCATCCAATTCAATGACTCCTCTGTACATCAGAAGCAACTATGTGTGTCAGTCCAACAGGGTTTGATAGTGCCTTGATACAATTTCCTCTACATACAGCACAATGAGGCATAAGCACTGATCATAGCAGCAAACTGCTTCTACTTCAGGTGTCAAAAGTCACATAGTCATTCTTGCCACAAGAGAAGTCTGGGTACCTTGACCCCACCAGTGATCTGGTCACAAAGTTAAAAGAGATAGCTAGGAAGCCAATTCCAGATAACAGTGCACTTGGTCCTTCCCCCTAGCTTTATCAGGAAGTTGAATTTGACTACCTACTACAATAGTCTTTGAGTGGCTGGACACCTCACAGTTGTCAGTGTCATTCTGCTATAATGTCCTGACATTACCAGCCAAGCTGGTGGCTACATGTTTACACAAGCTGGACAGGGTTTGGCCAGAAAAGACTGAGAATGGCTCATGTGGTCAAAGCTGAAACTGGCATATACACACACATTTCCTAAATGCCTCCCCCTAAAGATAAATTAAGAAATCCTTTTCTTAAGCACTGCACAATTTTCACTCTGCTTTTAAAGTCAATACTTTTACCATAGATACAATTACATTTAAATATGTAAATGTATTTAAATACGGCTACCTACTGGTATCTATCCTTTCCTTTTTGTGTGTATTTGAATCTTCCAGACAAACACAACAGTTATGCAGAATTTCAGACTCTTAGAGTTGCAAGAGGCTCAGTGATAATGTAGTCCAATTTCCCATTCCAGGCAGGAATCCACTTTGTGACAGCAGCCCTTAGAGGTGGCTACCCAGTATCTTTGGAAACACTTATAACAACACAGAGCTAACTAGCTCCTAGATGGACAACCTTTATTCATTTTATGTATTCAGCCTACTGTCTGTCCAATGAAAATTACAGGCCCCTCCTTTGAGAAGTCTAAACATATAAAGGCAAAATCCAAAAATAAAAAGATATCCACTGGCACCACTAATACTGCATGTTTTTCATCAAGGGGTGCCCACATGCCTGACCAGATTTCTCAAGCCATCTGGCCAACCCAGGGCTGTGCCATGGGCAGCTATAAATCAACTTGCGCTTGTTCCTAAGCACCTGCTGCAAGCGAGACCCCACTACTAAAATGCAGGTCCAGATGTGCAGCAAGATCTAGACTTCCCCAAGGCAAAAATGCAACAGTAAGAGGATGTGGAATCTATGCTCCTAGACAATTTAGGGATGAAAATAGACAGCCCTCTTCACTGGTGGTTCAGACACCCTCACCAGCCTGAAGGCAGGGGACTGGATCAGCTGATTTCCTGAAGTCTCCCTATGTTCTAATACTAACTAAGGGGCCCGTATCCTGTCCCCCAAATCCCATCCCCCACTGTGTGGTTGGTAGTGAATTATATACTCCAAAGGAAACAGTCAACCAGAAAAAGATTTCATTCTTCAGAGGCAGGCTGGTGTCCTTTGTACAGCCTGTCATCAGCTAGGCATAAAGCAACCACCACCTAGAGTGTCTGTATGTCTATACGTGACAGACACACATGGACAGACACACACACACACACACACACACACACACACACACATATGCATGCAAACAGATTCAACCACTCTCAGTAAAAATGATTCATTGCCAGGGTCCTCTCCCCTTTGGTCAGGCTTCCCCATTCCACTCCTTAGCTAACACGTTTACTTCCTTCTCCCTTCCCCCACTTCTCCCTCCCCCAGCCTTACACTAAAAAATATTTACTCTATCATACAGACAGCTGTAACTCAAGGCAGTTTATAAACAACCTCACCCTTCATATCTGAGGGCAAAGCACAAGAAATAACTTGGGGAAAAAAGTCGTCTTGGTAGAAAACTTAACCTGCCTCTGTCAAACAGTAACTTAGCTAATTATAAGCTTCATCCCACAGGCGGTTTTGTTCAAAGGCCTTTGGGGCCTAAGTGGGACAGATCCAAATCAGACTCTGTCTGGCTCCCAGTTACAAAAAAGGCCAAACGCCAATAGCTCCAAATTCCCAATTCCCCTGGACAGTCAAACCAGAGGTTTTCTGGGCCCAGAATTACCAGCTCACTCAAGGCATAGAAACAAATCTCATCTCTATTTTAAATAGTTCCAACCTCACAAATTTAACTCTAAGATGGAGGGGAGTGGCGGCAAAAAGAGCTAGTGATTCAGCAGGGTAAGGACTGAAAGAGAGGGAGAATGATAGAAATCAGAGTTCAGCTCTGCACTTCCAAAAAGAAGCAAGGAAAGAATAAAGCAAAAAAATATCTCTTTTTGGAGAGAAGGGTGAGAGGGGACAGCATTTTATTAGTGTTACACGTATGCCTGCCTGATTGCACATGCTCACTTATACCACACACAAGTACACACATATACACACGCCACCGTAAACCTAAGACTGGGAAAGCAACTAAGAAGCCATCTCCAACCTGACTGACTTCGCCAAATACTTCACAAAGTCAGAAGCAAAAGAGCCTTTGACAAAGAGCTTCTCTGACCTTCCTTTTCTAGCCCTGTTATAAACTTCCCCCCACCCCTGCCACTGTTGCTCAAGCCAGCTGCAACCATCAAAAAGTCTGGCAAAACAGCCTGAAAAATCACTCTTGATGCACTGGGAAAGCCTGGAGCCCTTACAGAAGGACAAAAATGAGCTCCAAGAGATCAGAGCTCATTTTGATTACCCACAAAGGCTAGCCAAGGGGGCCCCCCTCCTCCCTGCCACAGCCACACCCCAGCCTGGGAGCCCCCGGGGTCATGGTAGTGCATAAACTATAGCAGACTCATATCAGGGGTGGCTCACAGTCTACACACACACCTCTTGGCTCCTCAAGGCCCTCCTCATAATAATCCCAAAGCAATTAGCATTGTTCCCATCCCTAGAGCGTACAGCATTCTCAGCATACCCAGTAGTCAAGCCACAGTACCCTAGAATCCAACTGGTCACCTCCCTAGAGCAGTGACCTATACAGGCTTCAAATGGTGGCTCTAGTACTAGCTATTATATCAAAGAAAAAAACAACTCCAAAGCTGGTATCAGACACACACAGAATACAGAGTTGTTTATGCTGAGTGATCTAGAGTGAAACTCACATTTAAAAAGCACATATGTGCCACACATGCAGCTGAGGCTGGAACCAATCTGCAAGTTCCCAGTTCAGTTGGCTTTTCAATTTAATAGCTAGGAGAGGTGACCCAGAATAAAAGAATAGGTGAGTTTTGTGGTATAGAGTTATGACCATGAGGGCTGCCCCTAGGCCCAAGAGGGATGGGGAAGATGGAGTCTGTCACTAAACTCCTAAGGAGACCAGTGAAAAGGAGAGGTGAGTAACAAAGACAAATGCCTTTATTTCCCAAGTGTGCCAGGGGTAGCCCCAAATCTGTGCTACAAAATTGGTATCAAAGGTCTTGGGTTTTTAATGAAGCACATACCCTGTTACAAGCACAAGGAAATGAACTCAGTTAGCATAATCTATAGACATTACTCAAGAGGATAGTGGTATCCAAGGACCATCCACAAACTCTCCAGAAAGAAGGTTCTTCCCCTGGACTCAAAGTGACTATAATCAGGCAAGTCTACTCAATAGAAACTCACTCGAAGGCAAAGAAGAGTGTACATGTCCCCAAGATGAGGAAAAGGGTCAAATAGAAGATGCCCTTTTGCCGGGCCATCATGACTCGACCATCACAGCAGAAGGTGTTCCTGCCTGGGAGTTTCTCCCATTTCCGTGTCACCTTCTTTCTCACCACCATCACAGACATGATTGGAATTCCTGGTTCAAAACGGGCTTTGTGATTACAAGAGAGAAGAAAGAGAAGCTGAGCCCAACTTTGAAATCACGATGCCTGCTATTGCTGCCGCGGGGTCAAACATCATCAAAAGTCCAATTTGTAGCCCTAAGAGAAAGCACAAAAAGAAAAATATGAGGCAGGAACAAGAAAATGCAGTTCAACCCTCCTTTACCAGAGGTGGAAAAATGAGCACTGCCTAAAGGGGTAGTGGTAGGGAAGTGGGAAAAGTTTATTTCCAATCTGTATGTATCCTCTAAAAGTAGAAAAGGCTAAATGTTCTCAAAAAAGAAGGGGGTTACCATGTCTTCTTACTATGGATTTAATAATCCCTATATTTCCAATATAATACTGATGATTTTATCATCATAGAACCTTGGAACTAGAAAGGATTTTTAGGGCGATAGCCCCAATTACTTTGTTTTGGAAACAAGTAAAGACCAAAGAGAGGAAATCACTTGTCCAGGGTCACACAGCCGCAAAGCTAAGCCAAGAAAACACGTCTGCTGACTTTCAGGCCAGAGCACTTTCCACTGTACCACAGTGTTCTATAATCATCAGTAAGAAGACTCAAAATAATGGTAGAGTTTCCATCCTTAAGGAGCCATTCCCTCCCCTCCTCCATTCACCTTCTTTCTTTAATTAGCCACTCAAATATGAATCACACCAGGGAACAAGTCACCCTCTGGCAGGGCTAGGAGGTTCTGGACACTCTGTACACATATCCAGGTTGTATTTACTCAAAACAGATTTCCCCTAATCAAACCCTCTGTAACTTCCTGAGTCTGGGAAATGAACCAATCTTGCTAGTCTAGCCTAACATTTGTGGGAATCTTAATGAAACCACATCACAGACCTGTAGGTGAAAGGCTGACTTAAGCAGGAGAGTTCTGGAATGGTTGGGGGTGGGGTGGGTGGACATGTCAGCAGCTAAGAAAAGTCATAAAGGTGCTTGCTTTCTGGGACATTCCATAAGTACCATCACCACTTGGTGATCCTGAACCCCCAGGCCCAGGCTTTCTCAGCCACCGCCACCCTTCTCTTCTCAGGTGTGGTGCTGTGGCCTCTATTTACTGACACCACATGCCCCACTCTGGCAAGAATGAGGTGGAAACCTGCAGCCAGCCTGACTGATGAGAAACAACCAACCCGAAATCATTACGGGCTGGAGAGGACAAGGGTCCAAATAGAGACTAGGTTCTATTTGAGCAGGGAAATGAGAAAGCAAGAAGCCTTGGCAAAGGGGAGGGAGCACCAGAGGGGCAGAGAACACTTCCTTTGTGTAAAACTAACCTGGAAAACAATCTCCTCCAGATAAACCGGCCCAGCGGGAGAAGGGAGACCAGGAAGGGGAGCCGGGCCTGGGAGAACAAAGATCAAAATCCGTCGAGAGCCAGCGACCGGCCCACCAGCCTGGGGCCCGAGGCCCGAGGCCCGGGCGGGCGGCGGGCGCGGCCTCGGGAGGCCAGCCCTGCCTCCGCCACGCAGCGGACCACCGCCCCAGGCAGGTTGGGACGCGCGCCACCTCCCCACGCTCATACACACTCACACACGCCCCGCCACGTGTAGTCAGCCGCGGTCAGGGGCTCGGCGGCTGCCCAGCTGAGAAGGCCAGTGCCAACGTCCGCGCGGCTGGGTACAGCGGAGGGGCTGTTAGCCCACCATGCGGCCGAGCCCAGGAGACCCCAACCCCCACCCCTCGTTACCTGAACCCTGGAGACCGAACTCGGCGGGGAACTGAGGGCAGGAAGTGGACTGTCCCAGGGGACCGCGTCAGCCGCCAGAGGTGGCAGCGACTTCTCCTCCCCAGCCCCGAGGCTGCCTCCTCCTGACAAGGGGCCCCAACGGTCGGGGCCCTAAACCAGCTGTGGCAACCGCCCACCGCTGGCCGAATGGAACGCTCCTCACGTCACCAGGTCGTTCCAGTAGTTGCTGGCCCCCCATTGGCTGCTCGGCCTCGGCGCCTCCGCCCCTGCCACCCCTGCCCCGAACTACCATTGGCTGCCCCGAACGCCACTCGACGCTGCCTCCTCCCCGTTCCCCCACCCATCTCCCGGCTTCGTGCCCACCTGCCAAGCCACTGCCAGCCTCCCTTTGGGGTCCGAGAGCCAATGTGAGAAGCGTCGCTTTCTACTGATATAGTTACGCAGACACGGAGGTGAAAGGTATTGCTGATGAGACAAGGAGAGACAGGGGTACCAGCCTCTTCTCACACACACGGCGAGACGCTGAAGCAACACTGGCTCGCAGATCCGGGTGCTCACTCGGGCTCACCCAGGGCTCATACTAGGTCCGCCCTGGGCCTCTTCGGCCCTATTGGCAGGAAATCAACCGCGACCCGGGATTTTACTCGTTTTTAGCATAAAGACAAGTCCTCTGCCTCCCAAGTCCCATTCAGTAGTTAGGGACTTCACCTCTGTCCCAGCACCCTGGCTTTTGGAAGAAAACACACATAAAAAGGAACTTGAAAGGGACACCTGTCTCCAGGAACATAGAATCATTTTGCAGTACCGAAAACAAATAATTGACGAAGTTAGAAAAACTCTACTGACAGGACTTAAATTCTTCCAGGTAGGTAATGAAGTAACATTGCCAAGAAGGTTGTCAATTACTGTTCGTTTTGGAAAGCTTATGATAATTGAGGAGGGCGGGGATCCAAGGCAGAATCCCCACCCACCAACCACATTGATTTTTTTCCTTCTGCCACTCTCACCTCTGCAGTTACTGCCACAATGAGCCACTGCTACTGATCTGAGTGAGTCGCATCCTTTAGAAGTTCGAGATTGGAGTGGGGAAAACAGTTGAGAACCAGGGAATTAATATTATTACAGAGGACTTTAAAAGGCATTAAGTCTGTTTTCACTAGTATGGCTCTTGGCTTCCAAATATAAGAGGAAATATGACAAAGGGCTGAAGGTGACCTCTCCTTACATGTCACACTGTTGGGGACAATGCCTAGATTGCTACCCATTTTCCTGAGCTTGAATAAAGTTTCTCTACGGTGAGAGTATTTGCAATTAGTACACAGGAGACTGCCAAAGCTCTTCCCAAGGCAGAGTTTTGGTGTGTTAGTTGAAGGATCATGTACATGGTCAGGAACTAATTCTCCTTTACAGTATTTGGGTCCCACATCATATGAAGGAAAAAAAAAAAGCTATCTAATGATAATTACATTTGACACTTTCATGGCACCACCCTTCAATCAAAAATTTTAAAGGATTAAAAAATCACTAGGTAATTCTCTTATGAGAGAGATGTGTTATAATTAATTTGTAGGGTAAAGTATATCTTTATAAAGCTTCTATTGTTCCTTAGCACTCATGCTAATTATAATCACTGCTTTATTCCCTCTAAACTGTATGATCACTATAATTGCCTCCCATTCTCCCCTTTGATTCCTGGAAGGTGCTGGTGTTGCATACACTTGGCTATCAAAGGGAGAGGAACTTCCCTCGGCCCCATCAGACCTCTGGATTCCCAAGCCTGTACCCACTAGATGCCCTTAGGGATAGCATGTGTATCCCAGCTGCCATCCCCCTGACTGTGGAGCAGTCAAAAATAAATCTCTGCAGCTTCCAAACATACTTTGTCCATATCTCAGGTGCAGGTGAAGCCCAGGGAGTCCTGTAATTGATGTGTTACAGCAGTGCATTCCTGGGCTCTGCCCCTCCCTGCTGTGGGTCACATCCCTCTGGGATTAAGTGGCTGTGTAGGTCAGGCTTGTTTTATTACAATCTGTTATTACTTGTGTTTACCACTAAAAGAAAAATAAGGAAGATTTATATGGACAAACATTCTGTAACACTTCCTTCTATGTAATTACATCATTTTATATAATCCTGAAAGTCTTAATGCACACACACAACTAAATTGTGACTATAAAATGAGATTGTTTCTTTTCTCTTCTCAACAAACCTCCCAGACTTTATGTATCCAAATGAGGGTTGGTTCCTTTGAAGGGGAGTTACAGCCATGTGATGGGCACTAGAAACACCACTGGAATAAAGGCATCAGCTTCCATTGTGTGGTATACATTTTGGTGTGCTTGTTTAAAAATATCTGTCTCCATGGAGCACGTGGGTGGCTCAGTCGGTTAAGCATCCAACTTTGGCTCAGGTCATGATCTCGCCA
Organism: Prionailurus bengalensis; assembly: GCF_016509475.1. Classification (NCBI taxonomy): domain Eukaryota; kingdom Metazoa; phylum Chordata; class Mammalia; order Carnivora; family Felidae; genus Prionailurus; species Prionailurus bengalensis. Next base: position 107,976,105 of record NC_057361.1, read on the forward strand.
TCTGTGAGTTTTCGGTCCATGAGTTTGAGCCCCGCGTCGGGCTCTGTGCTTGACAGCTTGGAGCCTGGAGCCTGCTTCCAATTCTGTGTCTCCCTCTCTTTCTGCCCCTTCCCCACTCGTGCTCTCTCTCAAAAATAAATAAACATTTAAAAAAATCTGTCTCCATATTTATGGATCCTGCATTAGTGTGTATGGATGTGTAGGTATAAAGTGAGGTCCTGAGAGCTGCCAGTGGGTTGCAGCTTGCCTGTTAGTGTTCCTCCAGGTATTTCAGCAAACACCCAAAGACCCCTTTAGTACTTCATGCAAGAACAGACCCCCCAAGTCAGCCCCCATCCTGCATTCAAGCTCATGATGACCCTTTTTCTCTATTTTCTAAAGTTTCAACCCCCCTATGTCCCCTTGCCCTCCTCCCCACACACGTGTCCCATCCCACCCCACCTACCTGACCTGCAATCCTCTCCAGACTTTCTGGCTATAAATAAATATATATTTGTAGAATGAATTGATGAGCAAAAGAAAGAGCCACAGGATGCCCTGCCCACACGTAACCAACTAGTTCTTAGCCAACAGCTATTTCCCTAAAGCCTGGGCTACTACCACTAACATAGAAGAAGCAGAATGGTGTACATAACAGAAGGCACAAAAGCTTTATTGCCAGATAGACCTGGGTTCAAATCCTGACTCTTAGTAGCTTGTATAAACTTCTGTAAAATAGAGGTGCCTCGGTGGCTCAGTCAGTTGGGCGATCGACTCTTGATTTCGGCTCAGGTTCATGATCTCATGGTTTGTGGGATTGAGCCCCGCATCGGGCTCTGTGCTGACAGCGTGGAGCCTGCTTGGGATTCTCTCTCTTCCTCTGTCTCTCTGCCTCTCCCTCTCTCCCTCCCTCAAAAATAAACATTAAAAAATAAACTCCTGTAAAATAGAGTTAATGCCTATTTCATAGAGTTATAAAGGAGATTAGAGATAATGTGTACTAAATGTCTGGCATATAGGAGAAACACAATCAATGCTATATGTTATGATGACATCTGTATGTAACTACCCTCTTTCACCTCATTCCTTTGTCTACACTACTGACTAGGGGATAGAAAGGTAAAAAGAAGGAAACCTATTCTTTACTTTGTTGAACCCGTGTCATCCATGTGCCCCTATGTCTTCATAACCTCTAAATTTGTCACTGAAGTTAATCCTTACCTGACTGACCTCTTGGTTCCCCAATCCCAGGGGCACCCCACTCTCTGACTAGGAAAAGCTTAGGCAGTAATCTTGTTCTAGTCAAATGGCTGTTCTCTAGCACCATCATCCTCACCTGTTAAGTGAATCCTCAACATTGCTGCCACATTATCTGTTGCAACAGGTGAGAGATCAGTGGAATCTCTTTCATTACACACCTCCTGTATTCATAGCACTGTGCTGGCATTGTTGGCTCCTGTCAGAGACTGAAAAACACCTTTAAGATGCCACTGTGTGAAAGCTGAACATACAGAAAACCCAATAAAAATGCCTGGAGTGGCAAGGAAGGTGATGTTACAAGGCAAGTGAACTGCTCATACCGAGCCTTTGTTTCAGTCTCTAATACCTCTCTGCTCCTGCCAGTTCTCAATTTTGTTTCATCTCTAGTCTGTGGATTTGTGACTCCATCCTGAATGGTTTTAGGTGTTGTGCTTAAGCCCTCAACACTTGCCCTAAGACTACTCACTCACCAATAAAGACCATTTACTGAGGACCTATTCTGAGCCAGGGATTATGGTAGGTGCTTTATATAAGTGAGGTTCCTAGATTGTGGTCTAAACTTGATATCCAAGTGAGAGCATCTGATACTGACCCAGCACAGCCCTAGTCTCTGACACTACCCAACCCTCTCATTCCAGGTGCTGACCTCAAGGGATTGTGTTGCCCAATATATAAACTGGTTTATCATTTAATCATTAGGTATGTATTGAGCACCCACAGTTTGCCCAGCCTATACTAAGCAGTATAGGAAATACCAAACAAGTATATGACATGATCCCAGCCTCTAAAGAACCTGAAATATTCAAAGACAGAAAAGACCAGCTCATGTGAAGTCATTAAATATAAATAAAAAACAGTGCAGAGTCCAGTTCTCAACTATGCACAGTAGAGTCTCCAACATTTTTTTAATGTTAATTTATTTTGGGGAGAGCGCAAGTGGAAGAGGGGCAGAGAGAAAGGGACAGAGGATCTGAAGCGGGCTCTGCGCTGACAGGCTGACAGCAGCAAGCCTGATGTGGGGCTTGAAATCACAAACTGAGATCATGACCTGAGCTAAGTCTGATGCTCAACTGACTGAGCCACCCAGGTACCCGGAGCCTCCAAACTTTTAAGAAGAGCTTTCCTTGGGGCGCCTGAGTGGCTCAGTCAGTTAAGCGTCCAACTTCGGCTCAGGTCACGATCTCGCGGTCCGTGAGTTCGAGCCCCGCGTCGGGCTCTGTGCTGACTGCTCAGAGCCTGGAGCCTGTTTCAGATTCTGTGTCTCCCTCTCTCTCTGATCCTCTCCCGTTCATGCTCTGTCTCTCTCTGTCTCAAAGATAAATAAACGTTAAAAAAAATTTTTTTTAAAAAAAGAAGAGCTTCCCTAGGGGCGCCTGGGTGGGTGAGTTCAAGCCCTGCATCGGGCTCTGTGCTGACAGGGCTCTGCTGACAGCTCGGAGCCTGGAGCCTGCTTCAGATTCTGTGTCTCCCTCTCTCTCTGCACCTCCTCCACTCACGTTCTGTCTCTCTCTCTCAAAAATAAATAAACATTAAAAAAAGAAGAGCTTGCCTCAAAAGTTTGTACCCTTTCAAATAGTGTTAGAAGAGTAAATTAGCAATTTTTTTCCAATAGGGCTATTCATTAGCATCTCTTACTGTTTTTACATTTCATAACCATTGACCCAACATACCTACTTCTATCCAGAAATGCTAACACAAAAGCTCAAAGATATATGTTCCAAGATGTTTACATTAGCATTGCATGTAATTGCAAAAGTTATCAAACAAAAAATTCTTTAATGATTGCATTGGAGTACTATGAAAGTATTAAAAACAATGACATAGAGCATATATCAGAAAAGAGCATACCATTATCTTTCTATATGTTATATATTTCAATAAAAATTTTACGTTAAAAAGTTAAGCATGTGCTGATATGCAAGTATGCCCAATATATATCAAGTTTAAAACCCAAGTTTCTAAATGTTTATAAAACCCAAATTTTATTTTTAAAAAACCTTGGGGCACCTGGGTGGCTCAGTCGGTTGAGTGTATGACTTCAGCTCAGGTCATGACTGCACAGCTCCTAGGTTCTAGCCCCGCTTCAGGCTCTGTGCTGACAGCTCAGCCTGGAGCCTGCCTTGGTTCTGTGTCTCCCTCTCTCTGCCCCTCTCCCGCTCATGCTGTGTGTCTCTTTCAAAAATAAATAAACATTGAAATTTTTTTAAAAAATAAAATTTAACAAAAAAACTTATTTTGTGTAGGTGTATATATGTATGATTTTATATGTGTGTATTTTAAAAGTCTGGAAGGATATATAGCAAACAGTAGTTACCTCTGAGATGTGAGGGTGCTGAACAAACTTTTAAGTCTTATTTTACACATTTCTTTAATGTCCGACTAGTTACAAAGAACATTATTAATTTTAGGACTTAATAAATTAAGATTTAGAGGCACCTGGGTGGCTCAGTCTGCTAAGTATCCAACTTCAGCTCAGGTCATGATCTTGCCATTCCTGAATTCAAGCCCCGCAGCGAGCTCTGCACTACTGACTGGAGCCTGCTTGGGATTCTATCTCTCCCCACCCCCACCCGTCCCACCCCTCTGCCCCGCCCCAACTTGTGCTGTCCCTGTCTCTCAAAATAAATAAATAAACTTAAAAATTTTTAATTAAGATTTAGGGGCACCTGGGTGGCTCAGTTGGTTAAGCATCCAACTTCAGCTCAGATCATGATCTCACATTTCATGAGTTCCAGCCCCCAGTTGGGCTCTGTGCTGACAGCTAGGAGCTTGGAGCCTGCTTCAGATTCTGTGTCTCCCTCGCTCTCTGCCCTCCCTTGCTTGCGCTCTCTCTCTCTCAAAAATAAAATAAAATTTTAAAAATTAAGATTTAAGGGGCGCCTGGGTGGCTCAGTCAGTTAAGTGGCCAACTTCAGCTCAGGTCATGATCTCACACTTTGTGGGTTTGAGCCCCACATCAGGCTCTGTGCTGACAGCTCAGAGCCTGGAGCCCCTTCAGATTCTGTGTCTCCCTCTCTACACTTCCCCCATTCATGTTCTGTCTCTCTGTCCTTCAAAAATAAGTAAACATTAAAAAAATTTTTTAATTAAGGTTAAAAAATTATTGGGGCACCTGGGTGGCTCAGTTAGTTAAGTGTTTGACTCTTCATTTCAGCTCAGGTCATGATCTCGAGGTTCATGGGACCAAGCCCGACATTGGGGTCCACGCTAACAGAGCAGAGCCTGCTTGGGATTCTTTCTCTCCCTCACTCTCTGCTCCTCCCCTGCTTGTGCATGCTCACGTTCTCTCTCTCTCTCTCTCTCTCTCTCTCTCTCTCTCAAAATAAATAAATAAACTAAAAAATGCCATTTTCCAATAATTAAAGCAACTAGAATGTGGAATGATGTAGAGCAATCAGTGGAGGTTGTAACATTGGAAATATCAAGAAGAAAATGTAATCAAGGCCATTCCTTGGCTTTTCACAGAAATATATCTATATAATCATAATAAGGTAAAAAGTATCTATTGGCTTTCAACTTTTGGAAACCAAACTACAGACAAATCACATAAAGCTTAATTATGATTACAAAGTATAAAGTAAATATTAACAAACTTAATGTAAAAGCATAGCATACAGAAATTGGAAAGTAGACAAAATTAGGTGAGGTGGAAAATTGTGTGGAGGCACTAATATTCTAATTTTTAAAAGTGCAGAATCAAGAGATACTATCTATAGATGATGAAACAAGAAATAGAGACTTGTGTTTCTTATATAAAGGCACAAAGGTAACCAAGAAGACATACAAACAAAAAGATACACATTAGAATGGTTGTCTCTGGAGAGATGTACTAAATAGAGGAACTAATAAGAGTGATGCATTTGGAGGAAGAGAGGAGTGGTGCTGCCATGTAAGTGAGTGAAATCCCACCTATTAGAGCAGCAAGTCACTAGATGTTTACAGCCAGTAAGCCAAGCTCAGACAGTATACCCATATCGTTTAGAGAAAAGGGATTATTGCAATACTCCCCTTACTGGTCTCCTTGCATCCACTCTTGCCCCCTTTTGTTCTATTGTTAACATAGCAGCTAGAGACATTCTTTTCAATGTTAACTCAGATCTTGCCACCCACAGCTTGTCGAATGGCTTCCCATGTATGAAATAACAGAAAAAAATACATATTGGTCTCTGCCCCTCAGTTCATGGCACAGAGCTAAAGCCCTTCTAAATTCCTAAGTGGTAAGAGCACTACCAGCATCTTTTGTTCTAATGTTTGGTCTTTGACCCTGGTTCCTGACACAGGGCTTCTGAAACCCTTGTAATTTCCTGGATGATCGAAGCATCTTTTGTTCTAATGAGGCAACTCTGGTGGGCTCTTGGATGGCTCCTAGATGGGGGATGGTCACTAGAAAGATCAAGCCATGATTAAAAGCTAGGAATTTTCAGCCCCACCTCCATCAAGAGGAAAAGGGAAAAGAGCTGGAAATGGAGTTAATGATTGATTATGCCTATGTGATGCAGTCTCCATAAAAATTCCGGGAGTATGGGATTTGGAGAGCTTCCTGGTTGGCGAATGCATCCATACACCAGGAAACTGACACATCCCAACTCCACAGGCACAGGAGCTCCAACACTAGGAACCCTACCAGATCTTGCCCTATGTAGATACACCATCTCCATCTGGCTGTTCATCTGTAACCTTTATCATACCCTTTAAAAACCTAGTAAACCTAAATAAGTGTTCCCCTGAGTTCTGTGAGCTGCTGTAGCAAGTTAACAATACCCCAGGAGGGGGCCATGGGAACCTCAGATTTATAACTTGTCAGTCAGAAGCGCAAGTGACAACCTGGACTTGTCATTGGCATCTGCAGTGGGAGCGGGGAAACAAGACTTCTGGGACTGAGCCCTTAACCTGTGGGATCTGACGCTATCTCCAGGTAGATAGTGTCAGAATTGAATTCAACTGTAGGACACCCAGCTGGTATCACAGAGGATTCTTTGTTGTTGAGGAAAACCCCCGCACATCTGATGTCAGAAGTGTTGCAAATGTGACAGTAGTATGAGAGTAAAGGAGACACACACAGGAAGGGAGAATGAGACTTTTCTAACACACCATCTCACTCAGAACAGAAGCCAAACTCATTACAAGGGCTTACGAGACCTCACACAATCATCTACCTCACCATCTCCCAACCCCTGCACCTCCTGCTACTCCTTGTTCATTCTGTGCCAGCCCCAGTGGACTTCTTGCTGATACTTGAACAAACTGGACATGTTCTACCCAGGACCTTTGCACTGGCTGTACTTTCTGCCTAGAATGATCTTTCCCCAAATATTTTCATGGCATGCTCTATCACCTCCTTCAGGTCCTTACTTAAATGTCCCTTTCTCAAAGAGGCTTTCCTTGGCCACACTATTTGAGATTGCACCCCCTCCCCAAATCTCCCTATGTTCTTTCTCTGATTTATTTTTCTCCCATAGTACTTAGTGTCTTTTCACATACTATACATTTTAATTATTTATCTAGTGTATTGTTGCCCTCACCCACTAGAATGTAAATAAGAGCAGGGGTTTTCGTGTTTTGACCACCACTTTATCCCCAGTGCTGAGGAAAGTGATTGGCACATAGTAGGTGCTTATTAAGGGCTAAATTGCATCCCCCTGAAATTCATATGTTGAAGTCCCAGTATCTCAGAATGTAACTGTATTTGGAGATAAGGTCTATAAAGGTGATTGAGTTAAAATGAGGCCATTAGGATGGGGCTCTGATCCAGTATGACTGGTATCCTTATAAGAAGAGGAAGAGGCACTAGGGGTACAAATACACAGGGACAGTCACATGAAGAGGCACCAAGAAGGTGGCCATCTGCAAGTCAAGGAGAAAGGTTTGGATTGGATCCTTCCCAGATGGCCCTCAGAGAAAACCAAGCCTGCCAGAATCTTCATCTTGGACCTCTAGCCTCCAGAACTGTGAAAGAATAAATTTCTGCTGTTTAAGCCTCCCAGTCTGTGCTATTTTGTTATGGCAGCCATAGCAAACTGAGTGTTCAATGAATATGTGGTTTGAATGAAAAAGGATAAACAGGTGGATGGATATGGCAGGAACATTAGCAAAACCCAAACCAGAAACAGTTTAAAAGTGGTAGACCTCAGGGATGGGAATACAGGTGAAGAGGAGCTGGGCAGGAGATAGTTGCTTTCTATTATAAGTAAGTCCTTTGGTACTATTTAACTTGTATCTACGTGAATATATTACTGGTAAACAGTCTTTTTTATTTTAAAACATGTTTATTTTTTAAAAATCAATAAAAGTTAGCTAAACCTCAGGCATACAAGGGTAATATCTCTTTCCCTGTTGTCAGACCATAGCTTCTTCTATGGCCTGTTTTATCTTCCCCAGTTTGCAATCACCCACCTATCTTTTCTCCAGTTGACCCATTTTCTTCCTGGTAGATTCAGTCTCTTTTCCTCCCAGACTCTGGTGTTCAAAGTCCTTTGGCTTCAGCACTTCTTTGTTTGAGAGATGCAAGAAGTATGGATACCCCTACTTCTCTGCCATGTTCCATAGCTTCTTCTATGGAAACAAGACAATTTCAGCATATTACTCCCCAAAATTCTTCATCCAAAGGTAAAATGTGTGCTCATTTCAATAGGAATTTGACTTTTTCCCTAGGTGGAACTATCATAGCTCTTAGATGGGATGGTCACCCTTCCAGTCTCTGGAGCACTGTTCATATACTTTATTGTATTTCATCTCTGCCCTCGACTTTTTTATTTATTATTCTATTTATTGTCAAGTTAGCTCACATACAGTGTAGTCTTGGCTTCAGGAGTAGATTCCCATGATTCATCACTTACATACCACACCCAGGGCTTATCCCAACAACTGCCCTCCTCAATGTCCCTCACCCATATTCCCCACCCCCCAACCCCAACCCCATCAACCCTCAGTTTGTTTTCTGTATTTAAGAGTCTCTTATGGTTTGCCTCCCTCTCTGTTTGTATCTTATTTTTCTTTCCCTTCCCCTGTGGTCATCTGTTAAGTTTCTCAAATTCCACATATGAGTGAAATCATATGCTATCTTTCTCTGTCTGACTTATTTCACTTAGCATAATGATTTTGGTAAACATTCTTAAATATTAATTCATTTTTTTAAGTTTATTTCTTTATTTTGAGAGAGAGAGAGGGCAGGGGAGGAGCAGAGAGAGAGGGACAGAATCCCAAGCAGGCTCTCTTAGCACAGAGCCTGACATGGGGCTTGATCTCACAAACTGTGAGATCATGACCTGAGTCAAAATCAAGAGTCAGACACTTAACCAAGCCACCCAGGCACCCAAAATGTTAATTCTTAAAAAGCAGTTTTACAGAACAAAAAAATATAGGTTCATGAGGCTTTATATTACTTGTTATAAATCCAGGACAGTTTTGCCCTACAAGGGACATTTGGCAATGTCTAGACATTTTTGGTTCTCAAATCTGGGAAGACTGCTATCGGCGTCAAGTGGATCAAGGCCTGGGACACTGCTAAATATCTTACAATGCACAGTACAGCAACCCACAAAATCTCAATAGTGGCGAGATTACATAATTGTGTGGATTATAGAGCCATAACAAGTCATTAAGGAAAGTTATGGCTATTTAGTAAATAATTCGAATTAACCTCTGACAAGAACATAATATAGGAAAACTACCATACTATGCCATAATCTATTCTTTGATGCCTTTGTTAGAGAAAAATTCTGGACTGAATGGTAGTTCTGGTGGCAGTGCTAGGAACATGGGAGGCACAGTAAAATAGAAGGACTGACTGACTTCTGTCCATAGATCCTCATACAAACCGTCAATATATACAAATGCAAATGGCCATTCATCCTGTATTACCTCACTCTCACTGTACTGCCTCTTCCTGCGATCTAACTCATCCCCTCCGCTCTCCACTAATCAACACTCAACACTCCTTTCTTTTATCCCAAACCTGAATTCCAAGATTTTTCCCAGACCACAACTCATGCTGGTATGCCTTTTCTGCACTTTTCAGCCAAGATTTCTTTCTTCTTTTACGTCTCTCATGAAATCTTCTCCATTCTTTGGAAAAGAGTGAATAATTTCTCACTGGTTACATCTTGCATAAAACAGAACCCCTTCCTTGCTCAAAAACCTACCAAAAGCACCTACCTTTTCACACACACAACTAACTATTTAATGTATGGATCTGTTTGGTGTTTTGATTGCTGTCTATTCATGATAAATGTGTCTGTGCTAGTGTTATGTCCAGTTAGAGGTGGTGTAGACAAATGTCTGGTCATCTGCTTTGGGAATATTATTTCTAAGAAGGAGTGTGAAAAGAATCAAGGGCAGTCACTGTTCCACACTATTGTTCAGAACATTGGTTTTGACCTCAAAGAGCAACACTTTCGTGCTGCCAGGTACTGGGAGCCTGCTATGGAAGGGGAAAAGTCCAGAATCAGTGCACTGTGGAATATCAGTAGAAGGAAACACAAGAGACTGGTAACAGTGGTTGCCTTCAGAGATGGAAACTGGAGAACTTAGAGATAAAGGTGGGAGAGAGACCTAATTTTCAGTATATAACCTTTCGTAACTTTGGAATTTTGCTCCATGTGCATATACTAGCTATACAAAAATATTAATTTTTATATCAGTATACTGTACAAAACTACAGTATTTGTATCTTAAGCCAAACTTCTACCCAGCTACAAATGGATGCGAAAATATCATGTTTTTTATATTCAAAACTGGGGCATTAAGGATATATTCTGGCAATCTGTTAAACTCTGAATCCCACACTGAGAAAAAGACTAAAAAGAAATTGTCTGCAATGATATGTTCCTTATTGATATGATTGTCTTTAAATTACATGTAAATAGGCAGAAGAAAATTGACCTAACTATAGTGTTCCTATACCTCCCTAAAGCAACACATTTAAAAATAATTGGAGGTCTGAAGAAAATGCAGTGACAAAATTTTATTTACATTTTAATGTAATATATAATTGATTGACCAGAAGTTTTAAGCACTTTGTATTCTTGATGACAAGAGAAGACCATTTTATCCAGGAATAAATTGTTTTCTGCCTTTAGTTTGGATGTAATAATCCCAAATCCTTTGGAAAGAAAAAATGCTTTATCGAGAACTCCATTTCCTTAAATTCTCCTCATTTCCCCAGTGATTATAATATCAAATGTCACACATTTAAAACAAAACAAAAACATGGAAATGTCCCTTGTCTAGACTGAGCCTCTAGTATGAAGATATACTCTTTTTTTTTAATCTGACCTGTAAGACCCTTCCAAATTTAAGGATGTCTAGCACATCTCTGGCCATCCAAGGTAAATGGTCATCATTCTGGTGTACCTTCCCCTGGCCACTCCAAGGAACTGACTTGAATTCCCACTGATGAACCTCACCCTCCTGGCACCTCCCATCACATTTTGCTTCTAATCTCTGAATTAATCTGCACGGCAACTAAGCTGAAGACTGATTTTCAAAAGGTGACATGAGTGTGTTTTAAAAAATGTGGTTCTTAACGCCTCTTCTAAATGAAGGAGGAATCAGGCAGGCTAAGCTGAATCATCTAAATCAGGCTATCTATCTACCTGGAGATATTCAGTATATCTCTGTCCTTGTACGCTGTGTGTTTCTGTTCTGGGTTGAATAGACATCCCATCGGTTATTATATTTACCTATAGAAATTTAATCTCTATTATTCTAAGATAAAAAGAGGCATCTCTCCACCCTTACAAAGTCTGTTTCTATCTGGTAACAGCTTCACTGTTTGTGCATGTACACTGATATATTTGTCTGCTAAAGCCGCCATAACAAAATATGTAGACTGAATAGCTTAAACACAGAAATTGATTTTCTCACAGTTCTGGAGGCTAGAAGTCCCAGATCAAGTTGCCAGCCAGTTCAGCTCCTGGTAAGGGCTCTCTTCTGCCCTTATGACCCCACTTAACTTTTATTACCTCCTTATAGGCTCTATCTCCAATACAGTCACATTGGGGGTTAAGGCTTCAACATATGAATGGGGTCATGTGGTATTCAGTCCATAACAACTAAATTAACAGTAAAACAGACTGTTTTATATTTTAGTAAATTAGCACGTTATCTAAGATATATGCAGAAACGTGTATCTACCCACATATATACAAACATCTAGAAACGGCCAAGAGGCAAAACAAACCAGTTGTTTTGGAATTAGTGGGGATGGTGCATAGAATGCGTTTAAGGGCAGGAGGAAAAAAGGGTGTTAGGGAGAAATGGGAAAAATCAGCTGGTGGGATAGGAAAAGAGGAACAGCAGCCCTCTGTACTGGCATTCTCTAACCAGGAGAACGTTAAGATTTTAGTAAAGTTTTGCATCAAAGCAAACAAATTCCACAGGATTGAATAAGATGCTTTGAATCTCCACTCCTCCTAATATCCACTAAGGCAAAGCTCTGTCAGGCAGGCTAGGATATGAACATTGCTTAACCTGTCCCTTCCTGATTTCAAGCTCACAGGAGAATAGCAACTATGATCCTTTAACTCAATCTCTGCAGTATTGCTAGGCAAAAAACCATTTAAATGCTTTAGATGGTGATGATTATGGAGGAAAATGGAATATAAATGGCTACTGACAAGTTTCATTGTTACAACTTTTATAACCCCATTATTTAAGAGATGAATATCTTCATATTCCTAAACAAGAGGTAATCACATGTCTAAAGCTTCTTCGCCCCTCACTTATTTTGTAAAAATGCTATTCTCATTTATTCTCAATCTTCCCCCCCACCCCCGGGTGTGCATTAGTTACTATGGAAACATTGGGATACCATAGTTTGAGCGTATCAACATTCCTAAATTCTATTAGAATATGAAGCCAATTTATATTGTATTGGGGGAGAGAGTTCTCACTCAGAGTTATAAATGAATACAAGACAAAATAAAATGTATGGCACTGCCACGCAAACACAGGCCTCACTTAGCACCACAAAATGGGTAAGGCTCATCTCATCTGCCCACTTGATGTACCAGAATCCTGACAGTAGTTATCAATGAAATTGTCTTACTCTGTTCATGCTTCTATAACAAAATACCATAACCTGGGGTAAGAGGACTTACAAGCAACAAACATCTATTTCTCACAGTTCTGAAGCCTGGGAAATTCAAGATCACAGCACCAACATATTTGATGTCTGGTGAGAAACTGCTTCCTAGACAGCATAAGTCTTCTCACTGTGTCCTCACATGGCCAACATGGCAGAAGGGGCAAGGGAGCTCTCTGAGGTCCCTTTAATAAAAGCAGTAGTCTTATTCATGTGAATTTCACCCTCATGACCTACGAACCTCCCAAAGGTCCCACCTTCTAAATATCATCACTGTGGGGGTTAGGTTTCAACATACGAATTTGTAGGGGACAAAAACACTCCATCTATAGCAGAGTACTAAGTAAAGACATTCATGTTTGCTAAGTAAAGACACATATATAACGACATCAGTATGTGTTCTTTTTTTTTGCTGTAACTAGCATTTATCATAAACAATTTATTTGTTTCGTTTCCACTTTGACTCAAGAGTTTTTAGAGTAGTCATTTTAAATTTAAAAGTGACCAGATTTTTTTTGCTGAAGTTTTATTGTTAATTTCTCTTTTTTTATTTTATTGTGGTAAGAACCTTTGCCCACATGTGTGTACCTACTATACATCTCAACCACAATGTACTGCATACAACTAAAACTGAATTTATAATCTCTCTTGAGCGAGATGCTCCTCTTTATTCATTTTTGGGTTTTTTGTTTGTTTTTAAGAGAAAGAGAGCACAAGTGGGGGAGAGGGGCAGAGGGAGAGAGAGAATCTTAAGCTCAGCTCAGAGCCTGACATGGGGTTCGAACCCACGACCCTGGGACCATGACCTGAGCTGAAATCAAGAGTCTGACACTCAGTCGACTGAGCCACCCAGACGCCCCTCCTCTGTATTCTTTGCTTCAGTTGTAATACCACATCTACTCACTACTCAAGCTAGAAAATCTACAAATCAGCGTTGCCTCCTCCTTCTCCCTTATTCATTAAATTGGATCATCACTAAGCCCTACAAATTTTACCTCCTAAAAATTCTTCAAATTTGTCCCCTTCTTTATATTTGTTTTTGTAAGTTTATTTATTTATTTTAAGAGACAGAGGGAGCACAAAAGCAGGGTAAGGGCAGAGAGAGAGGGAGAGAGAACCCCAAACAAGCTCTGCGCTGTCAGCACAGAGCCTGACTCAAGGTTCAAACCCACCAACCATGAGATCATGATCTGAGTCAAAGTCAAGAGTCAGACACTCAACCAAGTGAGCCACCCAGGCGCCCCACCCCTGCTCTATATTTGTTGACATTGTCTATTAAGTAATGCTATGAGAGATAAGGATTAAGCTCACTCCCACAACCCCACCTCTCATCCATCCTTTCCAATATAGTTTCAACATTATTATTATTTCCCCTAATGGTTATCTTTTTCCACTTTAAATAATATGCATAAACTTACATTTCTTGTTTGATCAACCATAGGTAGTTTCTCCTAACTTACCACTTTGTAAGATGAAGATATTAGTGTTCTATATTTCCCCCTCCCAACCTACGTCTATTTTTCCACATCTCTATTTTCACACTTATCCAAGCCATCATCTTATCAAACCTCCTATTTGGTCTCCCTATTTCCATTCTCACCCCCTCTTAACTCTTCACACAACAACCATAGTGACTTTTTTTAGTGTAAATCAATGTCTGCTTTTGTCAGTGGCAGACTAACTTGTTTCAGACTAACCATCCCATTGAGAACAACTATAAAAGCTGAACACACAAAACCATTTTTTGTCACATTGAAGGGCCATCAAGGCAGTGAGAAATTGAGAGAAGCCGAGATTCTGGAGAAGAGAGAGAGAGGGGGAGGGAGGAAAGATATAAGCTAGACATCTGGCTGCATTTTTGCTTTTAAGGCATTTGGCAATGTAAACAGTTGTGGATTGAGAAGCTAAGAACCTTAGCAAAAAAACAATACAGAGAATAGTTCCCGAGAGTCTGAGAAGCTGAGAAGAACTTTCAGAAGTCTCAAGAAACTGAGAGAAGGAAAATGGAGTTGAGTGCCCATGAAGGAGAATCCCTGGTAAATACCACAGAATTTCAGTTGAATCTCCCAAAAAGTCACAACCCAAGAGTAAGAGAGAATGGGAAAAAAATCAGCCTTCATAAATATGGAAGCCCAGTCCCAGTCAGTGATCAGATTAAAGTGATCTATCCCTACCCTGAGTGCTTGCCAGAGTACAAAATAAATCCCCTCTGGAGAAAGATAGCATGAATCAGCACCTCAAATTATCTTTCTAACTCTTTATGTGGTGCCCAACATTCAATGACCAACCATAAAGTGTGCAAAAAGATAACCACTGACAAAATCAAGAGAAAAATAGACAATAGATACAGAGCCACAGAAGATCCAAATATTAGAGTTCTCAGGCATAGATTTTAAAATAATTGTAATTAATATATCAATAAAATTAAATGACATAATGGAGAACTACAGCTATAGAAGATTAATTACATATAGAAGAATTACATTAAGAAAAATAGGAAACAGGTTTCCCCCTTTCAATCTAGTGAGATGGTCTGGGAGCAGCAGCACCCTTGTCTTAGCACAGATTACTATAACAAAATGTGATACACTGGGGGGCTTAAACAACAGAAATTTACTTCTCAAAGTTCTGTAAGCTAGGAGTCTGAGATCAGGGTGCCAGCACGATCAGGTTCTGGTGAGAACCCTTTTCCTGGTTTGCAGATGACCACCTTCTCATGGTATACTCATATGGTGGAGAGACCTCTGGTCCCTTCTTCCTGTAAGGGCACTGATCCTCTATCCTCATGACCTCATCTAAACCTAATTATCTCCTAAAGGCCTCATCTCCAAATACCATCACATTGGGAGTTGGGGCTTCAACATATGAATTTTGTGGTGACACAAACATTCAGTTCATAACAGCCCTAATAACAATGAGCATATCTAGTGCACAGATCTTGGTTTTTAAACACCATTCCCCACTAAAAGGGACTGGAGATCCTTGGAGAAATGATTAATCCTAGGAATAGGGCACAGAAAGCATAAGACAAGGTTGAGCCTTCTTTTTGTTCCTAAAAGTAAATAAGTGCTCAAAGAATAATGGGAGAAATATTAAAAGGACACAAAGCCAACCTAAAAGGGTTCCCATTGGCTAAATTTGAGCATCATAGTAAATAATGATAGTAATATATTAAAACCCATTGAATAAAGTAGGAATTTATGAGTCCATACTGATATGAATGAATGAACGAATGAATTAAATGTTTTATGAGGAACTAGGGATAGATATAGATATATAGATATACAGTTTCAAAGTAACTACCCACAAAACGCTTATTATTTGCAAAGGGAAAAAGAATCACCCTATGTTGGAGAAGCCTGGAAGACACCAACTTAATGCAATGAAGGAACAAAGCACCACTTCTGTGATATTCCTGCCAAAAACTTATAAACCAAACATAACCACAAGGAAACATCAGATAAACACAAGTCGTGGGACATTTCACTAAATAACTGGGCTGTAATCTTTAACTGTCAAGGTAATGGAAGTCAAGGAAAGACAGAGTACCTATTGTAGATTGAAGGACAGTAAATAGACATGACAACTAAATGCAATGCTTCATTCTGAAATAGACTCTTTGACTATAAAGGACATTATTGGCAAGTTGGCAAAACTTGAATGGGTATCTGAGTATTGAATAATAACAATATATCAATGTTAATTTTCTGATTTGATGTTTATATTGCAGCTTTTCAGAAAATGACCTCTGTTTTTTAGGCAATACACATGGAAATATTTTGAAATTATAGAGCATCATGTCAGTTACTCATAAAAGGTTCAGGCAAAAAAGTTCTTTGTACTGTACCTAAAACTTATCTGTAGGTTTATTTCAAAATATTTTAATGTCCTATTAGGTTTTAAAAAACATGATGAATTAAAATTCATGACATTAACAGCATACAACAACAGCTCAAGTTATAAGGGAATAAATTGATTTGAAGAATTGAAGGGTCCTTACATTAAGCAGTATTTAAAGTGGTAATAGCAGGTAAGTTCTAGTCAAAACTACATGTTTTTAGACTAACAACTAAAAGAATAATAAAAGAATGTATTACTAGTAAACTAGAAGATGAAAAATAGAATAAAAAGGACACATCATACTTAGTGGCTGACTTCCAAAGGATAGATTATGGGAAAAGGAAAATATAGTAACTTCATAGTGAAGTAAACTGGCAGACACCATCTTAATCAAGGTTAACATGACCAGTGATAAGTCATGTTGATAGCATATGCCCTCTGATATGATGTGATGAGAAAGGCACTTCATCTCCATGGTACACTCTCTCAAAATCCAATAACCTAATCTAATAATGAGAAAACATCAGACAAACCCAAATTGAAGGACATTCTACAAAATACCTGACAAAATCTGCTCAAAATTGTTAATGTCATGAAAAAGACTAAGAAGCTGTCACAAATCAGAACAGAGTAAAGAGACATGACAACTAAATGCAATGTGGTATTGTAGATTGGATCCTGAAGCAGACTATTTGGACTATTGAAATCCAAATAAAATCCGAAGTTTAGTTAATAATGATGTGAAATGTTGGTTTACTAATTACAACAAAAGATAATATTAGGGAAAATTGCAATTAGGGGAAATTGAATCTGGGTGGGGGGTTTACAGGAACTTTCTGTGTTATCTTTACAATTTTTATGTAAATTAAAAGTATTCCAAAATAAAAATTTTACTTAAACTTCATAAATCCAAAAATAGACAAGAAAAGGAAAAAAAGAAAACAAAGAGTAGGTATAATGAATAGGAAACAAACAGAAAGATGCCAGATATAAACCTAAATATGTCAATAATTACATTAAATATTATTAGATTAATGTTCCAATTGAAGAAACAGTCCAGGGGTGCCTGGCTGACTCAGGCAGTAGAGCGTGTGACTCTTGATCTCTGGGTTGTGAGTTTAAACCCCACATTGGGGGTAGAGCTTACTTTAAAAAAAAAAGACACAGTCCAGCTATATAAAATAAATCAACCATATGCTGCTTTCAAGAGACATATTTTAAATGTAAGGATACAAAATGGTTAAAAATAAACAACATATGGCAAAACAACACATCATGCAAGCAATAACAAAAATGTCAGGATAGCTATATGAATATTAGACAGAATTGACTTTACATTCTGGAGGATCTGGAAGGCCGTGCACATACAAAGGGTTGCACACATGCTCAGGGGAGATCAGAGATGGATGACCTTTGGCCCTATACAAGCAGAAAGTAAAAATCAGAGACTTGTAAACTGCCTGAACTTAGAATGAGTGTACCAACACATGCACAGATTCCCTAGGAAAAGGGTGGAAACCTTGTAGGCTCAAAGTGTTTAAGGAAAATATTTGGCAAACAATTGACTGATCACTAAGCTATGATGACCAAAGGATGAAACCTAGGTGGCTAGGCTTAAAAATAAGAACAAGAATTTTAAGAGGAGAAAAAACTGAGCAAAGATTCCAGTTGTCACACACTGCAGGAAAAATAGACACTACGTAATTAGTCCAAGCACATCACTGAACAAAACCAAAGAAATATAGTGCATTATACAAAATAAAAATAAAGCAACAAAGAAACAAGGTGTAGCCCAACAGGAAAAAAAAAAAAATCAGCTCATATAAACTGTCTGCAGGAGGTCCTCCATGATAGATTTAGTACATAAAGACTTCAAATAAGCTATTTTAATATGTTTATCAAAGAACTCAAAGAAAATATGTTTAAAGAATTAAAGGAACGTGTGATGACAACAACTCATCACATCGGAACATTAATAAGGAGATATGAGGGATGTCTGGGTGACTCAGTCAGTTCAGCATCCAACTCTTGATTTCAGTTCAGGCCTCATGGTTTGTGAGATCAAGCCCTGCATTGGGCTCTGCGCTGTCAGCTGCTTGAGATTCTCTCTCTCCCTCTCACTCTGCTCCCCTCAACAAATAAACTTTTTTTTAAATAATGAGATATGAATTATAAAAAAGAAATGAATAAAAATTCTAGAGTTAAAAGGCATAACAACTGAAATGAAAAATTCACTCAAGGAGCTCAACAGCAGATTTGAGCAATAGAAGAAAGAATCAGCAAACTCAAAGGTAGATCAATAGACACTATCCAGTCAAAAGAACAAAATGTAAAAAGCATGAAGAAAACTGAAGAAACTTGAAGGTCTGTGAGACACCATCAAACACACCACATATGTATAATGGGAGTTCCAGAAGAGAAAAAGAAAAAAAAAGGGGCATAAGTATATAAAGAAATCATGAGTGAAAAGTTCACAAATTTGATGAAAAACAATCTAATTAACACCCAAATTAACTCTCTACATCCAGTCTACATCCACATTCAATGAATTCTGAGTAGTACAAATCCAAAGATATTTATAGCTAGAAAGATCATTGTCAAACTGTTGAAAGTCAAAGCCAAAGAGAAAAATATGAAAACAGCAAGAGGAAAATTACATATGATATACAAAGGAACCACAATGAGATTAACAGCTGATTTCTCATCGGAAACAATGGAGATAAGAAGGTGGTGTTATGACATATTCAAAGTGCTGGGGGAGAAAACTACCAACTAAGAATTCTAGGAGTCAGTTCACCACGGCAACAGCTTATGACAACACTTTCTTCTCCCCAGCTTCTGGGTGTCCCTTCAGGTCTTCTGCTGTAAGCTGTGCTGAGGGGAAGGGTGTGGGAGGTCTCTGACTTCACACCATGGGGGACAGAAGAGGTGATAACTTCGAAAGTAGGGACATTGACTGCCTTAAATTGGAGTTAATGGAAGAAATCCACATGAGAGACTTAGTACAGCTTTCGATACTTGAATTAAGACAGGAGATAGTGAAACTGGAAGCCAAACTCAATACTGAAAATAAAGGTGGTGAATGGAAAACACGTTATGAAGTCCAACTTGGACTGAATGATCATCTAGTAAAGCAAATTGCTACTCTCAAAGAGAAAATGGAAAAACTCCGTGGAGATCCTTCAGATAGACTATCTTCTATTCGTGTCTATGAGCGAATGTCAGTGGAATCCTTAAATACATTACTTAAACAGTTAGAAAAAGAAAAAAGGAGTCTTGAAAATCAAGTGAAAAATTGTGCACTTAGATTGGAACAAGAGTCAAAGGCTTACCACAAAATCAGTGATGAATGCCGTGCATACCTAGCTGAAATGTCTCAGATCTCTAGCTCACACCAAGTTTCTAAAAGGCAACAGATGGATCAACTTCATAGAATGAAACAGAATCATGTGAAAACAGGAAGATGTAATCCAACTAATCAGAAGATAGTAAATGCCAAGAAAGGACCAGCAAAAAAGATTACAAGATCAAACCATTTTCCAAAACTCAATCTGTGATTTCAAAACTGGGTGGATTTCTACTTCTTCCCTTTCTTCATCTGTAATATTCAACTCATGAAGTTAATGTTCAGCACATTTTTGGGGTAATGAAATAATTTTTTTAAAAAAGAGCCATTAAACCTCTTTGGCTCCTCTTCCAGATGTTTGTTCCTTTCTTTGCATGACAGTAATTTTCTTAGTAATTTATTTTAGTTTCAAAAATTCTTCTGGAAAGTAATTTTAGTGACCCTAATATATCTAACAGCAGCACTTGTGATTCTTAAAAAAAATCCTAGGGAACCTGAAGATTGTCATCATTACACTTGCTTTTAATAATCTATCCATGATATGCTTTGATGGTGACATTGCTATTGTATTTGGTTTCTAGTCGGCTGTAATCTGATAATATGAGTTCACGAAAACTTTTTGCTATTTTAGGTTATATAATGCTCATTTTTTTAGCCCAAAGTTTAAACAAATCAGATGCATTTTAAACTTTGACTTGAAGTATCATGGTATTGCGGAAATAGCCTTCAATCAAATATCAGCTTGTTGTAGCCCCACTCTGCCATGAACTTATGACATTTGGGGAAAATCCCTTTACCTCATCTTTATTTCTTGTACCTGTAAAATGACTGAGGCAAACTCTGCAACTTCTAAGCTTTCTTACCATTCTAGAAAACCAACACTTACTCAACTACAGGATCCTGCCATAGCGCACATGGCAAATTCAGTCATTTTTGTGATGTTTATTAATTCATAGTGATGACCTTATTTTTTGGACCAAACATGGCAAGTGTCCACAATATTCAAGCCTAGAAGTGGACATAGAATGAGGATAGGATAGGAGAGCATTCTTTTAAAGCATTTATAAAATTTATTATATTCTCCTATTCATGATTAGACTGTTTTTGTAACTGTCACATAGGTCTGGAATACACATATAATTTATTTGCTCAACTTAATAAGTGAATTTAAATTCCCAGAAATCACCCAATGATCAGTATAGTTTTTAGCTAATGGTGTTCTCACCTTGCATTTGTTGCTAAAACCTAAATTCCAGTCGGCATCACCAAGTAATGAATACCAAATGCATTTCTATATCTCTGTAGTTATTCACTTTCCTTCCTTGAGAATGCATAAATTTCATAGAGCCAAATAATTATTTTATATGACTGTAAAATGTAATGCAATGAAATATAAAGTAACTTCCTATAAATTACTCTACATTGGAGCTGTTTGGAAATATTTTCCCCTGTTCTTAATAAAGCTAACTACAGATATCAGATACCATGACCCATATTATCAAACAAATGCTAGATTTTTATGTTTTACAATATCTTTCTTAGCATTAGAAACAAATTAATAATCTAAATTTAGTAATAAATATAATCACAGATCATCACTGCAGGATAAAAAAAAAAGTTTTTTCTATCATACAGAGGAAGGCCATTGTAGGGATTGAATTAAGGAACATTTAAAATTATCTCAATCATTGTGATGGTATATTAGTTGAACATCTTACCACGGGGATCTATCACATTTAGTTGTTAGTTCTGCAGGAGTGTCTTTGGAATACTTTCCAAATGTCTGAAAATGTCTGTCTTAAACACAGTGAAGGAGGGGCACCTTGGTGGCTCAGTTGGTTGGGCGTACAACTTCAGCTCAGGTCATGATCTCACAGTTCAGTTCATGAGTTCCAGCCCTGCATCAGGCTGTCAGCCCAGAGCCGCTTCAGATTCTTTGTTCCCCTCTCTGCCTGCCCCTCTCACACTCTTTTTCTCTCTCAAAAATAAATACACATTAAAAAAACCCACAGTGGTAGAATGTTGACGGGGTAGTGTAAAGAACTTAAATGGGAGACTTTCGAAGATCTGTGTTCTGACATCAGCTCTGCCACTTCTAAGCTTCTGACTATAAGTAAATCACTTTTCATTGCCTCACTTTCATTATGTATAGGGTTGGAAATATTCACCCTAACTACTGCCTTGGGATTGCTGGGCAGATCAAGGTACTTAACTAAATATTTACCTATATACTGTTTTTAGACCTTATTTCCTTCTGAAAGGGTGCAACTAAATTTACAGGTATAAAAGCAACATCCACAACATACAAGATGAAAATAAAAGTTAAACAGTTTTGCAAGAGTTCATGACTAAGAAAAACTCTAGCTTTAAGCTTTCCAACAGCCAGTACAAAGAAGGAATGAGTTATGCGGCTCTCATTATTTTTGTAGACAGAATATATAAGTAGTAAAACACTTTTACCTAGTTCCCTAGTTCTAAGCTCTGAAGATAATTTGTCATGTGAGGCCTTATAAGAAACTGCAATTATTTATTGCAATAATCAGAGCAAAAATGAGAATTTGGGATCCTTCTTTGTTTAATACTGGAATATATATTACTATCAGTATTTTTAAGTTCAAAATTCATAAAGCAAAAAAATCAGTAAAGCAATAGTATATTTCAAATATTTTAATGTCTAAATCTATTACAAAATATCAAGAAATACCATTTATAAACACAGATGTTGCTATAATAAAAAGGACATATAATAAGTATTGGCAAGGATGTGGAGAAATAGGAACCCTCATACACTGCTGATGGGGATGCACAATGGTGCAGCCACTTTGGAAAACAGTTTGGCAGTTCCTCAAAAGGTTAAACATATAGTTATCATATGACTCATCAATTCCACTCCTACATATACACCCAACAGAAATGAAAGTCTATGTCCACATAAAAACTTGTGCGTGACTCGTTGTAACACCATTATTCATAATAGCCTAAAAGTAGAAACAACCCAAATGCCCATCAGCTGATAAATGGATAAACAAAGAATAGTATATCCAAACAAGGAATAATATTCAGCAATGAAAAGAAATGAAGTACTGATACATGCTACAACATGGATGAATCTTGAAAATAATAAGTGAAAGAAGGCAGTCACTAAACAGCACCTATGGCATAACTTCATTTATATAAAATGTCCAGAAGAGGCAAATCCAAAGAGACATAAAGTAGATTAGTAGTTGCCTGGGGCTTGTGGGGCCAGAGGGGAGGGTGGGTGATAGGGAGTGACTACAAAAGGTATAGGGTTTATTTTGGGCATGATGAAAATGTTCTAAAATTGATGGTGGTGATTGTTGCATAACTCTGTGAATATACCAAAAAAACACTGAACACTTTAAATGAGTTAATCATATGTTATATGATTTATATCTCAATAATGCTGTTATTAAAAAATAATCTTATACCTAGAAAAATAACTCTCAAAAAATGAAGGTCCCACAAAAAAAAGACATTCTCAGGGGGGAAAAAAGCTTAGGAGAACTAATTGCTATCACACCTGCCTTATAAGAAATAAAAAAAGGAAGTTTGTCAGGCTGAAGAGAAATTGTAACTCGAATCCACACAGAGAAATAGAGCACCAGTAAAGGTAATTATATAGGAAAACATAAAATACAATGTAAACATATTTTTCTTTCCTTCCCACTACTGATTTAAAAGACATCTACATAAAACAATAATTATTAAAATATTGGTAGATTTAGAACATATAAAGTTGTGATGCATATGGTAATAGCACAAAGGAAGGAAGAGGAAAGGGAGTTATATGAAAGCAGTTTTTGAACACTACCAGAAAGAAGTTAGGATAAATGTGAAGTATATTGTTTTCAGTTAAGATGTACATTGTAATCCCCAGACCTGCCACTAAGAAAATAATTCAACAAATAGAGTAAATAAAGGTAATTAAAATGGCACACTAGAAAATATCTATTTAGTGCAAAAGTAGGCAATAAAGAAGACATAGAGGACAAAAAATACGTAAGACATAGAAAATAGCAAAAAGGCAGTTATAAAAAATTAAATTTATATTATAATCAATAATTACATTAAATGTAAATGATATCAACATTAAAATAAAAACAGATTATCAGATTAGATTTAAAAATGAGATCTAACTTGGGGCGCCTTGGTGGCTTAGTTGATTGGGCGTCCAACTTTGGCTCAGGTCATGATCTCATGGTTCGTGGGTTCAAGACCCATGTCAGGTTCTGTGCTGACAGCTCAGACCCTGGAGTCTGCTTCAGATTCTGTGTCTCCCTCTCTCTCTCTGCCCATCCCCTGCTCATGCACTCTCTCTTTGTCTCAAAAATAAATAAACATTTCAAAAATGGGATCTAACTGTATGCTGTCTAGAACAGGCACACTTTAATTTTGTTTAATATTTATTTATTTTTGAGAGGGGGGAAGGGGTAGAGAGAGAGGAAAGAGAGAATTCCAAGCAAGCCCCATGGTGTCAACTGGAGCCCGATGCAGCGTTCGATCCCATGAACCATGAGACCATGATCTGAGCCAAAATCAAGAGTCAAATGCCCAATAGACTGAGCCACCCAGGTGTCCCCAGGCACCCCCAGGCACACTTTAAATTTTTTTTAAGTTTATTTATTTATTTTGAGAAAGAGAGAGACCGAATGCAGGTGCATACACAAGCAGGGGAGGGGCAGAGAGAAAGAGAGGCAGAATGTTAATTGTACTTCAATAGTAACAACTTTTTAAATAAATAAGCAATAAAAAAATTAACAACTGAATCCAGCAACATATAAATAATATTATACACCATGGCTAAATAGGATTCCCCCCCCCCCAGGAATGCACAGTTGGTTTAACATCCAAATATCTTAAGGGGTGGTCTTTAGTGGCCATGGGACTAAGGGAGAGGAATATTGCCTCTTGGATGCACTGGCCAGATGGAGGAGGCACAGCTCTGGATTGGTTGGTTTGCAGACCAAAGTCTGAGTTCTTTGCTATCTCTAAGAATTAGCTAGCCCTGGGAGGGGCAGTCTCTCCACAGCCAGGAGAATTTTTTAAGATGTCAAAACATCATAATATACAACAACTAATTTTAATGTTTTTTTGATTTTATTTTTTTAAATTTACATCCAAATTAGTTAGCATATAGTGCAACAATGATTTCAGTAGATTCCTTAGTGCCCCTCATCCATTTAGCCCAACCCCCCTCCCACACCCCCTCCAGTAACCCTCTGTTTGTTCTCCATATTTATGAGTCTCTTATGTTTTGTCCCCCTCCCTGTTTTTATATTATCAAAAACAAATTTTAAACATGACTAATACAGTTGGTCCTTTGATGTTTTGAAATCATATTAAGAAAATTTTAGAAGGCTGATAATAGAGGTTTTCAGTAGTAGGGCTTAAGTTGTCCCAAACAGCATAGACATTTTATTATGGGAGTAAGAAAGGAGGAACACAAGTGAAGCTATGAATCCCTGTAGGTCAGCCCATAACTAGGTTTCTTATTTATATGGTATTAGCTAACAAAGTACATTTTAAACTTTGGAGGACTCTAACAATATCTTGGTGGAATTGTAAAGTGTGTTAGAAATATGCCTCATGTTAAGGTGGCAGGTCTGGCAGTTATGTTGTTGGAGGGTATGAACTGATAAATCTCTGTAAAGATTAGTGGTATTTGTGAGTAATTAAAGTGAAAAGAGAGGTTGTGGTTATCATGGTCAGAGATGCAAGGCAGGAGATAGTGGTAGATAGCTGGAGGAGTGTAGTAGAAGGCACCAGGGAGTGGGTGGTCCTCTCCCCAGGAGGTCAAGGGATTGACTGATATGAAGCAGATGTCTCCTGGAGAAAGCAATAATCTCCATTACTTTTAATTTTCATAATATGGGTTTATTTATTTGTTTTAGGGAGAGAGTGAAAGCGAGCGGGGAAGGGGAAGAGAGAGAGAGGGAGAGAGAGAATCCCAAGCAGGCTGCACACTGCCAGGGCAGAGCCCGACATGGGGCTCAAACTCATGAACCATGAGATCATGACCTGAGCCAAAATCAAAAGTTGGACACTTAACTGACTGAGCCACTGAGGTGCCCCTCCATTACTTTTTAGAATGACACAGATAGTAGTAACCCCTACCAGATTTCCCTTTAGGCATAGGAGTACAGGCATGTACTTTTTAGCCAAGAGCAAGGAGTATAGCAGGATCATGGCCTCTGCAGACAGTGAGCTCAGGGACATAATAGGATCCCTAATATCAAAAGAAGAAAAACAAAAATGTCCTGTGTCCTGTTTGTACTTTAGGAAAGGCAGTTCATGCACACTGTTTGAGTGGAGATCTTAGCATCTAGGGTGAAGTTGTCTCCAGCACAGGGAGTAAAGTCATCTCCAATGGCGAGGTCTTGGGTTGAGGTGATGTTGTCTGAGGTGATGTCGTCTCTAGCGGTAACATCCTGGGCCAGGGCAATATCGTCTAGTGACTTCAGGTATCCTTTTTAAGGGGATACCCACTCAGGTTGATGTGGGTCTTAGCATTTGCTAAGTTGGGCCTCCCGATTATAAACCAATGAAAGTATCTAGACCAGTGGTTAATAAAACTACAATCACCAGCATGGCGTGCAGCTGCACTTACATTTTTTTTTTTTAATTTTGGGTGGAAGTTTAAATTCAAATGGGTCATATATCAGATGAGCAGCTCCCCTGCCCATGGGACAATCTATGGTTAAGAGATCCTAGGAGAATATGAACCCTTGATCTGGCCTCCAGCCTTTATGAGATGCAGAAAGATAAAAAATGTAGAGATTGGTTAAGGCCTGAGATAAGATACTCATTTAAGAGTTTATTTAAACTGGAATTTGAAAAGGAATTGTTTGAGAAGACCATTATGTCTCTTAAACAGGTTATTTGGGACCTTCTAGGGACATAGAAGTTCTATTGAGTGTCTCTTCCTAGAGCCCAGAATTGTAAATTTTGAGAAATGAAATGTGTACTGTGGTTAATATTAATACTTCTAACTCCAAAGGTAATGAGAGTCTTGGCAAGGATTTATATTGTGAACTTAATATAGAGAGAGACATATGTCCTTTTACATTTTGGGTATCTACCAGGCAAGAGATTCCCAGACTTCTTTAACCTGAAAGAAGCCATTTTAGACAATGCCCATCAGTTTTGAATTAATGTAAAGATGGTACCACTTGTTGGCTAGGGCATCCAATATTAAGATGACTGCCTGAAGTTTGGCTAAGTGTGTTGTTTTTTGGGTTCCATCCTTTATTAGGGATATCCTTGCTAAAGGATGGAAAGCACCAACATTTCACTAAGCTCCATCATGTATAATGGTTAGCAGTGTCATTCACGTGGTCTATGAACTCTGGTGTTCACTCAGTTAATCCCAGAGGGTTTCCCAGGTATCTGTCTGGGGGAGGGGTGACTTCTAGGACCCTTGCATCTGGCAAGGGACTGAGGACAAGGAAAGCCACCCCTCCTGCGAGTAGAATATGTCAGAGAGCCTGGGTATGGTTGCTTCCTGCTTTAAGAAAGCTTCCTTGAGGTGTCTGGGTGGCTCAGTCAGTTGAGCATCTGGCTCTCGATCTCGGCTCAGGTCATGATCTCACGGTTTGTGGGTTTGACCCCGGCGTCCGGCTCCATGCTGACAGCAGAGTCTGCCTGGGATTCTCTCTCTCCCTCTCTCTCTGCCTCTCTCTCTCTCTCTCTCTTTCAAAATAAATAAATAAACTTAAAAAAATAAGGCCTCTATAGCTGTGTCAAGTTTGTGGGATGCTGTTTCCATGATTCAAAGCATACTGGGCAGCAAAGTATGGAGGGTCACAGGCTCAGAGTCTAGGAAAGCCCAGTAGGTAGCCAGTCGTTTTGTTTGTTTGTTTGTTTGTTTGTTTTAATGGTGTATAGCATAAGATGAGGGGGGCAGTTTTTTGCACCTAAAGCCCTTGGTCAACTTATGGCCATCAGAAGCATGTCAGACTCCAGCACGTATAAGAAGAGGTTGCCAAAGTGTCTTTGGTGAAGGAGCTTGGTGTCAGTGGGGGCAGGGGGGCACTAACAAGAGTGCCTGTTAATTTTAATTGGGGAATAAAATTTGTAAATGAGGGGCTCCTGGGTGGCTCAGTCAGTTAAGTGTCTGACTTAGACTCAGGTCTGATCTCACTGTTTGTGAGTTGGAGCCCCACATCGGGCTCTGTGCTGACAGCTCAGAGCCTGGAGCCTGCTTCAGATTCTGTGTCTCCCTCTCTCTCTGACTCTCCCCTACCCGCACTCTGTGTTTCTCTCTCTCAAAAATAAATAAACATTAAAAAAATTTTTTTAATTTGTAAATGAGGAATATGTTGCCATCAGAACCCAAGATGGACTAAAAGATGTTGGATTCATATGACCTTAATGAGTGTGTCTAATGAATCTACTTGGGGGAGGGTTATCAGTGTAATATCACATCTGTTGAGGTGCACCATGGGTAGGATGGAGGTATTGTGTCCCTTCAGAGGTAAAAGGAAACTGCAGCTGAGAGGCTGTTGAAATAGATTCTGAACAGAAAATGATAGCCATATCTATAAAGGCAAAATATTTACCAGTTTTTCATGAATAAAATCAGTAATTTTAATAACATTGGATGCCTGCTGTGGGGGCCTTGATGGATGGGACCACAGCATAAAGATTGTAGTAATCTACCATGAGGAATACCTTCCCACACACAACTTTTTTCTTTTCTTTAGACTTAAGAGCAGGCAAAATTGGACTGTCAAATGGAGAAGCAGTGAAGATAATCACCCATTTGTTAATTAGGTTCTATAGAGTGAGTTTTAATCCTTGATCATCCTGTTTTAACTTATATTGGTCCAGATTAACTATTTTATCTGGGGGTCTATGGGGTCCGATTTCATTAAGCCAATTTGTAAGTGTCAAAGACCTACTTTAATTTTAATTTATCACTTATTGTGTCACAGCATGTATGTCCAAATGGAATATTTTAGGTCAATGAGTATTATAATTTTGGAAATTTAGGCAAGGCTATAATTAGAGTGAGGCAAGCCAAGTTTTTTTTCTTCATTTTATATTTAATTACCTTCTTAAAATTATAGGGGACACAATGCTTAAGTTTACTAGGATTCCCAGAAACAACTATAATTTGAACCCCATCTTGATTAAGCCCATAAAGGTCTTATTAATTAATGTATTTCAGCAAATGTTAAAGTTAATTTAGAACAAAGGCTGTAGAGGCATAATAGCCAATCAGTAGTATTTTTATCATTTAATTATATAATTCTTTAGTATATAAATTTTGGATTTCTAACTGTATCAAATTTGTGGTTTTGTTTTAATTTATATATGTCACACATATATGCATATATATGCAATTCATCTATTATATATTTATATTAAAATATTATATATGTATACATAACTACTTAATTATGTTTTATTTTCTCTCCCTGTATCTAGAAATTTGTTTTAAAATCAGTAAGTAATTTAGGGCTAGGATTATGTTTGTTACACCTGGCATTTGCTCAGTACATAAAGTTTAAAAATCCCTTTGTTTCCTATTGAGCTTGTATCTGCCTAAAACAGCAGTCTTTTTTTTTCTTTTTTTCCCTTTGTTTTAGGCTCATAGCCACCTGAAGCCACAATCTTTAGTTTTTGTCTCCAGCTAAGAAGGAAAGAGGGGAGAGAAAAGGGACTGCATGCCTCTAAGCAACCTCTCATCCCTGTCCCCATTAAGCTTTTTTTTTTTCTTTTAAAATGGTCTGTATTTCTAGGTAAGTAATCTCCCTCCCCCCCCCCTTTTTTTTAAGAACCTAGGTGCATCAAACCAGGGAAGTCAAGTTTGGCTCAGTGGACCAAGCTGTCCAAGGTAAGTTGATAACTAGTGAATTGTGGCAACCTCCAAGCAAGACTTTAGCACCTGAGACTAAATGAAGAGTGCCATGGAGGCTCATGCCTTTGAGGTTCTCCTTGATTTAGTTGGAAAACCATGGTAGTATTCATCAGAGACATCATGAAGCAGTGGCATCCAGAAAACCAGCATGCTAACAGCCAGCCATCCCTTCCCCGGTAACACTCGCTGTTTGGTAAAGCCAATCAGTAAGCCAAGAGCAGTCTAGAAGCAAGCCCCCCCCCCCATTAAACACTGAGTCACCAGGGTCACTATGCCAATTTTTGTATGCCCAGGTGTTAATTTATAAAAGTATCTGTGTGATAAAGGAAGGATAGGTTTAGGCCATTGCCCTAATTGGGATTTCTGTCAGAAAGGTGAGACAGGACAGGGTAAACAGTTTAGGATTAGCTAGTTTGAAAACTTTTGGCAGGCTCTAAACTACAAGGGCGTTCTCTAGTTCCCTGGTACCTGGCCCTGGGATGATTAAGGCAGAGGAATATTGCCTCTTGTTTCTGGAGGAGCTGTAAATAATATTAAACTTTTCTTTCAATGGCATTGATCTCTCCATATTGCCACTCAGTCACCTTTATAAATTAAGACCCAGAGACAGAAAAACTTCATACCCATTAGGATGGCTATTGTAAGATAGAAAGAAAGAACAAGGAGTATTAGAAAAGATGTGAAGAAATTGGAATGCATTCTGATGAGAATGTAAGCTGGTGCAGCTACTGTAGAAAATGATACTGGGGCACCTGGGTGGCTCAGTTGGATGAGCATTCAGCTTTGACTCAGGTCATGATCTCATGGTTCATGAGTTCGAGCCCTGCATCAGGCTCTCTGCTGTTAGCACAGAGTCCACTTAGGATCCTCTGTCTCCCTCTCTCTCTGTCCCTCCCTTGCTCACGTGCTCTCGCCCTCTCTCAAAAAAACAAACATTTTAAAAAAGAAAATGATATGACAATTCCTGACAATATTAAAAATTAAACACAGAATTACCGTATAAGCCAGTAATTCCACTTCTGTGTATAGGCCAAAAAGAATTGAAAGCAGAGACTTCAACAGATATTTAGTTGTACAGCCATGTTCACGGCAGCAATTTTTTTTTTTTTTGCGGCACCATTATTCACAATAACCAAAAGGTGGTGCCATGGTCTGAATGTTTATGCCCCCCAAAATCCATATGTGGAAATCCAAATTCCCAAAGGTGATACGCCCCACCTATCTGTTAGTAGGTGGGGTCTTTGGGAGATGATTAGTTTATGAAGGTGGAGCCCTCATGAATGGGATCGGTGTTTTTATAAAAGAGATCCCATAGTGCTCCCTAACCCCTTCCACCCTGTGAGAACAGAGAAAAGGCACTCATTATGAACCAGGAAGAAGGCTTTCATTTGACCATACTGGCATCTTGATTTTCGATTTCTAACCTGTAGAAATGTAAGAAATAAATTTCTGCTGTTTATAGGCTACCTAGTCTGTGGTAGCCCAAATGGACTAAGACAAGTGGCAGGCAACCCAAGAGTCCAATGACAGATGAATGGATAAACAAAATATTTTATATATATATATATATATATATATATATATATATGTGTGTGTGTGTGTGTATTATACACACACACACACAATGGAACATTATTCAGTCTTATAAAGAAGGAAATTCTGACACATGCACAATATGGAATAACCTTGAAGACATTATGCTAAGTGGAAACAAGCCAGTCATGAAAGGACAAATATATGGCTCCACTTATATGAGGTACCTAGAGGAGTAAAAATCATAGAGACAGCAACTACAACAGTGTTTGTCAGTGCTTGGGAGGAAGGAAAGCAGGGATTACTGCTTAATGGGTACAGAGTTTCAGTTTGGGAAGACGAAAAGGCTCTGGAGATAGATGGTGGTAATGATTGAACAACAATTAATTTTTTTAATTTTTTTTAACATTTATTCATCTTTGAGAGACAGAGAGAGACAGAGTGTGAGTGGGGGAGGGGCAGAGAGAGAGAGGGAGACACAGAATCTGAGGCAGGCTCCAGGCTCTGAGCTGTCAGCACAGAGCCCAATACAGGACCCGAACTCACTGACTGAAAGATCATGACCTGAGCCGAAGTCGGACGCTCAACCAACTGAGCCACCCAGGCGCCCCGAATGATTTAAATGTAGTTTACGCCACTGAAATGTAAACTTAAAAGTGGCTAAGATGGTAAATTATATGCTATGTATATTTTACTACAATTAAAAAAAATTCTAAGCAAAGTCAGAATAAAAGGTAAAGTTCTCAAACTGATAACAGACATGAGAAGAGTCTCTAGCTCACATCATCGTAGTATCAGTGGTGAAAGAGTGAAGCTCTCCCACTTTGACTGGGAACAGGTCAACGATGTCCACTCTTATCACTTGAACTAAACACCGTACTGGAGATTACTAAGCCAGTGCAATCAGGAAAGGAAAAGAGGGGAGCCTGGGTGGCGCAGTCGGTTAAGCGTCCGACTTCAGCCAGGTCACGATCTCGTGGTCCCGGAGTTCGAGCCCCGCGTCAGGCTCTGGGCTGATGGCTCAGAGCCTGGAGCCTGTTTCCGATTCTGTGTCTCCCTCTCTCTCTGCCCCTCCCCCGTTCATGCTCTGTCTCTCTCTGTCCCAAAAATAAATAAACGTTGAAAAAAATTTTAAAAGGAAAGGAAAAGAAATAAAAAGCATCCAGATTGGAAAGGAGGAAGTAAAAGGGGTTTTTGTGACAGATGACAATTGTCAATATAAGCTACTAGACTAATAAATGAGTTTAGCAAGAATGTGAGATAAAAGATAAATAGGAAAATAAATTGTATTTCTATATACTAGCAATGAAAAAATGTGAAAATGAAATTAAAATAATTCTATTCACAATAGCATCAAAGAGAATAAAATACTTAAAAATAAATTTAGCAAAAAAGTGTAAAATACACACAAAAACTATAAAACATTGTGAGGGAAATTAAAGATCTACATAAATGAGAGAAAGTCCATATCATGAATTGAAAGACTCGGTATTGTTAAGATGGCAATTCTCACCAAATTGATCCATAAATTAAATGAAATCCTTATAAAAATTCCAGCAGGTTTTTTTTGCAGAAATTAACAAACTGATCCTAAATATATACGGAAATGCAAATGACCCAGAATAACAAACATGATTTTGAAAGAGAGTCGATAGAGTTTTTGCTTCCATATTTCAAAGCTTACTATAAAGTCAGTTATTGAGACAGTGTGATATTAACAAGAAGATAGAAATATAGATCAATGGAACAGAATGGAGAGTCCAAAATGAAACCTTATATTAGGGTCAATGGATTTCTGACAAGGTTCCAAGGCAACTCAATGTAGAGATGACAGTTCTTTCAATAAGTAGTGCTAGGGCAATTGGATATCCATAAGCGAAAAAAAATAAATTTAGACCTTTATCTCACACCATACACAAAAAATGAACTTGAGGGGTACCTGGCTCAGTCAGTTGAGTGTCTGACTCTTGATTTGGGCTCAGGTCATGATCCCAGGGTTGTGGGATAGAGCCCCATGTCAAGCTCCACGCTGAGCATGGAGCCTGCTTAAGATTTTCTCTCTCTCTCTCCCTCTGTCCCTCTCCCCTGCTCAAGCTCTCTCTCTCAAATAAATAAACAAGCAAACAAATAAATAAATAAATAATTTTAAAACATGAACTCAAAATGGATCAGAGCTGAAGTAAAAGCCAAAATTATAAAAATTTTCAGAAGTAAACACAGAAAAAAGTCTTTGTGACTTTGGGATTATTTCCTTGTTGCTGTATGACTGAGAGCCATACCAATTTGACCTATCAACCAACTAAACTAAATTGACATTTATAGAACACTCCAACCAACAATGGCAGAATATACATATATTTCAAACACACATAGAACATTTACCTGTATATACCATATTTTGAGCCATAAAACAAAATCAATGTACTGTAAAGGATTTAATTATAAAAAGTATGTTCTCTAATCACAATTAAATTAGAAGTCAATAACAGAAAGACTATTTGGAAACCAAATAACACATTGATAAATAACCCATGAAATCAAAGAAGAAATCAAATGGAAAATTATTAAAAATGTTTTAACTGAAAGAAAATTTTAAAACAGTATATGAAAATTTGTGAGATGTTGAGAAAGCAGCACTTGAAGGGGATTTATAGCACTAAATGTCCCTATTAGAAAAGAAGATTTCCAATCAATGAATTCAGATCTCCAGCCCCTCTCTCCTGCCTAGAGGTGGGGCCAGGGGCCTGAGACTTCCAACCCATTAATCATGGTTGGTTCCCTGGCAACTAGCCCCCACCATTAGAGTAGTTAGAGGCTTTCAAGAAGTCACCTCATTAATATAAACTCAGGTGTGATGAAAAGGGCTCCTTAAGAATGATGAAAGACACTCCAATCACTCAGAAAATTCCAAGGGTATTGGGAGCTTTTTGCTGAGACCCAGGGACAAAGACTAAATATATTTCCTATTATATCACAAGGGTTGATGACTAAAGAGGGTACACGGTTTGTTCTTGGGGTGATGACCTTCTAAAATTTATTGTGGTGGTGGCACAACTGTGTGAATATACTGAAATCAATTATACACTTAAAAAACAAAAAAGAAGAAACTATTGATATACACAATAGTCTGAATGAATCTCCAGTGAGAAAATCCAATCCCAAGAAGTTGCATTCTGTATGATTCTATTTATAGAACATTCTTGAAATGACAGAATTATGGAAATGGAGAGATTTGTTGTTTCCAGGAGTTAAGGGCACACTGGTGGGGAGTGGGTGCACTATAAAAGGGCAACATAACTGATACTCTGCTACCCTGATACCCTGTTGCAATTTTTCTGTATCTTGACTATATCTCAATATCAATATCCTGGGGGCAACTGGGTGGCTCAGTCGGTTGGGTGTCCAACTTCAGCTCAGGTCATAACCTCGTGGTTCCTGAGTTCAAGCCCCAAATCAGGCTTTCTGCTGTCTCCCTCTCTCTTCCCCCCTTCTCAAAAATAAATAAACATCAAATAAATTTTTTAATAAAAAAGTCAATATCCTGGTTGTAATATTGGATTAGAGTTTTGCAAGATGTTACCATTCGGGTAAACTAGGTAAAAGCTCTACAGCATCACTGTATTTTTTCTTACAGTCTGTATGTGAATCTACAATTATCTCAAAATAAAAATTTAATAAAATGTTTAAATAAAATGCACAGTGGATGTCAAAGCTCTTAGTCCGTTCAGGCCGCTGTAACAAAATACCACAGACTGGATGGCTTATAAACAACAGAAATTTTATTTCTCACAGTTCTGGAGGCTGAGTCCAAGATGGAGATGCCAGACTGGCTGAATGAGAGAGCCCACTTCCTGATGCGCAGCAGGTGCCTTCTCCCCATGTCCTCAGGTTGCCTAAGGGGCAAGGGAACTCTCTGAGGTCTCTTTTCTAAAGACGCTAATCTCATTCATGAAAGCTCCACCCTCACGACCTAATTACCTCCAAATGCCCCACCTCCTAATACCACCACCATGGGGATTAGAATTTCAACATATGAATTCAAATGGTAGCAAGCACCCTGCAAATTCTAAAAATAGGCGCAGGCATACTTTGTTTCATTGTGCTTCACTTTATTGCGCTTGGCAGATGCTGTGTTTTTCGCGAATTGAAAGGTTAAGGCAGCCCTGTGTTGAGCAAGTCCATTCGCGGTATTTTTCCAATAGCATTTGCTCACTTGGTATCTCTGTGTCACATTTGGTAATTCTTGCAATATTGAAAACTTTTTAATTTTTATTATATTTGTTATGGTGTCAGTGACCAACAGTTTCTTGTGCTGGAAACTGTTCCTGGTGGAGATGCTGTGAAGAGTGTTGATATGACAACAAAGGATTTAGAACATCACATCAACTTAGTTGATAAAGTAGGGGCAGGGTTTGAGAGGATGGACTCCAATTTTGAAAGTTCTGCTGTGGATAAAATGCTATCAAACAGCATCAAATGCTACAGAAGTCATTTGTGAAATAGTCCGTGCAGCAAACCTCATTGCTGTCTTATTCTGAGAAACTGCCACAGCCACCCCAACCTTCAGCAACCACCAACCTGATCCGTCAGCAGCCCCCAATGGTGAGGCAAGACCCTCCACCAGCGAAAAGATTATGACCCGCTGGAAGCTCAGATGATGGTTAGCATGTTTCAGCAGAAAGTGTTTTTTAATTAAGGTATTTACATTTTTAGACATAATTCTATTTGGACACTTAATAGACTACAGTATAGGGTAAACTTAACTTTTATATGCACTGAGAAACCAAAAAAATTAATTTGACTCACTTTATTGCAATATTCACCTTACTGCAATGGTCAGGAACTGAACCTGTAATATTTCTGCCTGCACAAATAATTATTAACAAGCATCTTTTATGAGAATGAATAGCATGGAAATAAATATTGTGGCTTTATTCAACCATTAATTCAAAAAATACTTAGTGAGTCACTTATTGTTCAAGGACTAGGTTAGATGCTACAGGGCATACAACATCATGAATTTATGGTAACATCACAATTGTTGCCATGTTGCAAGTTTTGCCTGAGCCTGGGTATTTTTTGTGAAATGTAAGTCAGTTGATAAATATACTTGTAGGGAGAAAACATATTTTTATTTACTGATAATCACTAACAGCTGTGACTGAGATCAAAGGCTCTTAACTAATTATCTTTCACAACTCCTATAGCCAGCTACATACTTGATATCTCCACTTAGGTACCTTGCTTTCAAACCTCAAAAGTACTAAACTCCCCAAATCTGTTCCCTCCATTATTAATCTTCTACATCTTTTTTTTTTCACCAATATTTTTTTATTTTTTTTAACTTGTTTTATTTATTTTTTTTTTAATTTACATCCAAATTAGTTAGCATATAGTTCAACAATGATTTTAGGAGCAGATTCCTTAGTGCCCATCACCCATTTAGCCCATTTCCCCTCCCACAACCCCTCCAGTAACCCTGTTTGTTGTCCATATTTATGAGTCTCTTATGTTTTGTCCCCCTCCCTGTTTATACTATTTTTGTTTCCCTTCCCTTATGTTCATCTGTTTTGTCTCTTAAAGTCCTCATATGAGTGAAGTCATATGATTTTTGTCTTTCTCTGACTAATTTCACGCATAATACCCTCCAGTTCCAGCCACATAGTTACAAATGGCAAGATTTCATTGTTTTTGATTGCCCAGTAATACTCCATTGTATATATATACCACAACTTCTTTATCCATTCATCCATCGATGGACATTTGGG
Organism: Prionailurus bengalensis; assembly: GCF_016509475.1. Lineage (NCBI taxonomy): Eukaryota > Metazoa > Chordata > Mammalia > Carnivora > Felidae > Prionailurus > Prionailurus bengalensis. The sequence continues at coordinate 108,012,797 of NC_057361.1, forward strand.
CTCTTTCCATACTTTGGCTATTGTTGATAGTGCTGCTATAAGCATGGGGGTGCATGTGTCCATTCGAAACAGCATACCTGTATCCCATGGATAAATGCCTAGTAGTGCAATTGCTGGGTCGTAGGGTACTTCTATTTTTAGTTTTTTGAGGAACATCCATACTGTTTTTCTAGTGGCTGCACCAGCTTGCATTTCCATTTCTTCTATATCATAATAAATAATCTACCGCACTTGTTCAAGCCAGTAATATAAGCATAATTTTTCTCTTTCCCTTGCCTCCCACATTTCTCTGGTGAGTCCATCAATGACTCTATCTCCAAAGCCACCACCCTATTGCAAGTTATCACCATCTCCGACTGTACTACACAATAGTTTCCCTACTGATCCCTCTGCCTCCTCTTGTGCCCACTCCCCAACCCCGCCAATCCATTCTCTGCACAATGGACAAAATGATTTTAGTAAAATTTGCATTACGTCACTCTCCTACATAACCCCTACACAACAAATACATCGTGGCCCATTTTATGTAGAGTAAAATCAGAGTTCTACCATGGCCTATGAGACCCTACAAGACCTGAATCCTGTCCATCTTTCCATCCTTCTCTGTCATATTTCACCTTCTTGTTCACCACCACTCAGCCACGCTGGCCTTTCAGTTGCTAAAATGTAACAAGCTTTTCCCAGCCCAGAGGGCCTGAGTATACATTGTTTCCATTGATCAGAATACTCTTCCCAGTTTTTCGGAAGGAAGCCCTGCCTCTTTCTTCTTCTCAGCTGAAACATTGTATTGTTGTTCCATAATTCTACATAAGAGGGAAAGGGGGCAGCAGTCTGGTTAGAGCTGGAGAAGGGGAGTACCTAGGGAACTTGCCTCAAGGCTGCATTTGCATAGCAAACACACTGTCTTTACTTAGATTAAGTATAGATCAATAAAAAAGCCAATGTTTTCTTAAAATGCTTTTATTTGTACTTCCCATAAGATTAAGAGAACATCATCTGTCCATAAAAATACAATTTGGAGGGGTGTCTGGGTGGCTCAGTCAGTTAAGTGTCTGACTTTTGCTCAGGTCGTGATCTCAGTTTGTGAGTTCAAGCCCCGCATTGGGCTCTGTACTGACAGCTCAGAACCTGGAGACTGCTTCAGATTTTGTGTCTCCCTCTCGCCCTCTGCTGCTTCCCACTTGCTCTCTCTCTCTCTCTCTCTCTCTCTCTCTCTCTCTCTCAAAATAAACATTAAATATATGTATACATTTATATTTTTATATTTATAATGTATATATTTATAATTTGGAGTGCCTTGGGGGAAGCAGCAAACAATTCCAAAGAGGTTGGAGAGGTAGACAAGGACTAGAGATTTTTAAAATTTTATCTTGAAGGTGATGAGGGTCTATCTGCATCTTTTCAGTAGGGGTGTGACATGATCAGACTTACAGGATTAGATGAAGAGAAACTAAAGACTGAGAAGTCAGTACAAAATAATTATTGTAGCTAACATTTATTGAACATTTAATGTGTGACAGGTATTATTCTAAGGGCTTTCCATTTTAGTGCTTTATGTATATTAATTCACTTAGTCCTTGCAACTACCCAATGTACTGTCATACCCACTTTAAAGATGAGGAAACAAAGGCACAGGGAAGTGACTCATTGAAGAATTACAAAGGTAGTAAGTGGTAGAGATAAGATTAAAACCCAGAGAGTCCAGGGTCGCCTAGGTGGCTCAGCCAGTTAGGCGTCCAGCAGTTCGTTCTGGCTCAGGTCATGATCTTGAGGTTCCTGGGATCGGGCTTTGTACAGGCAGCACAGAATCTGCTTGGGATTCTGCTTGGTAGTCTCTGGCTCTCCCTCTCTCTGTGCCCCTCCCCCACGCATGCTGCGTATCTCTCAAACAAATAAAGTTAAAGAAAACCCAGAGAGTCCAGTTCATAGCTCATGCTCTTCATCAATATGCTATAATGTTCCCCTTTAGCAGTTTATGGCAGTACCACAGGCTTGAAATTGCAAGGGTGTAATGGATGATGATGGAAAGGTTCAAGAGGGAGATTGGGAATGTAAATCCAATGTGAGGAGCAGCTATGAAGCATAGAGAGGAATGAAAGATGACTCTGACTTCTGACTTGACCAACTAGTAAGGGATGGTGCCAAATATGGAACTCTGGTGGAAAAGATAGAAATTATTGGACACCTCATGTTTGATGTGTCTGTGGGACAAAAGGACTGCCAGGAGGCAATCAGAGATAGTAGTCTGGAGTTAGACTGGAGCAAGAATGAGATCTGAGCTAGAGATAGAGATTTTAGAGTTCTCATACAAGCGTTAAAGGCTTAAGGAGAGCATGTGGAATAGATAGGGTGAGAGCAGAGCCTGGGGAGAGCAGAGCCATCATCATTTAGGGAATAAGTACAGGAAAAGTATCCAGCAGAGAAGACTGACAGAGGTGGCCATAAAGCTAAGATGCTAGGAGAGAGCCGTGTCATGCAAGCCCAGGAAGGAGTTTCAACAGCGACAAATTTATCTTTAATGCTACTAGAAAGTCAGTCCTGTGAAGCCATGGAACATGTCTGTTTTGTGCACCAATGTACCCTCGAGCCTAGAGGCCTGGCACATGGTAAATGGTCAAAAACATAAACTGAATATGAGTAAGAAAAGAAACCAACAGTACCAAATACCACACAAAGTTCTGGGAAGACAAAGACTGAGAAGTCACCATTTTATTTAGCAACCTAGGGTGTGACAATCTTGTTCAGAGCGGTTTCAGTGTACTAGTGGGGTGAAAGCAAAATGGAAGTGGCTTAAAATAGACAACAAGAATGTTTTCGTATACGACTTTTCTACTTTTTTATTTAAAAAATTCTTAATAGTTGACAGGAGGTGAGGAAGTTGCAGCCACCGGTCCAGCCGATTCTTGGAGGAACCTTCGTTACGCGGGGAAGGAGGAACCTGGAGCTGCAATTACAAGGGGGCACGAGACGAAAGGGCGTTTTTCCTTAGCAGGGGAGGAAACTTGCTCCGTCCACCGCTCAATCTCCGGAACCTAGCACATGCTGGAGACCTCACGGGCCCTCGATAAAGCCTCGAGCTGCCCGACGGCGGGCTCGCAGGACGCTGCGGAACACGGGTGGGCGCTGGAGCCTTTCCTTTCGGATCAGGTGGCGACAACCAAGGCTCAGCCTGTCCCAGGCAGCGCAGCGCCTTCGCCCTAAGCTCATCCACCTTGGACCGAGCGGGAAGCAGGAACCTGAGCGCGGACACCGGCGCTCGCCGGAGAGGACGGCGGGCGGGGGACGGGACAGGAGGCAAAGCTCCGCCCGTGACAGGCTTTCCTCTCCAGCCTCCCCGTTTCCCGCAGGCCACCCCCCCCGCCCCCCCGGCGTCTCCGGTTCCCCGCACGCCTTGGGGTGGAGCGGAAGTGACGCGACGCGCAGCGCATGATTGGCGGAAGCAGAAATTGCTTTGCGGCCGGCACGGAAATTGCTTTTCTTTCGGCTTCCGCTCCTGGTCCATGTGAGAGAGACAGGGTACCGAGATGAGCGCGGCCGGGGTTGCGGAAAGGTGAGGGGTGAAGACTGGAGCGGGGGTTGTGGGTGTCGTTGGGGGCCAGGTTTTCCGGCTTCTTCTAAGTGGGAGCTGTCTTTTAACAGACAACAGTTTTTCCTCTTCCAAGACCTCACCATTCATTACGATTTTCGCGATAGCATCCGTGAAAAGTCCTTTTAATTTCATTTAATTCGCTCCCTCCGCTCCGCAGCTTTTTAGCCTCATCCCTGTTGGTCCTGATGTGGCCTGTCCCTGTCCAGCTAATTTGTTGTACTTTACTCGTCACGTGACTCCTTTTTCTGCTGCTGCCGCTGAGGCACGGGGAGTGCCTGCGTTATAAATACCCCTTATTCTGGGAACCTTTGCTGATAGGAGTCATTTCCTCCTCTGATGCTTCATTCCCCCCCATAGTGTCACTAAATATAATCCGTTTAGTAAAGGTTGCCTTGTAAAGATTGATATATACTGTTAGGTACTAATAGAGTCTGTAATTTGGTTCAGGGTACCAGTCTCCTTAGTTAAGCATCTACTTTGCCGAGGAAGCCCCAGGGAAAATAGCTTACTTGGCTGCTTTCATCCAATTCCCTCTTTCCCCATTTCTGGGAACAAGTGATCAACTTGTCACTTTTGAGTAAGTTGCACCTATAAAGGTGTCTTCCGTGTGGAGGATGCTTAGGAATATTAATGGTGAAACTGCCTTGCCTCAAGGGCCAGCAACAGTGTCTTCTGTCACCTTACCTAGAGTCTGACATTTTTACAGCCTCCCGGATGCCCGTGGAAAATGCAATACCAATCACTGAAGAGGGTTACCTCTTTTTCATTTCATGCACTTCTATAGGGGTATCACCACCCAGTGCTCACCCCTTGGGGTTGATGCCTGACTTCAGGCTAAATTTAATGTCTTGACAAATTTCCAAAGATGCCCATGCTGTTTGGTTTGTGCCTCTTCCATGGAACAAGGCTGTTCTGTGCTTAAAAACTGAAGTTATGTTCTGGAGATTGTTTTAATAGAAGTTATTTCAATTGATAATATTTCTCTTTTGTCTCCTTTAACAGCCTTCTGGCTTTAAGCCAACAGGAAGAATTAGAGGATTTGCCCAAAGACTACCCCTTGAGCCCCAGTGAAGATGAGGTAGGTGGCAACTGCTATACTGCCTTCTCTGGTACCCCTTCTGCCTGGCAATTAGGATAGACAGCACTTTCCTGGAAAGAAAAATTATGGCAACATTGTTTATATTTGTTATGGTGTTGCAAATAAGTTACAAAGTAATATAGTATCTCATGTATAAGTTACTGTATTAAGTGCTGTGGAAATTGAAAGACTATAAGATACACTGTTTCCAAGTTGCCTAAGTATAGTTGAGTGTATAAAAACAAAACACATGGTCTTCATTATATGATTTCCGTATTTCCCAAGTTTGGATTTTTATAGAGTTACGTAATTAGGAATCTTCCTCCACTTAAGATAGGATTACATCCTGATAAACCCGTCATAGATTGAAAATATCATAAGTGGAAAATACATTCAATGCACCTAACTACTGAACATCATAGCTTAGTTTAGTCTACCTTAAATTTGCTCTGAACACTTACATTAATCTACAATTGGGCAAAATCCTCTAACACAAAGTCTGTTTTATAATAAATGTGTGGAATATCTTATGTAATTCCTTGACTACTGAAAATAAAAAGTAGAATGGTTGTATGGGTACAAAATGGTTCTAAGTGTATTAGTTATTTACCCCCATGATCATGTGGTTGACCAGGAGGTGCAGCTCGCTGCCACCAGCCAGCATCCCAAGAATCATATCACATATTGCTAGCCTGGAAAACATCAAAATTTAAATTTGAAATACAGTTTCTACTGAATGTGTGTCACTTTCTCACCATCATAACGTCAAAAAATCATAAGTCAAACAAACCATCATACGTAACAGACTGTGTCTGACTAAAATACACATAGTTAAGCTGACTCTCCAACAGATTCTATAGGAATTCTAACTGTTTATTCTCTTGACAAAACTACTTACATTGTGGGGGTTTTTGACATTAATGTTTCTGTGTCACATAATACTATATATTCCATACAGAAACATTCTCATAGCACTTTTCTTCTCAAGACTGATTAAGACAGAAGCATGACATTAGCTACAGATCACTAGGCACTGTGGTCCTCTTAATGAGGGAGTCTGGCTTTTGAAGCAGTTCTTTGTTTCAGCTTGAATGCCTGCACACTAGACCTCACCTGATTCCCCAGTTCTCCACTGACCAAAATAGCAAAAAATTTTATATGGGCCTCAATTTCCATGCTGTCTTTTCCTTTTCATTATTGTTCTCATGGTTTTTCCTTTACTGTCTCTAGGAGGACATTGATGGAGAGAGAAAGCATCAAAAGCTTCTGGAAGCAATCAGTTCCCTTGATGGAAACAATAGGTAACATTCCCATCTGTTTTGACAGGCTATAACTAGCTGCTTCCATGAGACAGATCTGCAGCTAACATTTACTGAGTACTGGGGTGCCTGGCTGGCTCAGTCAGTAGAGCATGTGAATCTTGACCTCAAGGTTGTAGGTTTGAGCCCCATGTTGGGTGTAGAGATTACATAAAAAGTAAAAAAAAAAAAAAAACATTTATTGAGTGCCTAAGACAATGAAGACACAAGTGTCAGCATCATTATTAAGAGCACATACTTTGAAGACAGACCGTGTAGGCAAATTTTTATCCTCTCTACACCTCAACTCTTCAAATAGAAAATAAGATTAATAATATTACCTACATCAGAGGGCCATCATGACATTTAAATGAGTTAATAAATGTAAAGATCTTAAGCCAATGCCCAGCATACAGTAACCGTGATGTAATTATTAGTGGTTATTGTGTTAGGCCTTTGTGCATTTTAATTCTTAATCCAAACTTACAGTCTTTTGAAGCATTGACTAGGCACTACTTATTGCCATTAGAGAAGGTAATTGACTTGCCCCAAAGTCACTTTGCTCATAAGTGACAGGTCCAGGATTCAGATCCAGGTGTGTTTGAATCCAAGTCCCAGTACCTTTTCCATTATGCCTATCTAATATTGCCTTGTGTTTTTGAAGGGCTGAGTCTACACTAAGAGATGGTTAGGGGCACCTGGCTGGCTCAGTTGGTAGGGCATCTGATTTTTGATTCCAGGGTCATGAGTTCAAGTCCCACATTGATCGTGGAACCTACTTAAAAAAAGAGATGGTGGGGCGCCTGGATGGCTCAGTCGGTTAAGTGGCCAACTTCGGCTCAGGTCATGATCTCACGGTGCGTGAGTTCGAGCCCCACGTCAGGCTCTGTGCTGACAGCTCAGAGCCTGGAGCCTGTTTCAGATTCTGTGTCTCCCTCTCTCTGACCCTCCCCTGTTCATGCTCTGTCTCTCCCTGTCTCAAAAATAAATAAAACGTTAAAAAACAAAAAAGAGATGGTTAGACTACATAGTCCAAGATAGGAACAGATTTCCTGGTTTCTTTGTGACAAAACCTGATTCTAAAACAGAAATACATGAAACCAAAGCCTTCTTTGAAGAGAAAAGTGTTTGTTCTCCAGAAAAATGTGTTCATTCCTACTATATTCTGCTTTGCCTAATTTCAGGTGGAAATTGGCTGAGAGATCTGAGGCTAGTCTGAAGGTTTCAGAGTTCAATGTCACTTCTGAAGGTAAGTTAACAAAGGAAGTAATCAGTATATGGAGCTTGTAGAGTTACAAAAGCATCATGGTTGCTTCACCCCCACCGCCTGGAACTGTTTTTGATGTGGTTAATGGATCATACCATAAATACTTACCTGTGAGTGGGTGAATATAGGTAGTCAGATCCCCTTGAGTTTCTTCCAATTCTAGAAGAAAGCCCTAAAGGCTACAGTCAAGGTCTCCCACTGATGAGCTACTTCTAGGGTATAAGGACATGAATGAAGACAGATGCTTCATGGTTTCATTTTTATTTCAGTTCTTACAGTACTTTGAGTTGGGACAGGCAGATAATCTGCCGGAGTTCAGAGAAATCAAGTTACTTACTCAAGGGCCTTCACCTACTGTAGTGTTTCTCAACCCATTTCCTTTATTGTTCCCTGAGAAACCTTTTTTTGGACAATTTGTTTTTGATTGCCTCCCTCCCTCCCCACTCCCACAACAAGGAAATCAAATACTAAGGAATAAGATTTTGGTGAATAGGGTTGAGCTTTAGAGGAACACAAAACTTGAAAATATCTAAGATTTTTTTTTCACCACTCTCCTGCCTCCAGAACCAATTTTCATCCCTTGGGTGGGCAAGTAATACCTCCCCTAATGTGAATGAGTGATCTGGTAAATTGCAGAGTTGGGATTTTAACCTGATACCAAGTCTAGATGCCTTATCACCATATCCACAGTTTAGGCAGCTCTAATGAGTTCTGTGCTTCTAGTAACCACTAATGTAACCCCTCAGAACAAATAACAATGTATTCTTCAATCTTATTCATTCAACAAATACTTAATATGTTTCTACTATGTATTAGTTTCAAGGCAGTGTAGATACTGGGGCTACTATGAAGAATAAGACAGGAGACCCGCTTCCTGGGGTTTACCATGCTAAGGGGAGAGCAAGTGGGGAGACGGTGAAGTAACTGACTGGCTGCTTCAGTTTGGCTGGGCCGTGTCCTTTAGAATGATGTAATTCCAAATATCAAAGGGAGCCACTGGAGGATTTTCAGCAGAATCCTGACCTGCCGTGATTTACAGCTTGAAAATCTAACTGGCTGCTGTGTGAAGAATGAAGGGCAGTGAGGCAGAAGTGGAAGCAGAACGACCAAGAGAAAAGCAAATGACTTTAAAATAAATCATTTTCTCCTCTCTTCCATCCTCTAACACATATGGGAATGTAGAATGATGGTGTCACTATGGCTGGCAGTTAAAGAGAATTCTTCCTGCTTCCCTGCACATCTGCCTGCCTACCAGCATTTTCTATGGAGGCATCTCCCTATGGTATATTGAGATTTTTGCCTCCTTTCTCGGTCTGACCAGAAAGTTTGGCCTTTCTGCAGGATCAGGAGAAAAGCTAGTCCTTTCAGATCTACTTGGGCCTGTTAAAACTTCATCCTCATTGGCTGCTGTGAAAAAGCAACTGAATAGAGTCAAATCAAAGAAGACTGTGGAGTTACCTCTTAACAAAGAAGAGGTTGAGCGGGTGAGTTATAGAGAAAGTGGTCCATTAAGGGGAAGAAATTGGACTGACAAGGAAAAATAGGGTAAGAAGGGAAGGAGGGGAAAAGCCTGACAAATGGGGGGAGGGCAAATCGTGATTGCCACAGAAAAGATTAAAACAAATCTCGGGGAAAATGCATCCTAAGGAGTAAGCAAGAGCTAGTCTCTAGCATGCTGTTTCTTAGGCTAAGAAACATTGGCTCCTAATTCTCTGCTGGTCCTTTGAGTTCAATGCTTAATTTCATGGCTCTTTCCTTTTGTGTACTTTGCTTCAGATCCACAGAGAAGTGGCATTCAATAAAACCTCACAAGCCCTCTCCAAATGGGATCCCATCGTTGTGAAGAACCGGCAAGCAGAGCAGCTGGTTTTTCCCCTGAAGAAAGAGCAGTCAGCCTTTGCTCCCATCGAACATGTGCTCAGCAGCTGGAAGGTGAGCGCACACAAGGAGCTGCACCTGGGCGGGTGAGGGTACACTTCCTGCCATCCATGTGACTGGGGCCTCATAGGCCAAAATCCCAGCTGCAGTCTCTTCGTGTCACAGGCAAGGAAGGGGGAGGGGGTTAGTAGGACTCATTGTCAGTCACGGAATAGTCAGAATAGCTCTGTAGTCACCCTTCAGCCATTGGTAGCACACAGCATGTGGTTATTTTCATGTTTTTGTGTGAAAACGTGATTGCCGGTAGCGAGGGAACATGATGTTTTCTTTTTCACACCCCAGTTTTTAAAAAGGTGGTTTTTTTTTTTATTTTTTTTAAGTTTATTTATTTATTTTGAGAGACAGAGAGTGAGAGCAAGCACATGTGCAGGGTGAGGGGCGGAGAGAGAGAATCCCAAGCAGGTTCCACATTGTCAGTGCAGAGCCTGATGCAGGGCTTGAACTCATGAGCCGTGAAAGCATGACCTGAGCCAAGATCAAGAGTTAGACGTTTAACCAACTGAGCCACCCAGGTGCCTCTAGAAAGCTTTTAAAGCCACATTCTGACCTGGGGAAAATCAGGAAATCAGGAGCTCAGCAGCATTAATGAGCCTTGGTAGGACTATGTATGAGCAGTAGAACCAAAGTTTGCTTGTAAAGGAATCCCACAATAAAATGTAACGTATTGTGAATAATGACAAGAATCTTAGCAAATAACTCATTATGATCAAGCTGCAGAAAATAAAAAAGATATCTTAGAGCTGGGTTGTCCAAACACTGATCTTTGGCAAATTTTTTATGTGTCTGAAGCAAAAGAATAATGGTGAGAGTAGCGGATGTAAGTTTAGCAGCTCTTCTTTATTATGAAGTTATCCTTTCCATTTTAATAGTGTTGAAATAGCTTTTCTTTATGAAATGATAGCAGTAGTAAATGATGGGACTGGGGGTGGAACAGTAGTTATGGCCTCGTTGGTAATCCTATGTTGGTCCCCAAAGTCTCAACTTTTATTCTGTGAACAACTTCGGTACAATTACTTTCTTTTCCAATACACTGTTGGTTATGGAGTCTATAATGGGGCATTTTGTTTTAAGTAGGAATAGTCAAAAACAGCAGTGCCCAAAACATGGATAGATGCCCTGTTTATGTTTTCTTCTCTGCTTTCTAAGAATCCAGAAATAATAGTGTTCTATGTGTCGGGAAGTTGAGCTAATTAAAGCTAATCAAAGTAAACATGGCTTGCTGCCATAGCTAAACATTGAGCAAGTTGTTGCTTATTACGGGGATAAGCTCTGTTTCTCATATTGTTGTTGAAGTCACTACCATTCTCTTTCTAGGATGCTTCCTTTCCCACATGAAAAAGAGATCAGGTTTAAAGTGTGGCTGCGGGATAGAAGGGAGACTTTAGGAAAAAAAATAAGAGGTAATAACAATTTGCAGGATTCAAAAATAAAAAGTATAGAAGATACAGAGTGAAAAGTCTGACCCTACCCCTATCCCCCATCCATGGTTTTTACCCCTGTACTCACTTAGAAGTAACCATTTTATAAGTCTTTTATTGTTAACCTAAGAGTTTGCTATATTCGTGTTTACCTTGTTTTTTAAATTCATATATATATATATATATATATATATTTATACACACACACACACACACGTTTTTCAATGTCTATTGTGAGAGAGAGTGCACGTGCATGCGCAAGCAGAGAGGGGCAGAGAGAGAGGATCCCAAGCAGGTCCACGCTGTCAGAGCAGAGCCTGATTCAGGGCTCGAACCCAGAACTGCGAGATCATGACCTGAAATCAAGTTGAAATCAAGAGTTGGACACTTAACCAACTGAGCCACCCAGGCGCCCCACCTTGGTTTTTTTTTTGTTGTTTTTTTTAATCACAAAACTAGTGCACTACTATGCATTGTTCTGCAAATGACAATGACAGTGTAATCTTAGAGATAGCTGGAAAATGCCTGGCTGGTTATTAAACATGAGATGGTGGAGGAGTAGCTTGCACTAAGAATGGCACAGCCTCTGCTTTCCACAAACTCCCTGTGCAAGACTGAGTGGAGTGCCCCCACATGCTGTACATGAATCTACTGTACCATTTATTGGAAGATTCGTTTTGAAGAAATTAGGCCAGAATGGCACACAGCAATAAGGAAACGCTTGGTCAGAGGTTGCTTTCTGGCTAGCAGCTGCGCTGTCTTCTTACAGCTTAGAGAGTGCCAAGTACCAAGGACTCTGGAGATTAAGGATCCAAAAAGTCTACACTATCATTTGGCCCAGCTTCCTAAAATTCCATTTCACTCCAAGAAGATTTAAATGGGATAATGCATGAGAAAGCATTTGTAAACTGTGAAGTGCTAGAAATGATGTAAGGTAACTTCCTACCCTCTAGCAGCCTACACTAGCATTACCCAAAGTGTTCTCAAAAGTTTAGTTTTTCAGTATGCCCTCAAAAAGGTAGGGTTCCATTGCTAGAAAATGTTGCATGCCCCTGCTGGAGATTAGCAGCTCATGATATATACTAGCCTTTTAAAGGTTATGAGAAGACACTAAAGAAACCCCTCTGACCTACTCTAGTCCAGAGTGTACAAACAAAAATCAAGTCAGTTTCATTTTGCACCTTAAAAAAATAAATCTTGTTAGCTGGTGAGGCACATGCTTTGGGAAGAGCTGGTCTCCACTGCTTCCTCCGTTCTCCCACCTTTTTCCCGACTACCCCACTGACTCTTCTCGAGGGCATTAGTGAGAGGCCTCTGAATCGCCAGATCCTAAGCCCTTTGAGTCTTCAGCCTATTTGACACTGTTGACACATCACATTGGTTAAAAAAAAAAAAAAGCTCTCCTCCTTTGGCTCCTGTGGTGACATACTCCTGATTATTTTTTATGTATCCGACTGTTAGTTCTTATTATTGCTCTATAAATTCCATGGCTTTTGGCTGTCACCTGTGTATGCTGCAGGTCACTCTCAACACCTTCTGAGCTCCAGTCCCATATTCCATGTGGCCAGTAGGCCTCACCTGGGTCTCCCATATGCACCTTAAACTTCACACAAAACAAAGTCATCTTGGCATTTTCCTTCCCCAGACTCCCAAACCCTGAGCTGCGACCTTCATTCTGTAAGTCAGTCAATGGCATAACTCCCTACCCCAGTCCCTCGGGTTGGAAACCTCAGCCATTTGATTCCTCTTCCTCTTCCTCCCTTTAACTGCTGCCCCTTCCCAGCCCACAGTGGTGTGCTGCTCCTGTAAACTCTGTCCGCAGTGGCTCTCAGACCCCTGGTTCCTCCTCTGATTTTCATTTTCGCCCATCATTGGGCACTTCACACATAACCCCTTACACAGTCACCAGAATTTTCTTTCCAAAACAAAACTGAGTGTCACTCTCCCACTTAAAGTCCTTCAAAAAGCTCTCTATTTATAGAACAAGACAGAAGGACCTAGCGTCTTGGTTACCCTGGACTACACATTTTCCCTTACATATCTCTCTTTTCCATAGATATGTTTTTATTTACCCTCATCTCCATTTGATCCCCCCACCTTTACAGAGTTGTACTTAATGCCTCAAAGCCTAATTCAAAAAGTCCTTCCCCAAGCCCAACCCACCTCCTAATCAAAATAAATTCTTCACTTCCTTTCTGATTACTCCTATCATATAACTACCATGTAACCGATTACATTGCTAATGGTACATGCGTCTCTTCCCTCCGAAAGGCTGTGAGCTCTATGAGGACAGGAATGATCTTATTTGTGTATTCCTAGTGCCCTGCGCAAGTGCCCGGAATGTAGCTCCAATCAATAAATGTTTGCAAAATTGAATTGGAAGGAGATTACAACATTGTATTATAAATCACTTTGTAGCCTGTGATTGATCACTACTGGCAAATACTAAAAATGAAAGAACATGCACCTTTACTATTCAGTAGAATAGGTTTATGGTTAAATCAATAGCACCGTGTAACGTGTGATGATGTGTGTTTATGCATTTGTCCAGAAATTTATAAGTTTAATGCCGACCATGATGTATATGGCTGTTGAAGAAAACCACATATAATATATGCACAAGGTTAGAAACTGGCTCTGTTGCCTACGGCTGTCTTTGTGCCTTGCCAAAGTGGACCGTGGCACAATTGGCCTGATTATTTTAGCCACCTACACAGTATCAGTCAAGCAGTAAACAGCATCTTTTGTTGACATATGGAGTAACTGGTTTAGAGTCCATTCATTCATATGTAGAGACTACATAGCATGCAAAGTTAACTGTAAACTAAGGAATTGGAGCCAAAGTTAGAAAATGGCTAGAGTTAAATTTGAACTGTCAGGGAGCTAAGACCTAACCTCCCCTTTCTTCTAGAAGTATTCTTTAAGGGAGGTTTATAGGAGTCTTAGATTCCTAACTATACAGTAATACGCACACATGCTTCAAATATACATAATACAGGGACCATTTTGTTTTGCCACTATCAAAACTGACAATTTGGTACTGCTGTTCTTCTGTCCTACCAGCATTTACCTTAAGGGCATCCTGCTTTGATGCTTAAGAGAATGGTATTCTGTTTTACATATTTTGGTAATCTGAACAGAGTGATCCCTTCAGTAATATTAAAGAGTAGGCTCAGAATCCAGTTGCTGACGTTGTCTTAAATTGGAAGAAAATAAGGCTTTATCCTACACAGCTGAACAGTGAGACTGGAACCCCTTCTCTTGCTGTAACAGCCAATCCTTTCCAGTTAGTGATTCCCATTATATTAATGTGTTGGGTTGTAGGATGGTCGTAGGATTGTAAACAGAGAGACTAGGAGCATGGTTTAAGACTGCGAATGTTATGTTACCTCCTTAAGGCAAGGACTCCCCTGGAGCAGGAAGTTTTTAACCTCCTCCATAAGAACAAGCAGCCAGTGACAGACCCTTTACTGACTCCCGTGGAAAAGGCCTCTCTCAAAGCCATGAGCCTGGAAGAGGTAAGTGTAATAGGCCCTATTATATGCCCAGACTTGCTCTGTTCCTTCCAGCATTTGCCCTCAAGCCCAGGAGTCACTGTAAATGTCATTCATTATAGGCTAAGATGCGCCGAGCAGAGCTTCAGAGGGCCCGGGCCCTGCAGTCCTACTATGAGGCCAGGGCTCGAAGAGAAAAGAAAATCAAGAGCAAAAAGTAAGGAGGCCCCTATTGAACTGGCCGTGGATTCCCTGAAAGAAAGTAAAGCGGCTAATCATGGGTCCTTAGGAAAGAACCTTTGACCTAGTAACTGGGGTCATGTAGAAGACGTCCCAAATAAGAATGACTAGGGTTTGTTTTTTTTTTTTCTTCTCAGTTGAACCTCATAGTTTTGCCTGCTTCGGTAGTGCCCTCTCCTCTGGCTTTGCCTTTCAGTCTCGGTCTTGCTAAAAAGAGGACTGTTCAATTACTTTCTCTCCCTTCCAGGACATCACGGAGTGGTTCTGCAGAATGAGCTCTGAATTCTACAGCTGTTGAGGCCAGTAGGGCTTCCTTCCTGCCTTTTTGCCTCTTTGGAACTTCTTCTACTCTTGCCTTGTGCTCTAGAAGCAGAGGGGACTCTTTGCTCTGCAGAGGTGTGCCCCTGGGGGCTGCAGGGACTGAGAGGCTTGCCAGTCCTCTCAGGTCCCAAACTGGTTCCCTATAGTCAGCCAGCTCTGTGATGTCCATTCTAGCCCCTGCACAGGGAAACTCCTTGGGGAGCGGGAACACTTCTGTGTGTGGCATCAGTGTTGCAGCTGAGTCTCTGCCCTCTTACCCTGTAGGTATCGTAAGGTTCTGAAGAAAGGAAAGGCCAAGAAAGCCCTAAAAGAGTTTGAGAAGCTGCAGAAGGAGAATCCTACTGCAGCACTGGAAGAATTGGAAAAAATCGAAAAGGCCAGAATGATGGTGAGGCTGCCTCTTGCCCCTACCCCTTGAACCGGCTTTCCCCCAAAAGTGGTAAGGATCTCACTGTGCCCTTTCTTTCCAGGAGCGAATGAGCCTTAAGCACCAGAACAGTGGGAAATGGGCAAAGTCAAAGGCAATTATGGCCAAATACGACCTGGAGGTAAGAGACCATCAGGGTGAGAGAAGAAATGGAATTGGAGGACAGAAAGGAAAATCAGTCCATAAGGATGCTAGCAGAAGCAGAGTTGGGGAAGAGCCCTGAGGAAGAATGGAAAACCAGGATTCTGAAAAGGCATCAGAAAATCTCTAAGGCAGAGAGGAAAAGAACCAGAAACAAGGTGGAAAAGGAGAGATGAAAGGGAAACAGCATTGAAGGCAAGTCCAGTTAAAGGGTAGAGGAGCATTGTGGTTTTGTTTTGGTTTTTTTTTTTACCTTGTTTCATATGTTGATTTCCTTGAGGACAAAGACTTTGTCTCCCATTTGATTCCATAGCCATTAACACAGTGGTATAGGTGCAGTTTAAACAGGCATCGGTAAGAAACGCTTAAGTCAAATTGAGAGGAGGCAGCTTTAAGAAATGGACCAGGAGAGGTGTTGTTGCAGTCACTTAATGACAGGGTACTCGTGTTGTGACTCCTTCCTCCAGGCTCGCCAGGCTATGCAGGAACAATTGGCCAGGAACAAAGAACTGACGCAGAAACTCCAGGCAGCCTCTGAGAGTGAGGAAGAGGAGGGAGATGTGGAGGAAGAGGGTGAACTCCTTGTCCCTGATGCAGTGAATGAGATCCAGATGGATGCAGATGGACCGAACCCCTGGATGCTCAGGAATCACTCCAGCGGCACAAAAGAGGCCAGAATCCAGGACCCTGAGCAACTTCCAGAGCCTGTGGCCCATGAGACTCCTGAAAGTGAGGAAGAGGAAAGACCAGGGGCAGAGGAAGAAATTTTGCTGAACGAATTTGAGGAAAAGCGATCACTTAGGAAAAAGGCTGAGCTCAACCAGGATACCGAGCCGGTGAGCAGACAAGAGCCAAAAGGTGAGTTATGGTGGACTAAAATGGAGAACTGCCCGGGGCTAGTGCCGTGGGTGGGCTGCGAGAGGAAAAGTGTCCACGCACACGTGCTGCACAGTGATTAGGCCCTGGGTACCTTCCACAGAATGCCATGGGTCCCTGAAGAGAAGATTGATACGTAGTAACTCTTTTTCTTCAAAGGCATTTAACACACAGTCATCTGCATGGCTGTACAGTGTGTGTTCGGACATGTTTTCTGCTCTTGAGAGCCTATAGTCGTCAGAAAAAACTGCCCCATCCTTGAAGGGCAGGAGTTAACAAACCCGAGAGAACTGCCTGTGGTAGGATGGCAAGTCTGAGAGGCCGTTCATTCCCACAGACACAGGTGGATTTTGAGGCATTATGAAATTTCTTCAAATTACTGCCAAGTTTTCTGTTGTTTGTAAAGTAGGAGTGGCATTTTTAGCACTTCATAATGTTGGTTGGTATGTGCCGATATGGGGTAAGACTTTCTTGACAGGAACGAATGACTCCACAAACTACATGGTAAATTAGAATTGTCACCCAATGCTCAGATTCAGTTTGTATATTATATTTTGTGTTATCTTAAGGAGATTTTACATTAACAACCTTAACACCCTTGAGACAGGTCAGAAAGCTCCCGTCTTGGCAAGAAAGTCCGCTTAGGAAACTGCATTCAGAAATCACTTGGCTTTCTGGACAGATTCTTGGGTCTGATTTTATTTCCTGTAAGAATAATGCATTCAGATGATGGCAAGAATCTGTTTTTCCATGAAAAAAAAATTGTTTCTAAAGAGCTGTCATTTAGAGTGTGTTGCAGGCCCTTTACTTTGGGTTCTCAGAGAGTTCTGGGATTAATAGTTGCAAGCGGTCACTTCCAAGAGGACTTTGGAAAGCCGCACTGCAGGCTGAGATTGTGTGGCAGTCCTTACAGGACCACAGAACAGCAGCTGTGTTGTCCTAAGCCTCAAAAGATGGTCATCTAGCTAAATGTATTGAGCACTTGTTTGTGGTATGAAAGGTGGATTTGGATTTCCTTGGATGACAGATAAATAGAACATTCCCAAACCTTTAGGTTCAGGGAAACCATGTCCTAAAATAGTAGGAAGTTGTAGACCCCAAATAAAATGAGCAAGGACACTTGCTCCTTGAGGAATAAACATACATGTGTCCAAAGGCCATATTTAAGTAGCTTCTTAGAGTGGCTTTAAGCCAAAGCTAGAGAGCAGGATGAACTTGGGAATGGAGGCGACTTGAGTCAGTGCAAAAAAGAGTTTAGAAGTGTGTCGCTGCCATATTTCCCTCCAGGCTCTCAGAAGCTAGTGGTATTGCTCACATGTTGCTTGTGACTGGAAAATGCCAAGTGACTTGACTTGGCCACAGCAGAGTGTGAAATGCTGCTTTAAGATAAACAGTGCTGGGGGTGCCTGGGTGGCTTAGTCAGTTAAGGGTCTGATTCGGTTTTGACTCAGGTCATGATCTCACAGTTGTAAGATTGAGCCCCACATTGGGCTCTGCACTGAGTGTGGAGCTTGCTTGGGATTCTCTCTGTCCCTCTGCCCCTTTCCCCCACTCCTGTGCTCACTCTCTCTTTCTCTCTCTAAAGTAAAAAACAAAATAAAGATTAAAAAAATGCTGGATTTGGTTTTTACAAATAGGAAATGACAGTGTAAATTACAAATAGTAGATCATCACATTTTTATAAATTGCAATGAAGTTGCATTCCGAGACTACCTGTTAAAATGACTTTTTTAAAATTTTGAACTTGGGGCCGTCTCTCCAAGCAGGGTTTACTGTGTGCAGCAATGAAGCCACAGTTCCAGTTATGCAGTGAGTCACTGGCATAGCTGGGAATAGGACCCAGGACATCTGCTTCCAAACGTGCCACCTTTAACTACTAAACTCTATTGCCTGCTACTTAACAGGCAATGATTACTGAACTCTCCAAGAGATCTAGTGAATGGAATCGTCTCTTCCCCATCATGCGTAGCCCTGTGAATGGGAGCACCTAAATGCTCATTGTTAAGTGTGCTCAGTAAATGCTCATTGACAAGGCAACTTCCAGCCTCCTTTTCTGACAGCTTTCATTTCTTCCCTCAGATTCTAGCAGCCAGGAGGTGCTGTCTGAATTGAGGGCACTGTCTCAGAAACTCAACAAGGAAAACCAGTCTGGGAAGCAGAAAGTGAGTTCAGCGAGGACAGTTCGGGTAGTCCAGAGAAAGGACCCTACTGAGGAAGAAGAGGAGCCCCTGTTGCTGCAGAGGCCGGAGAGAGCACAGACTGTGGAAGATCTAGAAGAGCTGGGCAAAGAGGGGTGTTTTCAAAATAAGGAGGTTCCCAGGTCTGTGTTAGAAGGGCAGCAGCTGGAGAGGAACCCAAATAATCATGCTGGTGCTCCCAAGGAAAAGAAAAAGAAGGAGCAAATGATTGATCTACAGAACCTCCTAACCATGAAATCTCCTTCTGTGAAGTCTTTGGCAGTGCCCATGACAATGGAGGAGCTGGTGAGCAGAGCCAGGGGCATAGGCTATTGTGGGGGATCACCACTGGGGCAGGAAGTGTCCTTGCACAAGGAGTAGAATCAGTGAAGTTGTGTTGTGCTGGGGGCACATTTCAGTAGTGGAAAGGTCCAGAATAATATGGGACCGGGCCAGTCCCAGTGACAGTTTAATAGATGCAAATATGTGAGTGCTGCTGAGATTCCCACATCTTAAATCCTGAGCCACCAAACCCTCCGTGGGGTGACTGTAAAACTGCCCTCAGAGGAAAGAGGGAGGCACTCAAAGCTCTGCTCAGATCCCAGGCAGGATGACTCAAAGGTATAGTTGTTGAGCTATTGCCAAGGTTTTGCTCTTATTCACTGGGATCTGAAATGGTCCGAGACTCCCTGGTTAACTAATTGAAACTGCTTCAGTGAGGAGCCCTGGTGCCTGGTGCCCGTCTTTTCAGGGATGTGAGCCGGAGGACACCCACGTTCTAGCCAGGCCACTTGGAGCTCCTCCTCCTAACGCAGGTCATTCCTTCCTCCACGCTGCAGCTTCCTTACTGTAAGCTTAAAATTATGTATATGACAATGAGTTAGGGAGATTTACCCTAGAGAGAAGAAAATCAAAGTGTGATTGGCTAACCAATTCACTTATACTGCAAGACCATCATTGTTCAGCGCTTTTCCCCTAGGGGGCGCTAGAATGTCACGACCCAAAATTTAAACGTTCTTGCCAGGAACCATGGCTCTTCAGGCAAGCTGTAGCTCTCACTCTTATTTCTTCCCAGGAAGATGAAGAGGAGAGAGATCAAAAGCGGATGATAAAGGAAGCTTTTGCTGGAGATGATGTCATCAGAGACTTCTTAAAAGAAAAGAGGGAAGCTGTGGAGGCGAGTAAGCCAAAGGACGTGGACCTGACTCTGCCTGGCTGGGGCGAGTGGGGTGGTGTGGGCCTGAAGCCCAGTGCCAAGAAAAGACGCCGGTAAGAACAGGGAAGAAAGCCTGTCAGAAGTGCACCAGGTTCTCCCACTTCACCCTCCTGCGTCCTCCCTGCCCTTTTGACTAAGTCTTTAATGCTCTTAGTCAGACATCCCACTGTTCTGCTTTCCAGGTTTCTCATTAAAACCCCTGAGGGTCCTCCAAGAAAAGACAAGAATTTGCCAAATGTGATTATCAATGAGAAGCGAAATGTTCATGCAGCAGCTCATCAGGTGAGGGAGAGAGAAATTCTTTGCTGCCTCGCTCTCTTGCTTGGGAGGAATATTCTAGCACTCTGTGGTAAAGAGCGATGTGTGATCTTGACCACAGAATCAAAGCTGTTCTCTTTTTCACGGACTGGCTCTGAGATGAATAATTCCAGATTGATTTCTGCTGTTTTAATTTCTGACTGGGAAGAGGTTGAGGCTTAAATGGTAATCTTTGCAGCAGTGGTGAGGCCCCCAAATCAGGTTTTTCAGCTAGTACTCCAGATAATTCTGATGCAATTGGGTCTCACCAAACTAAGAATTACTGTTCTTCACACTTGTCTTCATAGTCAGGATAATGTTGAGAGGCTATAGGTTTGAGCTGCATCTTAAGAAAAAGAAGACAAACTGGTACTCATTCAGGACAGCGAATGGAATTAAAATTGTGTGTTATGACAAACCAGGGATATTTACCAAAGAGAAGCAAATTTGAGCATGATCATGGTCTGCAAGTACGTTGAAGGCCATCATGTGGAGTGCAGTCACATAAGGTAGCAGTTAGAGGAAAAGCAATGCATTCAGTTCAAGGAGAAACTTTGTGGGGCGCCTGGCTGGCTCAGTTGGTAGAGCATGCAGGTTTTGATGTCGGGGTCATGAGTTTGAGCCCCATGTTGGGCAAGGAGCCTACTTTAAAAAAAAAAAAAAAAGGAAAAAGCTTTCTGCCAGTCCAGAGGGAGAATGGGAACATGTGTAGAGGGGACTCAGGAATGAGATTGAACTCCATGACTTTTATGTTTCCTTCTGAAAGTCTGTGACCCTGAGATCTGTCCCCAGCCAGTACAATCTTGAAATGAGTTGTAGTTTTTCTTCTGAGAAAGAGGGGGAACTGTTTAATAAGTACAAAAGAGAGGTAAGAAATTATCGTTTCAGCAATACTCTACTGATCTTATTTTGCGAACCAATCCCTGCAGAAATGGAATCGTAACCACTGTAATCCCACTTGAAGATCTATAACCAGAAAATAGGCAATGAACAGGCAATTATGGGATAAATGAGAGAGAAAAAGCATGCTTCACCAGGCCAGGAAGGGTAGCATGGACCTCAGTAAAATCACCCCTCCCTGCTAGGAGCCTTGCCTTAAAAAAAAAAAAAATACAGTCACAGGAAACTGACAGTTCTCCAAGAATCTCCCTGATTTTCCTCATCTTTTTAATAAGGTATAGACTTCAGGTCCCAGCATGCAATAGAATACAGTGTGCTTGAAGCTGAAGGAAAAAAGAAAAGCCTCCCAAGACTGAATATTTTGCCCACGTGTTTTTTTTCTCTTGATTTACATGACATGCACAGATCTAGCCATCTACCCCAATAAGACATTCCCTCAACCTAGAGACCATCTGTGTCCTTCACCACCATCAGGACCCCCGGGCAGTACTCAGCTTCTCTTGAGTGTTTCACTGAATATCTCCAGAGACTACTGTTCGTAACTTCCTGATTTTTCTCCTTATGTTTTTTTCCCTCTTCTCTAGCCCTCAGAGGTAGTGTTTAAGGATTATTTAAATGTCTAAAGTAGCACATTTGGAAGCTACTAAAGTAGCAAGTTTGGAATGGAGAATAGTACTAGGCAAGGAAAGGAACCCTGGGTTCTGTTCTCATTCACTGCTCATTTTATGCAATTTACTTGCATACATCACTTCCCCTCTCTAAGCCAAATTCTGGGACCAAGGAAGATGACCTTTGCCATTATCTAGGCCCTTCCAGCTCTGACGTTCTGTGATGCCAAAAGAGGATGAAGCTAACTGAGCATCACAGCCTGGTATAGTTCAGGATTCATGGCAAACCTTAAAACATAAATCCTGTTTATCAAGGAGAAGAGATTGAGAGCTTGAAGAGGGTAGGAGGGCCACAACATTCCCAGGGACCCACAAATGTCCAGATGCTTCTTGCAGTCACAGCATTGTATAAGAAGACCCACTTAGGAACAGCAGCCCTGGAGCTAGTGTAGCGTTCCTACACTACAGGAATGGGGTCAGGGTGGTTTTTCAGTTCCTAGATCGTTGGGTAAGCCTTGGGGGCTGTCTAGTCCCAATTAGTCCCCTCCACTCCTAGATGTCCTCAAGCAGATTGGGACTTCTAAGGTTAGATTGGGCGCATTGGGATGCCTTGGCCTCTCAGTTGCTTCACTCACTGAAGCCATGTATACCTGTGGCCTGTGCCCCAAACTACCTGCCATTAGAGTTTACCAACTGCACCCCAGGTCTGGCTTGTGACAAGTCACTCTGCCTTCCTTTCCAGGTGCGGGTGCTTCCATATCCATTTACCCACCATCAGCAATTTGAAAGGACCATCCAGACCCCTATAGGATCTACATGGAACACCCAGAGGGCCTTCCAAAAGCTGACTATGCCCAAAGTTGTCACCAAGCCAGGGCACATCATTAAGCCTATAAAAGCAGAGGATGTGGGCTACCGGTCTTCCTCAAGGTCGGACCTCTCTGTTGTACAGAGAAATCCAAAACAACTCACTGTACGTCACAAAAAACAGCTGAAGAAAAACTCTATAGATTGAGTTCCTGGAGGAATGATGTCTTGGTGCCCAGAACTAGGAGCCCGAACTGCTCCTCCATTATCCCAGTTTTACTCCAAGCTGCAGGATCAATTCCAAGACTGGCTTAGCACACTGTGAGTGTAGTTGAGCTGTATTTTAGAAATAAATGCATTTTTATCTATTTAACTGGAGTGTATTCTGTGTTGTCACACGTCAGACAAGACACCTTTGGGTGCTCCCCATTGCATTTTTCCAGCCACACTTGTTAGGGAAGCCTCATTTTCTCACCAAGGATTATATAGTTAGTCCTAAAACAAAGTGGAGAGAAGTTACCATAGCCTATGATCTTAAATATATTATCAGACACAATCCACTATAAATAACCAATTGGAAGACTCAGGGATAGTAAATACTGTATACCCTTAACCTCTGAACCTAAATACAGCATGCACAAACCGTCCGGTGGGATTGTGTCCTGCACTGGCCCTAGGGTGGTGCTGAAGCTGGCTTCAACTTTAGTCACTACTATTGTTTCTTTCCATGAAAGAGCCTCCAGGCTTGCAGGGGTTGCGTCTAGAGTAGTTGGCACTTTTGCCATTCTTAAGATGGTGAGTTTTTACCTTACCCTACAGATGAGGTAGATGAGCTTCCAGAAGTAAAGCTCTATTCCTTTACTTCCTAAGACCAACCTCTCACTGCAACTGCTATATGGCAATTCACATGGGCTTCTCAAGTCTGAGGAGGCTGCCTGTCTTTAGTTGACAAATACATACATGGCAAGAGTCCCTGCACACAAGATTGCTAACAAGGAATTGGAGAAACTTTCTCTGATTCCAAAAGGACATAACCACTACTGTGCTACACCTCCCAGCTTGGATGTGGGTCTCCCCTGCCCTTTTAGAGCAAGATGGGGGTGAATTTTTGCATGTCTACAGACCCCTCCGAGAATTTGATGGGAGTTATGAACTCACCTCAGAAAAATGCACACACATGTATACCATTTTACATACAGTTTGAGGAACTTTACAGACATTTGGAATCCCTGGGCTAATAGTTCTGCAACTCCACCGGTTTTACAATCCTCCCCCAAACCGGCACGACCCTGTCGTCCAAGCACACAACTCTCCAGATCAGTTCCAAAATGTTTAGACCTCAAAGGTAACTAATCCCAGTGCCTTTATTTTATAGTGTGAAAGAATGCAGAGTATCCGGTGTTTCACATTAATGACTGAGTAGGCAGTAGGAACCTAGGCTAACTTAGAAGCCAAAAGCCACACCATAAATTTCTATGAAATGTCCAGGGGTAGCTGTGGGCCGTCACTTCCATTGCTTATCCCGTCAAGGGCCAGCCTGGGGCTGAGAAGGGAAATGAATACGTCGATCGGGTTTAGAGCCCAGGGGGATATTTTTAAATTATCCATTGGTTTGAGATTATCTGTGATCCACTTGCTGGTTGACGCTTAAGTAGCCAGTGGGGGCATGAGGGACCTGTGCCCACTCCTGCCTCCGTTTACGAGACCATAACCCTACGTTCACTCTTTGGCACACAAAGCTACCACCTCTGTCCCAGCCACCCCCCAAATTGAAGCGCCCAATCAAGTGCCCCCCAGTAAACGGCCAATCCTCATCTACTTTCCCGGGACCCTCCTCAGCTCCGTGTACGGCCCGCGGCCCGGGAGTGATGCAAGCGACCCCATCGTTGAAAGGGGACGGCAGGCGCTGGAACGTGCTATAAACGACGCCCACTCCCAGCCTTTCAAGCCCCCAAACGGATTCGATTGTTGTTTCGTGGGGCTTTTTTTTTCTTTTCTTCCTCCGAACCACCGAAGTGTTCTCCCTTCCCATTGGCCAAAGCTGCCCCTTGACGCCACCCTGGCCTTGTTCGCTGATTGGTCCATTCTGGATGTGCCCAAGCCTTTTTCCCAGGGTGTGGCGCCCCCCCCCCGCCCCCAACAGGGTTCTGACCCCTGGCTCCTCCCTTTCCCCCCCCCCAAGCCCCCCTCTCCGTTCCGAATGGTACCGCCCTGGCTCGGCTCCCCCACGGCCCAGGCCGCTGCCCTTAGGGCCCCCGGACGGGGCGGGGCACGCTGGGGACGGGCAGAGGGCGGTGGTGGCGCCTTCCTGCCGAGCCCGAGGCCGCCCCCGCCACCCTTCTCCTGCCCTCGTACGTCCCACTTTCCCCTGGGCAGTTTTCGTCCTGCCTTGGGAGCCCCGTCCCGTCTGTGCGGGTCCCCCACCGTGGTCTTTTGGTCATCCCTATCAGCAGCGTTAAATCCCTGCCCTCCGCGCTCCACACACGCCCATCCGCCTCCACCCTCGGGTTCTCGCAGCACTCCCTTTCCCTGCGTCTGCTCACCCTTCCCCTCCTGAGCCTGCCGAAGACACGGCCCCCCTTCCTCGAGGACTGTCCATCCCCAGGATCCCCCTCCCTGTGTGTGGCGGTTCCTCCCAACGGCCTCCCCTTCGTGGCCTCCCCTCCCCTTCGTGGCCAGCGTGGTGGAGCACTCCCAGCCCACCCCCCTTTCTCCGTACCCCCGCACTCCCTTCTTATGTTGTCCCTTCACGTCCCCCTCTAAGTCCCTCCCACACCATGCCCACCCCACAGTCGTACCCCTCCCCGCGAGGCGTCCCCCGGCACCCCTCCCCTATCCCCGCTTGTCTATGCCCCTCCCACCCTCCCCGTCCTTTTGTCTCCTCTTTGGTCTCTAAGTCCCCCGCCCCTCCCTCACTCCCGCCCTCGCTCCCCGCGAGCACGCTCTTATCTTCCCCAGGTCCCAGCGCCCCGCCCCCTGGCCGCGCCCCGCCGGCCCCCTCCCTCCCGCGGCCCCATCTCCGCCCTCCGCGCTCCGCCCTCCCCCCCGCGGCTCTGGCCCGCCAGCACGGCCGACCTCCCGGGTTCCCGGCTCGCTCCTCCCGCCACCGCCGCTCCCCGACCCACCCTTCCCGGGCCGGCGGCTCGCGCTCCCGCGCGCTACCCCCCTCCCGCACACGCGCTCCCTCCGCCCCGCCCCGCCTCGCTCGCTCTCTCGCCCAGGCCGTGCAGCGGCCCCGGCCCGGAGCCGCACGCAGCCCGCCCTCGGGGGAGCCTCGGCGCTCCGGGGCCACTGGCACCTCACGGGAAGGCGCATGACCCGGGAGTGCGGACCCGGGCCGGGTCGCCCCTGCCCAACCCGGCCCTCGGAAGCCGCCAGGGACGCAGGCGCCCGTCGGAAGTGTTTGGGCGACGGGCGGGCCGCGGCGCCTCCCGCAGCCCAGGCCTGGCTGGAGCGCCAGGGGAGACACCACGACCGGACCGCCCAGGATGGCTTTACCCGAGCCTGTTCCCGGCTCCCTCCTCCCTAAGCCTGTGTCATCCACGCGCCGCACGCGCACCTGGGACTCGAAGCTAGAGGGACTGGGGTGGGGGAGCCACCCCGAAAATTCCACGAGGCACCCAAGCTGCGGGCTGTGAGGCCCGGCGAGTCAAGGGCCAGTGACACACCAGGCCACCCAGGCAGAAAGGGCGCCTGGGCCCTCGCCTCCTGGCCCTCGTCTCCCCACCACGACGCACAGAGCGACGTTGCCTCTGGCCCTTTGTACTGACCTGTGCGTGGACGACTGGAATAAACCCTCAATACGGGGTTGGGGACACGGCTCACGTGCACAGAAAACCCAGCCATATGCCGATAGGCACTTTTAAAAAATGTCTGTTCGATGATGTCCTAGTTGACCATGTTTCCTCGCCTGAGCCTCTTCTCCCCAGCCCTCACTCTTAGCTATTTACCCACCAGACTAGAAGCTCTTTGAAGGGGGCCCTGTTAGTGCCTGGGGCTCAATCAATGGATCCCTTGTGATGGGCGGACAAGTGTATGTATTTGTTAACCCGCCCGCCTTTGGGATCTGTGTCATTATTGTGTGCCTTAAGGTTGTAAACTTGGGAGGGCCTGAACCGGGTAGGGATTACTAGCTCGTGCCAGGCACAGCATGATGCCCAAAGAGATGGGCCATGAATGTTTTTTGACTGATGGAGTTAATTATGCGGGAGGCAGATGCTTACCTCCTCCTGGTCCCCAGAACTCCCGGTTCCAGAGCTGGAGGTCCTGAGCAGGGAAGAAACTAAGGAGCTTCCTTAGCTCATTCCCAATCTGAGACTGATTTGCTGGGGCCAGATCCGGTTGCACTCACCATCAGAACACACTAGGTGATGTGACTTTCCAGTACTTAGGAATGAGTTTTCAGGGAGCCATGAAGTCTCCACTTTAACCCCCATCAGTTTGCAACTGGATCTGGGAGGAAGAAAGCACATTTTTTCTCAGTGTGAAGCTAGCTGTCTCATATAAGAATCAAACCTGTAGCTCTTCATCCATTTACCGCAAGGTCAAGCTGATCCCCAATCTGCCAGAGGAAGAAGGCTGCAAACAACTGGACACAATCAACAGCATTTCGCTGCAGGGGAGGAAGGACAGTGGAAGTGCTCCTTCCTCCCGTTTGTGGATGCAAGATCCAGCCTGTACTTTCCAGTGACTCATTTGCAACCTGGTCACTCCATTCAGTGCAGCTCCCTGCCCGCCTCACACCCTGTCCCCAGACAGACAGGTCCTCTCTTTCCTCGGCCCTACACTGTCTTCACCCAAGCCAGCCTGCTCTGAATGGACATGGTCAGTGATCCAAGCAGAAACTGAAACAGTAACAATTGGACAGTGTCAAGAGACTCGGGCAGAGATGCCTCTGAGCGCCCGGCCTCCTCCTCTGCCTTGGCACAGATGTCCTTATTGTCCTGGAAGGGAATAGGAAATTCCCTCCCCAAGCGTGGAAATGGGGGGGGTGCTCCAGGGTTTAGTCCCCAAGAACAGAGTTGACCGCCCCAGCCCAGCCTCTCTGCCTCCTAATTATTCAGAATAGGACTGTCACCATTGCTCTTCCTCATCCTAGTCAAGGCTGGCTCCCTGGGCCATTTGTCCCCCTCACCAAGGAGATTAAGGGAAGTGGGACTAGAGCTGCCGGAGAAGATTACTAAAATCTCTGTGGCTCTCTTTAGGGACCGTTAGCACATCAAAATACATATTTGGAAAATGCTCACAATTAACACTGGGAAAAAAACCAGTAAACACAGTGTCACTTTGCCAGGCTTAACAGTTTTGTTTTGTTTTGTTTTGTTTTGTTTTGTTTAAATGCTAATGGCCTCAAATGGGGAGCAGCATCCATCAGTTAAATAAACAAGCCATTAGACTGAGCCTAGAAGTGTCAACACATGACTAATCTACTAATTGTGAGCTAGTGAGGAGTGAGGCAGCAAAGCATGCTGGAGACTGTGGAGTAGGCAGCTGAAACACACAGTATGCGGCTTTTAGAGCCAATGAGACCTGAGTTTGAATCCTACCTCCACCACTTGTTAGCTGTGTGGCCTTCTGTTTCTTACTCTGTACAGTGGGGACAACAGCAATACCTACATCATAGGGCTGTTGGGGGGATGAACTGAGATACTAACAATCTAAGTTCTTGGTACTAAGCCTGCCACATTGTAAGTGTCCAATACCTGTTAGCTATTATTGATAATAATAAAGCACCTAGCAAATGGTAGACATTAAAAAAAAATGTCGGCAATAAAGATGAAAAAGAAATCACTTATGGTTGCTAGATATTAGCCATAAAAGGTGAACGAGGACCCCCAGTGGGAACCCTGGTGTCTGTCCCCACACTCTCCCAAATATAACTGGCAAAGGGATACTTTTGGTTGGTTAATTCCAACTTTCAAGGCCATCCCTTTAACCTGGGAATAGCCCCAGCCTTAAAGATCACTGTCCTCTCCCAGGTTTGCTGAATTCTAGGGACTTCTCTCCTGACATCTGCCAAAGAAGCCTGGGTTAGGCTGGCCCTTGCAGGTGAAGACCAGCCTGACAGCATCCTGGGCATCCTTCCCCAGCCAGACAGACCTGTCCTATAAAGAGTATTCTAGATCATTCTTGCTTGTCTCCGTCCTGTTGTGTGTGGCGACAGGTGCGATTCACAGTATTGAGCGGGGCCAGAGTGAGGAGGAAAGAGGGCAGACAGGGGTACACAAGGCCCCCAAGAAAAATAACTGTGACCTAGACAAAGATGTTGGTCTTTGCTTCCTTGCCCCACCCTCTCCTTTTGAAGCCCATTGTCTTCCCTGTCACCAGCCAAGAAGGTCTGTCCTCAGCCAAATGGAGTTTTCCTCTTCACTGATGCTCCCCTCTCCCCTCATCCCTTAGTTTCTTTTGGAGAGTCTTGCTCTCCATCTGAAAGATTGGTAAGTACTAGTTTAGGTAATTCTCTCTACACAGGTAGAGAGTTAAGCTAACAGTGACTTAACATGCCACCTCCTCCCCAGGTCCTCTAGTTACATAGCGCCCTCTTTAACTTAAAAAAAAAAAAGTCCTCACGGTGCCTAGAAAAAAATGAAAACAGATCACAGGGGATTTCTAGGCCTTAGACAGGCTGAGGTGGCATGGGAAGGAGAAAGCTTTCACCCTTCATTGTCCATTATGCTGTTTTGCCTGCTTGTATGGTCTTTTTTTTTTAAGATTTTTTGTAATTTTAATTTTAATTTTTTAAGTTTATTTATTTTTGAGAGAGCACTCACCTGAGCGAGGGAGGGGCAGACAAAGAGGGAGACAGAGAATCCCAAGCAGGCTCTGCACTGTCATTGGAGAGCCTGATGTGGGGCTTGAACCCACAAACCTTTGTGATTATGATGAGCAGAAATCAAGTCTGACACTTAGCTGACTGACCCCCGCCCCCTGCCTGCTTGTTATGTTCTACCTTGAACTCAGGCCACCAAGCAGACTAACCAGACCCCACCAGGCACTTTTCTCCCCAGTTCTACACCTGGAGCACCCCCCACCCAACCCCAGCAACACCGTTAGTTCTCCAGCTCCATTCTCCATCATCCACATCTCCCAGCTGAGGCCTGAACAAGGCCCCTTCCCTGCTCTGCACTTAACTAGCAAGGAGCAGATTAACTTGATCAGTTAAGCCCTCTCCACGACTGCTAATTGAGTCCTAAGGAGTTAAATGTGTTCTCCCTCCTGCCACACCCAACTGGACCCCATTTCTCAACGCACACCAGTCACGTTCTGTTCCAGAGTCTGTGCTATTGGCAACTGTTCTCTGAGCCTGGGCCACTGTAACCAGGCCCCCCACCCTGTTCTCAGCAAATCCAATTCTCTCTCTCAGAGGACCGACTGCACTGCCCCTGCCGCCAGGAAGTGGCCCACAATGCTGCAGGTGAGGTCACCTTGCCCTCCAGCCTGGGTTTACTGTACTTCATAGTCCTCTTTGAGGGCCTCCTTGCACATTCTGCCTGACCTAAAAATTAGGTGCTGGCTTGCTTCTCTCCTATGAGATAAATGTAACCTTCTCATGGACAAGAAGTACTTCTGTTACCTTTTATAGTTTGTTTGGATTTCAGACCTACACTAAGAAATGGGTCCTCCAATGAACCCCCATCACCTGGATTCCACAGCTGTCAAGCTTTTGCCACATTTGTTTCTGCTTCATGTCTGTGTCCCATCCAAACAGTCCCTAGCACTGCCTTGAACAGCACTTTCAACAAAGGAGCTGGGACTTGTGTGGAGATGGAGATTGAGGCTTGCAGGGCAGGCTCCTGGGGATGACATGGGCTGGGGGAGAGGGCAACGAAATTAAAAAGCTGTCCATGCCCCAGTACCCGTAATGAGCCAGGCGCTCTACAGTTTATCTCATTTCACCCTCTCCACAACCGTATGGGGTAGGTACTGCTATCCCCATTTTACAGATGAGGAAATGAGGCTCAAAGAGGTGAAGGGGCCCCCCAGATGCGCAGTGACAGAGCTGGGATTTGAATCCAAGTCCTGTGCCATCCTCACTGTGCCATGCAGTCTGCCTCAAAGAGTGCCAAATGGGCTGCCACCTGCTCTGCTTCAGTTTTACAGAGTACAAGACATGCTTTGTGTGTGCCCTTACAGAGTAGTGTGCGTGCACACACGCACGCAAACCCACGCAGCGGGCATGTTCACAGTAACATTGTAAAATAAAATAACACGCTGAGTTTTATCTGTGAGATCAGTCTGCTCATTTTAGAAGTTACCCCTTAGCCCTGCAAGTATGGAGGGGGAAGTGGGAGGGGGCAGAGGGCTGAGCCGTGTGTGTGTGTGTGTGTGTGTGTGTGTGTGTGTGTGTGTGGCCCAGGGGCTGAGGGAATTGGGGAAACCTCCCCCACAGTCTCAGTCTCCTGGGGCCATATCATTCTGAAAAGGGAAACAAAGTCTCTTTCCTCTCTCCCACCAGTACAGTACATTCTCTTCAGATCTCCACAATGACCTTGCAACCAGCACCCTCCTCTTCACCCATGCTGCCTCCCTCAACAAACATTGCTCTTTGCAGCCTTTGTTCTTTTGCACAACCCCTCACCCCACACGGATGGCTTCACGGTGTTCCTCCAGCCTGGGCTACCCTCCCCACCACTCTCCAAACCTAAATTCTCCAAGTCAAGATTCAATACTCACCTCCTCCTAGAAGCCTTCCCTGATTCCAACCACCTCTCATCAACTTTTTCATCTGATCTGATTTTTTTACCTGAATCTTGAAGTTCTGCGCTCCAGCCTTGTTCTCTAGTTGTTTCTTGTCAGCTGTTTCCTTGACCACACTGTAAGCCCTCTAAGCTCACAGTTTCAGCTACAGAAAAATAAAGTCTTTCAAGAAAGACATGTGGTCAGCTTCCTTTTTCTTCCCATGGTCCTCTTGCTTCCTCCATGTTGTTGCTTGGGTTTCCCGCTTTGCTGCCACTGGCATCTCTTCTACAAAGATAATGAGGTAAAAAGGAGATTCAGATGTTTACCCTGATCTTTCCTTTTTATTTTTTCATTCTTGTCTTTCATTTGCTCAGGTGGGCAGACGGCTAACTGGGGTCTGAAAAGCCTTAAGCCACAGAAAATTCACCCTGAAGCTACTAAGTTTGCAGGTCTTTTTTTCTAAGCATTTGTGGGAGGGAAAACAAAATCTATTGGGCATGTTAATGCCTGCAACACTACCTCCCACTTCCCTCCTCTATATCTACTTCACCTTCCCCTGTCTCCATTTCCTTACCCCCTTCCTGCAAAAACAAAAACAAAAATACAAAAAACCACAGACAAAACAAAACAAAAACAACCTCCACCACACAGACACTATTACAGCTAGAAAGAGACAGCACGCTTTCCAGATTTTAGGAGAACAGCGCATGGAGGTATTGGAGGACAACGTTCTACAGGCTCTGAGATGGGGCCACCTCATGCCACCAAAGGAATGCTTTCCACTTAGCAAATTGCTGGGCACTGAGGGGTCACCTCAATCTTTGAGCAGGGACTGTTGGGATAGGCTCTCCTGCCAGGCCAGGGAGGATTGAGAGGCAAGGATTGAGCCCCCTTCCCCCCCCCCCCAATTTAAGCGAGGGGTTGAGCAGTGTCCTGGCCCTTAAAAAGGTCTAGGCTAAATGCCCAGCCTTCCAGTGCCTGTCAGTAAAGTCACCAAAACTTACTGTAACTCTCTTATAGTTACCTCTGCTTCCCTCCCAGCTGAGCCTGGAACCAGAGATGCTGCAGGAACATTGTGCTCAATTCTGTCTTGTGCATTCTCATATATCCCAAAGTTATGCTGCCCCATTGTACAGATGAGGGGGGGGGGGAGGGGGCTGAGGCACTGAGGGAGAGACATGACTGGTCCAATTATCTCGCAGGAAGGGAAATTCCTTTCTAGCTTTGCTGACCTCTTTATCCCTGGGGGAGTCTCTGTCACCTCCGCTAGGGCTCCTAGCACTGAGGAGTTATGACAGAGCTTCCCGGAATGGAGGTGAAGAGGGATGGTCCATTCCTTTCTGTCACTCCAGTTCCTTTAACCGGGCGTCCTGGGTCGCATCTTCTTTTCCCTCGATCTTTTCTGGCGCTCCTCCACGGCTCTCAACACGCCCCGCCCCTGCGCCCCCGCCCGTTTCCCAAAGACCTTTCAAGAACCGCCCAGTACAAGGCCACTCCCTCCCTCGGCTAAGTTGGGGACCCAGCGAAAGGCCTCTGGGCTTTGCCCTTCTGATCCAGCCTGTTGAGAGCCCCAAATAGCCACATGGACTAGTGAGAGAGCTATTCTCGAGAGAAGCCAGTCTCTCCTCAAGTTAGAATGCAAGCTCTAAGCATCCTCCCTTGGAGCCACGGACTTGCCCTTGCCCTTCTAGTTGAAAGGTGCCTACCTGCCTTCCTATAAGAAAGTGCCTCCCTTGACCCTTCGGGGGAGGAGCTTGTACTGATTCACATATATTCTGCATATGTCCCCCTTTGGAACATACAGATTTGTATGATCGAGGATGGAGGGGTAAGGTGGGGGAAAGGCTCATTGTACAACACAGATGAGAATTCATGCTCTGGACTGTGTGTGGAGTTAAGGAGTGTGTTGGATTAACCCCGAGAGGGTTCAGCCTGTGGCCAGGGTGAGAACCAGGATTAGAAGTCAGGGCAGTTGTCTCATCTTTGAGGCATCCTTTTCAAGAATGTCCAGTCCTTGTCAGGAGCTGGATTTAACTGGGATCCCTTGTTCTAAGAGGCAGTGAAAGGTCCCTAGAGTTGGCGTGGTGTCAAGCAAGTCACTTCCCCTCTTTGATCCTCAATCAGTTTTAATCTCCAAGGTTCCATCTACTTCTGAGAATGTACTACTCTGGGTCTGTGGGAATATTTAAAAAGTTGTTCTGTTAGTCTTGTAGTGTTAAAAATAAGACAATGTAAAGGAAAGGAAAGTGAAAACATGCAAAGTACAAAAAGAAATGAAATACTACTTTTTCTCCATTAAAAATATCAAAGTATCACATACTCATTGTAGAAATTTTAAAAATACAGAAAACTATAAAGATCATAAAAACCATTTGTAATCCCACCACATAATTTACCATCATTAACATTCCAGTCTTTTATTTGTATTTATTATATATTTTAAATAAGAATGGAAGTATGCTGTATATAACTGATCTGTAAATTGCATTTTCCA
Source organism: Prionailurus bengalensis (assembly GCF_016509475.1). NCBI lineage: Eukaryota > Metazoa > Chordata > Mammalia > Carnivora > Felidae > Prionailurus > Prionailurus bengalensis. The sequence continues at coordinate 108,046,062 of NC_057361.1, forward strand.
AATAACATGTATATTGCATTTTTATTTTTATTTATTTTTTTTTTCAACGTTTATTTATTTTTGGGACAGAGAGAGACAGAGCATGAACGGGGGAGGGGCAGAGAGAGAGGGAGACACAGAATCGGAAACAGGCTCCAGGCCCGACGCGGGGCTCGAACTCACGGACCGCGAGATCGTGACCTGGCTGAAGTCGGACGCTCAACCGACTGCGCCACCCAGGCGCCCCTATATTGCATTTTTAAATGTCAGTAAATATCTTTGAAAACATGATTTTTTGGGAGCACCTGGGTGGCTCAGTCAGTTGAGCGGCTGAATTTTTTTTGTTTAGTGTTTATCTATTTTTGAGAGAGAGAGAGAGAGAGAGAGAGAGAGAGAGAGAGAGAGAGAGAGAAAGTGAGAGGTGGGGAGGGGCAGAGAGAGAGGGAGACCTAGAATTCGAATCAGGCTCCAGGCTCTGAGCTGTCAGCACAGAGCCCATCACGGGGCTCGAACTCACAAACCGTGAGATTATGACCTGAGCTGAAGTCAGATGCTTAACCGACTGAGCCAACCAGTAGCCCTGTGACTAACTCTTGATTTTGGTTCAGGTCGTGATCTTCAGGTTCGGTTCATGGGATTGAGCCCCATGATGGGCTCTGTGCTGTCAGTGTGGAGCCTGCTTGGGATTCTCTTTCCCTCTCTCTCTCTCTCTCTCTCTCTGCTCCTCCCCTCCCCCAAAATAAATAAATAAAAACTTTAAAAAACCATGATTTTTAGAGACTCCATACTATTATTCCATTCAACGAATGTGCCATAATTTATTGCCCTATCATTTGTTGGGTATTTAGATTGTTTACCCTTTCTCTGTTATTATAAATGTATAAATGTAATTCCTTGTGAACACCCTTTGTGAATATCTGATTTTAGGAATAACTGGATCAAGATGTATGCATATTAAAATTTTATGATGGAAACTTTTAAACATACACAAAAATAGAATAGTATAACAGACTCCCATATACCCATCTCTTAGTTTCAATAATTATCAACTAATGGCTAATCTTGTTTCACATACACCCTTACACATTTCTTCATACCAATGGATTATTTTTGAAGCAAATCCTGGACATCATGTAATTTTAGTATATGTATTTTAAATATTTTGACATAGTGCAAATTGACTTATTAAAATCTTTTTTAATGTTTATTTATTTTTAAGAGAGAGAGTGTGTGTGTGTGTGAGCGCATGCAAGGGGCAGAGAGAGAGGGAGACACAGAATCCAAAGCAGGCTCCAGGCTCTGAGCTGTCAGCACAGAGCCTGTCACGGGGCTCAAACCCACGAACCATGAGATCATGACCTGACCCAAAGTCGGATGCTTAACCGACTGAGCCACCCAGGCGCCCCTGACCTATTAAAAGATTTTACTAGTCTGCACTCCAACCAGAGTATTCACACCAGCTTTATCCATAATATACCAGTCACCACACACTGGAAACAACCCAAATGATTATCACCAGGTGAATGAATTTTTAAATATGGTATATTTATTACAACAGGACACCCCCCAGTTGTGGAAAGGAACAAACTACTGATACACGCAACAATATGGATAAATCTCAAAAACGTGATGCTAAGTGAGAGAAAGCAGACCAAAATACTACATAGTGTATAGCCCTATTATATTAACATCTAGAAGATACAAATAAAACCATAATGACAGAAAGCAGATCAATGGTTACCTGGGGACAAAGGTGGAAGAAGAGATGTACTATACAAGAGAATGAGCATAGTTTTGGGGGTGATGGATATGTTCTATATCTTAATTGTGGCAGTGGTTTCATGGCAGGATTTATATATAAAAACTCATTAAATTGTGCCATTTAAATGAATGTGGCTGGGGCGCCTGGGTGGCGCAGTCGGTTGGGCGTCCGACTTCAGCCAGGTCACGATCTCGCGGTCCGTGAGTTTGAGCCCCGCGTCGGGCTCTGGGCTGATGGCTCGGAGCCTGGAGCCTGTTTCCGATTCTGTGTCTCCCTCTCTCTCTGCCCCTCTCCCGTTCATGCTCTGTCTCTCTGTCCCAGAAATAAATAAACGTTGAAAAAAAATTTTTTTAAATAAAAATAAAAATAAAAATAAATGAATGTGGCTAATTATCCCTCAATAAAGCTGGTTCCCTAAACTGACAGAATATTGCTGAAATAAATAAATAAATAAATAAATAAATATTATTAAAATAAATAAAAATGTATGCATATATTTGCCACCTTGATGAGTAAAAAAAGTACATGTTGAGGGCACTTGGCTGACTCAGTCAGTAGAGCATGTGACTCTTGATCTTGCGGTTGGGAGTTTGAGCCCTACATGGGGTATAGAGATTATTTAAAAAATTGTATCTTGGTATCTCAATATTTGATTTGTGCTTCTTTAGTGATATTGAATATTTTTCCTAGTTCAATGGCCATTAGTATTTCTTGTTTTGTGAATTGCCAATTTCTGTCCATTGCCTAGTTTTCTAATGAGATTTTGTTCTTTATCTTGTGGATTTGTAAGACTTCTTTGTATATCAAAGCTACTACAATTTTGTCATATATTGCAAATACTCCTTGTCATTAGTCCTTGTAATTTTCCTTAGGGTGTTTTTTTTTAATAAACAGAAGTTTAGGAGCACTTGGGTGACTTAGTCGGTTAAGCATCCGACTTTGGCTCATGATCTCGCAGTTTATGGGTTTGAGCCCCACGTTGGGCTCTGTGCTGATAGCTCAGAGCCTGGAGCGTGCTTCAGATTCTGTCTCCCTCTCTCTCTGCCCCCCCCCACCCCACTGGCACTCTGTCTCTCTTTCTCTCAAAAATAAATAAATATCTAAAAATTTTTTAAAAACTTAAAAAAAATAGAAGTGTTTCTTTCTTAAGCCAAATAGGGAAAGACAAATATCATATGATCTCTCTTATATGTGGAATCTAAAAACAAAACAAAACAGGCTTGTAGATACCAAGATCAGTGGGTGCCAGAGGTGGGGAGTCAGGGGTAGGAAAAATGAGTGAAAGGGATTAAAATGCAGAAGTTTTACACTTTTACATAGCCAAATCTATATTTTTGTGTCCTTTATTGTTTATTTTTTTAATGTTTATTTATTTATTTTGAGAAAGAGAGAGCAGGCACGCATGTGCCTGCAAAAGCCGGGTAGGAACAAAGAGAGAGAATCCCAAGCAGGCTCCAGGCTGTCAGCACTGAGCCTGATGTGGGGCTCGGGGCTCAATCTCACAAACCGAACCATGAGATCATGATCTGGGCTGAAATCAAGAGTCGGATGCTTAACCAACTGAGCCCCTGAGGCACCTCTGTTTCTTGATTTATCTTTATGCCTAGAAAGACTTTCCCTGCTCTCAAGATCACAGAAATATTCACTTATTTTCTTGTAGGTTGCTTATGGTCTTACTGTTTGTCATTCTTGACCACTCTGGAGCATAGTGGATAAACCAAGTTCCCACCCTGGGACCACATCTCAGCTCTACCCCTTATTTATTAGCTGTGTGACCAAGGGAATCTTCAGATTCCTTCTCTATAAAGTGGAGACAAATAATAGTTTCCAACTTGCAGCATTGTTTTCAGGATTAAATGAAATAATGTATGCAAAGCAGTTGGCCCAACATCTAGCACATAGCTAGTATTCAAGAAACATTAGCAACTGTAATTGGACATTTTTGGTTTGGGTTGCTCAGTATCCAAACAGCCTGATGATTTGAAGCAAATCTCCAGAGACACAGAAGGTAGATAGATATTCCCTCTCCCTATCTGCTGGCAGCCAAGGTAGTGGGGATGTGGCCTGTCAGATGCTGTCACTCCCTTTGCATTTTGGTACTTCAGCATTATAGCACTGCAGGGGAGAGCAGCAATGATTCCTGAAGGTCTCAGCAGCCAGGCCTCCAGAAGAGCAGCGGCAGGTCTCTGGAGGGGACCACACACTTTCAGCATCGTGAGCAAGGCAGTCCTGTGGCATGATCCTGACTGTGCCTGCTTCCCTTGGTTCCTACCATTTTCCTGAGGCTGGTTCTTTACACTTCCACTCACAGTGAAATCTCCAATAGCCTTCCAACAAAGTCCTTTTCTGCTTCAGTTGCAATTGGATTCTATGGTTTGCAACCAAGAACCTGATTAGGTTACTAGGATTTAGCTCTGGAATTTACTTTGGCGGATGGCATGAGGTGCTAACTTTTCCCCCAAATAATCAGCTATCCACAAATCATTCATTAAATAACCCCTTCTTTCCCCACTGATTTGAAAGGGGTGATATTTTCTATCGAATGAGCTCTTGCCCTCAGGACTGTCCTATTAACTAGAATCCACACCTCTCCTAGAACCCCAAAGGGTTTTCTATTCTTTTCTCCCCAAGAAAAGTGTTATGTTCTAGAACCCCAGACTGCCTGCTTGATACTGAACCCTCTGGACACATAAAGATCTCCCTGTCTTGAAGCTGGAGGGCTGTGTTTGGAAACATGGTTGCTGACTTTAGGTCTCCCCACAGCAAGCCATGTATTTGACAAGTTTGGCTCAGATTTGGAGAAACTCAAAAGGGTTAGAGGGATTTCCCTAATGAAAAAAAAATGGCCCAAGACAAACACCCATTCTCCCCCAACTCCCCCCCCCCTCCCTGGCTCACTGTTCTGTAATTATTCACACCTGCAGCAAGACTGAGGCAAGAAGGGGACCTATCAATCTTCCTCCAGACACTGGAGCTTGATCTAGCCCTCCAGAGGCCCTGCAGTGGCTACAGTGTTTGCCTTCTAGCCTACTTTCTTTGTGACATCAAAACTGAATTTGCAGGGGCGCCTGGGTGGCGCAGTCGGTTAAGCGTCCGACTTCAGCCAGGTCACGATCTCGCGGTCCGGGAGTTCCAGCCCCACGTCAGGCTCTGGGCTGATGGCTCAGAGCCTGGAGCCTGTTTCCGATTCTGTGTCTCCCTCTCTCTCTGCCCCTCCCCCGTTCATGCTCTGTCTCTCTCTGTCCCAAAAATAAATAAACGTTGAAAAAAAATTAAAAAAAAATAAAAAATAAATAAAAAAACTGAATTTGCAGGGCAGTGGCGGTGCCACCTCTGGCCTGAAAGGTAGAAACGGGACTGGCATCCGGAGAGTCCTTGAGGAACCTCCAGCCCAGGCTTAGGGGGCAGGGTAGGGAGTAGGGAGAGGCAAAGATGCTGAAGGGAGAGAGGAGGAGTCCTCTGAGGCAGTGGTTGTGTCATTACAACAGGGTACCTACCACAAGGTCTGAGAACGTCTTGGCTGCCAATGAGTGTATGGTAGGGCACAAACGCCCAAGTGAAAGGACCAAGGCCAATCAATGTCTCAGGAAATAACTGGATCTGAATGGGAGTGGATCTGAATGGGAGGGGGATGGGAAACGTGTGGTTCCATGATTAATTATATTCAGTAAATACCTAGTATTTCAAGGGTGGTGATATGTAAAGAATAAAGGAGACAGTAGGCTGGAAAGCTCTGGTTCTTTATTTGTTGTCCAGCTTTACCGAGACACAACTGACAACCTGGGAGCTTTTAGAAAGGAGCAGGAATCTACACAAATAACTATTATGTGACCACTAAAATGACGTTTTCAGGGAACTTTTTTAATAATATGAGAAAATTCTTGTTATAATTTTAAGTAAAACTGCAAAGCCAAGGTATAAAATGGTATATACTGAGTTGAATTGCAAACTGCATGGAAAAAAAATATGCGTTTAAAAAAACCCGGAGGGAGGGGCGCCTGGGTGGCTTGGTCGGTTGGGCGTCCAACTTCGGCTCAGGTCATGATCTCATGGTCCGTGAGTTCGAGCCCCGCGTCGGGCTCTGGGCTGACGGCCCGGAGCCTGGAGCCTGTTTCCGATTCTGTGTCTCCCTCTCTCTGACCCTCCCCCGTTCATGCTCTGTCTCTCTCTGTCTCAAAAATAAATAAACATTTAAAAAATTTAAAAAAAAAAACCCAGAGGGAAATGCACCCAAAGTGTTAGCAGCATTTGATTGTGTTTTTTAAAGTTTATTTATTTATTTTGAGAGAGAGAGAGAGAGAGAGAATGAACAGGAGACGGGCAGAGAGAGAATCCCAAGCAGGATCAGTACTATCAGTGCTGAGCCCAACGACGTGGGGCTTGATCCCACAAACCGTGAGATCATGACCTGAGCCAAAATCAAGATTTAGATGCTTAACTGACTGAGCCACCCAGGTGCCCCAGTATTTGATTGTTTTAGATGGTAGTTATGTAACACTACTAGATACCAGCAAAATATTAAGAGCCTATTATGTACCAGCTTCTGTCTTGGCATTTTACTTACTTAAATTATCACACACCTCTGCACAAGAACCCTGTGTCGCAACTCCTTCCACTTTACAGGGTAGAAAAGTGAGGCTCCCAGAGGCCAACTAGCTAAAATCCACACAGCTCAGAAGTCGCATAATTAAAAATTATTGATTAAAAATTATGTTTCTGCTCTTCTCTGTTTTCCAAAGTTTTGACAATGAACATTTGCTTTCTACCTTTTCCCAGCTGTCCCTTTCTTCATTTAATTAATCCTTCTTAGAGCAGGAATAAAAGGTAGCATTCTCTCCTGCTCCTCAGAATTTGTGATCTCTTTCTCAGTAGAGCAGGAGCTCCTGGTGGGGAGGGTCTCAGTCCCCAGCCCTGAGTTGGGAGGGGCACCTGGTCGTGCCGAATAGATATTTGTGGAATAAAAGACTGAATAAAGAAGTAAATGCGTAACAGTCACAAACAAGTTAATTGTGATGATGTTAATGCCTTGTATATACAGGGTGCCTGGGGAGGGTTCAGCCTTTTCACTAGAATGTTAAGGAGGGTGTCATTATGTGTACAATCTTCTTATGAGGCTTGGGTCCCCTTGCCTTGAGAAGCCCAGCCAGCCATATCTCAAGTGATATCCCTAGCCTTGGGGACTCCACATACTGTGCCTGCCATCCAAGGCTTATTGCTATCATGTCCCTCCCCACACTAAAATACTCCTTTGTTTGCGGGGCCCCAACTCCTAGCAGGCTGGAGGGGAGAGAGATTTAAGGTCAGGGAGATCCTGGAATCTTAGAGCACCCTGGTAACCCTTGTAGATAACAGAGAGTTGACTGTGTTTTGCAAGCTAAAAAGGATAACAGACAAAGGAATTCGCATGATTAATATGCCAATAAGAAAGGACCAGGATGGCCAAACACCTGATGGGCTTCTGGGGACTTGGAATCTGGATTCAGAATCCCTGCTCAGTGACACCAATGGTGAGGCCTAGCACATGATGAGAGGGAAGGGTAGGACTAAGGCAAATCTCTGGGTGCCCGTGTTCTATACTCACCAAGTCGATGGCCATCTCCTATCCCTGTGGGGCAGGGGGACAGAGAACAGGATAATGACTTCATTTCCTCCTGGCCTGAGCTTCCCCAGTGGAAAAAGTGTACTGAGGAAAGTTTTCATTGAACTGGTAGCACTTTGGAAAATTATAGCCAATTCCCAGTAATCAGCACCAACAAGGGGCCAGCAGTAGAGCCTGCAACTAGATAAAGAAAAATAGCAATGTTTACAATTCAATTTGTTTTAAAACAACAGATTTACCTTTATAATTATGAACCAGTGCACGTTCCTGCTAGAAGGCACTGACTGGCCTGTGTTCCAGCCCTTCTGCTCAGAATAATGCCTCCACCTGCACCTCTATCCCCCAGAATCAAGAGCTCTCCTCAGCCCTCCAGGCCTTGTTCAAATCCTACTTCCTCCAAGAGGCCTTGGAGTTCTTCAGTCATTTCTCTTTCCTCCATACTCCCTCTAGCACTTTCCTAGCACTGGATAGAGCCCCTTTCACAGCCATTTCTGTCTGTGACCTTCTCTCCCTCCAGAACAGAAGCTTTCAGATGTGCTGTCCATCTCAGCAGCCCCCTGGACCTAGCACAGTGTCTGGCACAGTGGGCTCCTAGCCTTTGCCACATTTGTTCCTATCCAATGGAATGGACTCACCGACTTGGGGGTTGGGGCAACTCTAAGGTCTGGGAGAATCCGGATTCCCAGGGCCCTAGGGAGCCCCTGCAGCTAACAGGGAGTTGTCCTTATTTTGTAAGCTAGAAAGGAGTGTGCACCAGGCCTAATTATAGCTGGTTTTGTCGTTCCAGGAGTGGGTTAGCGTCAAACCTAGCTGCATGGGTAGAGTGAGCGCAGCAACAAGGGGCCCCTTTGGCTGGAGCACAGGGTCTCCGGTCCCTATTCAGTCACTGGGCCCCCAAGTGTGTAACCAGAGAGTTGAGGCTGGGGAGGAGAGGGGAAAGGGGGGGGGGCTGGGCCGCACCGCCCTCCTCCCTCCCGCTCCTCCTTTCTCTCGCGTTCCCCACCGGCCTCCCTCTCAGGCTCTTTGTCTGTCGGTCGGTCTGTCTGTCAGCTTTCACTAGCGCTGGCTCTCCGGAGCGCTCTCTCTCGCTCTCGCTCTCTCGCTCTCTCTCCTCGGTTCACGTGACCGCCTGTTCTCAACGGCTCCGATCACCTCTTCCTGAGGCTGCACCTTTCGGTTGGTAACAGGAGACACTCGGGTGTTGGGGGCAGGATGGGTTTCCTTCCTCCGCTTTTTCCTCCTCGCCTTCTCCGGCAGCTTCGGCTGCTCCTCTTGGCTCGGCCTCTGGCCCTCCACCCCTCCACCCTCTCCCAGCCCCCACAGTGCTCGCTCCCTGTCCCCTCCCCCCCCCCCCCCCGCGCGGGGCCTCCCTCCTCCCCCACTGCCAGCCCTCTTTGGGGAGGGGGCTTCGGCGCGGGGGACAGACAAAAGGGCCCAGACGGACTTGGGGGCACCCTACTGCAGCTCCCCACCGCGTGGCCCCCTCCCTCCGGGGACGGGTGCATCTCCCCCTTCCCCTCTCCAACCAGAGGTCGGGGAGTTCGCAACTCCCCCCCCCCCCACGCCCGCCCTGCACCATCCTTTCCAGGCCTGGTTCGCGCCAATCTCTCCGCCGCGGGTGCTGAGCCTCCGGGCGCCTCGGATACCAAGGAATGCGCGGGTCGCGGATTGGGGAGACGCTCAAAGGACGGAGGCAGCTCTCTCGGTTCCCAGGCTGGGGAACGGGCAGCCTGAGCGGGGAGACTCGGGCCCCGCCGTTGGCAGGTTCCTGGCCTGTGAGGATGCTGAGGTCTCCCAACCTAAGGGAGCTTGAGTTTCACGGGAGAGACAAACTCTTCGCAGTATAAACTCAATAAAAAAGGACGAATCTAAAAGTGTGACAAAAATGCCATTTAAGAGCAGGGCTGGACCGTCATCTCCGTGAACTTCTGGCGAACTGCATCGTGTTTCCCTGCCCATCTTGTTCAGCATTTAGCACTTAGCACTTAGCCCAGCACTGTTGCTCCCCATCCTACCAACCCCCACTGCCAAAATTTGGATTTAAAAGCGAACTCTCTCTCATCCCACACCAGGATAAAATTTAAACAAAGGCCATTTAACATGGAAGTTATCTAGTAAATCAGACAAAACATTTTCAAAGCTGTCTCACTGTAAATGCACACTTAGCTAGCGGCTTGAGCCATGGTACTAGCCTGGCCCTAAATACCATGAGTGTGCATTTTAGACCCTCTGGAGGGATAGTTGTCCTGAGCCCCCCAGTTGACCACTTAAAACCAGTTTAGTCAATAAAACTAAATCCCCTTGGGGATATTGCCTGTGGGCAGAGCCCCACTTGCTGCACTTTAGGCATATCCTAAGTCAATCCCAATAACAAATTACCCAAATGCTGGGAGACGATGGGTGCCAGAAGGAATTCTATCTTTCCAGGATTTTAGGGACAGACTTGAGCTGAGAAATGCCCCAGGCTTGATTGGTACCAAGCAGAATGGTACTTGCTTGCAATAAAACGTACTAAGAATGGTCACCACAGCTACAATTTATTGAGCACTTACAAAGTGCCAAGTACATGGTAGGCATCATATTTAATCCCAATAACAGTCTCATGTGGTAGACAGTATAATTATCCCAGTTTAACAGATAAGGAAACTATGGGTCAGAGAAGGTAACTTGAAGAGATCACACACTTGGTTAGTGGCAGAGTTGGGTTTGGAATCCAGGTCTGGCCCATGCTCAAGTCGAGGCCCTTAACCACTAGACTGTCCCACCTCTTTCCCAGAAGGAGTGATTCTCAAACTCTCCCAAAAGGGACAAGGACAATTAGTGGCCAGGGCACAATCTCACTGAAATTTACTATTTGCCAAAATGCAGGTCAACAGTGGCCCAAAGTCATCCTGCTGGAATTGTAAATGCCACAGCCTCCCAAATACAAGTCTATATCCTAGATTTCTATCAGAGAATCCCAAGGACCTGTCCTATCTGCCCATCCCCACAGAAATCCTCCCACTTCCGGTTTCTGTCTTTCCTGGGTAGTGGTGAGATTTGCAGGATGCCAGGCTAACAGTGATCTTCTTGGAGGCAGTGTTATGCGGGGTGGGGGTGGGCTTGATAATGGACTCCCACTGCCCTACCCCCAGTCCTCCCTAGAGGGAGGACAAATAGGCCCATTGATTCGAAACTCTCCCAGAGGGCATTAGAGTAATGACTCTGGACTGTGTGATGCCTACACCCCCGTTGACCTCCTGACTGACCCCTGCCCTGGGAGGTTCCAAAGGCCACAAATCTCTGTTGCTTGTGGGCCATGTGGTTTGTGGCTGTTTGTAGTTTGGGAAGGGAGGGGGAAATGACAGGGGTAGGGGACACTGCTTCTCACTGTGCTAGGCTTCCCAAGAGAACTAGCAAGGGGCGGGCAGGGCCCCTTCCAAACCCTGCCAAGACACACTGCAACTACTGATACGGCTCCATCATTTATTTTTGAAAGCAGCAGGGCTCTTGGCTCATTTGCATAAATGTTTGCACTGCCTGCTATATTTTGGTTCAGGAGAAGGGCACCAGGGCACAGAACATCACATACATAACAGCTTTGTAACTGAGCCGCTTGAGCCTGCCCTGGCTAGGTGAGCTAACAAGCCAGCCCAGGATGGCCCTTCACCTTCTGTGCCCACTTTTGAAAGCCCCTCTAACTGCAGAATCCAGCACCAGTGGTATGTAGCAATAGAAAGATCTTGCCCCAAAGGGGTATTTCTAAGCCAGGTGTCTAACTAAGTGGATGGGTGGATAAGGAAAATTTTGACTTGAAAAGGGCCAGAGTCTGGACTCCTGATTTTTATTATTCAGTAAACACACACACACACACACACACACACACACACACCTTATTGAGTGTCTCCTATGTGCTAGGCACTTTACTAGGCACTGAGATAACATGTATTAAGACCCTGTCTCCATCATTGACGTACTCATAGTCTAGCATGGGTGACAGAAATATAAACAGCCTGGTTTGGTGTGCCATCAGAGGGAGGATAAGAGAAGACTGCTAAGGTAGCACTCAGCTAGCAGTGGGAAGGGAGTCTGCAGGGACTTGGTGGGGGGTGTGAGTGCTTAATCAGAGTTTTAAGCATCAATCCTACCACCAACCACCACCACCATCTCCAAGCTGTGTTTTAAACTCTATTACTAACTCCATGTGTGAGCTCAGCAAATGTTTAAGCTCTCTGGGCTGCCTCGGTTTCTTCATCTTCAAAATGGGAGCCATAATGTGAAGCCAGCCCGTGTGTCCTACTATCCACCTTGCTTGGTCCTATATCAAACATCGACCCCAGAGTGAGGACATAACTGTCTCCTCAAGACGCATGCAAACTTGTGGCAGAGCCGGGAAGGGAAGAGTGGGGAATATTGAGAGGTGGTGGGAATGGGAGATGCGGTTGCGTAAAGGGGATGAGGCCCCAATGGAAGATGCGGGTAGAGGTGGGGGTTGACCTTCTATTCTGAGGTAACCATCTTTATTTGTCCAACCGTCTTTCCACACCCGCTCCTCTCCCCTGCCGTCTTGAAGTGGGAACAGCACTGGGGGAGGAAAGCGGGCTGTTGGGGAGAAGGCACCTCAGGAATCGGAGTCAGGTGTCACCTGCTCGCCCCCCCCCCCCCGCCCCATGTAGTCCATCTTGAGGACGGAGGCACTGAGGGACCCGTTGTCCGTCCCGATCTCCACCCCTCAGGGATTGGGATCGCCTTAGTTTCTCTCTGGAGTCGAGCATTTGCCCGCACTTTTTTTTTTTTTTAATCCTCAACGTGGCCCACCTTTGCGGTGGAGGTCACCAGTTTCGTTAAGTTTTCTCCCCGCTGAGTGAAGAAGGGCTTCCTTCTAACTCATCCTAAAAGACTCCCTTAGAGCTTCAGGAGGGCGCGAGAGCTCGGGGCCGGCCGGGGCCGCGCCGGCCGCGCTGCCCCTCCAGGACTTCCTGCACTCCGCGCCGCGAGGTCGGCTAGAACTTCGGCCTCCGACGAAGGCAACTCCGCTTCCCTTGAAAATGCAGAAACTCCCGGCCCACACCCCCGCCCCTCGGGCCGCCTCCTCCCTCTTCCCCCGCCGCCCCCGCCCCGGCGAAGGCTCCGCCCCGAGCCCTCGGCGTGGGGGCCTCCCTGCCACCTGCCCGCTGCCCATCCCACATGCAAAGCGTGACCGCCGGGGAAGGAAGCCGAGCGCGCGCCCACACTGGCCCTGCGCCGCCGCGGCGACAGCGAACAGCTCTCGCCTACTCCGTCCGTCTGCGCTTACCCAGCATGCACTTCCAGGCCCCGAGCTATCTCGGAGCTGCAGCCCCGGGGTCAGAGCGGCCGGAAGAAACAGGAAGTTTGGGACGGTCCTAGTCGTGGGGCCGGGAGTCCTAAACGGCAGGCCCTTAACTCCGCGCAGCCTCTCCCTTCCCCCGCCCCTCCCTCTGGCGCACTTCCCTGGGGTCCGTTTCGGGGGCTGGCCTGAACTCCAAAAATCCAGATGTGTTTGGGGGTCATTCAAGGCACACTCCCAGGGTTCCCTTCGCTGTAGCATCTCCGGGCTTTATGGATCCAGGGGTGGGACGGAGGGAGTGCTCCCGCCCTGGTGGGGTGGTAGGCCCCGAGGGTGGTTCGCCTTCTGCCCGTGGAGAGGGAGAAAGAAGCTAGATTGGGTAGAGGTGGAGGTCTGGAGGTTAGACACCCCCGGCCATCTCTTGGGCAGGTAGGGCAGAGGGAGAACCTGGTGCCCAGCCCGGGGTTATTGTCTCCCCTGCCTCTGCTAGAACTGCCCTCCGCTCTAATCTGCTCTCCACACTGACTAAGGCTACCCCATTATCCTCAGCAACCCTCTCATTACCGGGCACTGCTGTTCACCAGGGGCGCCCGGCAAGGGAGAGCGAGTGTGTAATGCAGCCCCTGCCTGGGGCAGAAAACGCAAAGGGCATGCCCTGCAGAAGGTGATCTCCTTCCTTTCTCCCCTTTGGCCAGGTAGGAAGGACTGAATTCTCAGTTCTCTTGGCCTCCCTCTTGCTGTCCATCCCCACCCCAACAGGAGCTAAACCCGTGCCACAGGCAACCTCAGCTAGCCCAATCAAGCCTCTCTTGCCTATAGCTGATAAGGGTATAGGTCAGGGTGGATTCCAGTGGGCCATGTGGATCTTAGTATGTCAGGTTGTGCAGACATCTTCCTAGATTTCCTGAGAGAAAGGGGTAGAGGAGAACAGGCTGAATATTTTGGAACTAGGAAGGTGAAGGGGAAAGCTCACAAGCTGTGGAGCGTGCAACTGTCCCAGACAGTTTTACCCCCAGGCAGAATTAATTGGCCTTTCTTCTACTCTCCCACAGCACAGTACGATTCATACCTCTATTATCACATTGCATTGTAATTACTTGTTTACATGTTTCTCCCCCTTGCTAGATGGTGAGCTCCTGGAGGGCAGAAACTATGCCTTATTTATCTCTGCAGCTCCCTGAACAGATCCTAGCTCACAAAAGGGCTGTTGAATAAATGAACTAGAAATGGAAGAGATTCAATTAGATGACCTCCAGGATCTCGTTCAGCTCTAATATTCTGTGATGCAATTTAAACATGCACCCATAGATGCACTTGCACATGTGTAAACACACACACAGAGCAAGCAGACAAACACCATCATACGACAGTCCCAGTGTCAGTGTAAGACCACTCCTTGGAAAGCGAACAGATGTTACATGATGCCAAGTAACTGGCCTTTTGAAAATTGAATCTCCAAACCTAAACATCTGAAGTGTCGACAGCCAACGTCACAACTGGTTTGGCTGATTTTTTTTCACTGCCCTGACTTTTTAGGCGGCCACAACCCTGCGTGTAGAAACAGTGAACACTCGGGCTGAGAGGGCCCTCCAAGATGCTCTGGTACAACGCTCTTCATTTTACAGACGAGAAGGTCCAATGTCACACAGGAGCAAAAATGTCAGTCCCGCATTCTCGCCACTTGGAGCATGCACATGTATGACACATGTTTGTATGCAGACAACTGCCTGGATCTGCACAAGTGGCTGCTGACATGCATAGACGTGGGTGCATGTGCCACGAAACTATACCCGGGCACACCCTCCCCCAACATTCACCTAGCAAATGCGATGGCCCCACCCCCATGAGGCTGCCGGTCAGGGAAGGGAGGGCAGGGGTCACCCTGGGCCTGGGCAGCCCTTGCCAGAGCAGGAAAGGGATGGAGAAGCCTACAGGTTTGCAGCTGTCATTTAACATGCTCAACTCGCCCAGCTCCCCTCGGCTCTCCTCCGTCTGCAGAGGGCGAGGAGAGGAGACATTCCGGGCTCATTCCAGCGAGCCGTGTGCACGCTGCAGGCGTGGTATGTGAGTAAGCAGCTCGCTTCCAGCTGCTGCCTTACACTTCGAGGGCTGACAGGCAACCCCCTCCCCCCAAACAAAACTCGTTACCCACCGCTGGCCTCTCTTCACATGGGCATGATTAAGGCAACCGGGACCGTTCAAGCTCTTCTCAAAAGGAGAGAAATTACGGCTTTTTCTCCACCTCGCCTGGCCGCCTTTCCCCAGGGACTCTCCTCTCAGACCCACCTCTAACTAGAAGCCGAGGCAGACTTAACCCCCCACCTGCCTCTGATAGCCTCATTACAGCATGATACTTTACCACTCTCCTGGAGAGTTTGCACCCTAATCATTGGTGCCTACTCGTTTTTCACCCATCAGGGTCCTCCCTCCCACCTCCACCCCACTTAACAAGAGCATCATCCCTCCCTTGCCTTCATAGAGTGTTTCATAGCTTTCAAAGTGCTCTCCCATATGTGTCTTACTTTACCTTTACCACAACCTTGTAAGTCAAGTATTAGTAGCTTCATTTTACACACCAGGAGACTGAAGCTCAGAGAAGATAAACAAGCTGCCCAAGGTCACACAGCTAATACCACAATCTTCATCTTTGACTACAGAGTGCACACTTTGACTCGCCCAGTTGATGTCTGACTCGCCAAAGGGAGGGAGCCACCTGTCTGCTTCTTTTGTACCTCCATTCTACCTGCTGGAGGACTGGCTCTGTACACAATGGGCACTCCAAGACCTGGGTAGACAGACCAATGATACAAACAGCAAATCTTGGGATCTCCAGGAAGGGAGAGGCATTTACAAATTCTGGTGTTGTGTACCACCAGAGTCTTTTCAGCAGCTCCCACCCCTAATGTCTTCTATCCGTCCTAACTTGCTCAGAGAGAGCAGTGCCAAGCCAAAAGAGGAGATCGTCCCTATGGGTGTAGACCCCAACTCTCCCCTCCCCCTCTCCTTTGGGGCTTGGGAGTGTTCAGATCTCATGAATAAAGCTAATATTGGAACTAGTCATATAACAGTCAGAGAGGGACTGTTCTCTGGATCCTCCTTTGCAGGGACGCACTGTGCCAATACAATGCCCTGAGGCCCCAGCCCTTTCGGGCTGGCTGGCTCGAACTGAAGGCACCCCCCTTCCTTTATGAGTCTCAGCTGATTTCCCTTGAGAGCCGCCCTGATCCGCAACCCCCCCCCCCACCACCAATCGGACTCCCTCACTGTACCTGGGCCCCGCCCCTACTGTCCTCAAGGGGCGTGGCCGGCCCTAGGGCAAGCTGGGGCAGGAAGTGGTTGCAATTACATACTCCCGACCCCGCACTGGCTGCCACTGCCTGAGCGACAGTGCTAAATCGACTTGCCCCAAATGTCAGTGTAAGGGCTGGAAGAGGGCTCAGCCAGGGGCTCCTGGGCTGGAATGAAGCTCCTTTCCTGATGCAAAGAGGTTTCCAAGGCTGGACAAAGCTGGAAGATTCAACTGTCTTCGGTCACAACCAGGGATAGAGGGAGGAGGGGGTCGTGGGTCTTCATCCCCAGCCCAGCATGGCAGCCACTCAGCACCACCATCCCCTTTTAACCTGGCCACTAGCTAAAAGCAGCTTTTACCTGCTGTTTGCCTCCCCTCAGCCCCTGCTCAAGATTGCCAGGACAGACAGCCCTGACCCCTCCTACCAAAGTGGACAGGCTTTGATCTACTGCTGCAAACCACCAGAACACAGTGGCTTTATACCCACTATTACTCCTGAGTTTCTCAGGCGCTCTCATCTGGGGCCAGCACTGGGCCAGGCGGAGGGTGTGACTGGTGTGGCCATCGCTATGGACGAAGTACCTAGTAGAAAAAGGGATAGGGGAGTTTGAGAATGTTAGGCTGGGGTGGCTTGAGAATCTCTGGAGTGGCCTTTCACGGAAAGCATCTTCAGCTCAGAAAATTGGGGCTACACTAGAGGAATGGGGTAGATGGGGGTTCAGCGAATAGACTGGAGGAATGAAGAGTATATGGAGGTACAGAGGGTAATGGGGATGAGTGAAGTAGTTAGGTTAAAAAAAAAAAAAGGCCTACAGACCCAGTGGATACAACCCAGTGGGCTCCTCTTGCCCTTCACTAGGATCTTCTCCCACAAGCACCAGGTTCCTTTGGTATGTCTGCACTCTGCAAAGCCCGTACTTAGCAGTTGCCTCCCCTGCTTCAAAGCCCCATTTCACGTCGTACTAAAAGCTCCACTCCTTTCCTTATACTATTAAAAGTCCCCCCTTCTGCAGGGCCTGCCCAATCTGCTGAGGTGGGTTGGTGCTCACTTTGGGGTTGCCCAAAGAGGAAAGTCTTCTCTCCTCAGGGCACCAATTCTGGCAGAAGTCAAAGGCTTGGGAGACTACTGATCGGTAGCCCTTTTCCCTGGGTTTCCAGGTTCTCAGGAGTCTGGGAAGCTGAGTCATAGGCAACTTCAGGCTCCACAGACAGCACAGCAAGAGAAAGAGGGAAGAGAAAAAGAAAAAAGGTGCAAAAAACAAACCAGGGGGCAGGACTCTTAGCCCTGCCTTTGTCTTGTTTCACTCACGGCTGGTGATCACAATCAGAAGATGGTCTTTGGATATGAGATGATGACAGGACATAGGATCAAATCAAGGAATAGGGATGGAAGTGTTTTGTAAACTATTAAGTTTTATACAGATGTGATTACCATTATTATTACTATGGGATATACCATTATTATTACTATGTATTACAAATTTTTATTTTGCTCTCGTGGATCTGGTTTATTCAATACTCTCCTTAATAGATGTATGTGACACAGACCGGTTAACCTTGGAGCTTTTGAGGCCCTGAGTAAAGCATCGTGTGTGTGTGTGTGTGTGTGTGTGTGTGTGTGTGTGTGAGAGAGAGAGAGAGAGAGAGAGAGAGAGAGAGAGAGAAAGGGAAATGGACAGGAGTGATTAGGTGGAACCCCTTCCCTCAACATTTGTCCCCTGGCTATAATGAACAAGAAGAGACTGGAAGGGGAGTCCTCATGAATCATATGGCCAGAGAGGTCTAGGAGACAAGTCTTGTTTGTTTCTGTACCCTCAATACTCAGAACAAGGGGGGGGGGAAGGAGCTCAAGTATCCAACATCTGCTCATCTAATGACTGATGGAAGGAAATGAGGGAGGGGTGATCTAAACCTTCTGCCTCCTTTGCTGCCATGACAGTGCCAACCACGTGCAAATGCATCTCAGCTTCTTTCAGCCACAGGAGTCCCATCCCACCAGCCGTGTCCCCTAAGTGCTGGTAAATCCTTGCAAGTCTGTAGCAGCAAGTCACTGTACCCCTGATGTCTCTGCCACAACAACAGTGTTGTGGGCTGGTGTTCAGAGACCCAGCACACAGCCAAGGCCACTCGCACCACATGTGTCATTGCTATTTGCTTCTTCACAAGGCCTCCCAGACTCTTGCAAAGCCTCAGGACTATTCTGAACATCAATCAACAAACAAATGGGGTCGTGATTGGGGAGGCACTTTGTGACCTGCAAAGCCCCACATGAATGTAACGGATTATTGCACTGTATTGCAAAAAGAACATTCTGATTCTCTGATGGTTGTGGTTATTTGGATTCTGGCAAACAGAGTTTGCTGCATTATAAAAAGTGTGTATTGGGGGTGGGGGTATCTGCACATGTTCGTGTTCAGTGATAAGACTCATAGGTAGAAAGCTACCTGGCCAAATGGCACAAAGGGTCATTTAGATCATGTGAAGCCAGTATGGCTAAGTTAATAAGAATTTTCTGGCTCTCTATCTTTTTCAATATGCTTTTATATAGGTGTTCTCATCAGATTCTCCCTACAACACTATGCCACTGTTACGTTCCTCTGACTTGAGTTCAGTAGAATAAAGCACACAGTGAGCTCAGAGGAATCTACTTTTGAGACTTGCAGGCTCTGAGAACTTTGCCTGAGAGAAATTTTCAGGCAGAGAAAAACACGGTCTGTGTAGGTTCTGGCAGGCCGCTCCAGACACATGCCAACCTCGCTCGATTCTCTGTCCCCACACACAGCAGCTCTACAATGCCTCCATAATGACCTCCAGACCAACAAGAAGGTTCTCTTTCAGTCATTCACTCAACAAACATGTTTTGAGTGTTTTCTCATCTGTGCCAGGCCTTCTGCTAGGCCCTGGGGCTACAAAAATGAAGAAGCCTTCATCTCTCACCATTCCTCTCTCACCTCTCTAGCAACATGTTTTGTGGAATCTTTTTCCCTTCAAGGTTCTCCTTGATGTTCATTTTACTCTGCCGAGAGAAATCAGGGCTAATGGTTTTGAATCTAGTCTGGTTGTTTAATCTCTGACGGGTTAATGAAGAACCCCTTTAGAGGGGGAGGTGCTCAGGACATCAAATGAGGCTCTCAGACATGGAGCAAAGGTGTCACAAACTCCAGAAAAGACACGAACCTAATCGCACCCCCCCCCCCCCACACACACACTCAAAAAGTCAGGAGAAAAATCCTGCAATCAGTCTTGTGTGGGAATAGCATTCTTACCTCAGGTTCTGTCAGAGCAGATGCTTTGGATCTAGAAGGCCTCCCTGGCACGTCCAACTTATGCTGTCACTTTGCAGGGGGAAGCTAAAGGGTCATCTGTGTTTTTAATGTTTGTTTTTGAGAGAGAGACAGAGAGACAGAGTGGGGGAGGGGCAGAGAGGAGAGGGAGACACAGAATCCGAAGCAGGTTCCAGGCTCTGAGCTGTCAGCACAGAGCCCTACGCGGAGCTCAAACCCTCAAACCGTGAGATCATGACCTGAGCCGAAGTCGGACGCTCAACCGGCTGAGTCACCCAGGCGCTCTGCTATAGGGCTGTCTTACTTGTCCTCGGTATATGGCCTGGCCCTGTGTATCCTTGCTGGGAAAACCCTGGTTAGTTAACTAGTACATTCAAGTAGAATGACTTCCTGGATTTTGGAATTTTCTAGTTTACTGAAAGGTTAAGCTCCAGCACCTTTCTTATTTAGCTTGTTGGTGTGGAAAAACTTTCTAACATGCATGAGCCCGCTTTCTAGATTGTCAGTAGAGTCCTCTGAGCAACTTGATGGAATCTCTCTGTTGACTGGGGCACCTTGCAAGGATTTATCATCAATGGATCCCAAACCAGGGTCTCCAAACCCATAAAAGCCTGGGAGAGAGTCTATGAATTGTGTCTGTATTTCATAAAGTTAAGTGAAACATACATCACAAAGCTGCAGAGGTTAACTACAACATGAAGTGTTTTTGGCTTTAGCTGGAATTGAATGACTTCAGTATGACTATCTCGGGCTGATCAGAAGTTCTGGCAAAGTTTTATTTGTCTCTGATACATTTTTAATTTTTAAAGTTTATTAATTTAAGTAATCTCTACACCTAACATGGGGCTAGAACTCATGATCCTGAGATCAAGAGTTGCATGCCCTTCCGACTGAGCCAGCCAGGCACCCCATATCTGATATATTTTCAAATGACAAATTATTACTTGAAAATACATCTTGTTTAAGCAGGTAAGTGTTTTGAACACAGAGGGTTAAGAGCACCAACTCTGGAACCAGACTGCCTGGATTCAGATACTAACTTCAAAAATTATTAGCTAAGAATGTATAAACAAATTGTGGTATATCCATATGATGGAATATTATTCAGCTATAAAAAGGAATGAACTACTGATACATGTTATAATGTGGATGAACCTCAAAAACATTATGTCGGGGTGCCTGGCCGACTCAAGGAAGTACAGCATGCGACTCTTGTTCTCAGGGTTATGAGTTGAAGCTCTGTGTTGGGTGTGGAGCCTACTTAAAAACAAACAAACAAACAAACAAACAAACAAACAAAAACATTGTGCTAAGTGAAAGAAGCCAGAAACAAAAAGCTACAGATCATATGATTTCACTTAAATGAAATATCTGGAATAGGTGAATCCATAGAAACAGAAAGCAGATAGGAATTTTCTCTGGCAAGAGGCTGGGTAGGGAGGAAAGAGGAGCAGCTGCTTAACAGGTATGGAGTTTCATTTTGGGGTGATGAAAATGTTTTAGAACCAGGTAGAGGTGGTGTTTGCACCCAGCTTTGAATGTACTAAATGAGAGGGAAGTTTACACTTTAAAATGCTTAATTTATATTACCTGAACCTGACCTCAATTAAAGTTTGGGGATCTCTGGTGAAGATGAAAATGGAAAAGTGCTCAATGTATTTCAAGGTGTAGCCCAAGAGCCCTCTAGTTTCTAATTCTCAGTAGACATTGTTAGAAATTCAGAGTATGAGGCACCACCCCAGACCTATTCAGTAAGACCCTGGGTGGGAGGGTGCTTTGAAATTTGAATTTTAAACAAGCTCCCCCCAGTGATTCTTATGTATATTAAACTTTGAGAAAATTTGGTGTGAGAGGTTAGGCTGAATGGGTATGGAAGGTGGAACACTGTTCCCTGGATTTTTTAAAAATCTAAATCCCATGTCTCTACTTATTTTTAAATCATCTTGTGACTTTCTTCCCAAGATGGACAATTCTTCCCCTAGAGCCCCTTGCACTTTAATGAGCAAGAACAGACACACAAGGATACATATAAACACACAATAACAATGTATCTTTACCAAGTTATCTATAGCAGCAAAACTATGTTGGAAGTGCTATGCTGGGCTGCATGGAGGACACAGTAAAATGTGGCCCTTGCCTTCCAGATGCTGACGAATTCTAAGAGACAAGATGGTTCCTCAAAAGGCTGGGGCATCATGTGAGTGGTGGGTCTGAGAAGTGGTGAGTATGTGGGGACTGGGGGATTGGGAAACTGAATGCTGGGCAGTACTTGAGGGGATTCATGCCCCCATTGAACGCCTACTGTCAATCAATCCCAAAGTCTTCATGGAGTGCTGTCTGCTTTAACACTGCCAGGCATTGTGGGAGATGCTGCTTTCTATGGCAAAGTGCCTGCCCTCAGATGGGGAGGTACTAAGTCACAGAGCACAGAAAATCACTAAGTGCTAAGCAGTACTTACCTGCGGGGCCAAGAATTCACAGGCAAAGTATTCAGAGAAAGTTTTGTGGAGCAGGGCTTGAAGGCTTTAGCAGGTGGAACAGGACTCAGGTGTAAGCTCATGGAGAAGAGGGAGCATAGTGATGTGTAAATTAGGTAGGGCATCTCAGTCCCATGCCAACATCTTTAAGCCTACACAGAGGTACCCCCACAGCCAGAGGATGTGAAATTGGGTGAGCACCCACTGAATGTGGGCCACTGAACTGGGCACCATTCTCAATACTCTTTAGCCTCTTTGGGGGAAGAGATAACAGTTTTGCTTAAAGGTCTTGCTAAATTTTATTCTTTTCCCCTTGCCAAAAATACACCTTTCTTTTCATTATGTTTGAGTTGTGCTTTTATTCCCATGCTTGAATTAAGCAGGTGTTCCCAAGTTATGAACTCTAAAAACTCCTCACGCTAAAAAAAACAAAAACAAAAACAAAAACAACAACAACAACAACAACAACAAAACCAGCAATGGGGCACCTGGGTGGTTCAGTGGGTTAGGGTCATGATCTCACAGTTTATGGGTTCTAGCCCCGCGTTGGGCTCTGTGCTGACAGCTCAGAACCTGGAGCCTGCTTCGGATTCTGTGTCTCCCTCTGTCTCTCTCTGCTCCTCCCCTGCTTGTGCTCTGTCTCTCTCTCTCTCAAAAATAAATAAACATTAAAAAAAAAACCCAGCAACTACTATGGGGCATCTACTAGGTGCCAGGCACTGTTCTAAGTGCTTAACATACAAGAACTCCATAGATGTTTGTAACATTTTCAGGAAGTATTTATTAGTCTCCATTTTACAAATGAGAAAAGTGAGGCTCAGACAAAAATCAAGGATCTAAGTTGATATCGCTAGTAAGTGAAGGAGCCAGGATTGAAACCATGTCTGTATAACTTTAGAGACAGTGTATATCCATCCACTAAGCGGGAAGACAAAGACTAAAGGAGGCTAAAATTTAAAACCAAGTCTTTAATTGGCAGGAAGGGAAGCCAGGTATGGGCTTCAATTTCCCCACTATGAGATAAAGGGATTAGATTATTAGATCATCCATTCATTCATTTACTTAACAAATACTTGTAGAGGGGAATCTGGGTGGTTGAGTTGGTTAAGCATCTGACTCTTGATTTTGGCTCAGGTCATGATCTCAGTGTTCATGGGATTGTGGGATCGCGCTCCATATGGGGCTCTGTGCTGACAGTGTGGAGCCTACTTGGAATTCTCTCTCTCCTTCTCCCTCTACCCCTCCCCTGCTTGGTCGATCTCTCTCTCTCTCTCAAAAATAAATAAACATAAAAAAAAACCCAAATACTTGTAGAAAGCCTACTCCATGCCATGGTAGGGGATATTGCCGGCGGGCGGGGGGTGGGGCACAGAGAGAAAAGAGGCTGTAATACACAGTTGAGAAATACTGGGTTCCTTCATCCAAGGAAGTGGACATCCAGTTGGAGAGACAGGCAGGGTGTGGAAGTGCTAAACAAAGGGCCAAGCTCAGTGTGGTGGGGGAAACCTCTGAGGAGCTGTTAACTTCAATGGGGAGGGAGTGGGGGTTCAGGGAAAGTGGCATGAAAGAGCCAGGTTGAGTAATGGTTGAGTGGGATTTCAACAAGCCCAGAAGGGCCTAGAAAATGCTGAAGGAGCAGTGGAGGAAGCGCTTGTCTTGTCCCAAGAATGGTAGAGGTCTGGTTTGGTGAGAACAGAGGCTTTGTGAGGGGCCTGGAAGGGAAGGAGGCTGGAACCAGTTCATGGAGGACCCTGGAAGCTAGGTGAAGGCTTATACACTTGATTTTGTTGGCAGTGGACCGCGACAGCCAGTTTTTCAGGAGGGCAGATGATTTCTTAGAGTTTCTTCCACCTCTAACACTGTCTGTATGATTAAGAACCTGTTAAGTGCCTGGGGGTCTTAGGGAAGCAAGGAGGCTTGACCTCGAAAGGCCTCTGGGGTGATTTTAGCCCCCTTCCTCATTTTGCCCCTTTGGCTATAAAATCCAGAAAGGCTGTTAGTTGTTTACAGAGTTAAGTTTAACCAGACACACTGTCTCCCCAAGTAGACCCAGGGCTCTTAGAGGGCAGAGAACAGGCCTTCCTCAGCATGCAGTGGGCTGTGGGAATGCATCTCCAGCAGTAACCTGCTGTAATAGGTTTTGTGTGCTTGAGATATATGAAGAGCAAACAGGAGCAATGAATTCTCCCCCACGGCCCCTCCCAGAACGTAAAGGGAAACATTGTAGAGCACATAGTGTATGTAACTCATGGTCAGCCCTGTCAGCCTTAGTACCAGCCTCACTCTTTCCCAAATTGCAAGGCTCTTTCGGTACCCTTCTCTCTCCTAGTCTGCTTTCAACTGAGGTGGCTTAAAATGAACGCTTTGGCAGTCCTGAGATTCTGACTTCCAAACCTGGCTTCACCTTCAACTGACTGGGGGTCAGGGGATGGAGGGAGGACCGGAAGCCTCAAATTTGCTTCACTCTGACACTCTGAAGATCTAAAGCACTGAAATGGTTGTCCTTGTTGTTGTCATTGCTGTCATAGTCTTTGTTGTCACAAGAGTGGGCTGTTTTACCAGAGAGATAAGGAAGGCCTCTGATTTTGGAACAAAGAAGAAAATTGAAGCAATTATCCTCTGAATTAAGTCAGAGGTTGGTTTAAGGCTTCAATTAGCTGGGGAGCCCCAAATGCCCTATTTTGTCCGGTCACCTTCAGGAGGGCAGAGCCCAGGCAGATGTCACCCCTAGGTCTCTGTGCTTGGGAGGCTGGTGATGCTGACACTGATGATAGTAACACTTGCCTGAGTCCAGTAGTTTATGGTGCACAAAATTCTTTCCCATCCATCATCTCATTTGATACTCTGGGGTGTGCTTGTGAGAGAGTAAGACAGGTGCACTGATTTCTATAGTTTGGAGTTGGAAGGAAGACCCAAAACACAGTACCTGGAATTGGGCTGGCACTACTTGAATGTTAGGGCTCTCCTGAGGTCCCCCTGCTAGCCATCAACAAGACAGAACTAGGATCTGGTTCTTAGAACTCTCCAAACGATCCTCTTTCCAATACACCAAGCTGGCTCTCTGAGAGTCCAGGCCTAGGCCAGGAGCTGTTATTGATGGAAGAAACAATTATTTAAAACTCTGCCTGAAAAGGAACATTTTGGCATTAAAGGGAGGTGCTATATACTATATTGAAAAGAACTCTGGATGTGGAGTCAGGATTACTGGAGTTGAGTCCTGGTTCAGGAATTCACTAGCCATGTGACCTTGAGCAAGTCACTCATAGATGCCCATAGACTCAGTTTCCTCAATTACAAAATCGAGGGTTGTAGTGAGAAACAAATGAAATAACACAAGTGAAAGGCCTTGGTAGACACTCTGACATTGTACAAAGGTATTATTATTATTATGATTATGTTGTGGTTCTAGCCTCATATAAAATAATCATTAATCTCTACATTCTTTACAAGGTTTCCCACAGCTCTCTCTACCCTGCTCCTTGATTTCCCATCACCTCCTGTAGGGCAGGAAGCGTGGCCCCCAACAGGAAAGGGCTCAGAGAAGCTAGAGCTGCAGCCAGGAAATAACCATCTTGCCCCAACCTTCATTTCACCAGATAAATGATGCAGCCAAATGGTGAGATACAGACGAGTGGGAACAGAGGTGTCCAGAATCCATTTCAGCCTCTGACCAAAGAGCAAAGTAGCCCCAAGGCCCTATGGCCCTTAATAGAAGTGGAAATTTAGTAATTACCAGATAAATTAAAATCAGTGAAGACAGCCAATTTAAATCAAAGCAGAATTGGTGGAGCCTGCTTTATCAGGCCCAATAGAGGTGATCCCCCACAACTTAATAAAGCCTTTTGAATTCATACGTTGATTAGTTTAAAGAAATCATTTCCAAATTTTCACTTTCCCTTGGTGCAACTTCGGCCAAACACTTTTTAAAATGTGTGTGTGTGGGGGGGATGCACAGGAGGATGGGAATGGCCAAATAAAACAGCTAGTGAAGAAGTTCCCAAAGCAAAGTAAAATGGCAAGTGTTATGTCCACACTGCTGGCAGTAGATTTTGAGGTCGGTGAGGACAAGCAGGAGGGGTCATAGAACACCAGGCCTCAGACAAGAGCAAAGCCACTGCTACCTTAGTTGCTTGTCCTCCTCCGCAATAGTCCTCCTTTAAACCAGGTGAGGGAGACATACCAGGCAAGTCTCACCTGCCATCTCTAAAGTCTTTCCACTGGAGAGAAGACACCCCATAGCTTAGAGATGGAACCTCTGAGCCTGGGACAAAGAAGGGGGGCAGGGAGGAGGAAGACATTAATCCCTCAGGGCTTCCTTCTAGTTCAAATGACTCTCTGGCTTCCTTAGTATGGATAAATATATAATAAATAATATCAATACATCTGAACATAAAGATTTTTTTTTTTTCAAATTCCTGCTATTCATTTCACATTCCGTGTTTACAAAGCCCTGAACCCTCCAGGAACTGCTGGGCACCTCCCCTAATACCCTTTAGGCTGAGGCGATGCCTTTGAAGTCCCAACCGCGGGCTCAGGGTTGGAGCTGCTAAGAAACACCCTAAGACTGAAAGCAAGTCTGCCGGCAGCTTCAGCTTCTTCGCAAGCTGCTCTCCTCGGAGTTAATGTAAAGTCATCAGAGTTCCAATGTGGACCGCAGGCTTCTCAGCCCTTCAGTTCTGGGGATGGCCTGGGATGTAAACACATACGAGGACTTATTCCTTTGGCCAGGCGGGGAGTCGTTAGGGTAAAGGGTAAGGGTCAAGGGGATTCGGTTTGGTGACTGAGGGGCCCGGGAAGTGGGGGGGGGGGCGGGGGCGGGCAGAAACGGAGTTTTCCTCGAGCCAGGTTTTCAGCCCCAAGTTGTGCAGGCTTCCCTCTTTACAGATCTTTCGTCCCCCTCCTCCTTCCTCCCTAGGGCCTCTCGCTCCTTGTACCCCCCCCACCCCCGCCCCAGGATGCCTCCACTCCCGGGCTAGGGGCTGCCTTTTGAGGGTGGTCTCGGGGATGTGCGGCACGGGCGGTTGCCACGAAGGGTGGGCCGCCCAGGAGACGCGAGGCGAGGCTGCGAGCCCCGGCATTTTCCCTTCCCAGCACCTGTCCCATTTGGGCGCCCGGGCTAGGGCTGGGGCTGGGGCTGCGCCCGCGGGCTGCCTCGGTGCCCGAGCGTCAGAGCCTTGCACCGAGGTCGCCTGGGTTAGGGAAGTGGGGGGCCGGGGAAGGGGCGGGGCGTTTGGCGAGAGCGTCCCCCCCCCGCATGTAAGACCCCACGCCCCCCCTCCCAACACGGAGGCTAAACGGAGAGAGAGAGTCATACATAAAGCACGAGTGAAAACGCTCACTCTCCGACCCCGAGCGGCGTTGCTCGCCCCCCCTTCCTGGAGCCGGGGGTTGGCCGGGGAAGGTGGCTCCGTTCTTCCCCCGTGGCCAGTGCGGGGTCTGCGGCTGCCGGGAGAGGTTCCGGCTTCCCCAGGGCTGGCAGGGGGAGCCCCGAGAACTGCAGGCCCGCCCCCCCTTCCTCCTCCTCCTTCCCCTCCTCCCCCACGTGTCCTCCCGGAGCCCAGCGGCCTGATCCCAGCACCCCCCCCCCCCCCCCCGCCACCTCCCTCCTCCTCTTGCTTCGCCCGCTTCCCCGGCGGCGTGGAGAAGAGCAAAGTTGCGACAGCGGCCGAGGGGCTCTGCCCAGGTGAAGGGGGCGCCGCGGGGGGTGGGGGATGGCGCGGCCCTGCGGCGGGGGCGGAGGGAAGATAAAGAAACTTGCTTTCCGCGGCCCCCACCCCGCGCGGGTTCGGATCTTGCGTGGACCGAGCCCTCGTGGCGAGACGCGGCAACACCGCTGGGACCGAGGCCGGCACCGGGACCCAGACCCGGACCTCGCGCCTGGGCCGGCTCAGCGGGCGCAGGCAGCGGGCCAGGCCGGCACCCAGGCAAGGGCGGGGTGGGTGGCTGTACACCGGACCGAACCGGAGACTCTGGTGGCCTGGGCGCGGGCCGAACCCGGACCGGGCCGAGTTGGGTGGCGAAGTAGGACGTGGATTCGGGGGCGGGGCGCGGCAGGAGGGGGAAACCAGGCCCCGCCGGACTGGCCTGGGCGTGGGGGCGGGGGGCGAGTTCGGGGCACTTGCTGGGCTCGGGACCGAGCGGTAGGGCGGGGCGGCTCTAGGGGCTGGGCCGGACCCGCGGGGAGAGGGTGAGGGGGGGAACCGGGGGTGGAGTAGGGGCGTGGAGTTGCGAGCGGGGTCTGGCCTCGGCCGGGGGCGAAGGTAGATCGGCGGGGCCGCCAGCGGAGGGAGGGAGGCCGCGGCAGCGCGGCGGCGGCGAAGGCCAGCTTCCGCGGAGTTTGTGCCCCGGCTTCCCGGGCTCCGGCCCGCCTCACGCGCACAAATGGGGCTAGGGGACGGACTGGTAAGCAACTGCGAGTGTTAGACGGTGTTCTGCGGCGATTCCGGGAAAAGCTAGGAAAGGCACCGTCTGCAATTATACCGCACCCCCCACCCACCTCTTAGCATCTGGATTTTGCTCTCAGGGGGCCGCGGACCCTCCCCGCCACAACCCTTTCACTCTCCAGCACTCCCACCGCCTCCCCCCCTTCCTAGGCCATCTGACTCTCCTAGGGGTATGTGTTTGGGGGCTGGAGGACGGTGAGGGGGGCGGCGGTATACTCTCCCTCCCACGGCAGAAGCCTAGTTCGTATCTTATTCTTACATGTAGCGTTGCTTCGAGTCATGTGGACATTGGGGTTTAGATAATCTAACTCCATTCTTCCACCCCAAGCGATTTGATGGCTTTTAAGGAAAGGGAGGAATCCCTGGATTTCCACGCCTAGGACGAGGTTTGAGGATTGAGATTCACCCCCAGCTCACTTCCACTCCCAACCCCTCTTTCCTTGTAAGCCATTTCCACGGGGATCCGAACTTTGGGGGGCGGTATTAACGTGCTTCTCTATCTCTACACAGGGTCGGCGTGGCCAAGGACGGCTAGTCTCTGAGGGAAAGTAGCCACCAGTCCAACTCGGGTCGCCCCCACTATTACTTCGGTGAAGGGGGCAACGCTAAGGAGATACTGGTGGGCAGGGACCCAGTATAAGGGAGGGGGCTGGGTAGTCGCCCCCGGAGGGACTCCATTTCTAGTAAGGTAGGGAGAAGCGAGCTCGGGCTTCAGGGGAGGGGCTCTGGGGAGGGAGATGGGGGGGTGGCGACGACGGGGGGGGCGGGAAGAAGGGGGGAGTCACGCCCTGCTAGCAAGGGGAGCCTCCCTCAGGCCCCTGGGAGAAGGGGACTGAATGTATCCGTTCTGTGATGCCCAGCAGGGGAGGTCTGGGGTCTCTGGATTTGCACACTGGATCGGGCACCAGTGGCCTGAGAAAGTCAGGTCGGGGCATATGGTGGAGAGCGTTGGGGGAAAGAGACAGAAACCCCTGGCTTTGGCGCCCTGATCTTTTCCCTTCCTCAACCTTCCCATTTGAGGGGCGTTGAGGGCGGGGGGGGGCGTGGGGCTCTTGCAGCCCCTAGGATTGAGCGCCTCCGCCTCTCCTGGGAGTCTAGCTTTTTGCCCGGCTTGCTGCAGCCACTGCTGCTGCCTCCCTCTCCGGAATCCGCTTGGTCCTCGGAGCGATCCCCTCCTCCTCCCCTCCCCTCCCAGTGTCACCGGGGCTGCTTGGCTCTGCCCCCTTCGCCGCCGCTTGCTCCCTGCTTTCGTCCCTCCCTCTCTTGCTCGCTCCCTCCCTTCGCCTCCACCTCCCCATTCCTCCCCCCCGGCGGGTGGCATTCTGGGAGTTGTAGTCCGATGGAGCGGCGGCTGGCGCCGCCCGCGAACCCCGCCGGACTCCACTTCCCGTCGAGCCCTGCGACCGGCACCCACTCCACCAGGCTTCGCTCGCACACACAGACACACACACACACCGCTCTCCCCCTCACTCTTTCGCTCGCCGCGGCTGCTGCCAGTGTGTGGCTCTGTCTCTCCTCCGCTTTGCCGAGCCCTCCCTTCTTCCTCTCAGTTCCTAGAGTCCGACCGCCGCCGCCGCGGAGAGAGAGGAGAAGGAGGTCGGTGGCAATAAGGGGCGGAGGGGGGGCACCAGATCGGGGCAGTATTAGGCGGGTGGCGGCTCAGAGTGGGTAAGAGGGAGCCCGGGTGGCGGCCTGAGCCTCCCCGCGGAGCCGACCCGGGAACAGGTGCGTCTTTTTTTTCTCTCCCCCAACCCCTCCACCCCTTTTGACTCCCCGGCTTTCTCGTATCCCCCCACCCGCTTCTTTCTATCCTAAGCGTTTTCCCAACCCTGTCCCTTCATCGCCCCGCGGCCGCTCTGCTTGCCCCCCGGGGGCGCCGTCCTCTTCGTGTCCCCGGACGTAGCGCTCCCTGGAGCTCGCTCTGTCCTCGCCCCTCCCTTCGGGACAGCTCCCCTCCACTTCCCACCTTCGTACCCCATCGCTGCCCTACCCTACCCCCTCCTCACCCCCTTCTCCCTTAGCCAGGTGAGACTTGTTCGCCACGATCTGAGAGTCTTCTTCCTGGCTGGGCGGGGGTCTCCATGGAAACAGGGGTCGGGTTGATCCTGGGGGGGGGGACCATTGGAATTACCCCACTCCTCGGAAAGGGAGGTGGAGGCTACCGTCTTGTTAACTACCTGGCCCTAACCACCCCCCCTCCAATTCAAGGATCCAATGATTCCAAGGGAGGCTGGCCAGGAGGGCAGGGCGAGAAAGGGCTTGTTTTGGGGGGGGGGGGTTGGCTGTCCGTGATGAAGTCTTGAAGAGACCTGGAGAAAATACCCTCCAACCTCAGAGGGGAGGTGCGACGGTTGCTCTATAGGGCTGCTTTCTCCCCGGTGTTGGGGTGCGGGAACCATAGGGTAAGGGGTACCCCCTAGGTGGCGGCGGGGCCTGGGTTCGGGAGTGGGAGTGCTGTGATGGGGGCAGGGGCAATTATCCGAGTCCCTGGAAAAAAGGCGGGGGATGACTTCGGAGCGCCCTGGCTCCGCTGCCCTCGCTCTAGGGGCGGGGGCCGCCGGGCCGGGCGCGGCGGGGAGGGGGCTTAAATTGAAGGTGGATGAGATGGGGGCAATTCATACTAGCCCCGGCAAGCCATGGGGAGATCCGGCGTGCAAGCTCTACACCCGCTTCGCGCCAGGCCTGGAGGCAAGGGGTCTGAGAGCGAAGCCGAGGGGTGGAAGGAGGGAGGCTCCGGTTACGGGGCCGGGTTTCGGGATCAGGGGCAATCCCCCAGCCCTTGAAGGAGGGAGAGGGATGGCTGCGAACCTCAGGGCTCCCCCACCCCGAGTCCTAAGGGGCGTGAGGAACAGACAGCAGGCCCAGCGGAGCTGGATTCGAGCGGATCGCGGCTGGGGAGTGGGGGGGGCTTAGTGGTGGGTTTCGGGGGGAGCAGTCCGGCGGCGGGGCGGGCGGGCGGGGCGTGGGGCTCCGGCGGGCGGCGGGGCGGGGCCGGGGCGGCGCTGCTGCCGCCGCCGCCGCTGCCGCCGCCGCTGCTGCTTCTGCTGGGGCCGCCGCAGCCGTTGCTGCCGCCGCCGCCGCCGCTTCTGGGCGGGGAACAGAGGCCAAAGGGAGTCCCGTGCAGGGGCAGAGGGCGCAGGCGGTGCGTGGTGGGGAGGGGGCCGTCCTGGGGGCGGGGGCAGGCGGGGGGTGGAGCCCCCGACGGGGGGCGGTACGAGCCCGGACGACGACGAAGAGCCCCGGGGGCCGGTGCATGGAGGACGAGGTGCTGGTAGAAGGAAGGGGGGGTGGGTCCCGCGACGGGCCTCGTGGGCTTGGCTCCTCGAGGTTCTGCTTCGGGACAGAGTCCTGCAGGGGCGCCCAGAGGCCCGGGTAGGGACAGGGAGGTGAATTGGACGGTGGAGGGGGCCCTCCTCGCCGGGGTCCCGCCGAGGGGAAGGCTGGGCCAGAGGGACGTCCGGGGTAAGTCTGGGAGGAGCCGACCGCACCTCGGCTGGGGATTTCGTGTTATGGAGGGGCGGGAGATTGTTGTAGGGAAAGATGTGGTAGAGGGGAAAGGAAGAGGGAAGCACACTGCAAACCCGGGAGGCCAACAGCCCAGGCCATGGAGGTGCCCTTCTATTCCGCCTGCACCTCCCCCCTCCCCCAGTGGAAGCACTGTTTTTGTTTTATTGTTTTGAAATTTTCAGTGTTGGCTGTAGGAAGCTGTCGATGTGGTGGTGATACTTATTCATTCTTGGTGTCTTCTAGAGTAGATAGTAAGGACAGGCGTCACTTGGCGGGGACACATCTTAGCCCAGGGTTTAGGGGCTGTTTACGCAAGAGTGGGAAGAGGGCCTGACAACTTCGTGCGACAGCTGAATACTCAGGGCAGTTTGGAGGTCGTTCTCATAGCGTAGCAGTGGAATGTAATTGCAAAAATCTTTGGTGAGACTTCTGGGGGTGCAGTTGTAGGTTAGCGTTACCCTGGTTGGCCGCATGGTCCGTTCAACTTAGAAGGCTATTTCTCAAAGTCACACTGCCCAACGTTGGGGAGATGAACAGGGGACGCATTTGGTGTCGGAAGTGGATTAGGTTGATAATAAAATCCCAAGGTTGGAAGGGACTTTAAAGGTCATCTCATTCTCTGTTTACCTGACCTGTCCTTGAATGTTAGGATAGGGGGAACTTTGTTTTGGGGGAGATGGAGCAGAGTTTAGGGGTACTCAAATTAAATGGTGATGTCACCAGGTGGTACTGAAGAGGACAGTACACAGGAAAGAAATTTGGAGGACTCCACTGGGGATTAAATGGGATAACTCAATCCCCCAAATCACCCAGAAGCTTCAAATAGAAGCAAAAGGTTGGGAGAGCAACATGTAAAATTTTGATGGAGTAGCAAAGTTAGTAGGAAGGACTGGGGGAGCTAGGAGTAGCAAGGGGCTTGATGACTCAAGTTCAGAGAATCTGAAGGTTGATAGAGTTTAGGAGGGACATGGTTGTTTTGACTAAGCCACGTGCTGTTGATAGGCAGGCTCATCTTTTGATAAGGCAACTGGAGCGGCTGCCTTTGGGATAGATGGGGAGGACAAGAGGCACAGGCCATGGGACACAGAGCCTTACTCAAATTGACTTGGAGACGGCTGGCCCTGTTACTAGCTATGCAGCAAGGGTAGGATTCTTTATGTTCTGGCTCTGAGAATCATTGATGGAGGAAGGGGTTAAGGAGGACTGTTTCTTTAGAATAGACCATAAGGAAAAGACAGCAAATTATTGGGATAGGGCAGAGGAAAGCTAAGTCCCTGGAAAGTTCTGTGGTTGGAGTCTGGATTGGGCAGGGTGGAGGGGAGTTCCAGAGGAAATGGTGGCTGCACCAAGGGCACTTGGAGATCTGGCTGTTTTGATTACTGAGAGCTGGTAGGACATCCGACTCTCAGTGGCCTAGACTTTTTTGGGAAGCAAAGGGTTTCCTCCAGGGGTCTGTTTGCCTTATTCCTGCTGCAGTTCACTACATAGGAAAAAAATGTTTAGCACAGGTGGCAGAGAATCTCACATGATGAGTCTGGATTATGGGTTTCAGAGAGGGGCTTCTTTTAGGGGAGCAGAATTATGGGAGAAAAAGACTTGAATACCAGAAAGAAGGAAGGCAAAAACAAAAGTCAGGAAGAGGGTTGTTTAGGCAGTGGAGGGGGGAAAAATGATCATTGCTGGTTTCAGGTCAGGGTCAACTAAGGAAAAAGTGGAACCTTGAAATCTCCAGGCTAATGTTTTCCAAAGTAAAGTTTGAAGAACCCTTAAGACTCTTTACACTTCCATACTAGAATCACTAGGTTTGGTGCAAGAGATAGGACCATCTTGAGTAAAAATAGGGTTAGAGAGAAACTGGCATGTAGGAAGAAAATACACATATTTACCCATAGGGAAATAGAGAATTTAGAGATAGTATATAGGGTAAAAAAATGCAGGATGTGAAAGAGGGTGGAATAACGAGGCAAAGGAGGAAGGTGTTTACTCAGATGTCATCTGGAACTAGGGTCAGAGAAGGTAAAAAATTGCCTTGGATAGCCATTGCCCTGGGAGGGCCCAGGAAGCAGAGGTTAGCTGAGATCCAGGGCTTACAAGTCTAAGCATTAGTTGTAAAATTAAGGCTAAAATAAAGATACTGAATGGGGGAAGGAATTCACAGACCTAAGTAGAATGGCCTTGAAAGAAGGAGAAAGTGGGAATACACCAGTTTTTCCAGTCTGCAAGTGGGAGGAATCCTAGATATAGGGAGGTGAATTATGGAAATTCCAGAGTGAAACAGGATAAAGAACAGTGGCCTTAGAGCCTTGGGCCAGAATTGGAGGGTGGGGTGGGGGCATGGAGGAGAGACACTAATCATGGGTTGGACATCTGGACTGGTTCATTGATTCTAGGCTGAGAGCTCCATTTGAGATGGAATAGAATGGCCACAGTGGGGTAGAGAGCTGTTTTCCAGCGTTAGCCAGCATCTGGGATTGAGAGAGGAGGAGTTCATGGTTAAGTTGGGTGGGAAAGTGAACACTAACAGAGAGAGGGCTGGGGAAAGTGGAAATTGTTGGGGTAAAATAGACGGGAAAGGGGAGAAGCCACTGAGAATTACATAAGGGGGGAAGGAAGACCCTAGACCTTTGAGTTTTCAAAAGGAAAGGAAATTTCTTAATGCTGGAGCTCCAGTTAGGTGTGAGTCTATGCTTGGCAGAGGGTTTAGCATCAGGATGGCCAAAGAGGGGGGTAATAAGAAGTAATCTACCTCTTGGCCACTAGGATGCTAGTACAGTATTTTATGTAGTCTCACATACTAACTAGGCTTTATTAATGTCAGTTTTGGAATGGTTATCTTTAAAGTAATGTAGAAACTGTTCTTTTTCTAAATTGTACCCTTTCTACTGTTCATAACTTGAAAGCAGTATTTTATGATGAAAACTTTCTTTGGTGAACTGAAGTTGAAATCTGGTCAAGAGTAAAATTTAACTCTGTTTCTATTCCCATAATTCAAATGTGCTGTTCTGTTTCCCTCTTTTTCTTTTTTAAGCAGAAGCCACCCTTTCCCCATAAAACATTAAAACATGGATAATTGTTTGTAAAGTGGCTGCAGGCTGCACGTCAAGGTCATAGTTTCCCTGGTCAGTGAATTGTGATGAATTTGAAGAGTGATGATTTATTATTTGTAAAATGTGATAATTTTCAGATTTACTCGTTGAGAGTATGTGAGGCAGGATACGTCTTCATTTGGATTTTAAGAAGATCTTAAGTTTAACGTCTGTGAAGAATTGAGAGTACTGAGGGGCAGCAAAGCTTTGTGTTTCAGGCTTCTTTACCAACTGTCAGCTAAGAAACAAAATTTGGTTACCTCATTGCTAAGGTATGTCTAGAAATCTTAGTGTTAGTGCCATTTAAGGGTATAGTCAAGTTTTGTTATAATGTTGGTGTCTGGGGACAAGAAAAACAAGCAGACTTTCATTTTTCCAAGTTCTATGGAAAAGTGCACTGTATGTGACTCTGATCCCCAGGATGAGTCAATGCACTCTATACCTGATCCATGAGATGATTAGGTGTCTCATGATGACAGGTCTTTACTCAGTTTAACTTGGTCGCACCTTGTGTAGGTTAGTATCTTGCAGTGGTTCTCAAACTTTGGTGTGTCTCAGAATTAGCTGGAGGGCTTTGGAGACATACTGCCTTAAGTTAGAGTCCTTGCTCTTCTACTTCCTGGCTGTGTGGTAGAAGCAAATTACTGAACTTTCTTGAGCCTCAGTGTTTTCATCTATAAAATGGAGATAATCCCAGTCTCACAGGGCTATGAGGATTGCACAAGATGATATATACATGGCAGACCAGCTCCATAGCAGGAGTCCAGTAAATGGCATCCATTATTACATTATGATCTAGTTTTGCTTGTTCAATGGAGTCCTATGACCTTTTATATTTCTCTATGCCACATGGTGGCAAAATAAAAACTATCCACAGCTCCTGAGCACTCCCACGTATCTTGATTCTCTGTGCTCTTTCTCCATATTCCTGTTGTATTAGTACGTGTTTAGCATTTACAATGTGGTAGGAAGGAATAACTTGGCTCACCACTGCATTATTGCATCCACCTTTGAGGTGGAAGGTGGCAGTTTCTCCAACAGCTGTGCTGTAACACTGCTCACTCAGGATTTTAGGGCAGAAACTGAAGAGTCTATATCTAGTTGAAACTTCAGGGGACATTTTGGGCCACGACCCAAACCTAGTTTACTAGGGTGACATTTTAAAAAACGATTGCTTTCTGAAAAGGGCTGCTGTGTTTAATTACAACTGGTTGGGCTTTCCAGATGTCTCTAACATCTGGAAGTTCTATAAAGGCTGGTAGATAGAGCCTGGGTCTTGCATGGCTCTATGACAAGGATGTTCATCAGCAATTGGGTGGGAGAAAGCATGTCTCGAATACCTCAGGTATCACCAGACCAAACTTCTGAACACCAAAAAAAAGGGGGGGCTGTAAAATAGAGATCCTCTCTGCAGCCAGAGTGGACTTTGATGCCAACAGTCAGCTATGCCAATATAAGGAGAGAGTAATAGCTGGCCAATTTAAAACAGTAGATCAGTTAACAAATTAATAATTTCTTTTTTGGCTTGGAAATGTATTATTAATCTCTACCTGCCCCCGCCCCCCAGCAGATTTACCATCCTATTTATATTTTGCTTCAGCAGATATTAAAAGGAGTTGTTCCCTGAGTACACACATACTGTAAGTAGCAGTAGGCAGTCCATAAGTTGGCTGGGTTTAAAAATTAGCTGTGGCTAAACTACACTCAAATAATTGGAAGTTGACTTTGTTGTTTTGCCCTGGCCCCATTTTATTTCTGATTGTCTTTATTGTGGAAGTAAAGAAAAGACAGAAGAGAAAGGCTGGTAGATAGAGCCTGGGTAGATAGAGTCTTCCTTTGTAAGAGACCAAAGGAAGTAAAAGGCATCCACAGACCCAGTGCTTTTTATGCGGGATTCTTGGTTTCCATATGACCTAGAGAGGATTTTAGTTTTTCCCAGTAGTTTATTTACTGAGCACATATTGTATGCCTTGTATCATGCTCGACACTATTGGGAGTGGATGTTAAAAGAAGTAGAAAATATCCTTTCTAGCCTTGGGGAGCCGATAGCATATTTACACTCTATATGTGTACCTTTGAATGAGTAATGTATATATATGTGTATATAGATATACACGTGTACACTCTATATGTATACCTTTGAACGACTAATTTATTTTATTATTTTTTTAAGTTTATTTAAGAGAGAGAGAGCACGAGCAGGGAGGGGCAGAGAGAGAGGGAGAGAGAGAGAATCCTAAGCAGGCTCCGCACTGTCATTATGTAGCCCAATGCCAGGCTCAAACTCATGAACTGTGAGATAGATCATGATCTGAGCTGAAGCGCAAGAGTCAGGCGTTCAACTGACTGAGCCACCCAGGGGCCCCTGAATGAGTAATTTATGTAAAATGAGTTGAGCCCCTAGTCTGGAATGAGAGAATAGAAAAAATAGTGTGGTAATGGCCTTTCCAAATATTTGTGTGAGAGGTCCAAGACACTTAAAAAAAAAAGGCACAAGTTTAGTGAGGAGGAAACCTCTTTAGATGAAAAATTCCGTATCATGAATGCAGTATACCGAAATGGAGACACCCAAGGGCCACTCTCACAGTCCATAGCATGGAAGACACAGAAGCATCATGAAAGGGATTCAGATCTCAGATTACAATGATTCAACTTTGGAGTGTGAAAGACACACCAAATATTCACATGGTTCTGCTGAAGATCAAGACAGAGGAAAGTCAACTCTTATTTTTTTTTTTGATCTAGAGGAAATAAGTGCTTTTAAAAAAAAGACCCTAGTTACTTACCATGCCATTTTGAGGTGGCTCTGCATTTTGAAAAAGACTGATTAATTTCATGATGATCGCTTAGGCTTTCTAGATATTAGTGACATTTAGAAGTTGTATAAAATCTTGTGACTAGATCCTAGGTTTAGTATAAAGCTATGATGAGGTGTTTTCCTTAAATGGAGTAAAATTATTTTCCTGCAGCAGGAGATGCAACTACTATTTGAATAACAGGAAAAAAGTATGGTAGTGGATAGAAAAGCTAAATGGACTGGTGGTATGAAAATGTGACAGATTAAAACTTTTGCTTTTGCCTCCTTCATTGTTGGAATTGATTACCTTTGGTCCTGTTAAGTGCTTTTGTGCTATTCTCAATTTTATTTTATTGTTATTTTTTTTTAAGTAAGCTCCACACCCAACATGGGGCTTGAACTCATGACCCTGAGATCCAGAGTCGTACGCTCTACCAACTGAGCCAGCCAGGCACCTCCTGTTCTCAGTTTTAAGTAGGGACTCCTTTATTTCTATTTTGCAGATGGCATAATAAGTGTACCTAATGAGGTACCTGAGATGGCTAACAAATAGGGGCTTAAAATGCTCTCCCAAATACACCCCCGCCAATTTAGGCTGTGGATACTAGACTATATCACTCTTCAAGGGTGTTGCTGCTGTGTGAATAGATGACTCTGAATGGATTTTGGCAGTTTTTAAACATCAAGTTTCTGACTGAGTGTAGATCCAGCACTAGTGGGGAGATTAAGAATGGTATGGTTTGGATTGGAAAGGGTTTGGGTGGTAATATTCACTGAAGAGCCCCAGGGAGATTGCAAGCCCTGGTCACTCCATCCAAAGGTCTAGCCTACCAAGGTGATTGCTTTGTAGGTAACTACATTCATTTGAATGAGTAAGCTCTCATGTGTTTAACAGGTAGTTAAAATAATTTTGTATCCATTCTCATAAATGTTTATAGGCCAGGGTTTTAAATGTGGAGGTACCAAGGTGTCTATGAAGGTGTCCATGCTATAGCCATGTGCAGGCAACTACTTAGTCTTCTCGCTAAATACAGGAATTAATGTATCTGAGAACACGATTCAATGTCTCCTATAAGACTTATCCCTTGGGGTACAACCAGTAGAAATATTTGGGTAGAAAAAACCCTCAGGGTAACTAGAGAGTGCTACAATGGATTAGTCAGGCAGAAGGCTGGGATGAACAGTACAAAGGGCCCCTTCCTCCTTTCAGTTGCCCAGCAGATTATTTCCAGTTGATTTTGCGTGTGTGTGTGTGGGGGTGTGGGTGTGTGGTAGCATGTAGTGATAGAGGAGCCTGTTTGCATGAAGGGAAGCAAAGTAAAGTGATTGGGGCTTGTATAAGGGACTCTTGAGTTTCAGGGAAGGGGATATTTGGTTAATGGTACAGAAGGTGAGGGGATATGGATATTAGAGGGAAAGCCTGTGGAGAATATTAGAACACCTTTATATGGGAAATCCTTAGATTAGGACAATTTGCACTGGGAGAACTTCCTCATTAGGGGGTGAGGTTTGGGATATATGATTAGATGGGGATATATGAGTTGAGGGTGCATGGTCAGGTGCGGCTCAGGCCTAGGGTTTGGATTCTGGAGCCAGAAGGTTGTGTGGGCCAGGGTTAGGTAAGATCTCATGATCCCTTTTGCAGCTCCATCCTGGCCCTGGAAATGTCATGGCAAAATTCTGGCTTCCACGCTGAAATATTCCACACTGGTCACTGGCCCCAAATCTATCTTTTTCTAGACCTCAATGGTGGGGCCCCTTAGGGCCAGGGCCCTGGCTAGGGTTAAGTTTAGGTCCCTGGAGGCAACAGGGGCTGAACCTCCAGCAGCTCAGTGGTCTCCACAGAGGGCTGAGTGGAGGGGAGGACTGAGTGGAAGGTATGTGGAAGAAGGCAGAGAGCAACAGGGCAGGTAAGATCTGTGGTAGGGGCTCCATATCTAAAAACCAGGTAAAGTTATCTTTGTTGAGTATGTGTACACTTTCCTACTGAAAACTGATTTTGTGGGGTGCCTGGGTGGCTCAGTCGGTTAAGTGTCTGACTTTGGCTTAGGTCATGATCTCATGGTCTGTGAGTTCAAGCCCCGCATCAGGCTGTCTGCTTATCCAGTGCAGAGCCTGCTTTGGATCTTCTGTCTCTCTGTTTCTCTGCCCCCTCCCCTGCTCACATGCTCTCTAGCTCTCTCAAAAATAAATAAACATTAAAAAAAAAACCACTGATTTTGAGACCTTTTGACCTCTTTCTGAAGGCATTTCAGTGGTTAGGTGGGAGTCCTGGCCTCTTCCCCTTGGCCCATTGGATGTCTCTTGGAAATCCTTGGGGTTGTTTTAGGTGCTGCTTTTCCCAAAGTGGGGTAATGGGCTGGCCTCTCCTTTGATTCCATGAAGTTTGAATGTGAATATCTCTGACTTATGGGAGCTTTACTCAGAACTCTAGATTTCTGTTGGAGCAATAGGTCCCAAAGTTGGTTTTCTTTACACATTAGTCATCACTGGCCCAACCCTCCTTCTTAAACTGTCTACTGGCCACGCCTATCCTCTTGAGGACAGATTCAGGGCCAGGCTTCAAGAAGAATATTTTCCGGCTCTTTCATTTCTTAAAATCATAATTGCTTCCAGGTCACCAGACAATGTGAACCAAAAGAAGCCTGGGAGAGTACTACCAGATTTAGTTTAAGTGAGACCTTCTTAATCTTGAACTTCTAATTTATTGGCTAGATAGTAAGAGTCCAACCATGAACAAATGGGGAAAGTTTCATGCTATGTGTAAAGGGCCTGGTTGTATCCTGTATGTTGTTCTGCACATAAGGGGTCTTTGGCCAGAAAGGAAGCTACATGATTCTGAGGAACTTGTTCACTGGACAAACACCCTGTCTGGCCATTTTCAAGGTTAATGTTTTACCAAGGTAAAAGACATTTTGTCAGATAGATGCTGTATTACCTCCTTTCGTGTCCTTCTCTTCCTCATATGCACAGTGACCATACTTTTGCTTGTAGTTGTTGTGAAATCTGCTTGTTTTGGCATATTCATTTCAAAACAGAACAGAAAATGTCTACCCAATCTGTAAAATCTTCTTTGAGATTTTAGTGCTGCCTATCCCCCGTTACCAGCTCCCCCTAACCCTGACTTGGATTATAATTTGATGTTCTTCCCCTTTTGATAACATATTCTCTCTAAACTTTTTAAAATGTCTGTGTTAAGTGCTTCCCCACAGTGTTTCAGTTTGGCCCATGATGGTGAAATATTTCAGGTTCCCCTATTTCATTTTTTCTTTTGGTTGTTTTATTCTGTGGGCCTCTCTGTTATGCCTTTCACACCTGCCCTTGTCTTCTGGCGGTTATTTTTTTCTTTTGAATTTTTGGTGGGGGGAAAGCTCTCTGCCTCATTATGGTTTGTCTTCTACTACCTGCTTGCCCTCAGCTTAGCTGCTATTTTCACCATTTTAAAGTTATTGTTCTCCTATTAGTCCATTTTCTCTTTGGTTTCCCCTGTTTTGTAATGTAGTGATTATGTCTGACTGCCTCCTCTCTGCTGTCCACTTGCTGGATTCATGCCCTTGGATCTTGGTCAGCCCTCCTTAAGTGTGCATCGGTATGCCTGCTTAATCAAAACATTGTATTTATTTATTTTTTCAGCCCCACTATCACTTTGGGTTAGCAGAGCATGTGCTCTTCTTTGTTCTCACTCTGAATTGGATGTGTCTTTTGAGTTTTCCTCCCCAAAGTAGGGATTGCTCACTGTGGTCCCACTGCCTTGCAGGCAGTGACCAGCATTTGATTCTGGGGCCATGCAGCTGTTCATTTCTTAACAATTACATGGTTGCGGTATCTGGGAAAATCCTTTGAGGTATTTCATATCCTTGTGCCTGTGCTTCCCGGGTCACATTGGGATTACCAGGTTTCTTCCAAGTTCCTTTTAGGAACTTTGCCTTTAGCCTTTGATGTGATGGTTCCCATCACAGAGAGCAAGACACACAGATTGAGAATGCACACCACACACGAATGCAGGCTTTGTAAGCAAAAGCAAGTCAGTACACAAGTGTGTATGCCAGCGGAACCTACCAAGGGGTGGTGTGTGTAAGGTTTTTCTGTTTTGCTCACGTCTCTTGAAAAGCAGTGTACGGTGGAGTGGTTACTAATTTGATTGGACATGGTAATGATGAAACGACACCCTGGGCCTACCAGATCAGAATCTCCAGGGCTGAGACTAATGAATCTGTATTTTGAACAAGCTCTTTGGTGATTCTGACTTGGGAAACATTGGTATACGTTGGCCATCTGGACTCCTCTGGTCCTGTGGACATTGATGCCATCAGTGCCTCTTTGGAAGTTCCCTTTGCTTACTCTCTGGCTCCAGAGGACCAATTTTGCCTTCTTGTGTAGACCACTTAGCTCACTGCCCTCTTGCCCTTGCTTTCTGCCTCTCCCCTCCCCTCCTCCGCAAAGGCTACAGTTAATAGCAGCGGTAGGCCTTACATAGGAAAAGGGGCTGAGGAATTCATAACAGAAGAGTGGGAAGCCAAGAGTTAAGCAAATATTCTATCTTCTGGATCTCATGAAAATAGGGGTGCCTTTAGGTAGTCCTAAAATGTGTGATATTATCTGGTAATTATTTTGTTTTTTTCTTGGTTTTCTTGTTGTTGTTATTTTTGCTTTGAGGGGTCTAAAAACTCCTTTATCTAGGTGATGATATTTTATGTGTTGTGTTTTCAAATGCCAGGCCTCATTCTCCCCTCTGATTTCTGTCCCAGGCACTACAAACTACTAATCCCCTCTAAATAGAACAAAAATAAACCCAAGAGTGAAAAAGCAGTGGTGACTTGACTTATATCTGCTGCCTACAGATATTCAGATAGGCACTAAACTCAAACTTTGTGTTAAAATTCATCTTGTGGCAAGTGTAACCCCTTTCATTGCCTGATTTATTCTAATGCTTCATAGGGAGAAAAGATTTTTAAAAAGTACCTGGTGTGTCAGTCAACGGGCTGAGCTGTTGTTTCTTAAACTGGGATATTCCAAGTTAGTCTAAGAAAAAGTCACAACTTGATTGACCAGGATGTTCAGGGATGGGATGGGATCCTGGTGAACTGATATGAAGCAGACAGTCCATCCATTTGTCTTACCCCTTGTTGAAATCTTTCTAAAATCATGCGTTAACCCACGTAGCTGTCTTAGGAATGTTAAGGATAGTTTTTAGAAAAAGGTAAAATCATGAGTCTTATATAGATGTAAAAATGAACATGTGTTAAAGATTTTATTTTACTCATTAATCAGCCAGGGAACCAGACAGATGTTCTAGCTGGTTCAGAGAAAAAGTCCAAAAGCACAAATTTATATGGAGTAAAGGAATTGAATTGCAAATGGAGGCAAAACTGGTTTTTCCACAATGGGGAGGGAAGTCACTCCAAACTCTATGGGACAATACAGAGTTTGCATATCCATCAGTTACCTGCAATTTACAGAGGGGCAAAACAACTCAAAGACAATGGACTATGCTGGAATCATGCTGCTGCAAACGACGTGCTATAGGTAACGCATAGTGTTTTCACTGAAGTCCAGCCTTCTTTCCTATAGTAACTAAGCACAAGGGACA
The DNA here is from genome assembly GCF_016509475.1 of Prionailurus bengalensis. Lineage (NCBI taxonomy): Eukaryota > Metazoa > Chordata > Mammalia > Carnivora > Felidae > Prionailurus > Prionailurus bengalensis. Next base: position 108,089,162 of record NC_057361.1, read on the forward strand.
CTTTTGGGGGGGTTGATTTTCCTTGTAATTTCTCAAGGTCATCACCTCAATTCTCCTCCAGGATTCACTTCCATATAACACTCATTTACTGAAGTACTTACCATATGTAAGACATTGCAGAGGAACCAGAGACAGAAAAGAGGATATTTCTTACCTTAAGTAGCTTGATTGGTGGGGAGACAGACAAGCCATACCCCCAAATAACCACACTGCAGAGAAGAGTAAGAATCAGTGCTGTGGGAGAGGTAGGAATACAACGTTTTAGGAGAACCAGAGAGGGAAGGGTTAACTGACCAGGGGTTGGGGCTTGGGAGATGACATGATGACATTTAAGCCAGGCTTTGAGGGGTGACACAGAGAGGAGGAGGGGCACAGGAGAGGCCATTGCAGGGTGAGGAAGCAGCAAAGTCCTGAAACTGGATGGTCTGTTCAGGGAAGGGTCAGGAGCTGGGACAGCGAGGCGGCAGGGAAACAGCAGGATGTGGCCAAAGAGGAGACCAGAGGAGGCTTGAGGCCAGGTCTTGGAGGGCCCGGAATGCTGTGCTAAGAAATTTGGGCTTGATTCTGAAGACAGGAAAGCTATTGAAAGCTTTTGAGGAGGGCGGGGGCAACATGGGTCGAACTGGTGCTTCAGAAGATGAATTGATTGTAGAATCAAGAAATTGGAGGCAGAGGGACCAGTTAAGGGGCTATTGTAATATTCTGGGTGAGAGATGATAGAGGGCCTGCATCAGGGTGGTGGCAAGAGGGGCAGGAGAGGATGGAGATGGCATTATTAAGGCTTGACTCCTGATTGGCTGTGGGCAGCCGGTGGGGGGTGGGGGGAGAGGAGTTGAAGACGACACTGCTGAAATTTCCAGGCTGGGGGATAGTGGTGCCATTAACTAAGATAGGAAACACGCTGGGCGTGGGGGGTGGGGAGCAGGTTTATGGGAACAGATAATGAGTTCGGTTTGAGACACATTGAGTTTGAGGGGCTCGGTGGACATCCAATTAACAGCAAGTTGCTGGCAGCTGGAAATTCTGGTCTGGGTCTAAGGAGAGAGGTCAGGGATAGAGATACAGATTTGGGAGTCTTTGGTGCAGGAAGGGGAGAATTGCAACTGGGGGAGTTCAGGAGCTAGAGAGGAGAAGGAGCAGGGTACACACACACACACACACACACACACACACACACACACGTGGAGTGGGGGAGAACCAAGGAGAGCCAGACTGAGCTAGAGAGACAGAAAGAGACATAAGAGAGATAGAGGGAGACAGATGGGGGGGGGGACTGAAGGCTGAGGTGAGGACAAAGAGTAGAAGGGAGGGGGATGCAGGGGGAGGGAGGAAGGGAAGGAGGAGGAGAGGGAGAAGAGAGGGGATCCCAAGGGAGAAATGAGGATGAGGGGAGCAAGGAGGAAGGTGGAGGAGTGCAGATTGTGCCAAGAGAGATTGGAAAGGGGAAAGAGAAGCAGGGAAGAGGTAAAGAGAGAGACAGATGGGAGAATAACAGGGGGAAGAGGGAGGTGAGCATGAGTAATAGAGGGGAATAGGAAAGAGAAATTGAGAGGGAATGGAGAAGAGAGAGAGAGAAGGGGGTAGGGAGAGAGAGAGGGAAGGAAGGGGAAGAGATGGGGTCTCACAGGGGTGAGGAGAGACCAGGCAAGATGAGGGCTGGGTTTCTGGGGTGGGTAGAGAGAGAGAAGAGCCTGGAGAAGCCATCAGGCACTGGGTCAGGAAAGCCAAGAGTGGGGCAAGTACAAAGAAAGCAAGGGCAGAAGTATCCTGCGCCACAGACATGGGGAGGGTGAGGACCAGGATGAGAATGGGAGGCTGTGGCTCTGCTCTCCTTGTACTGCCTGTCTCCCTTGCTTGGAGACTCTGCTGTACCAGCCACCTGGCCTCCTGGCTCTTTCTTGATCTTATCATGTAGCCTCCTGCCCTAGGACCTTTGCATAGATTGTTCCCTCTGCCTGGAATGCTCTTCCCCCAGATATCCACATGGCTCACCCCTTTGCTTCCTTCAGGATGTTTAAATGTCTCCTCAGCAAGACATAGGCTGATTACCCACTTACAGAGTGTAGCCCATTCTGCGCACCCCCCCCCCCGCCCCACCTCTGTCACCATGGCCCTTAGCTTGTGTTATATACCACCTTATACTATAACAGGAATCATTTCACATGTGTATTGTCCATTTCATCCCACTAGAATACACGTTTCATGAAGGCAGTGATTTCGGTGTTGTTAGGTAATTGTTGAATCCCCAGTACCAAGGACAGTGCTGGCATACAGTAGGAGCTCAGTAAATATTTGTTGAATGGATAAGTGCTATTGTGTTGAGTGTGGACAGTCTCTGAAAATTATATAAAGAATTAATGAAACAAACCCCTGATGTGACTGTATTTTAGTGATTTACTTCTTGGCAAAGTGGAGAACAGAAAATTCTGATCGCTGGAGGGTTCTGTTCAGTTGAGCTTTGATGAAGAAGACTTTAGCTAATAAGTTAATTCAAGAGTTTAAGGGTCTTAAGACAAGCTCATTGGGTAAACATAAACCTCTTTTTCTTGATGCCTCATTTTCTCTAGAAGGGTGAGTTGGCTGTGCAGTGGTTGTCAACAGCGACAGCTGGACGTTAGCTGCTGAAGGGGGTGGTAGGTCATGGGGATGACGAGACCTGTAGAAAGGGACAAGGACAGAAATGTGTGGTTTTTTCACGGACCGTTGTTTTTTGTTTGTTTACTTGTTTGTGGCCAGAGTACAAGGGGTATTGCATCTGATTTTTAGGGAACTTTAAACCAGCTTAGATATACGTGTTATATCTGTATAACTCCCAAGTCGAAATCAGAATAGAGTATTTTTGAAGGGCTTATAAAGAAAGCATGTGCTTCCTCTGGAAAACTTAAATTGGTACATCACTCAAATACTTCAGTACCCGTGGATTTAGAGAGGTTTGAGAAAAAGATCCCCAGTAGTCTTTCAACGCATTGTTCATATATGGGAACAACCCTCTAATTGCAGTTGGTTGGGCTAAATGTGTGTGAAAAAAGATATTGTCATCTCGTTTGTCTGGAATAGATTGAATTTCCTTGAACACTCAGGCATATCTGTCTTTAAGATAATTTAAAAATCACTCTAGGTGATTAACAGCATCCTCGTCTCCATCCTGAAACCTATGGATTCCTGGAAAGCTGGTGCACCCTCATCCCCATTTGGACCTTAATTTTCCTTAGCAGGCTGCCTTGTGGGAAAGACTGCTTTAATGTTTTGGTACCATAATTGCCTTTATTTAAATGTTTCCTTGTTAAAGGTGGTTAAAGCAGCTGTCCCTGTTACGAGTTTTGATTTTTCGGAGTTCTTTTTTCCCAGGGGGAGCGGCCACAGCAGGTCCTATCTGGTGGTGAGTGGCTGTCATGATCTCGACAGCACCACTCTACAGCGGCGTGCACAACTGGACCAGTTCTGACCGGATTCGCATGTGTGGCATCAACGAGGAGAGGTGAGGAGGCTGGGAAGGTAGCTGTTGCTGGCTTCCAGTGAGCGGTACCTACTCACCAGAGGGACAGCTGCAGCACTCCCTGGGAGGGACCCTGGGGAAGAGGCTTTGGTTGCTAATTTTCCTGAGATGGGTTGGGGCTGGGACTGTGTCAGTGGCCTGCCTTGCCATGACATTCCTGTTCAGATGAAGGTGAGGAGGCCAGCAGATGACCTTTGTCCAACTAACATTTGTCTACTCATTAAGAACTGTCAGATTGTGGAGTGAGGGGAAGCTCAGAAGATTGCAATTTTTATTTGCTGCATCCATGTTCGGTGCTCAAGGATACGCATAAGATATTTTTGGTCCTTGATCTAAGCCTGGAAGAAAGACAGTTTTATTATTCAGCTGTATACTGGGAACTGTTAGTGGGTATTCTGGTGATCAGCGCTTTCCTGCCTCATGAGGCTAATGATGATTCGCAGTGAGATCCTTATGAAGTATCTCAGGAAGATCAAACGGCTTAATGTAGTTGTCATACGAAATTGAGAATTGGTGATACGTGTTTGTCTTAAATTTTCTGTTCACCAAAATGTTTGGTTGACCAAACTATGCCCTTTACTGATCACTCTCCATAGGAAGGACACTCAAAATGGCCTTCAGATTTTATATTTGACTTTCGTGACCCTGGGACAAAGACAGAGACGTGTGATAGTTGCAGTGCCTCTCTCATTTTTAGAAAAGCCAGGCTTGCTGGTGTTTAGCTGTTGTTTCAATCCATCAACTGTATAAATCCAAATACATCAGAGGCTCCTGGGTGGCTCAGTCGGTTAAGCAACCGACTTCGGCTCAGGTCATGATCTCACAGTCTGTGAGTTCGAGCCCCACGTCGGGCTCTGTGCTGACAGCTCAGAGCCTGGAGCCTGCTTCAGATTCTGTGTCTCCCTCTCTCTCTGACCCTCCCTCGTTCATGCTCTCTCTCTGTCTCAAAAATAAATAAACATTAAAAAAATAAATAAATCCAAATACATCAGATCAATCCCCTAGAATAAAGAACAATATGGCTTTTCCTAGGATTCAAATCTGGTGTCTCCTTGGGTAAATCTTGGGAGTGTGTGCAATGGGTGTGTGTGCATGTGGGGGAATGTTGGTAATTTCGAAGGGTAAAGGAATGGACGTCTTTGTGTGTATCTTCTTTTTTCTTCTGCTCTTAACAGAACTATATACTTGTCTTAGGTTCAGGTTAGGAGAATAGACCTTTTTATTTTTTTTTAAAGCCATTAGTGCCTAATAGTTTAATGTTCTCTATGCTGAGGAACAAGTTAGAGATGGACTTAAAAGGAATTTAATTTTAGAATGTAAGTTAGGACTAAGGAAAATAAGACAAAATCCCTCTCAGATCTGCATTAGAAAGATATTTTCCTTTGGGTGTGAAGTATGTCCTTAGATACTTACTAAGAGATGAACTGGGGGAAGGAGGGTGGTGGTATCGATTTGTATAAGCATTCACTGGCAACTCGTTATAAGTAGTTGAGCCTTGGAGGCAGAGATTTGGACTAGAGCCTTTAAAAAATCAGTGGACAAGTTACCTTGCTTCACTGTCCATGCTAAATCCCTGCTGAGAAAGGAACAGGAAGTGAGTCCCAAACCTGACTTTCCCTCTTTATGGACCTTTCTTGGGATGTTACATTACCAAATATGCCTAGTGGTTAAGATGACCTTTTAAGCATTGTCACTTCTGATCTCATCTACCCTTTACTGTCACCTTCCTCTACAGTCTAGGCCATGCTACAGCTGATTTCCAAAATGGTATCCCACCTTATTTAAAAATCATCTTCCTCAGCCCTTTACAAATGGTAGAACTTAGAAATTTTGGGTGTAAAGCTGCACGTGGGGGCTAACTCTTAAAATTGTTTGAGAAACCTGACCAGCTTCATCAGATGCAGTTGAGGACTGTGAGAACAGGGGCAGGGCCCTTCTGGGAGCCCCAGACGGCTGACTCTAGTCAAACCTCTGGCTGACTCTCTGTTTTCTTGCTCGCTTGCTTTCTGTCTTGTATCCATTCATTCCTTCATTCAACAAACATTTGTTAAATCCAGCAAGAGCAAACCAACAGTCATGGGACACTGATGGTGAGTGCTATAGAGAGGCATGTACAGGTCCTGTGGGAGTCTAGATGCAAGAATGGCAGACTTCCTGGGGGAATAAGGGAGGGCTTCCCAGAGGCAGTGACATCTGGGCAGGGGCTTGAGGGTTGAGTAGGAGTTTGAGGTGAGGGTTGATATTTCCCACATGGTGTGTTTCAGGAAGACCCTGGCTGGAATGCAGGTGGTCTTGGGGTGTGCTGGGACTCAGGCAGGGAAAGTCTGCAGGGGATAGAATCTAAGGGGCCTGATGTGTATGGTGTGGTCAGGGCCCAGTGGAAACTGAAAAAGATCTGGTTGGACAGTGGTGCTAGCCCTTAATAGTTAGGAAAACAGCCCTGAAAGGTTATGGCCATTTCTGGTTTAAGTTCAACAGAGCCTTAAGCACAATCGCCCAGGGACATCTCTGTTGGGAAGAAATGGTGGGATTGATTTTCAGTCCTGATTGAAGCCTGCTTTGACCCCTGCCCCCTCCTCCCTGCTGCCTGTACTCTCCTAACCTTGCCTGGTTGACCCACTTCTCTTTGTGCACCCCTCCCCTGCAAGCTATTCCTGTCCCAGGCTCTTCTCTCCATGGAGCGATTTAATGTTTGCTTAGCTTTGCACACCCCTCTCCTCTGAGGATTTGAAATGTGGCCACACAACATTTTCCCAGAGCCTCAGGGACTGGTACTCAGGCATGGGTATGGCTGGAGTGGCCAGGACTGCTGCTTCCACTGCTGCTGCCACCCCCAGAGTCTCTGGGCTTGCAGGCTGGCTCTGCTGGCGTCTGGTGGCTGTCTTTGAGGGCGGGGTTCCTGCATTCAAGGTGATTTTATCCGGGGGTGGGAGTCCAGCAAGGGCAGGGGGTTGATATGCAGCTAGATCCCCTTTGTTTGGTTGGGAGCCCCTGCAGGTGGGGTCCCCAGCCCCTCAGGTGGGGTTGGCAAGGGGGAGGGCAATGCTGCTTGTTTCCCTTTGCCACCGTCCTCCTTCCAAAACCATCACTGGCCAGTCCAGTTGGAATATGCTTCTTCCTGGCCCAAGGCTGGGAGTATAGGGCTTGCTTTTCTGGTCTCCCAGGAGCTAATGTCAAAGTATGTTTTCCCTTTCCTCCAGGGCCCCCTTCCTCCCCTTCCTCGAGACCCCTGACTGCATCTCCAGCCCTTGCCTGTCCTTACACTCATTTCTGTTTGTCACCAGCAGTCATTGCCAGCAGTGGAACTCTCCCACTTCTGCCAGCCTAGTTACGTTTTAATGGGACCAGACAGACATTTCCCCCTGGTTAGCCCCTTCTGGAGCCCTGAAACAATGGGAAGAGGACTGTGGTGATCTCCCTTGCCTTTTTAGCTTCTCTTGTCCCAGGTACAATTTTGGAGTCCATCACCAGTGCCCTGTTCCAGTGAGAGGGAGGGAGTTAGCAGGACCCTCCCCATTTTTGTGGGGGTTGGCTACAGGCTCCCTGACTGTCCTAGGCTAGGGTGGCTGGTGAGGCAGATGCTGGCTTCTTCCTAGGCTGTTGGAGAGCTGAGGGCAAAGATGCAAGGTGGCCCACCTCCCCAGAGGCACACAGAGCGTTCCTGTGCTTTTCCCCATTGGAGCTTTATTCTTGCACCCAGACCTTCCACTCAGCCACTCACCTGGGCTCTTGCCCCATTAGTGTCTTCCCTAGGGCAGAGAGTGACTCTCCTCAAAAAACTAAATTTCTAGTGGGTATTTGTCCTGTCTTGAACTTCACCTTGTAGTCTTAAGTTTATTTTAAGAGAGAAAGAGAAGCCCAATCAGGCTTCTTGCTGTCAGCTCAGAGCCCACTGTGGGGCTCGATCTCATGAACCATGACATCATGATCCGAGCCAAAACCAAGAGTCAGATGCTTAACTGACTGAGCCACCCACGTGCCCCTATTTTCTAAGATTCTTACTCAAAATCTACAGAAGACTTTTTGAGTAGATTGGAGTTCAGTTAGGTTTTTCTCCTTTGGGACTGAGCTCTCTGGTGTTCAGCCCTTTCCTTTGCAATGTACCAACTTGAATTTGGAGTCTGTGGCCTTGCAGGCCACCCTTTGGGATGAGAGTGGATGAAGGAGGAGTGGGGAGCTGGCAGGCATGGCGTGCAGGCAAGGATAGAAATGTAGGAGGGCAGGTGCTGGCTGGAGTTTGGTGGTGCTTTAGAAAAGGGGAAGAGGTGCCCCAGAGGGAAAGAAGTCATGCCCTTGAAATGCCCCTCAGCACCCAGTGACCTGGTGGCCTCGCGCCCTAATAAATGTGTATCTGCTCTAGGCAACCCCATCGGGTGAATAGGTGATGATTCAAATTTAGAACATGACACACAATGGAGGTGGTTATTTGTTTTAGAAAAGGATTACCCTTATGATACCAGCAGCCAACTTCCCTTATAGACTTAAAATAAGAGTGTACTTAAGAGAAAACTGGTTTGCATGCCTTTTGAGATCTTCTGTGATTCATCTCTCCCCTTTTGGCAATGCCCAATACGTGCCGGACGATCACCTTGATGGGTAAGCTCTGGGGACAAAGCAAAGGTGCTGGGCTGTCCTCCACACTCCTGGTGAGAGCCCCAGAAAAAAAAGGATACATAGCCCAAAGAGGGGAGTCTAGTCAGATTGGGCTCCTTTACAAGAATTTGCAAAGCTGGGCATGCAGGCTCCGGCTTGTGACTTCAACCCCTCCAGTTGCTTGTAATGTCCTCCCAGCCACCAAGAGAAGTAGGACAGGAAGGTTTTATGGGAACCCAGGCAGGCAGGAGGTGTTCTGCCGAAGGTGGTGTTGGCCCAAAGGCTAGGCCTCATGGCTCTTCTCTGGTTGTGTCTCCCATGCTAGAAGAGCACCTCTTTCTGATGAGGAGTCCACGACAGGTGACTGCCAGCGGTTTGGATCTCAGGAGTTTTGTGTCAGCAGCAGTTTTTCCAAGGTAAGGGGCCATGTGAAGCCACATGTCGCCCGCCAAAGGGCGGAGCCAAACTGCCCCGGGCAACATGCCCAGTCTGCCATCCCAAGAAGGGGGGCAGGAAGGAACAGGGTATTTCCCAGGACTTGCCGTATGTGAGACAGAAATTGGCCAGCTGCTCTTTGCCTCTGCCGAGACCCGGTTGGTCGAGTTGCAAAGAGGACCAGCAGTCGCTTCTCCCGGGCCTCGGGACACTTGCGCCATCCGCAGAGAGCTAGCTAAGACGGGCACGCTGCTCTGTCGTTGCAGGTGGAGCTCACAGCAGTTGGAAGTGGCAGCAATGCCCGGGGGGCAGACCCAGATGGCAATGCAGCAGAAAAACTTGGGCACAAGTCAGAAGACAAGCCTGATGACCCCCAGCCAAAAATGGACTATGCTGGGAGCGTGGCGGAGGCTGAGGGCCTATTGGTGCCACTGAGCAGCCCCGGAGACGGGCTCAAGCTTACCACTCCCGACAGTGCCGACGCTGCCAACAGCAGGGCTGACTGCTCCTGGGCTCCCCTCGGCACCCAAATGAGCAAACAAACAGACTGCTCAGCAGCTGGGGTGAAGGCTTTGGACTCTCGGCACGGTGTTGGGGAGAAGAATACTTTCATTCTGGCAACTCTGGGGACTGGAGTCCCTGTGGAGGGAACCCTGCCTCTGGTCCCCACTAACTTTAGTCCGCTGCCAGCCCCCATCTGCCCCCCCGCTCCCAGTTCAGCTTCCGTCCCCCCGTCTGTTCCAGATCCATTCCAGGTTCCCCTCTCCGTCCCCACCCCGGTGCCCCACTCTGGGCTTGTTCCCGTCCAGGTCGCCACCTCAGTTCCAGCCCCGTCCCCTCCCTTAGCACCAGTCCCAGCTCTGGCTCCAGCGCCGCCGTCGGTGCCCACACTCATCTCTGATTCGAACCCCCTTTCGGTTTCAGCCTCTGTCTTGGTGCCTGTGCCAGCTTCTGCTCCCCCCTCAGGTCCGGTCCCCCTGTCGGCTCCAGCCCCTACCCCCCTCTCGGTCCCAGTTTCGGCTCCTCCCTTGGCTCTGATCCAGGCCCCTGTGCCCCCATCAGCTCCAACCCTGGTCCTCACTCCTGTCCCCACTCCAGTTCTGGCCCCCATGCCGGCGTCCACACCTCCGGCAGCTCCCGCCCCTCCGTCGGTGCCGATGCCCACCCCAACCCCATCTTCTGGCCCACCCTCCACCCCCACCCTCATTCCTGCCTTTGCTCCCACGCCAGTGCCTGCGCCCACCCCAGCCCCAATATTCACTCCAGCCCCCACGCCCATGCCAGCCGCCACACCGGCTGCCATTCCCACCTCTGCACCAATCCCAGCCTCCTTTAGTTTGAGCCGAGTATGTTTTCCTGCAGCTCAGGCACCAGCTATGCAAAAAGTACCCCTGTCCTTTCAGCCAGGGACAGTACTGACCCCGAGCCAGCCGCTGGTATATATCCCACCTCCGAGCTGTGGGCAGCCGCTCAGTATGGCCACGCTGCCAACCACTCTGGGAGTCTCCTCCACTCTCACACTCCCTGTCCTGCCTTCATACCTTCAGGACAGGTGTCTCCCTGGTGTGCTGGCCTCCCCAGAGCTACGGTCTTACCCATATGCATTTTCTGTTGCCCGGCCTCTGACTTCAGATTCCAAGCTGGTCTCTCTGGAGGTGAACAGGCTTCCCTGTGCTTCCCCATCCAGCAGCACCAGCACCCAGTCTGCACCCGATGGGGTCCCCGGGCCTTTGGCAGATACTTCCCTCTCTACTGCTTCTGCCAAGGTGCTTCCAACCCCACAGCCTTTGCTGCCAGCCCCCAGCGTGAGCTCAGCCCCGCCACACCCTGCCAAGATGACAGGTGGTGCCGAGCAGCAAACAGAAGGGACTTCCGTCACCTTCTCTCCCCTCAAGTCACCTCCACAGCTGGAGCGAGAGATGGCATCTCCACCTGAGTGCAGTGAGATGCCCCTCGACCTCTCCTCCAAGTCCAACCGCCAGAAGCTTCCATTGCCCAACCAACGCAAGACACCTCCCATGCCCGTATTGACCCCTGTGCACACCAGCAGCAAGGCCCTCCTCTCCACAGTTTTGTCTAGGTCTCAGCGCACAACCCAGGCTGCCGGTAGCAATGTCACCTCCTGCCTGGGCTCTACTTCCTCGCCCTTTGTCATCTTTCCCGACATCGTGAGGAATGGGGACCCAAGCACCTGGGTGAAGAACTCGACTGCGCTGATCAGCACCATTCCTGGCACCTATGTGGGAGTGGCCAACCCAGTGCCTGCATCCCTGCTGCTGAACAAAGACCCTAACTTGGGCCTCAACCGAGACCCCCGCCATCTCCCCAAGCAGGAGCCCATCTCCATCATTGATCAAGGAGAACCCAAGAGCACTGGTGCCCCCTGTGGCAAGAAGGGCAGCCAGGCTGGGACTGAGGGACAGTCAAGCACAGTCAAACGTTACACGCCAGCCCGCATTGCCCCCGGGCTGCCGGGGTGCCAAACCAAGGAGCTCTCTCTGTGGAAGCCCACGGGGCCAGCAAATATTTACCCACGGTGTTCAGTTAATGGGAAACCCACCAGCACCCAGGTCCTGCCTGTTGGCTGGTCACCATACCACCAAACGTCTCTGCTTTCCATTGGCATTTCCAGTGCCGGGCAGCTGACGCCCAGTCAGGGGGTGCCCATCAGGCCCACCAGCGTTGTTTCTGAGTTTTCTGGTGTGTCACCTCTCAGCCCCAGTGAAGCTGTGCATGGACTTCCAGAGGGGCAGCCACGGCCTGGAGGCCCCTTTGCTCCAGAGCAGGACACTGGCACAAAGAACAAAACTTGCCGGATTGCTGCCAAGCCTTACGAAGAACAAGTCAACCCTGTCCTCCTGACTCTCAGCCCTCAGACAGGGACCTTGGCACTGTCTGTCCAGCCTAGCAGTGGGGACATAAAAGTGAATCAGGGGCCTGAGGAATCCGAGAGCCACCTCTGTCCTGACAGCACTCCTAAGATGGAAGGTCCCCAGGGGGCTTGTGGCCTGAAGCTGGCAGGAGATACGAAGCCTAAAAACCAAGTGCTGGCCACCTACATGTCCCACGAGCTGGTCCTGGCCACCCCCCAGAACCTGCACAAGATGCCCGAGCTGCCTTTGCTACCTCATGACAGCCGCCCCAAGGAGCTCATCATGGATGTGGTCCCGAGCAGCAAGAGGGGCTCCGGCACAGAGCTTTCACAGCTTGGAAGTCAGGTGGACCTGGGGCGGGTGAAAATGGAGAAGGTGGATGGTGACGTCGTCTTCAATTTAGCCACCTGCTTCCGCACCGATGGCCTCCCAGCAGCTCCCCAGAGGGGCCAAGCTGAAGTTCGGAATAAGGCTGGGCAGGCTCGAGTGAAACAGGAAAGCGTGGGTGTCTTTGCCTGCAAGAACAAGTGGCAGCCAGACTCAGTGGTGACCGATGGGGTGACCGAATCTCTGCCGCCCAAGAAGATGAAGTTTGGCAAAGAGAAGGATGCTGAGGAGCAGCAGCCACAAACCAAGGTCATAGTCCGGAGTTCCCATGGACCCAAGGTGAGTTCTGGGCTGAGGTCGAGGGCAGGGCCGGGACACCAGAGGTCTGCTTTGTCCTGCAGATGTCAGCCTCCCATGGCAGTGTTCTTGAGAAGCTCTGTGAACTGAAGGCTTGTGTAAAGGCTTGGAAGGCTTGTGTAAAGTGAATAATGACCTGCTGTCCCCTTTCTAAGTCACACTCCCCATATATGGTGTTTTAGTGTCAGGAGGGGCTGGTTTGTATTTTATAGGATGTGGGAAATGATTTGGTCCCCGAGGCCAGGGAAGCCATTGTCCCACATGAGGTTGGAGAGCAGGAGAAGGGATTGATGAGGGAAATCAATTGATAACAGGCTCTTCCACACATAACCATTCTTCCTTTTCCTTTTCTGAGATGACTGCTGGCCTTGAGAACTAGAGATTCTCAAGGGGAGGGAAGGGGCCTTGGACAGAGTTGTTCTCTGCACCGCTGGGGGTGCCTGCTTAGGATTAGGCTGGGAGTTTTGTGGCGCCGGAGCCAATTCCAATTCAGCTTCTGGGCTCATCTGCCAGTTTCCTACCTGCCCAGTGCTTGGTGGGAGGGGCAGCTTCAGGTTTCAACCCATCGGGAATGTGGTTTGCAAGGCAGGTGGGTGTCTGCTTCTGGGTTCTTCATGGTGGCAGGGTTCTAGGCAAAAAGATGGGTCAAGACGATTCCATTTCAATCCAGTGGTACTCCAGAGGGGATCCAAAGGCTGCTGGTGATCCAGGGAAATTCTTGAAGCACTTGAAGATAATGCTTCTCAAAAATATGGAGCAATTTAAGGGTGCCTGGCTGGCTCAGTCAGAAGACCATGTGACTCTCGATTTCAGGATCAGGAGTTCAAGCTCCATGTTGGATGTACAGATTATTTAAATAAATAAATAAACTTTTAAAAAAATATGGAGTGATTTCAAGTTATGTTAAGAAGCCTTCAAACTGAATGTTGATACACACTAATGAACAGATTTCTAGCCAGAGTGCCATTAATTTGGGTTTGTGGCAGAAGCTCTTAGTCTTTTTTGGACCATAAAGCATTTTGAGAAGCTGCTAAGACCCTGTTCACAGAAAATGACCTCGGAATTTTGCCAGTAATTTCAAGTTCTTGGACCCATCCCCTCAACAAAGCCAGCCCATGGGCTCTAAATTAAGAACCCCAGGGATAGAGCTTAGGTGGGTTTTCTCAGTGACTTCACAACCACTTCTGTGTGGCAAACATGCCAAGTAGGAGCACAGGTCATGACATAGTAGAGCATATGTATAGCATTTACTCAGGTAGCTGTGATTTGCCCTTGGTAGTAATAAGAAGAATTTAGGGACACCTGGGTAGCTTAGTCAGTTAAGTGTCCAACTCTTGATTTTGGCTCAGGTCATGATCTCACAGTTGGTGAGATCGAGACCTATGTCAGACTCCACACTGAGAGCGCAGATCCCGCTTGGGATTCTTCCTCTCCCTTTCTCTGTGCCCCTCCCCTGCTCATGTGTGTGTGCTTGCTTGCTCTTTCTTTCTTTCTCTCTCTCTCTCTCTCTCTCTCTCTCTCTCTCAAAGTAAATAAATAAAAGTTTAAAAAAGAACATTAGGGGTACCTGGGTGGCTTAGTTGGTTAAATGTCTGGACTTCAGCTCAGGTCATGATCTCACAGCTTGTGAGTTCCAGCCCCACGTCTGGCTCTGTGCTGACAGCTCAAGAACCTGGAGTCTGCTTCAGGTTCTGTGTCTCTCTTTCTCTCTCTGCCCCTTTCTCTCTCTCTCTCTCTCTCTCTCTCTCTCTCTCTCTCAAAAATAAATAAACATTAAAATATTTTAAAATGTTATTAAAAAAAGAACAGTAATTCTTGTCATTATATGTACTATACACAACATACCAAATGCTTTCTACAGATGTCATCTAACTTAGTCCTTACAATAACCCTATGAGGTGAATGCTATACCCAATTTACAGATAGGAACATGAAGGAAACAGACTGAGTGGGTAAGTTACCCAAAGTGACACAGCTACTAATTGGTAGAGCTAGAACTCAAACTCCAGTCATTGGCTCCAAAGTTCATGTTCATCTTCAGCTCTGCCACACTATCTTCTCTCCTTATGTGTAACTGTTTCAGTAACCATTGGCAAATGTTTGTTGAGTGATTGCTACATGCCAGTCCCTCCCAGGCACTGAGCTACATCTTCAGGAGGGTGGTGCAGCCTTTTGGTGAGGAGTATCGTTTCTGGAACCAGGCACAGTGCCCGAGTTTAAGTCTTGGTCCTACTTTTCCCTAACTATGTGGTTTCAGTCAAATGACTTAATTTCTCTGGCCCTCAGTTTCTTCATCTGTACAATGAGACAATAATAGTATGTCCTCATAAGGGTGTGTAAAGATTAAATGAGGTGATGTTCTGAAATATCCAGAATAGGCAAATTTATAGGGACAGAAAGTAGAATAGTGGTTGTCTAAGGTTGGAGGAGATGGGGAAATGGGTATGGGGTTTCCATTTGGGGTAATGAAAAAGTTCTGGAACTAGGTGATGGTTACATGACTCTGTGACTACTAAAAACCATTGAATTGTAAACTTAATCAAATGAATTGTATGATATATCTGAATAAATTACCTGTCAATAATGTTGTTGTTAAAAAAAAAGAGTAAATGAGGTGACATATTTGAATGCTTAGAACAGTGCCTAGCACATAGTAAGTAAGTGTTCGGTAAGTGTTTGTGGATGCTATTGTTATTGTTAGTGTTACCAACAAAATAGATACGGCTCCTGCTCTCATGGAGCTTATGTCTTGCAAGAGACCTGATGACAGGCTGGCACTGCCCCTGACTATATTAGATGAATAGTTCATTGGGTCCACTGACAGATACCCAGGACAGAGAATAAAGTTACAAGATCCGGGGCCTTGTAGCAGCCCTTAGCAGCTTCCTATAATGATTTATGAAACTTCCACTTTGAGGGGAGAGTAAATAACTCAGATCTTTATTTTCTTGTCTTCCATTTTCCTGAAAAAGAAACTGTTGATAAGCAAAGTAAGATCAGGGCTTAATTCAAAACAGCCCCTGTCAGGGTATGGCTGAGAATTAGAATAGTGTCCTGTCTTCTATACCACCTGCCCTAGGGCCTCATGGAATTCTGAAGGGCTGGCTGAATCATCAGCAAAGGAAGAGTTCTGCTTCATCTGGTGCTGGGTGTATTTTATTGTTTTCTCATCCTTTGGAAAATTCTTTGGAAAACCTTTCAAAACTCTGTTAACCAGAACATTCATCTTACACGGTCTCCCCATCCACCCAATTTTTTGCCTAAGTTGGAGCATGCAGTGTGTTTTTACTCTCAGTGCTGCCCTTGCAGAACTTACAGACAGAAATCCTTTCTAGATGTTCTGTTTTACTTGTTTTTGTCTGTCTTAGGAAATAAAAGTTAATGGTCTGCACTTGAAAGAGCCAGCTAAAAATGATATTCAGAAATAAATAGGACATGTTCAGATTTATGTGCATTTAACTTTATTCCCCCTGACTTAAAGTGATCTTTCTCTGGCCATTCCTAAAGGTGAGATTTTAAGCCAACAGTTCCCCATCTTTCTCTTTCCTCCCCAGTTCTTTTTTTGTCCTAGCACATTGGTTTGTAGGAACTAGCAGCAAGCAAAAGGGGGAAACTGAGACTTGACTTTTTAGCTCAGCCCTCTGCTGAGTAAGAAGCAGGAGTAGTTCTCTGGGTAGTAGGAGTCCCTGGAATTTGATGGGGAATGGTGACTCCCTGATGCTGGAGAATTGAGACACCCCCCAACACCGCAGAAAATGTTCTATTGATAAGACATCTGCCATCCCCGTAGCTGGGGCTATACAGTAATAACCTTCTAGAAGGTGGCATGTGAGTCGGCTTGGGGGAAAACAACCCTTCCTTTCTTCCTAGGGCCTGCTTTCGTTGTTAAAACGTTTTGCTTATTCCACACTCCCTGGATGCTAGAATACTGGAAATCCCTACCTTGCCCTATTTCTTGTTTGGTGACATGGAGAGACCTCAAAGCTTATGAGGATATATGGCTCTGTTAGGCTGAGAGAGCCCTTGCACTGTGTAAGCACGGCCATTGTGCCTATCGGAGAGAGCGGGCTGAGCAGAAAGAGTGGAGGACATGAGCAGGGAGGGAGAAGAGCAAGAGCTGCTGTGGAGAGGCCCAGGTGGGAGCCAAGAGCCCTAGGCCCCAGTCCCAGTTCCACCACTTTCTCACTGCAGGCACAAATGAGCTAATTTGTAGATTTGCCTGCTAAGTGGCAGTCACACCTGGGTCTGTGCGTTGCCCTGGACAAATTCGTGTAATGTCTTGTCTTGGAGCCTCAGTTTCCTTGTCTGTTCAATGGGGATGATATTAGCTTCTCAGTTTGGGGTTGTCAGGAAAATCATATCAAATAACAGAGAAGAGAACATTTTGAGATTTTGAAAGTGCTGCAGAGTGTAAAGTGGCATTATTAATACTGCCTCGGCCTTTTCATTGTCTTCCATAAGTATGGGGAGATTTGAATTGCTCCTGTGTCATGCCTTTCTTCTTGTCTTCGTTGAGTCTATTTTCTGGTATTAATTTACACATGGAAATAAACCATTTTTCTTGAGTCAGCCTGGGCTAAGAAATTGTTTTCAGTTGTTGGTAATAGTACCATTCGCATTGAAGTTATTTGACCAATGTAGTCAGTCACCCATCTTGCCGAAGAGGCATTTTTGTTTTCTGCCCGTCTCTATTGCGGTTTGGATCGACCTCACTTTTTTGCACCTTTCAAACTGACTTCAGGTGTTAATCCTGCTTATGAATGCAGACTCTGTAGACCTGTAAATACGATGGGGTGTGGATATCTATGGGGATTAGCTAGGGCACTGGATTCAGTCCAGAAAAGCCTCTGTAGCCCACTGTGGAAGGCAGCAGGCGGCCCCTTCCCCTGGCCCCCACCTGGGCAGCTCATGTCCATGTGTCCAACGGGGCACAGGACTTCCCATTGGGAAAGCTTTCTTAAGAAGCGAAACTGACCTCAGACCTGACTCTCTCTGCCTTTCCACAGTGCCGGAAGCCACCTAGTGACCCCCAGGAACCCACCAAGAAGAGCTCCAGGGGGGCTTCAGATTCAGGAAAAGAGCACAATAGAGTCAGGGTAAAGCACAAGCACCGGAAGCCAACAAAGCCGGATTCCCAGTCTCCAGGAAAACGAGCCGATGGCCATGAGGAAGGTAGGCTCCACAGGTCCTGGCCCCCTGGGCTGAGCTGCAGAGGGCTCCCTGGGGCAGGTTGGTGGTGGGAGGGGGGCGGTGGCGGATGGCTCTGGACTGCCCGGGAAAGTCCAGGGAAAGACTCCCTTGCTATGGAAGGGTGATGTAATTTACGCCTCTGAAATCAGAGGCAAGGGCGAAGGGAAAAGGGGCTTATTCTATTCCCCCTGGTGACTAGAATAAGGTACACTCTGAGGACCAAAGAAGTTGGTTTTCAGACAGACAAATGTCAGTCATACAATAGAGTAGCCAACCCATTACTCTGCAACAGGTCTAGGCTTAGAGAAGAAATGGGGTTCATGAAGATTGAGACCGAAACAGCTGGAGGGAGGTTCATTACACCTTTTTCTCTACCTTTGGCATATTTGAAAACTCCCATTATACAAATTTTAAAATTAATACCTAGCTAGCTAGCCAGAAGGGTTTATGGAAATCCTAAACCCTTTACTTAGGGACACACAGGATGTTTGGAGTATGGAAGCAAGTACTTGACTTGTACGCTCTGCCATTTCTAGTTTCTTGGTGCCCTCATGAGAGAGAGCTGCCCAAGTAGTGCCACGGGCAGTAGCATGTTTCCATGGCCTTGCCTGTCTGACATGACCGCCTCTTCCTAGTCTATTCTTCTATAGGAGTGTTCCTTTGTCCACTGTTCCCTGCTCCCATCTTCCTGCCTCGCTCAGTCCTCTAAGATCCATTGAGGTTGCCCTTCTCTGGCACCTGCTCCAGCTCACTATAACTTCGTGGAGGTATAGCAGCCCCATAGTCATGCAGGCAGGCAGACCTTCAACTTTCTGGCATGCTGGCAAATCGATTCTGTACACAGCCTTTTTTGGTGTCAGCAAAAATGACCGAACTCCCAGTTTTCAGACACCACTGGGAAGTGTTCCTTCTCTAAGAGATGTACATAGGTGATAGCATAAGGGGAGCTAACAAATGTGACCAGGAAAAACACACGACCCCCCCACCTTGATTCTTCATCTGAGCCCCTCTGGGGTGCTTTCAGTACTTTGACTCTGATTGTGATATTTCTGCCTTCTCCCCTGAAACCACACATCACTCCAGGTTCCTTGGAGAAGAAAGCAAAGAGCAGTTTCCGTGACTTCATCCCCGTTGTTCTGAGCACACGGACGCGCAGTCAGTCTGGTGAGTGAGTCTGAAGCCGTGGCCCATATTGGCATTTCTCTGAAAAAAGAGGTAGAAATCTGGTGGAGTGATTTCACCACTGGCCCAGGTGGAGAGTTGGGAATTTGGTTCACTGTGCTAAGATGCCCTGCTCCTTGCAGGGACAAGAAAGCCCAGGGTGGGGAGGGGGAGCATTGCCCACGATTTTAGGACCGTTTGCTTAGCTTTTCCAAATGGGATTTGACATCTCTGTTGGCAGCCGATGATGGAAAGAGGAAAGGCCTGTGTTGCTCAGGAAGACTGACTCCACGCTTGGGCCTTTCATGATTAGTGGAGCCAGTCTCAGGCACGGACATAGAACCTTTGGGCTTATTGCCCTATGTGACAGGCGTCAACAAAATTGGAAATGGTCATTGAGTTATCAGGGCTGGTAGAATCACATTTGGTCCCTGAATTTGTATTCAGCGTCTAAAAGAAGATAGCTGTTTCTAACTACCACTGTTGTCTGCTAGCCTCCATGTTGGTTCGTAGCCCTGGAAGTGGTTGCCCCGGTTCACCCATATTTCCATGCAAAGTGGATAGAATGGGAAAGCAGGGCACAGTGTAAACTCATCTATCTGACATTCTATTAACTGGCACTCAGCACATGGAGAACGCAGTGATAATTGGGGCTCATAATGACGGCCTGGAGGCCTCGCAAAATCCTGAAGTGTCTTCTGAATCATCAAAGAGTGATTACATTATGCCCAGTCCCGTTTTACTGTTAAACACATTGTACTGTATTTGATTCTTTGGAAATTGGTGATCTCTGTGTGATCTCTATGGTGATTCTGTATTAACCAGAATATTAGATTAACCAGAACACTTCGTTCCCTGCCTGGTCTGTATATGGAAAGTTTGCTGGATATTTGCTGTCTTTGAGCGGTCTGCCTGACTTGAAGCTTTGGTTAAGGGCTGCTTTCTTTGCCTCAAACCATTTCTTTCTTCTGCTAACCTCGCTTGTGTTTGGGGATTGTCGAGTTAATAGCGAATCTTTGGGAGAAAGATGATGGTGTCTCAGCTGTTTCTGAAGAAGATCGTCAGATCTGCTGTTGTGCTAAAACCAGGCCAATTTAGGGTTATACTTTTGTTGTTAGTAAAGTTGAAGGAAGGAGTGGGGATGAAAATGGTCTCTCACCAAGGGGGTGGGGTGGGGGAGGGCAGGAAAGGTACCCTCATGCTGGGGTGGTCAGGGATGAACCTGCTCAGTGGTGAGGAACAGCTGCAGTGGGGAGGGGGGTGGGCAGGGAGAGAGCTCCACCCCTAGACTCTTGGCCACTCAATAGGAAGTGGGGTCAATGTAAGGGAAGAGGGCCTGGCTGAGGAGTATCTGGGCGGGACTAACCCAGGCTGTGTCACAGGAAAGGGACTCCTTGCTTTGCTTTTCCTAAGACTCTTCTTTTGTGATGATTCTGCTTATCCAGGGTGGCTCTGTCAGAGAGATTGGTGGTCACATAGCGGGCAGGGGCGGGGGTGCCATGCTGATCTGCCCTCCCTCACCCGTCACTGAACCCTAATTTCCCAAAGGGCAGGGACCTGTGGCCCTCTCCTGCTCCTCACCTAATGCTTGGTGCCTTGTAAGCACGAAGTAAGAGTTTGTGCAATGAATTAAAGTCACAGCAACATGGATGAGAAAGGGCGTGTGTTTTGGATACTCGATATTTGTGTGGTATGTTGGACTCTGTAAAGTGCTTATGGGTGAATTATCTCATTTGAGCCTCAAAACAGTCTTTTGAGGCCAGTAAGGCAAAGAACAGTGTCCCCGTTTTATAGAGAAGGAAACAGAAGTGAATGAACTTTCCCAGAGCACACAGCTAATAACTGGCAGAGACTGAACTTGAACCCAGACCTTCAAGCTTCTAATCCAGGGCACTTGCTTCGACACCATACTCTTTGTCCTTTGAAGAGGTACCTGACCGTCCTCTGTACATCCCGTCCACAGGAAGCATCTGTAGCTCCTTTGCTGGTATGGCAGACAGTGACATGGGAAGCCAGGAGGTCTTCCCCACAGAGGAGGAAGAAGATGTGACCCCCACCCCAGCTAAGCGTCGAAAGGTGAGAAAGACCCAACGGGACACCCAGTATCGCAGCCACCATGCCCAGGACAAGACTCTCCTGAGCCAGGGCCGCCGGCACCTGTGGCGAGCCCGAGAAATGCCCTGGAGGACAGAGGCTGCCCGGCAAATGTGGGACACCAATGAGGAGGAGGAGGAAGATGAGGAGGAAGGCCTGGTGAAGAGGAAGAAGCGGAGACGACAGAAGAGCCGAAAATATCAGACTGGGGAGTACCTGACGGAGCAAGAAGAAGAGCAGCGGCGAAAAGGGAGAGCAGGTAAGGCTGGCTGGGGGCTGCTGCCCCAGTGAGCTGCTGTCACTCGTCCCCAAACCACAGTGACTTTGGCTTCTGGGGACCCTCGGGCATCCTGGGTGTTCCCACATCTGCATTCTCTTCGCCAGCCAAAAGCCTCTGCACCCCTAGAAACCTGGTGCTATGAGCTCCAGCTGCCAGAGGGGGTCACTCAACTCCAGTCCCCAGGTTTTGGCTTGGAGTTAAGATTGAATGAGTTTGGACTGACCTGCAGGTGAGCAGAGGGCATGAAGGCCTGGGCCCTCCAATTTCGTGTAAAAGTCTGAACCTGTGGGCAAGGCCACAGTGGCATCCTTGGCATGGGACAAGTTGAACCAGGGAGTTCCCGATTGGCTTGAGGGAGCTGGGTCTTGGGAGGCTGGGTTCTCCCTCCTAGAATCCTAGGTTCAAGAAGAAAGAGGCATTCATTGACTGCCTTTCCTGGGATACCTTCAGCCCCTTCACTAAAAAGAAGTACAAAGTTTCCTCAACTTAACAGAAGAACTTCAAGTAGAAGCGGGCACGACATTGCTTTCTCAATTAAAGCTACAAAGGTTATTAAGAGGCAGAGTGAAGCTTTGAGGTGACCTGAGGTGGCATCATTTTTGTTGGACCTGAGTTGGAAAAGCAGGCAGCCCAAGGAGAAAACCAGGCTCTCGTTGGCTACGTCACATGCTATAATATGTAATCATGGACTGTCACCAAGGCTAATATCAGTATGTTGTGCTAAGTACTGTTCCGGTCTATTTCTTTTTTCTTTTTTTTTTTTTTTTTTTTTTACAGGGGTTATGGGTGGGGGTGGGGGGTGGGCC
Source organism: Prionailurus bengalensis (assembly GCF_016509475.1). Taxonomy (NCBI): domain Eukaryota; kingdom Metazoa; phylum Chordata; class Mammalia; order Carnivora; family Felidae; genus Prionailurus; species Prionailurus bengalensis. The sequence goes on from NC_057361.1 coordinate 108,110,774, forward strand.
CATTTCTGTAGTGGATTTCCAGATGAGCAAGAAGCATATCTCTGGGTTCCATAAGAACATGTCTGTCTCTCACTGTCTTTCTCTGACTTCTGCCCTTGAAGCAACAACTGATTGTCTCTGATAAGGTATTTATCCTGAGCCGCTGGGAAACATCTACAGTCTCCCTGTTAGTGAACACTGAATACCTGCATTGTGACGGGCAGTAGATTCTGGGTTTACTGTAATGCAAAGGAGGCCAGCAGTCATTTCCGGCTCTGTTTAAGGAGAGATATATACGGTACCATCCCTACACTTCAGAGAGCAATTGAGCTAATTTTCCTCAACTATGTGAGAGAGTGGTGATAATTTTCCCCTTTTCTTGCTGGAGCCGTAAGGAATTGGTCAAGAAAGAAGTGTCAAACCGTTGGTCTCAGCCACTTGTGTTAGGATGAAGAAGAGCTTTTGTATCACCCAGTCTTCTCAGAGCTGGTTTCCTAGAAGATTGGGTGCTTCTTATGGAACCTACTGGCTTTGGAATCAGAAGGACCTTTGAGGTGATCTGGTCACATTTTCCACTCAAAGCAGAGATCTCTCTAGCACTGTTGACAATAGCCCTTACTTAAACACCTCTGGGAGTATGAAGAACACCACTTAGCAATGCATCTTATTTGATTTGGGGGCAGCTTTAGTTGTTGGAAAGTAGGTCATTCTCCCTCCATGCATGTGTCTAAGGGTGTTGAATTGAGGCTCTTGGCTTTGGCATATGGTTTGGTTACCTTCCTCCAGATCCAATGGTGACCTCTTCAGGAAGGGATTGCCTGGCAAATGTCTCTCTTCTCTGGAAAGCTCTGATTCCTCCTATTACTACCTTTCAGGTTGACATCAGAGAGTCAGGCAGAGGCCAAACTAGACAGGTCCCCTTACTTTTGTCTGAGTCTCATGACCTTCCCTTTTGTTCTGGACTTGGGTATCTCCCATCTTGACCTTCAGAGGGGATAGGAAGAGCCACTTCCACTCACACACCTGCTACTTCCATTCTCCGTTTCTTTCCTGCTACTGTGAGTTTCTTGCCCCACTACAACTGAATAAACTCCAGAGCCCTCCCTGCCCTGGGTAAATGGGTTAAGGGGCTGCTGCTTTTCCTGTGGCAGTAAATGCTATAATATGGCTTCCCTATGTTTTTTGAGGTCCTCCCTCATCAGGCACCATTCTCTTCCTTCCTCTTTTGCCTCAGCCCGGGCTTGTGGCATCAAAAGCCCTGGTTTAGAATGTTCTGGTTGGAATTGCCATTAGAAGCCATCTAACACCACAGTTCTTGGACAGGTGTGGGGACCCACTGGTGGCTCGGGGCTAGTTGGGAGAAAGGGGTAGTATGATAGCTGGCCTTCTAAGAGCCGTGCATCATCTATATGAGTAATTCCTCATGCTCTAGTGATGGCTCCCACATCTGGATTTGCCCTTGGTAATGTCACATGTGAGAGCACATGCCAGGGTCAAGGGAGACGAGTTAAGAACTCTTGGATCTTGCTCAACCCCCTTGTTTCACAAATTGGAGAAACTGAGGCTGCAGCTATTCATTTCCCAGACGTACTGATCTTTTGTCATGTACTGGGCATGGCGGTCAGTCCTGTGGGGGAAATAAAGAACACATGGGCATGGCTCTCCCTAAAGAACTTGCACTGAAATAATATGATAAGGACGCCTCACTCTTTATAATGCCTTTTAAAGGGGTTTTGCCTATGTTACTTCATTTAATTCTCCCACCAGCCCTCTGATGTGGAATATATTTTCTCTATTTTATGGACATAGAAACTGAGGCTCTGGGAGGTTGTGACTTGCCTCCAGCCAATTACACAGCTAGTGGTCAAGCCACATAACACTAATATTAGTTAAGAGGTAAGGGTAGACCCAATCTATACCCCCTATACATGGGCATTAGGACAGACCTACAGAGTGAGGCTGTTGTCAATGAAGTTCCCAGTGCCTCTCAGGGATCGGTGCTCTGGATCTGGAAAGAGCTGTCAAAATCACAACCACACTTTAAAAATTTTTTTAACATTTATTCATTTTTTTGAGAGGCAGAGTGAGATACAGAGTATGAGCAGGGATGGGGCAGAGAGAGAGGGAGACACAGAATCTGAAGCAGGCTCCAAGCTCTGAGCTGTCAGCACAGAACCCGATGCAGGGCTTGAACTCACAAACTGTGAGATCATGACCTGAGCTTAAGTCGAATGCCCAACTGACTGAGCCACCCAGGTGCCCCACACTTTTTTTTAAATGTTTATTCATCTTTGAAAGAGAGGGAAAAAGGCTGAGTGGGGAAGGGTCAGAGAGAGAGAGACAGAGGATCTGAAGCGGGCTCTGCGCTGAGACCAGAAAGCTCGATGTGGGGCTCGAACTCATGAACCGCAAGATTATGGCCTGAGCAGAAGTCAGATGCTTGACTGACTGAGCCACCCAGGTGCCCCACAACACTTTTTGAAGCTAGAAAGTACTTTATTTAGTGAGCTGTGGCTAGAATTAGAGATGCCGCCCAGGGTATTCCAGTGACTTGATTTCCAGCCAGGGAAGACAGCAGGTTTCTGCGACTGCCCACCAACTAAGTAGGCCTATGGCACCTTCTGGTTTCAGGGAGTTTCTGTGGCTTTGATCTTTGTGTCCTCAGAGGGTGACCAATCAGGCCATCAGGTGGATGAGCTGAAGCTATGAAGGGAGACAGCTCCATTTACTCCCTACCCGGGTGTGCTTCATAGTAGCTTAAGCAGAGCTGCTAAATTTGCTTTCATACTGGAATGGAGAAGGAGACAAAGAGGATGGGGGAGAAGCTGAAAAGAAAGTTGTAATTTGCTCTGGGTTATGGGGGAAATCCTTTTAAAATTACCCTCATAGTGAGTACAGCCAGATGGGCCGCCCCCTACTGGCAGGGCTAGGAGTCGTCACCTGCTTGGAGAGGGGAGACTCCGACGTTGAAGTATGGTGTCCATTTGAGAAGCATTTAGTGGAATCATCAGCACCACACTATCAGATACTGGTAGCTGATAGTTATACAACTTTGCACTGAGATTCTAACCCCCAAAGCCTCTGATTCATCTTAGAGGAAGGCATTGCTTTTATGTGTTCCATTTCCCTGACATCCATTCTTTCCTGTTTCTTGCCTTTAGATTTAAAGGCCCGTAAGCAGAAGACTTCCTCCCAAAGTTCGGAGCACCGCCTCAGAAACAGGAACCTTCTCTTGCCCAGCAAAGCCCAGGGGATCTCGGATTCACCAAATGGTTTCCTCCCGAATAACCTGGAGGAGCCAGCCTGCCTTGAGAATTCAGAAAAGCCATCAGGAAAACGAAAGTGCAAAACCAAGCACATGGCGAATGTCTCAGAAGAGGCAAAGGTGCGTTGGCAGCGAGGGGAGTTGGGGTAAGGGGAGCAGGCTAAGGCGGCAGACTTTCCACAGGCTCCTTGATGAATGGTCCTCTGAGTGAGTGGATGGAAAGGACCAAATTAACCCATATTTATTCCAGTATTTTGAACTAGTCCTAGAAGAATTGGGGGTTGCATTTGAAAAATGGGAACTAGGGGCTCAGTTGGTTAAGTGTCCAACTTCAGGTCATGATCTCACTGTTGGTGGGTTTGAGCCCCGCGTCGGGCTCCGTGCTGTCGGCTCAGAGCCTGGAGCCTGCTTCGGATTCTGTGTCTCCCCCTCTCTCTGTCTCTCTCTCTCTCTGTCTCTCTCTCTCTCTGTCTCTCTCTCTCTCTCTCTCTCTCTCTCAAAAATAAATAAACATTAGAAAAAAGAAAAATGGGAACTAAAGTTATAGCTAACAATAAGAGACTGCAAACTCTCAGGTTTGGCTCATGATGGCTTTTCTTCAACAATCCTTGGATCTCCTTTGAGTTAAGGAAGAGTTGAAGAATATGGCAGGATGTTAGCCTGAATAGCTTGTTAATATCCAATCAAGAAGCTTTTGTCTGGGCTTAACTCACTTGAAACCAATCAGAGAGCTTTCTGAATCAATCAAGGTAAAAAACAACTTGTAGAAGCAAGGATGTTGATATCTAGACAAAGGTTGCTTGAGGGTCGGGCTGAAGGAGCTCTAGCTGCCCTTCCCCACACCCAACTCCCCATTTTGTTTGCTTCTTGGGCACTCACCAATCAGTAGCCGGGCCAGCATTCTAGAACCCCTGTTCATAGTTGACATTTTTTTTGGTCTGATGTTCACAGCATTGGTTTTGAGTTCCACACTGTACCATTCGAAAAAAAATCACGTGGTCCTCGGTCCTCGGTGAGCTTTACATTTGAGAGAAGTGAAGGTCCAGGTTCAAATGTATACCCATAATATGTATTTGTCATTGGCAACCAAAAAAAGGGTTATATTGGGCTTGTTTGGTGGTTGTGACTTTAACAGCTCTTTCCAGCTTCATTCAGGGATCCCTGAGTGGCACTGACAGAAGGCGGGAGACCCAAGGGCTCATCTTCCCCTCCTTTCCCCTTCCCTCTCCCTCTCCTGGAATCTGGTTCCAGCTCAGACAAGGTACTCAAGCCTATTTCCTCATCTTTAAATTGGAGATGATACTCCATGTCCTTTCCATCTCACAAGGGTGCTTGGGGGAACAAAGGAGGCAACTGATGTAAAAGGCTTTGATAACCGTAAAGTGCTCTTTGAGGTTGGTATACATCCTCAAGCTTCAGGTCGAGGCAGGGATAAGAGGACAGAGTCACAGATTGGCAAGGTAGCAGTGACCATTCCCTCAGACCCCCAGAGGGGGCGGGGTAGGGGAAGGAATAAAGAAGTCTGGTCTGTGCTGAGTGCTATTCACGTGGTCGTCCTTAATTCCCACAGCGGCCATTAGAGGTAGGCACTGTTGTCTTCATCTTATGGTGAGGACACTAAGGCTCAGGAAGGTTAAAGGCCTTCCAGGAGGTTACTCAGTGGTCATGAGTGACAAAGTTGGGATGTGAAGCAGGCCTGACTGCCGCGGTTCTTACCATATGCCTCCACCCTGTGAATGGGTGGCTTCAGTCTGTACCCAGGAGACACCGGGGGAGGGGGTGGCCAGGCAGGGACACACTGCAACCCTGAGCAGCTCTGGTGAAAAGTGGGCATCCCCCTCCTCTTCCCTGCTCCTCCCCAGACACTCAGATGGCCCTGTCCCACACAAAGGTGACCAGCCGCCTGCCGGTCAGCAGCACATGCTGATACTTGTGCCTGGTTATTCTGCCTGGCAGTGTCTGCAGCAGTGTCCCTCCCAGAGAGGTTTTGCCCCTTCACAGGGCCTCCCTTTCTCCCTCCCGCCTTTCTTTCTCTCCCGGTCACCACCACCTGCTCTGATTACCCCCATGGCATGGTGCTTTGTAGTGAGAAACAAGGCAGGGGGAGGGCAGAGGATGCGCCTGCAACACTAAAGCTGGGGTATTGGCCAAAGGCTTCTTCACACAGGAGCTCCAAGCCAGGGAGGGGGAGGGGGCCCCCATTTGTTCTTGCTCCCCCCCCTGCTCAGGCAGCCTCCCTGGTCTCTGGCAGCTCTTGCCCCCAGAAGGAGAGTCACCCTTTGGCTCCTGGCTTGGCTTAGCAAAAACCTAGGCACTTTACCCAGAATCCTCCAGTATTGCTATTACATACCTCTACCCTCGTGGCCGTAGAGCAACACTCTCCACTCATAGCCAGTGCCTTCCTGCTAGTGACTGTACCTCTCTGCCCTTTTAGGATAGGGATGGATAGCAGCTCTGGTTGTCTCAGGATTTATCGGAGGAAACAAATGCCCTGGGCTCTGGTCTTTTCCCTGCTGCCATTCCTTTCCTGGCTTCAGGATTTTCTAGGCAACTTTTCTGTGTGCCCAGGGCCCTGCACATAGCTGGTTTGAATGTAGTCAACAAATGTCTGTTGTGATGATGTGTCCAGCCCTGACTTAAGTGCTGTAAGGAACAAAAGAGAAGATGACAATATGAACCCTGCCACCAAGCAACTTAAAACCTAGCAAGGGAGGCCAGACTTGTCCATGAAACAGTGGAAGGAGGTTAAAAGTCAAGCATTAGGCACCAGATTATTTGTTTCAGGCTAGGTGTTCTGGGTGTGCAGAGAAAGAAAGCTAGAGTAATGTAGAATGTTTTAGAAGACATAGGATTTCAGTGAGACCTTGATAATGCTCTAAGGGATTTGGCTAAGTGGTATGTATTAGTTATCTCTGGTGGTGTAACAGACTACCCTAAAACTTTGCAGCTCAACACAACAATAAATGTCCCACAGCTTCTGAGGGTCAGGAATTCATGAGCAGCTTAGCTGGGCCTGGCTTGGGGTCTCCCACAAGGTTGTAGTCAAGGTGTCAGCCAGGGGTCCATTACCCTGAAGGCTTGACTGGGGCTGGAGGATCTACTTCCAGGGTCACCCCCTCACACGGCTGGCAAATTGATGCTGGTTGTTGGCAGAAGGCCTCCTTTCCTTGCCCCATGGGCTTATCCAAAGGACTGCTTGAGTGTCCTCATGACACGGTGGCTGCTTTCCCCCAGAACAAGTGATCCAAAAGAGAGCAAGGCTGAAGCCACATTGTCTTTTAGGAAGTAGCCTTGGAAGTTACACACCATCATCTGCAATCTCCTAGTGGCTACGTAGAACAGCCCTGTCCGATGCAGGAAGGGGCTATGTATGAGCACAAACATCAGGAGGGATCATCAGGGGCCATCTTAGAATCTGATGAGGGCAAAGTCTGCCCTTTGGTCGCCCAGTGAGTCATATCCCTCCCACATGCAAGGTGTACCCATGTCTCCCAAGGCCCCCCAAAGTCTTGTCCAAATATGACATCAGTTCCCAGTTACAGTGTTTTTAAAATTTATTTATTTTGAGAGATAGAGAGCAGGGGAGGGGCAGGGAGACAGAGAGAGACAATTCTGAGCAGGTTCCACGTGGTCAGCAAAGAGCCCAATGTGGGGCTCAATCTCATGAACTGTGAGATCATGACCTGAGCTGAGATCAAGAGCCAGACGCTGAACCGACTAGCCACCCAGGCATCCCAGCATCAGCTCCCAGTTTAGAATCTCATCATCCAACTTAGGTTCAGGTGCAAATGAGGCTCCATGGGTCTGGTTCCTGAGTACAGTTCCTTGAACACATTTCCTCCCCATGTGAAGACCCCACAAGGGAGAAAGGGAGGCTCAGAGAGGTTGGGCCTTCACGCAGGTCTTGGCACTAGTAGGTGGCAGAGCCAAAACCCAGGTCTGTTTCACTCTTATCCCCGAGTGCTTTCCACCACCCAGGCTGAGCATGAATGTGATCTTGGGACTTGGTATGGAGGAAGGTGGAAAGAGGCTGGGGAAGGTTTGAAGGCAGGTTTTTGCAATAAGAGTGAAGGCCTTGGCCATTGTGCTTCCTCAGTCAAAGAAGTCTCCACTTCTCTTTACTCTCAGTTTGCTTATGCTTATTTAGAAGTAGGACTTATAAAAACCTCAACAAAGGGGGCTTGAGGCAGGTGAAGAGGGCATGCAGAGTGCTTGATGGAAGCTGGGATATATCCCCTCAATTTCTGATTTCTGAGCCCTTGGTCAATCATTGGTTTATGTGGTTGAGTATTTGAGCCCCTCAGCATCTGCACACTGGGTAGGAACTGGTGGGAGCCTGTGCTGATCCGGAACTGCATCTCTGGTTTCCAGGGCAAAGGTCGTTGGAGCCAGCAGAAGACGCGATCTCCCAAATCTCCCACCCCAGTGAAACCCACCGAACCATGCACACCCTCTAAGTCCCGAAGTGCCGGCCTGGAGGAGGCCTCCGAGTCACCTACAGCCCGGCAGATCCCCCCAGAGGCACGTCGGCTCATAGTGAACAAGAATGCAGGCGAGACCCTCCTGCAGCGGGCAGCACGTCTTGGCTATAAGGTAGGGAGCTCCCTGGCAGCAGGATGCCACTGCCCGAGCATCTGTGAAGAAACTTCTCCCCATTGGCTCTTCTGTGGCCTGGGCAGGGCTTTGTTTGGGGTTTCAACTTTGACTGGACTCCTTCTACTGCCCAGATGGCCTCTGGGGCCAGCTAGCAAGGTGTGTGGGAATGAAAGCTCATTTGAATATCAATTGGGAATGAAAATAATTGAAATGGTAACACAATATTGATAATCCAACACATTCCTAGGCCGGAAACGGGATTTTGATGTCTTGAATTTCCCTTTGTGCTGGCTCCCCCACTCAGAGAGAAACAGGGGTGATCATTGCTCACTCTTCATATTCTCCCTCGGCCCCCACTTTGGCTCCCAGTAGTGGAGAAGGCAGTAGTGTATGGGGGGGGGCAGGGCTGGGTTTCTCTACCATACACTACTTCCCTATGGGTTGGAAAGGAAGCTGGCATTTATTGAGCACCACTTTTGTCCTATTAACAGCTCTGATTTCTTCATATCATTTCATCTCACTGTTAACCTATGGAGGTAGGTTTTATTAGCCCCATTCTACACGTGAGAACATCAAGGCTTAGCAATGCGAAATGATGTGTCCCTTACTACTTCATGTGTATGAGCCTGAATTCTCACCAAGGTCTTTTTGATGCCCAAGTACCAGGGTAGGGTGGAAGCCTGACTCAGTGATCATAATTAAATTTTGTTGGACGTTTTTGTTGATACGAACTTCTTGACCATGTATCTTTGCCCACCACACCAATAGTTTCCTCAGGATTTGCTCTTAAGGGTGGAGCTGCTGGGTTATAGAGTAGACCCTGATTTTTTTTAAGGCTTCCAATACCTACAACTGACACATTTAAAGACAGCTGCACTCCCAGCCAGGCTGGTCAGCACAGGGGAACTGCCTTGAGAGTGCCCATCTTTCTTGAGTACCTAGTGTGGGGGCTGGGATAGGTGCTAAGGGAGAACTAAGGAAAAAAAGATGACCAACTCCTGTCCTCAAGTTTAACTTTGTACCTGGGGCCAAACTAGCAAATAGGAAACCATGGGAGAACTGACCAGGGCAGGAGCAGGCTGGGCAGCCTGTTGTGGGAGGGAGGGAGGAGGAGTCTGAGGCCTGGGAGAAGAGGTGAACGTCTGCACTGGTGAGGAGGGTATGGGGCCTTGTGCTCTTCTGGGTACGGCCAGCCTGATAGTTCCTATATCCAAGGGACAGCACCTCCAACACAGGCACATGGTCACTCACGTTCGCTCGCTTACTCACTCACTTCTAGTCAGCCAGCCTGCAAGCTAGCTGTCAGTCGGGATGCCTGGGTGGACCATGTTGCCAGGACCTGCCAGAGGGCTGATGATAGGCCACTGGTAGCCACTCTTCCCCTCAGAAGAAGGGTTGCCTCTCCCCTCCCCCTCAGCGTATTCACCAGATTCATCCCAGACTAGCTGGGATGCTTCCAGTCCTGGAGTCCCGCCTCTGGTCCTGTCGTGTAGCCCAGGGACGCTGCTCATTACTACGTGAATAAATGACTACGCAGGATTATACTCGGAGCAATCCTGATTTGAGGGGAGGGTAGAACTGAGTGCCCCAGCATAAACATCCAGGGCTAGTACTTAAAACAATTAAAGCCAGCATCCAGAGATAGTATTTAAACCAATTCTTCTTCCTTGTTCTCGAATCACTACCAGAGGCTGTGCTTGCCACCACATGTCTCATTTCTGTGGTCTGGTGCTGTCTTGCAAAGCCCCAAACTAGGGAACCAGTGCTCAGGGACTTGAGGCCTGAGAGTTCGACCTCATGGTGGGCAGTGAGCCTCCTCAGGACTTCACCCCAACAACCCACACCCAGATGAGTGAGTATCATTGGTCATAAGAAATGTCTCCCCGCTGCTAAGAAAATAGCCCAGAGCCGAGGCCGTGGAAATGGACCTCAGGACTGACTTGGGTGACAAACGATTTTGAGACTTGTCTGTTAGTCCCCAGAATAAGACTTACTCTCCGGACATTTGGAGAGCTTTGAAGCTAACTGGAGTGATGTCAAGAATTAGGCCTCTCTTTGTTCATGGAGCTCTCCCTGTCCCCACAGGACGTTGTTCTCTACTGCCTCCAGAAAGACAGTGAGGACGTGAATCACCGCGACAACGCTGGCTACACGGCCCTGCATGAGGCCTGCTCCAGGGGCTGGACGGACATCCTGAACATCCTGTTGGAGCACGGGGCTAATGTGAACTGCAGCGCGCAGGATGGCACGAGGCAAGAAGGCCGTTCCCCGCCCCCCACCTCCACCCCCAGCTCAGCCCCTCACTCAGAAGAGCTTGCTACAGCCTGGACTTTCACAGCAGGCTACACCAGGCTATACGTAGCAGAGAGGCCTTGTTAGGAGGTGTTTTGGGAAGAAGGCTGCAGACTGCAGAGGGGCAGGAGTGCCCACTAGGGCAGGAGTGGATGAGTTCCTGGCTGGCCCATCCACGTTGGTGACTAAGGGCAGGTTGGGGTCATCTAGGGATCATCCCATCAAGTGCAGCTTTACCAGGAACACCACTCGGGCATCCCTCAAATCCTCCTGGTGGCGCATCTATCTCAGGCAGCATCTTGGGCTCTAGGAACTGGGAGGCTGACCTTAGGGTGACATCCCAGATTTGATTCTTGACTCTTGACTTGATGTCTGTACACTTGAAAAAAAAAGATACCTGCTGGGTCTTAAAGAAATTGCACCCATTCCCCTCTATCAGAGGGCCTACTTCCTAGGCAACATCGAGACATGAGCTGCATATCAAGTAGGGAGACTTGGGTCAGAGGATGCAGGCTCTGATTGGCCACTACCTGGTGCGTGGAGCCACTCTACTCATTCCTGCTCCAGGGTGGTCATCCAGATCTTTCTGTTCATACCCTCAGCATCTGCTTTAAGATTATCCTTGGTCGGTTTCCTGTTCTCTCCCAAACTCAAGAGCTACCAGTGAAGCTACTTGGTACCCTAGGGACTGTCCCAAAATGTAGGGGGAACCTTGGAGAGAAAAATGGGGGGTGGGGAGAAAGAGGCACAGAGAGAGGAGAAGGACATAGGGAGATATGATGAGGGGTGCAGGCTAGAGGTGGTTCCTCTGCCCTAAGTCTTGCCCACATTATCCTAGGGTCATCTTACTTTATCTTCCCCTGATGAAGTAGTCTGAGGCCTAGACACCCAGGCTCCCACTTGGGCCCTGTTGTCCTCACCCTGTGTCATCTCTCCAGGCCAGTTCATGATGCGGTGGTCAATGACAACCTGGAGACCATCTGGCTCTTGCTGTCTTATGGGGCCGACCCCACACTGGCCACCTACTCGGGACAGACAGCCATGAAGCTGGCCAGCAGCGACACCATGAAGCGTTTTCTCAGCGGTAAGCACAGCCCAGGCTTGAAGCCATCATCCTTGGGGCTAGCCTCCAATTCCTAAACTCCTGAGGAGGTATTCTTCATCTCTCTCCATCTCAACTCCCATGAGAGGTGTCAGCCCTCTGCAGGCTTTCCTTGAAGTGTCTCTGAAATCTCTATGCACTTGAAAAAGCCTAAAGGTCCACTTCCTCTTGTTCCGGTACTATGAGTGTCCATATCGCATGCATCCTCTTCAGGGCCGTGATAGTCCACAGGGACCCACTTCCTATCTAGGCATGTGAGGTAGGCCTCCTTGTGAGGCAGCAGCTCCACTGGGGGCAAAGTGTGTTGACCCATGTTTTGAACAGGATTATTAGTTACTAAGAAATGACACTTAGCATTTTGCTTTTGTTCTTGCACTTTCTCCTTGTTGGTGATCACAGTGGAACCTTCAGGATCCCTCCTAATGCTGTATTTCTCACAGCCCCTGCCTGTGGTAACTGATGTTCCCTCTGTACCCCCCTGTACCTTTTTCTTCCTCTGTCACCTGACCCCTCTGGAAGAATGTCTGGTATTCAGGCCCATGACAAGGGCCACAAGCCAACATGCATTTATGTTCTCATTAGTGGACAGCCATAGTTTGTCTGCAATTAGGTAGCTCTACCAAGTTGGGCAGTGGGGAGGACAGAAGTGGGTACGTCTAGTGTGGGCATGCTCACTGGGAATCTCCTCAGACTTGACCTCTGGATGAAGTAACTCCGCCTCCTTGGTGACATCACAGCTCGGCCCTTGCTCTAGCAGTTTCTTCTTCACACTGCCAGAGTGCCCAACAGAAGGAGCCGCTGGCAGTGTCTCACTGACCCTCTGTGGAGGCTTCATTGTTTGTGCTTGAACCTCTTTCAGACTGGGATCCTATGGGACAAAGGGTTTGCTCAAGGCCACTGACTCTCACCCGGGCTGTGGCCCTAGATAGTCCTGAATCCCCACCTCCCCAAATACAGTTCTGGGCTCCCAACCAGGAGATCATTTATTTATTGAACAAAGGTTAACTAGGTAGCTGATGATGGAGGAAGAAACAAAGGAATGTGAACTAAAGGTCCCAATGGAAGGAGGACTAGGTGGGAAGCACCACCTTGATACAAATAAAAGCTGAGGGAGAAGTGATGGAAAGCTGTGGAGGGAGACCTTGACTCCTTCCTGCTCAGCCATCCTTCATTGGGCCCCCAGTAAAGCCGCCAAACCCTGCAGTCATTGGTCACTGTGTACAGGCTTCAGGCCCCCCAGCAGGACCCAGCCCCCTCTAGCCAGGTGGCAGGACTGCCTTTTCCCTCCCCCCAGCTCTGGGGCTGTCCCAGGCCACTGTCTGTAAAGGGCAGAGCAGTTTGGGGTTGCTCATTCAGTCATTTGTCCCGGGACAGTGATGACTCTTGTTCACTTTGGCTGTACCATCTTGGGGGCTCAGGGCCCCTTCTCACATATCATGTACCACATGCACTGTCTTAGATACACACACACATGCTGTCTGCACTCCAGCTGATTCCCTGGGGAAGCTGGCACAGATGAACATCCAGAACTTCTCAACATGATAAAAGCACTGCATGAAGCTCTGTCTCTGACCAACAGGTTTAATCCAGGGCCTCTCTGTGCTAGAGACTGCCCTCCGGCGGGTCTTGGGACCCTCTGGATCCAAATAAAGCCATCTCTGACCACCTCAATAAGCAGACAAACTCCTTTTTTCCCTGACCCTTTCTCCAAAATCCCAAAGGAATTCGAATGTTGAGACCATTTTCAGTAACTAAAAATTTAGAAACAAACCCATTTTTATCTCTTCCCATTTCTGTTAGCTAATCCCAGCTACTAGCCAGCCTCTTTTTAAAATTTGTTAACGTTTATTCATTTTTTGAGAGACAGAGCATGAGTGGGGGAGGGGCAGAGAGCAAGAGGGAGACACAGAATCTGAAGCAAGCTCCAGGCTCTGAACTGACAGCACAGAGCCTGACGTGGGGCTCGAACTCATAAACTGTGAGATTATGACCTGAGCCTAAGTTGGACGCTTAACCAACTGAGCCACTCAGGGGCCCCTACTAGCCAGCCTTTTGATGCCTCAAACTAACCTGAATGCCAGTTCATGTTGCAGAGTCAAGAGAAGACTTTACTTTTTTTTAATAAAGATTTTATTTTTAAGTAATTGCTACAACCAACATGGGGCTCAAACTCACAAACCTGAGATCAATAGACAGCCAGGCGCCCCAAGAGAAGACTTCTCTTAATTCTGACACTTGATAGCATGTCCAAGGCAAACACCTTCATGCAGATCTTGACATTGTTTCTCAACCCCTTAGGCACAGAGCTACAGTTTCATCATGGGGGCCAGAACTGAACTGAACGGAGTGTTAGAACAGGGCCACCTCTTTTCCATGCAAATACCAAGTGATGCTCAGACTCAGATCTCTTTCTGGCTGTTTGAGAAAGTGCTAGCAGCACCTGGCCCTAGCCCCAGGGAGGCAGACACTGGCAGGAGTCAGCAGGCTCCTGAGAGAGGGAACTTGGGCCCAGAGGTTGTTTTGGGGAGATGAGAAGACAGTACTCAGTTTTTTTTTTTAATTGAGGTGAAAATCACCTAATATAACCATTTGGAAGTGAATGATTCAGTGGCACTTAGCATATTGACAATATTATGTAACTATCATCAGGGGCTTAATTCCTTGAACTGAGTATTTCTCTTTTGTATTAATCCCAGCCATCCCCCCCACCCACACCAGATGTCATAGAAGCACTGGACAGGGTGGTCTAGTGGCTGGAGGAAGCGCCATGGGCTGAGAAATGTGGGAAGCATTTCCCTCACTGCCCACCGCCCCAGCCCCTAAATCTGGATGCGTTTGGGTGGACTTCTAGATGTATTTTTTTTTTAACTTTGCCTGTCGGGCAGAAGTATTTAAAAAGCTTTTTGCTTTTCATCCCCAAACATTTGCCTGACCAGACTCTCTGTAGATTAATTGTCTTCTCCCTCCCCTGGTGGATATCCCACTGGGCAGAAAATGAAGGCGAATCCCTGTAGGGTGCAAAGGGCTCCATTTTCTGCAGGTGGAAACGATGAGCGAGAGCCTCACTGTTGCTCCTGGTGTGGAGCTTCCTTCTCCTGTTCTGGAAAAGTCTGGGAACCAAACCCTCTTTTAAATATACAAAGGAATGTCACTATTTACAAATATCCTGTAGTGAATCCTTTTGCAATGCAGAAGATGCTGGTAATTCATCTGGGTTGTAAATGTGGATTTTTCTATATTGAGTTGGCTTAAAGTGAGGCCCGTTTCTCCAGAGATCATGAAGGATACAGTGGCACCCCTTCTTCCATTCATCCATCCATGCATTTATTGAGCCCTGTTAGGTTTCAGGTACAGTGCTGGGTACTGGAGGTCAAAACGCAAACCTTTTCTCCCTTGTCCTTGGGCTTGGGGCACCAAGCCATGCAACTGTCCAAGAAGCCTTTGGAAGACCTCCTCCTTGGACCAAATTACAGGCAAGCATGTGACTGATTTGCCTTTGACCCTTTGAAGAAAAGAATAATACCCAGGCTAGTCAAGGGAAAACAGATTCGTTTTCATCTGTCAGAAAGTATGTGGGGGCCGAGGGGAGTTGCTGCAGTTTGGTTTTGGGACATCCGAGGAAGGATCAGGACTGCTTTTTCTTCCACTGATGAAAGGGTTAGCAGTTTACCACCCGAGAGGTCACTGAATCACAGGTTTTTGTTTTTCCTGCCTGAGACCTCTGCCATATGACCCCATGTCGAAGACCACTTGTTGTTTTTTTTCCTCTCCTTTCATGTCCCTCGGCTAGTGACTTGGTTGGAGGACATGGGGAGTGGTATGACAGGACCCTGAGAAAGAGAGAAACTCTGATTGCCAGGGTGACCGCTCACCTTGGGTACTTAAAAATTTTCTTTTATTGAGGCAAAATTCACATAACATAAAACCAGCCATTTAGAAGGGAACAATTCAGTGGCGTTTAGTGTAGTCACAATGTTGTACAACCACTGCCTCTGTCTAGTTCCAAAACCTTTTCATCACCCCCAAAATGAAACCCCAAATCCATTAAGCATTTGCTCTCTATTTCCCCCCTTCCCCCAGCCCCTGGCAAATACCCATGTACTTTCTGTCTCCATGGCCCTGCCCATTCTGGATATTACATATAAATGGAATGATACAGCATGGGGCCTCTTGTGTCTGACTTTTCTCACATGGCATTGTGTTTTTCAAGGTCCATCCATGTGGTACTATGTTTCAGTACTTTCTTCCTTTTTCTTAAAGTTAATTTATTTAACTTGAGAGAGAGAGAGAGAGAGAGAGAGAGAGAGAGAGAGAGAGAGAGAGTGTGTGTGTACCCGCGCAGGGCAGGCAGAGAGGGAGGGAGGCAGAGAGGGAGAATCCCAAACAGGCTCCACATTGTCAGCACGAAGCCCGATGCAGGGCTTGAACCCATGAACCATGAGATCATGACCTGAGCTTAAATAAAGAGTCAGAAGCTTAACCAGCTGAGCCACCCCAGCACCCTGTACTTCCTTCCTTTTTGAGGCTAAAGGGTATGCCATTGTATGGATCTACCCCATTTTCCTTATGCCTTCATTGGTTCATGGGCCATTTGGGTTGTGTCCACCTTTTGGCCGTTGTGACCAGTGCTTCTATGAACACGTGTGTACAGGCATCTGCTTGAGTACCAGTCTTCAGTTCTTGTGGATATATACCCAGGGGCAGGATTGCGGGGCTGAGGGCACTTTTTGGTGGAAAGGAGAAGAGTAAAGGACTGAAAGTTATAGGAGGGGCGGGGGACAGTCAAGGGAGAGAAATGCCCCTCTCTGTCCCAATTGTACGTTAAGGCCTATGAGGAAACATGACCTGAAGGCACACCATCAACCAACCGTGGGAGCTTCTTCTGGCGTGCAGCTCATGGGCCTGCCCAGACGATTGTACCTTTGCTCGTGCCAATGCACACTGGGCTGCCTCAGAAGGGCATATTCACCTGAGAATGCCAAAGATTTGCTGTCAGTGAGGAGAATTAGAGGAATGTTCTGGGGGCTCTGAAGGCAGTCCCTAGAGAGGAGCCCCAAGAATGTGGTGAACTAGGGCTTTGATGGAATCCTCATGCGATCTCCTGGGGAGACGACAGTCCTTGGAGCACGGGTGTTTCAGCATGCCAGTTAAGCAGGCTTTAGGTCTTTCCTTGTAGTAATTCCTCCTTCCCTCCCTGTCTTCTCCATATATTTATTTGCTCTTACTATGTGCCAGGCACCTGGTCTCAGGCCATGGGGAGACAATGATGAACAAGACAGACATATATATTTCCTGCCTCTTGGAGACTTATGATCTCATGCCTCCATCTCCCAGGACACCTAGCACAAGGCCAGGCACAGAATAGGCACCTACCTAACTGACAGATGCTTTCTGAAGAAACTCCTTCCAACTCTCAGGGGGCAGGGGCCCAGAAGAGCACAGAGACTGGCAGTCATGACCTCAAGAGTTTTTTGTGGAGTACATAAAGAAGATCTAATGTGCGTGACTAAAGGTTTTCCACTGTAGCTGCTCAGCCATTATTTTGAAAGCTCTCTCTGGCTGCCTTTTCCTACCAGAAGAAACCCTTCATCTCCGTAGAAGGTTGCTAAAAAGTTACTTCTTTCAGTAGCTTACAACAGCTAATAGGCATTTTTGCTGATAGACTGTACGACCCAAAAGGAAAGTATATTGGAGTGCAGTGGTGCATTTCATCAGGGGGGATTGGCTTCGTGCCTTTAGGAGTGGCCGCCAGCTTCCTCCTGGGATTTGGTTTCCAGAGGGCTCCCTCACATCACCTGTGCCCTTTGGACTCTCTCCTGTACTTTTGCCTGGGTGTCACCTAAACGCTGGTAGCAACCATTATAGAGCTAAATCAGCTTGCCAACTGTGCTGGGCCATGTGCCCACAGATGCCACAGTTGAATTTGTCATGAAAATCTCCTTTTGTACATGTGCGGCTGAGAGGTGAAGCAGTTCTACTAGGTGATGCTTAGCTAGGAGACAAGGAGGCAGAGGGGTGACCTGATGTCTAGCCTCCTATCAAATAAGCAAAAGGCAGTTTAATTTTTTTAAAATTTTTTTTTAACGTTTATTTATTTTTGAGACAGAGAGAGACAGAGCATGAACGGGGGAGGGTCAGAGAGAGAGGGAGACACAGAATCTGAAACAGGCTCCAGGCTCTGA
This sequence comes from Prionailurus bengalensis, assembly GCF_016509475.1. Lineage (NCBI taxonomy): Eukaryota > Metazoa > Chordata > Mammalia > Carnivora > Felidae > Prionailurus > Prionailurus bengalensis. The sequence continues at coordinate 108,128,190 of NC_057361.1, forward strand.
GCGGTCAGCACAGAGCCTGATGCGGGGCTCGAACTCATGGACCGTGAGATCATGACCTGAGCCTAAGTCGGCTGCTTAACCGACTGAGCCACCCAGGCGCCCCTAAATTTTTTTTTATTGTGGCAAAATACTTACAGCATAAAATTTACTATTTTAACCTTTTAATTGTCTTGTTTTTATTTTATTTTATTTTATAATATTTATTTTTGAGAGAGAGAGACAGACAGCGAGTGAGGGAGGGGCAGAGAGAGAAGGAGACACAGAATCTGAAAGCAGGATCCAGGCTCCACACTGTCAGCACAGAGCTGGACACAGGGCTCGAACTCCCAAACTGTGAGATCATACCTGAGTTGAAGTCAGACGTTTAACCAACTGAGCCACCCAGGTGCCCCTTAACCCATTTAAAATTTTTTTATTTTGAGAACGAGAGAGCAAGTGGGGGAGGGCCAGAGAGAGAGGGAGAGAGAGAATACAAGCAGGCTCCACACTGTTGGGACAGAGCCTGACCTGGGGCTCTATCTCACAAACTGTGAGATCATGACCTGAGCTGAAATCAAGAGTCAGATGCTTAACGGACTGAGCCACCCAGGTGCCCCCTACTCTTTTCAACCATTTAAAAAGTGTACAGTGAAGTGACATTGAGTGCATTCAGAATGTTGTGCAACCATCACCACTACTGAGTTTCGGAACTTCTTCATCACACCGAAAGGAAACGCTATGCCCATTAGGCAGTCACTTCCTGTTCCCTCCCAACTACCCATGTGCTTTTTGTCTCTGTAGATTTGCCTGTTCTGGATATCTTATATACATGGAATTATACAGTATATGGCCTTCTGCGTCTGGCTTCTTTCATTTAGTATAATGTCTTTAGGGTTCATTCATGTTGTAGCATACGTCAGTACTTTGTTTCTTTTTATAACTGAATAATGTTCCATTATATGGATGGACCACGTTTTGTTTATCCCTTCATCAGCTTAACAGCATTTGGATTGTTTCCACTTTTTTGGCTATTGTGAGTAGACCTGCTATGCACATTCCTTTGTATATAAGTTTCTGTTTGAACACCTGTTTTCAATTCTTTGGGGGTATACACCTACGAGTGGAAGCAAAAGGTTTTTATGAGGGTACACGTGGCCCTCTCCCCCATGTTTTTCAAAGATGAAGGAATTCTGCTTCCTTATCTTACTTTGAATTGGAGAGATCCTGATTGGCTGTATGAACATCGTGACCTGCAGGGAATTGAAATCTTGGGACAGGTCTGAGATTGTTCTGGGAGAGTCCATTCCCTATACCATTAAAAGCAGGGATCCCAGACCTAAATGCCTTCAGGCTGATCATGTAAGAGAGCAGAGCAGGCTGGGTGGGGACTGTTGAACAGGAGAACGCACATGTCGCCTCTCCCTCCAGCCAACTGTTGACATGCAGGAATGTGGGATGCCGTGTTGCCAGATTTTCTGATATTTTTTTTCAAGAAAAGTTGGAAATCCAGATTTTTAGGTGAAATCTCTAAATTTTAAAATGTTCAACATTTTTTTTTTTTTGGTTTAAAACACTGGGCCAAACCCCAAGTCGTCAGTGGGCTAGATTTGGGTCCTGGCTGTTGGTTGGTAACCTCTGACTGACAGCAGGAAACATATCTCTCCCTGTTAGCCCCCAGACCCTCTTGTGTTCCTTCCTTCCCTTCTTCCATTCTCCTGGCCCCATATAGATGTACTTTGTTTCTAGACCCTCCTCCAGCCCACCCTCCTTGTCTCACTGCCTTCTCTTCTTTCATCAGATCACCTCTCAGATCTTCAGGGCCGGGCAGAGGGTGACCCTGGTGTGTCCTGGGACTTCTACAGCAGTTCTGTGTTGGGTAAGATTTGAGTCGGGTTCCTCCCATGCTTGTCTGTGGCCCAGAGATGGGGGATTGCTTTGGGTTTCACGGATTCTTCTCAAAGACGGGGGTGAGAAGGGAGGCTGCCTTTCTGCACCTGTTAGTAACTTACAGAACCTTACACACCCTTTCAACCCGAACACTAGCTCATGCTCCCCCTAGACTCACAATACATTGGCCTAAACCAGGGATGCCACAAAGCCACCCCTCAATTGCCCTCTACCACTTATGCCCTGGCTATTGTTTTTATTCTCTCTCTTCCAAGTGCCTTTCTCCTCCCTTGCTTCGTCCTAACCCTGCCACAAGCCCCTGTGTTGCACTGTCATCTCTTCCGGCATTGTTCACACTCAAGAGAGACCCAGCCCCTCGCCTGGCCATGATCATTCTCTCCCTGCCCTACTCCCACCACGCACAGTTTCAGAGACAGCTGCAGCCTCCCAGGCCCTTAGCCTCTAACCCAAGCTTTTCTCTCTAGGAAGCGTCTCTCTCTGTGGCAGTCAGCTAGCACTCATTCCTGGGGCCGGGGCTGCAGGTTGGGGGAGGTGTCCACCCCTAAGCTTTGGGGAATCTGGAGCTGGGGAAGGTTGGGATGGAATGAAATATGCCACACCCAGACACGTAGCCAGGGATGGGAACTGACTGAGTGGCCCCTCCAGGCTCCTGAGAGCCCCACAGGCATGGCAGGTGTTTCTACCTTGCCTTTGACTGCTGGTAGTGTCATTGGGCTCCATTTCCAAAGGCCGAGCAGCTGGTCCTTTACAGCATCCAGCTGTTTTCCAGCTGAAAGGTGGAGTATAATGAATTTCTGGCCAGAAACTACTGTCTTCCAGGGACAGAACTTTCACATGCCCTCCCAAGGATGGGAGCCATGGGATCAGCAAAACTTGGCCCCAACTGGGGGTCTGTGAACTTGTTGCTTATGTTCTAATCACCCACCTCTGTGCCTCTTTATCTTGTTGAAACATTTTTTTTCTTCAGTTTTGTGCACGTAGCTAAGTCCTCATATCCCATGTGCTATCCTTACAGAAGAAAAAGATGGCTTTGCCTGTGACCTCCTCCATAATCCTCCTGGGAACTCTGATCAAGAAGGAGATGATGTGGAAGAGGATGACTTTATGTTTGAGCTCTCAGACAAGCCTCTTCTCCCTTGCTACAACCTCCAAGTGTCAGTGTCCCGTGGGTAAGTGTCTAAGAGCTACAGGGACTGAGTGCCAGGATCCTGGCAACCCCTAGCCTGCCTCCCTGGAAATGGGGGAGTTCTCCAGAAGGAAGCAGAGACCTGAAGAGCACATGCTGGAGCTTAGGAAACCTGACATATGACCAAGGCCAGCCTGACTTTCCAGCCCTGATTAGTTACATTCAGAACAGAGGCTGTAAGCTCTAGGTATATTGACTATATGTATTTCCCAAACCCAAAATCTAGATTCAAAGAATCTAGATTCACTCTCTAAAGAATTGCTCTGCTGTTCCTGGGTGTGAGAGATGATCTGGGAGATGTTTGAGATGATGAACTATTAGAATCTCTGGAACATTTCTGTGGTTTCTGGGAACAGCCAGACAGAATATTTGAAATTGAGATTCTTGGAAAAGCCGGGACATATGTTTACCATAGCTAAGGGGCTGCTGGGGTCCTTAAGTAATCCGCAGGCTGCTTTCTTGTAGCCTTAATGTTGGCGAGATGATGGCCTCAGTGCTGTCATCTCAGATCACTGTGTGTATTGTTAGCAGGCATCACCTGTTTTTGGAGACTAGAATATACTTGATGCTTACCATTAGACCGAACCCAGTTAAATCTTGATTTGAGGGTTCAGAAGGGACAGCCTGGGGGCCATGGTCCTTTTTGGCTCTTACGGATGGCAGTGTGTGGCAGTGCTGCTCAGGAGGATGCAGAATGAATTGTCTTTTTATTATCAGCCTCCACCATTAGGTGTTTTCTTCCTCTTTTCCAATATGTTTGCAGATACTTTTAAGGGTACTTGTTCTTTGATACCTATTTTGGAAACATTAGACCCTGTCTTTCTAAAAAAGTGAAGGCACATTAAGTGCACATGGTCGAGAGAGGGGTGCACAATGGATTAGGAGCCCTTCAAGTGAGTCCCTCAAGTTGACTACTCTAACCATTCACCATCCGGCCATGGTTTCTTTGCATCCCTTCCCCCAGGGGCTGATAAGAATAAAAATAGCCTATATGATGACACTGGTTGGGATCAAGTTTCAGGGGCTTTTGGTCCTTATTCTTCTGGGCATCAGCTGATCCCAGAGGGTGGGGCCAGGCCTCTGAGATATAGTATTGCACAGTTAATTAATTCCTCCAGAGTATTCAGCACCTCCTTCTCTGAAACAGGATCTTGGGCTCCAGGCAGTAGAAGGACCAGGGTAGTGTGCATCAGGTGTAGACAGAACACAGGGCAACTGAAGCCACGTGCCACTCAGCCACCCGAGCAGCAGGCAGGTTTTCAGTTGAGAACTTGGTATGGGCAAAGCTGGTTTTCCTGACATTACATCCTTCTGTGCCTCTTCTGAATCTGCCCTTGCCCACCACTGCAGCACACTGTGAAATGAATGTTCTTCAAGAAGTAGGAAGGGTGTAGAATGATGACCCACCGAAGTGCCTTCGAGTCATCAAAGCAAAGCTGAATTCTGACCACCAAGTGTTAATGTTCTGAGGGGTCTTTTCCATTCTTTGAAAGTGATGGTTCAAGGGAATGGTGTCTGTAGTCCCTTCCTCTGAACCTAGAGCATTCCATTTCCTGATGGTGTGAGAAAAGGGGTTAGTGTCACAGGGAAGAGTGTTGCATTTTAGGGAGAAGGACTGTGGGTCTGGGTAGAAGTGGTAGGTGTTGTACAGAACACTCAGTTCTTTTTATTAAAGTTTATTTTGAGAGAGAAAGTGTGAGCGAGCAGGTGAGGGGCAGAGAGAGAGAATCCCCACGCAGGCTCCGTACCCTCAGCACAGAGCCAGATGCAGTGCTTGAACCCACGAACCACAAGACCATGACCCAAGCCAAAACCAAGTGCCAGTCACCCAACCAACCGAGCCACCCAGGTGCCCCAAAAGAAAACACTCAATTCTATAAACGTGTCTTCAGCAGGCACACCAGTCAAACCCTGAGGGCCAGAATACAGCCTTGAAAGAATCTCCAGTCTAGAGGAGGAGGCAGACAAGTATACAATTAGTTCTAATAAAAGACAATATGTCCAAAGTGGATTTATTCTTATAAAAATTTAATGAAGTTCAGAAAGGTGTCAAGTGAATAATAGAAGTTCTAGTCCACCCCGAGCTCCCATTCCTGTGTCACAGAAAAAACCACAGTTTACATTTCTTTTGTATCCTTTCTGAAATGGGTCATGTTCTAAGTATTATAAAAGGGGTATGAACCAAGCGCCATGCCACTGTGGAAGATGGGATGAACAGGCAGTTTTGTGAAATGGGAACAACCCATTTCACAGGTGAGATGGCGCCTGAGCTGGGCCTGAGAGGAGGGGAAGATGGAGGGCGAGGCACAAGCAGAGGCACGAGACAGACAAGTTCAGAAAGTGGGGCTTGTCCTTCAGCAAATGTCTGGCACTTGGTGGGGTGGGGGGTACACTGTGTGTGTGAGTGTGTGTGTGTTATTAGGAGAGGTTGGGCTGAAGAGTTGAATGGGGTCATGTTTGAAAGGTCTTGCCATAATATCATGGTAATGAATGTGGAGGTTTCTTTGCTGGAGGTACTGGGGATCCATGGAAAGCAGTTTAGGGAGTGAGAAGGCCAGATTTTCTTTTTTAGAAAAGGGGTAGTAACGGATGCAGTGAGGGTAGGTGGGGGTGAAGCAGGGAGACTCTTAGCCGGGGGGAGACCAGTTAGGAGGCTGACACAAATGCTGCCGGTAGGACAGGGCAATGGCCAGGATGGACAGCCTTGGAGACGGGACCATCATCAGGGGAATGCAGTGTCTCTTCCTGGTTTAGTCGAAGCAAGCGCATGGCCCGTGATCGGCCTCCCCGGCACCCCTCCCAGCTGTCCCCAGGCTGCCGCCCAGGCCAGTCGGGTGTGCTCAGCGGAGTCAGACTGGCTGTAACGTGAGCTCTGGCCCTGCAGAAACGATGGTGCTGCCGCTGGAGAAAAAACTTGTCTAATGCATTCCAGAGCCAAAGAGAAATGCCTTTTAGATTACCCACAGTTTAGGCCTTTCTCCACGGCTCCCCGTCTGTTGGGGAAGGTCTTGGAGAACGAAGAGGCACGGGAAACAGGAGTGAGAACAGGAAAGGGAAACCAGACGGGGTAGCAGGGCTCAGTAGAGGAAAGAACTGGTCCCAGCAGATGGTAAATTCCAGGTCACAGGGTTTGGGGAAGGCCTGGGGATGCCTGCTAAGAGTTTTGGGTTCTGGAAGGTCCCTTTCCTTCCTGCTCCCACTATTTTAAAAGGAAGAGGTAGTCACGGGTTGAATGCTCACAACTGAGCTGAAAGCTGGTTCAGCCAGTGTAGGCTAGCACAGGAGATTTTTGCCTCAGTGACACCCAGGGAGCCCATGGTTTAGTTTGGGGGTGGGGGACAGGTAGCCAAACTGGCAGCCTTCCTGGGCCTTCCAGAGTGTTCCTGGCACCCCACTGGTTCCCCCCAGGCCTCTTCCATAACTCCTACTCTTGCCTCTTCCAGGCCCTGCAACTGGTTCCTCTTTACCGATGTCCTGAAGAGGCTGAAGCTTTCCTCCAGGATCTTTCAGGCTCGGTTCCCGCACTTTGAAATTGCCACCTTGCCCAAGGCTGAGTTCTACCGGCAGGTGGCCTCCAGTCAGCTTCTGACCCCAGCCGAGAGGCCCGGAGGCATGGACGACAGATCTGCCCCAGGCTCCTCTGAGACTGTGGAGCTGGTGCGGTATGAGCCAGAGCTACTTCGGCTCCTGGGGTCTGAGGTGGAGTTCCAGCCGTGGAACAGTTGACCCGGAAAACAGCCCCTCCCTTTTCTTCTTTCTCCTCCCAAGTTCACCCTTCCCCACTTCCCATGTCTTTCCCCCACCGAGCACCAGACTGCAGAATGAGGCAATAATACGGACCAACAAGAAGCCGCCTTATCAATGCCAGCATTAGTGACTGGATTTTTTTTTTCTGGTTATAATTAGTTCTCATCTCCCTGTCATCGTCATTGTTGTTGTGGTTGGTGATGGGGGTGGAAAGTTGAATTCCACGTCTGAGGGCAAGAGGTCCTGGGGATGGTGGGAGGTGGTGCCAGGGTCCCTTGGGGTGGCCTCAGCCTGTCCGGAGGAGAAATGAGAAAAGGCCAAATCTCTGAGCGCCCCCTCCGTTCCCCTGTGTTCTTCTGTCTTCCATAGTATTTATTTTATTAGTATTTAATTTGTATTGTTTCATTGGTTTCTGATAAGTCTGTATCACTGTGACGATTTGAGACAACTTGTTGTATTGAGGGACTTTCTTCACCTCCTTTCTTTGTCTTTCTTGATAAGCTCTGGAGCTGCCCCCTCCCTCTGACAGTTACTCCCAGGTTTGTTTTCACCCCACTGGGGAGGAGGCAGGTGGGGCAGGGGGCCGAGGACCCGTGACTGATGAAGGTGGCTGGTGCTGGCCTGGGGCTGGGGGGATTGAGGATAATCCTGAGGCTTTGGTGCTCCCCCCCCACCATTTTTTAATTGTTTTACCACCTGCCCTTCACAGCAGCCCTGTCTCGAGATTAGGGAGGTTTCTGGGGAGGGGTGGATTGTGAGGGCGAGGGGCTAGTGAGTCACTCTACTTGGGGAGAGTCAAGAATGGGAGTGAAAGCTAAGGTCACCCCTCCTCACACTTCCTTCACTGCTCCCCTCAGAGTGCACAACATGGGCTTGTTCCCACGTCTCCTCCGCCCACCCCCGCACCTCCATCCACCCCACCCCTTTCTGCCTTTGCCCCTTCTGGATGCTGAGCCTCTCAGCTCCCAGCCCTTGCCTATCACCTCTCCCCTTCCCAGATTCAGCACCCACTTTCTCTCTCCTCCCTGCTTCTCCCTCTGCCCCCCATTCTCCTTTGGAATCTGCAGAGGGCTCTGGGATTGATGGCCAGATGTGAGATCCAGGCCTCAGCTGTTTCCTAGGTGAGGGCAGGAGGCTGGGCTCCAGCCGGGCTCCACTCCCACCTCGCCTCAGGACCTGGGGCTGAGTGTGGGGCCCCTGCTAGGCCTCCCTCCTGGCCTCCAGCACTGGGTTTGTTGAAGGAGAGAGAGGGAGAGAGGGGAGGAGCTTGGGCTGTTTCCCTGTCCCTTCCCCCCTCTGTGGCATTGTCTTTCCTACTCTTGTTCTTATTTTTCTACCAATTGCTATTTTTTCCAAACAATCCTTGTAGAGAGTATGTACCATCTAAAGGCAGGAGGGCCTGGCTATGGCCAGCTGATTGGAGATGGTACAGTTTTATTGTACAGGTGCTAAAACAACAACAAAAGAAGAAAATGGAAAAAAAAAGACAAAAAAAAAGGCAAAAAAAAAAAAAAAAGCCAGTTTGAGGATGGGACAATCTGTTCTCTGGAGACTCCTGACCCATGTGGGAGATTGGTGGTTATTTTCTTTGTATTGTGTTTGTTCTTTGTTCCCAGGGGGAAGTTCAAGGCCCCCTTCTGTAGGACTGCTCCCCACCCCCACCATACTGCCCAGTTGGTTTTGAACAGTTGTTCTCCCTTTAAAAAAAAAAAAAATATATATATATATATATATATATACATATATATATATATAAAGTTGAGGGGTTTGGGGTTTTAATTTTTTGGTTTTGTGGGGGTTCATGGTATTGTGTGGTTTATTTTATGTTTGCCTTTACCTTTTTGCATTTGGGTGTGTATTCTGGCTGCCCTTTATGTTTCATTTTAAGCAACTGGCTGTGGAGTCAAAAACACTTGCATACTGAAAACCTGCGTCAGGGCTTCCGTCTCCTGTCTTTACTCTTCTCCCCATATTGGTTTTTCTGTGGTTAAAGCAGATGGGTGTCCTGATGAAGTCAATGGGAAACCCCTGATCCTGCCTTGCAGTTTGGGTACAAGTGAGGACAAGGTGGAGGGGCTAGAGAACATTTGGGTCACTGGGGCAAGATCTGGAAAGAAAAGGCAAGGCAGGGGCACATCCTGGGCTTCAGGAGCTGTGGGGAGAATGGAATATCTGCATCAGTTTAGGTGTGTGTGGGTGTGGGTGTGGGCACGCGCGTGTGCGTGCACCTTGTTTGCTATAGGAGTAGCAGAGCTGGAAGGAGAGCCCTCTCTTAGGCGGCTCAAGGAAATCACCTGCCTGCTGGCTCTCTTGCCCTGGGCCACCCACATCCACATCTGACTGCACAGTCTTATCACTGCCCTCACTGTTGTGCCCCTGGCCTCCCACCCCTGGGCCGCCCACATGGTGCAGGCAGTCCACACTTCCGGTTTCCTAAGACCCAGCTACTATGGAGGCAAGATGCCTGTCCTGTATTTTACACCTTTTCTTCCCACTTCTGAAAAACAGTGGTAGAAGCTCCTAGTTCCTTTTGCCTGCTGGCTTCAGAACTTACCTGTTACTGTTTGAGGGGAAGTGGATGTTTGACAGGCCTGGGAGGTCTCCCTGTGTAAGTCTCTGGAGAACCCTATCAGTGTACAAGTGAGGGTATCTGTGGGTCTGGCCAACTGGAGTCTAGCCACCCCCAGGAGCGAACTATGAGCTGCTCTTTGCTCCAGCCCCAGGAGCGTGCTTCAACTCGGGTCTTTCTGCCCAGGTGGAGGAACATCCATCCCTTGGAGCCACAGCATTAATCTTCCTCATTGGCCTTTGCTTACCCACTTTCCGATCTCGAGGCCTGTAGACTACTTGCTTTCTCAGGTTCCTAAACAACCCCATAGCAGTACTGAATTTAGGTCAATCCTCTGTTTGGAACTTGGAGTGAAGAAATCAGACAAGTCAATAGGTCACAAAAGCTATGTGGTGAGTGCAAGGATTCAGCTCAAAGGGCAAGGGCACTGGGGTGGTTGGAAGGACTTACTGGGAGAGAGGGTGCCCAATTGACACTTAAGTAGAAAAATAGGAGTTAGGGGTGTCAGGGAAGCATCTCTGAACTGAGGGGACAATCTGAGCAAAGGCTTGGAGACAAATGAGAGTAGTATGTGCAGGAAACTATAAGCCACTTCAGTGTCACTGCAGCTGGAAGGGACAGATGGGGAAGGAGGGGGCAGGAGCCCTGCCAGGCATGCCAACGGGCACGGCTTGGACTTTTGCCCTAGATGATGGGAACCACGGGAAAACTTTAAACTGGGTAGTGATAGAGGGTTTTTTTTTTTTTCGTATTAATGGTAAAAATGTGTTGGAGGTGGGCCACAGAGAAAGAAAGGTAATCGCTTGAGATTCAGGTGAAAGCAGGAAGGGAGAGTGGTGAGGGTACTATAAGAATTTCTATTGAAGGCAGGAGGGAGATTCCATGGGTAGAGTCAGAATGACTCCAAAGAGAGGGCGCCTGGGTGGCTCTGATGGCGTCTGCAGCTCAGGTCATGATCTCATGGTTGGTGAGTTGGAGCTTCACATGGGGCTCTGCACTCACAGTGCAGAACCTGCTTGGGATTCTCTCTCTCTCCCTCTTTCTCTGTCCCTGCCACACACTCTCTCTCTCAAAATAAATAAGTAAACTTTATTAAAAAAAAAAAGAATGACCCCAAATAAATAGGTGAGGGTCCTTTGGGGAGCCATGGACAACCCTGCGCTTCTGGGTTTGGGTGTGTTAGTGCACACACCCCTTTATTTCCCTGCAGAAAGGAGGCAAGTTAAAAGCAAAACCAAAAAGTTCCTTGTTCTCTTGCCTTTGGGCTCCTTTCCACACACCTTTCCCAGATAGGGCTCACTGCCCTTCAGCCAGAGTGGGAAGACCAAGGCAGGAGGTATGGGTTGTGATATGAAGCCTGCATCCCTGCTCCAGATTGGGGTGATCTAATCCTTCCAGTGCGGCCTAGGGGAAGGAGCCAGCTCCACCACTTGCCACCTAGGCTGACCTTGGGTGAGAACCTAATCGTTCTGACTCTTCATTGCTCCGTCTGCCAAATAGGGCTCAATTTACCCACGAAGGAAGAGAATCATACTGAGTAAACACGGCTGTTTAGCTGAAGTTAGTTCCTCCTATGTGTCGTGGGCCAACAGTTAATGATGGTTTTACCAGAATGTTCCTCTTTGGGGTGCAGGGTTAAAGGGAGGCCCTGTTCAAGTCTCCGTATTTCCGGAGAAAGGGCCATCCGCTATCCGCGCATCCCTATTTGGGTCGGAGGGGGGCCACTTGGGCAGTAAACTGCCCCTTCCACATTCTAACCTTTAACAGGGAAGCTTGTTGAGTGTTTTATTGTGTCCAGCCTGCCAAGACGTGTGTGTGTGTGTGTGTGTGTTTTAGGGAGAATGGGGTCTGCCCCAAGGGCAGCCTGCTTAGCTGCCATGGGGAGGTGCCGAGCTCGGGCCTCCTGGACCCCGCAATGGGCAGCCCAGGACTCCACGTGTTCCCCTAGACTCTGGGTTTACACCGCGAGGGGAGCGAGCGCGCCGCAGCGTCGGGCAGCTGGGTGCGGACGCCTCCCCGGCCCGGCACCGGCCTGAGGGAGCCCAGGCTCACACCACAGCGGGCGGTCCGGGGCCCTCCGCAGGCAAACGGATGCCGCGGGCGCCTCGATCGCTCTCCCATTTCAAGGTGGAAAGCGGCGCCTCGTGGACGTGCAGCTATAGGCAGGCCGCGGTGGGGAGGCGGGCCAGGCCGGACGCCCCCGCGGCGAAGAGCGGAGGCGGAGGCTCCCTCCCTAAGCCGGGGAAGAGCGGCGGCCCGCGCGCCGGGCCGGGTCCGCCGCATGCTCACCTGCAGGTCCGGGAGGCTGGGTGAGGGGGGGCGGGGGGGGCGGGGCCAGGGCGCGACAGGCCAATGGGGAGACGGCATTCAGGCCACCGCTAAATTCTCCCCGGAAAGTAGAGGGGTGGAGTGCAGGGGGGAATTCTAAGTTCCCGAGCAATGGAAGGCCTTGGTGGGGCCCGGAGCCGCTCAGGGACAGTTGGGGGCTCAGAGTCAGGACAGAGGGACGGGAGGGCGCCGGCCCCACCCTGGCCGCCTCCCCCTTCCCGGGCTCTCCCGGGTCCTCAGCCCGCCATCGCCAGCTCGAGAGCTCCACCTACTGGACGTTGGTCCCCACATCCGGCACGCCAGGGGCTGAGACTCTCGAAGGCTGAGATCGTCTAGGCTTCTCAGCCCTGGGAGCGAGCGGTGGGAGGGAGATGAGCTCACTCACCTCGGGTCCAGCAGCTTTGGAAGCAGAGACCTCTTTAAAAATACGTTATGGGGGGAACGCCTGGGTGGCTCAGGTCATGCTCTCGTGGTGCGTGGGTTCGAGCCCCGCCTCAGGCTCCGTACTGACAGTGCAGAGCCTGCTTGTGATTATCTCTCCCCTTGCTCCTCCCGCACTTTTTTTCTCTCTTTTTCTCTCTCTCTCTCTCAAAATAAACTTTAAAAATAAAAACAGGGGCGCCTGGATGGCTCAGTTAAGCGGCCGACTTAGGCTCAGGTCGTGATCTCCCAGTTCTGAGTTCGAGCCCCGCCCCGTGGGGCTCTGTGCTGTCCAGAGCCTGGAGCCTGCTTCGGCTTCTGTGTTTCCGTCTCTATCTGCCCCTCCCCTGCTCATGCTCTGTCTCTGTCCCTCTCTCTCTGTCAAAAATAAATTAAAAAGCATTTTTAAACCTTTAAAAATAAAATAAAATAATAAAAATACATTACTGAGGACGCCTGGGGGCTCAGTCCGTTGAGCATCTGAGTCTTGATTTTGGGGCAGGTCGTGATCCCAGGGTGTGGGATCTAGCCCGGCTCCAGGCTTCATGCTCAGCATGGATTCTTAAGATTCTCTCTCTCTCTCTCTGTCTCTCTGTCTCTCCCCCCCCCCGCCCCTCCCCTGCTCTCTGTATCTCTTTCTCTCTCAAATAAAAACAAATATGGAGTCAGAAAAACCTATGATGGTAAGAATAACTTCTTGCCTCGCCCTTTCCATGGGTCCTGACCTTTCTGCCACTCCTTTCCAGCCAGAGGTGAGGAACCAGTGCTGAAGCTGAAAAGGGCAGGGCAAAGGGGTGGGGAGTTCAGGAGTCCCCAGTGGCTCCTGGTGACAGTAAGGCACAGCTAGAAGCAGCCTCAGGCTCCTCTGGACCCTGTTAGGAGGGGGGCAGGTAGACCTGGGCAAGGAAGCAGCTGCCTGCAGTCATATGAGGGGCCAAAAAGCTGTGAGAGCCCCCAAGTATGGGTTGTCCTTCCCCTCCCCCTTTTGCCTGCTACAGTATATGGCTGATATCCCCATGATTAGAAACATGACTCATTGTTTCTTTCAATAAACATTTATTGAGCACCTACTGTGTGCCAGGCACTGTGCTAGGCGCTGGGGATACATCAGTGACTAACACACAGTCCCTGTCCTTGAGGAGCTCACAGTCTATTAGAGGGGCAACATACATAAACACATAGCTAAGGAGCTACCATGTGCTAAGTGCTACAGTAAGAGGTATACACAAAGTGCTGCGGGAGCCCAGAGGAAGGAGGGATACATCAGCTGCTAGGGGGTGAGGAGCCGGTCTCCTGACCCCATTACACCGTCTTTGCAAAGGCAAGGATGTTGTTGCCACATGACCCTGGCAAAAATGAACCAGTCTCCTGAGGGTCTCCTCCGGCCCTCTCCCATAACTAGATCAGCACAGGTTAGTTGACCAGATTAGCTACTTTAACACTTTGAATTAGGAAAGAAACTGGACAGGGAAGTTTCTTTAGGGGCAGGGGTGTTCAAAGTAGTAACAACTCTTGGGTGATAAGGCTGGGGGGTGGGAGTGGGGGCATCATGAGGGCACTGAGCCAGAGAGGTCCGGCCCTGGGCAGTGGAGCACCTAGGGTGAGTGCCTGTGCAGAGGGGAGGTCAGAGGTCACCAGCCTCAGACTTTCATCCCCATCTCTCAGCAGCTCAATGGGTTCACTGATGCTCACTAGATGATTCATAGCTTGCCCCGCTCTGTGGGTGCTACAGCCCCCCGCCCCTCGAAAGGTGGCACACTAAGTGGGGAGACTAAATAGGCCCAGGTCATTGAAGATTTAAGTAACAGTTTGTGATTATAACAGAGGAGATGTCACTATTCATGAGCAGTTGCCAAAAGAGTGGCAATTGGTGCGAATTTCAAATGAAGAACTCAGGGGTAGTCTGGTCTGGGGAGGCAGCTTCCGTGAACAGAGTCTTAAAGGATGGATACGATTTAATTGGTACTTAACGGGGTGGGAGGAGCATCCTGATTGAGCAGAACCAAGTAAAGCAAAATCACAGAGGTGGGAGACTTCAAACAGAGGCAAACTCAAAGGCCAGGGGATCCTTGTTTGGAGCAGGACCCCGGGGGTCAGGGAAGCAATGTGAGAGATGACTAGGGAAGTCGGCTGGGGCTTGATGGTGAAGGGCCTTTGCCAGAAGGTCCAAGGACTTGGTACCTTCCTTTTGGAATTACTGCCCTGAGTCCTCAAATATTCCCTCCCCTCTCCTCCAGGACCCCTGGACTGCTTTGTGGTTCAGCAAATTAAGAGTTAATGCCCGACTGCCAGAACAGATGGGAGGCTAAAGTATTTTGAGTATCACCCCTACCTATAGGCAATGAAAAGCCATTGAAGGCTTTTTAGCAGAGAAAGAACAGGACTGGTGCCCCAGCAGGCAGATCAGAGAGGGGGACAGGTCACACTGCGGTGTGTTGGTGTGTCGGGAAAGGGATATAGTCGAGTAAGTCTGAGCTAGGCTGGAGGCTCTGAGAATGTGGAAGAAAGGCTAGATTTCGGAGACATGGCAAACGGCGTGGACTTCAAGAGATGGGGGAGGGTTAGGGTCAAATGAAGGCAGCCGTCAGATGGCTCTGAAATGTCAAGCTTAGAAGGTCAGGAAAATGGTGGCACCTTTCACAGAAATAGGCAAGTCATGACAGCTTTTTGTTTTGGGGGAAGGAAAGGTTGTGTGTGTGTGTGTGTGTGTGTGTGAAGACTTTCAAATCCATTTTTGATAGAAGGGCTGTGTTTGAGGCATGACAGGCATCTGGATGGAAATGTCCAGCAGGCTGCTGGAAATGCAAGCAGGAGCTGAGGAGAAAAGTGGGGGCTGACTCTCTCAATTTCAGCCCCATCCCCAAAGAGCCAAGGCAGAGCCAGGAGAGCGGCTGAGACCCTTTGTGGGCACCCACATTTAAAGTGGCAGATGTGGGGCCAGTACAGGTACAGAGGGTAGCCCAAGAACCCGGCTACTGCAGGAGGGGGAAGAAAGTAGTGTCACGAGCCATGAGGGCTCACAGGGACTGAGAACTGTGAAGAAGACACTTCATGTCACCATGAGGGTATCAGTGACCTTCGGATGATGAGTTCTATGGATTTGGGGCGGGGGCAGGGCCACCCCTAATCCATGCAGCGACTTTGTGCAAATTTTGTTTGAAAGGTGACTCTTTCTTGGGATGTTTCACTTTTCATCATTGGGAATTTGTCATAATAAACTGATCATATTAGAAAAAGGCATTTTAATGCCGAGTGTTGGAGATGTGTAATAAATACATCTGCACATCCATATATGTTTCCTTTCCAGGGAGAGAAGGGGGAAGAGAGTGGGAGAGAATGATAGGAGGCTTGGCAGTGACCAGAAGGAAAGAGAGAACAACCTGGGGAGGTAGTTAGGTCTAATGGATGGTTTTATACTGCGGACACAGAAAAGGTCCTGAGGCACTGATTCACATTAACCAAATTCACCAGATCATATCATTGTTTCTGAGGCTGTCAATGTGTTTTAACTCTTAGCCTTGCCCCCCAGTTTTCGCAGGAGAGAGGAAAGCTAATTCAAAGGGGAAGGAGGAGTTAGGCCAAGGGTTTGACCTAATAGAGGATCAGTTGAAACTTCCTCAGAAAGAAGAAAGAGGGAAGCAAGGAACCATGTAGAGATGGGAGAAGTGCCATGGGGGCTCACATCTGCTGGCTCCTGTCTTGCTGCAGGAGGAATCAGGGCCAGGTGCAACTGAAAGTTGGCGATGAGTGTCAACAGTCCACTCGAGGACTGTGATAGCCATTGTGGGGGCGAGTGGGTTGGCAAGCCTACAAGGTGAGTAGAAGGCACGCTGAGCAGCAGGCACACACGGGTGAGGACGGAGGCAGAGCCAGCATGCACGGCGACACAGCTGTCCCAGCAATGCCTGACAGCAGGGAAGTATCGGGATGACACTCATCAAGAGGGAGTCCACACCCTCGGCACATTCAATTAATTTCAGCCCCTGCCTGGGGACTTTCTATCTGGGTCTGACCTTGGCCCTTCTAACCGCATCTTCCCCAGCACACATGCCCACTGAAATCCTCGTACCCTGGACCTGCTCCAGCTCTGTGACATCTCTCTCAATTTGGGGGATCCAGCATGCACCCCACAGCCTCAGAGCAACTGAATCTCGGTTTGTACAGAGGGCACTAGAGAATGCTTTCTTTTAAAAAACACTCCCCATCTCTGCAGCTGACCCGCAAAGACACACACACCCTTGAAGACCTCACAGCTACACGCCCATCCTCCCCAAAGAAACAGAGATACAGACCCACGAGTACACACACATACAGAGATATTCACATACGGGATAGGAAATTCCCTGTGGACGGAACGTAGACGGTGAAATATAGCCCCACGACAGGACTCTTCCTCCAGAGCCCCTGCCTCAGCCCTGGCCACAAACTTCTCAGGAGGTTTTCGCTCCATCACCAAGTCAGCCCATTACCCTGACAAGAGCATATCCCCTAGTGCTCCTGAAGGCCACGGTCTGACGCCACGGATGCTCAAACTGGGCGTGGCTTGGCCGTGGTGACACGGGGCAGGGGTCGGGGACAGGGGATCTGGTGTATTGACATCCCACTGAAAAGGGCAGGTGTGCTGTTTCAGTTAGTCTCTGCTACAGGAAGTCCATATAAAAATGCTGTTCAACTTTGCCTGTTGGGACACACCTCCCCCGACCCCCTTCATTTATATGTCATGGGGCTCCATCTTTATAAGCGAAGTGGGATTGAATGGGGAGAAGGGGGCTGGGGTTGGGGATCTGGCAAGCAGGTTCCCAGATGTGGTCACATTAGGCTCAGCCATAAACAGGGACCCTGAGCCTGAGGAGAGCTCAAGTTCAGCCACTGGGGTCAGCCCAACAGTGGGGCAGCTGGGAGAAGAGAAAGTCTGGTTCCCCGGAAGGGAACCCCTTGAAACCACCTGGGTTGGAAGTGGCTGAAGGTGAGCCCGATCCCTCAGGAGCTCCCTCAGGGTCTCTTCAGGAACCAGCAGCCCCTCCATGGGGGCCCCAGTCACCATGCCCTGCACATATGAGGAGGGCCTCAGTGGCCCCTCCTTGACCCCAGGGGCTGCTGTGGCACCCGAAGTCCTGATGAAGGCAGCGATGACAGTCCCAGGGGCCTGAGAGCTGGGCCCTGCTGCTCCAGCCCCTGTGACGGAGGATGGCGCTGGATTGGTCGGACGGTTGGCCCCAGCCAGAAGTTGTGGGAGACCACTAAGAATCAGCGGAGCCCCTGGTGCTGCCACCTGACTTTCTTGGAAACTGGTGTTCAGGGGGAAGGAGGCCTGCAAAGTGAAGGTGTCCTTGAAGGTCGAAGCAGGCGGAACACTCTGGAGAACAAGCTGGGTTGAAGCAGTAGTACTGGCAGGAGGCCCATTGGTCAGCACTGTGGTCAGTGGGATGGTCTGCAGGGTCAGGGCTGAGCCTGACCCCACAGGGGCCACTCCTAGGTGGATGTTGCTGGGCACTGAAGAAGTACTGAGAAGAAACAGAAAACAGATTTGGTTAAGGCAGAAGGCATCTCCCAACTGGCTAGGGAGCAGGGCACAGGAGGAACAGAGCTGAAGGTGTGGTTTCTTTGCTGTTGTACCAGCCAACACCTACTGAGTACTTAGTATAGGTCAGGAACCGTTCTACATGCCTGGCGTGTGGTATTTCACTCAATCTCCCAAACAACCCACAAATTGAATAAGATTAATAGTGTGATTTTACAGCTTGAGGAAACGGAAGCACGGAGAGGTTATGTAACTTGCCTTAGACCACACAGCGAGTCACAGGGACCCACATCTAGGCTTTCTGACCCCCAAGCTCATGTTGCTCACCACTCCGCTCTATTGCCTTCCCTCCTCAGGAGAGTACCTTATCCACGCCAGTGTAGTGAGAGTAACATACACATAACTCAAAGCCCAACCTTCTCAGGGAAAATTTGGAGGCAATGAGCATGGACAAGAAGTAGCGAGAGCTTTCCAGGTGGCCCTGGAGGGCCTGAGGGAAGCAGAATGGGTGTCTCTGTACCATCCTCCATTGTCTCTTTTCTGGAATGGAGGAGGCTTGGGGAGATGGGCCCAGATGTGGAGGTACCTGGTGGCTACTTGGGGAGCACTCTGAAATAACCAGAACAGCCCCAGCTGGTGACAGAAGCTGCCCAGGTCAAGTGCTGGCATTGCCATTATTTTAGCGTGCGACCTTGGGCAAGTCACTTTTCCCCTCTTGACCAACAGGTGCCCTACTGGCTTCCCAGGGATTCTGGGAGTGTCCCGTGAGACTGGAGACACAGCAGAACTCCACAAGAAGTTGAACACTCTCCCCAAACACGGTCCTAGTAGAAGACCTGTAATGACTCCGGGGCCCTTACCTCATGGCTTTGGGGAATTTGGCCTGGCTCTCTGGGGGAGGGATGAGCACGGCGGAGGTAGTGGGGATCTCCTCATCTGCACACAGTCCCACTTCCAGATTTGCAGACGGCTGTAAGCCAACGCTCTGAACCTTTGGCTTTTCCCAGGAAGGGCCTGCCTTGCCCTGGGGAGCAGCTCTGGCCGAGACCCTGGAGCTGGCTCGCCTGGTGGTGCTGGCGGAGGAGGTGCAGGGAGTGGAGGCCCGAGGGGAGGCCGCCGTGACTTCACTTCTCTCATCCTCGTCTTCGATCACCACCAGGTCCTTGGGCATCTCCTTAAACTGGTACACCAGCCTCTGCCCTTCCACTTTGGCAAGGATGCCTCTTTGGTAGTAGTATCTGGGGGACGAGGGCCGGGGATGTGGGGAGTTAGGCCGGGACATGCCACCCTCCAGGGCAGGTCCGGCAGGAGGAGGGTGGCAGCCAGGCAGCCAGATGGGAGCCCAGGGCAAGGGAGCCCAGCCAAGGCCAACTCTTGGACTTGGAAGGCTTTTATGAAATTCCTGAGATCTCCCCCTGAGGACACAAAGGGCCACGAAAAGGGGTTCTAAATGTTAGCCCTGCCCTGCTTTGGGGCTAAGGACAATGGGTGAGTAAAGGATGGGAGGGGATGGACGTTGGGAAGCTCAGCTGTCCCCCGGCCTGAAAGGTCAACGGTGGGTAACTTGGGCCTGTCTCCCTGGGTCTCTGGCTGGCAGAAGGCCCTTCCTGGGGATTCGGGGTCCTTAAGGGCTCTTCTGTTATAAAAAGAGAAAAAGCCAGGACAGAGATACACGAGGGAGGGGGCTGTTCCTCCCAGGGGTCCGGGAACAGGCTTAGGGCAAGCACGTGGGAGAGCTGGGAGATCCTAAGGCAGGAGGGACGTCTTGGACAAGGAGAAGAGTTCGGTAACCCCCCACCCCCACCCCCGGGCAGGGACTCGGTGCCCCAGCAGCTCCTACCTTAGCGCCCGCCCCATTGTCTCATAGTTCATGTCGGGCTTATTTTTCTGCTTCCCCCACAGCTTGGACACGGCTTTGGAGTCCACCAGCTTGAAGATGCCTTTCTCTCGCTGGGTCCACTTGATGTACTTGGGGCAGGTGTTCCTGTCTTGCAGCAGTGCGAGGAGGAACTCCCACAGATAGATGGTGCTGCCTGCAGAAGGGCACGTGATGAGGGGCTGCCTAGGCCCTCCAGTCCCCCTCCCACCTCACCTGACTCCCAGCCGCACCTTTGCCATCCTTAGATTTCTTCCGAATGGGGATGCTGGGGTCAGTGACTGGTGAGGTACTGCGGTTGCCCTTGGTCTTCCGGACTGTGAGGGGAAGCAGGGAGGAGGATGAGGCAGAGACGAGATGGCAGTGAGTGCTCCAGGGTGGACTCCCGAGAGGGAGGACCCCGGAGCTCCTCGAGTAGGGTGCCAAGGCAGACAAGGAAGAGCCGGGTCAACAAGACCAGAGGCCCACGATCACCCTCCACAACCACAGCCCTCAGGTTCCTGCACTTGCCCAATGGCCCGCCCTCATTTTCAGGCCCCAAAGGTACACCAGAACACGACTGCAATGCGGTAGTGGTTACAAATGAGTCCCCTTTAGAAGAACACAATCCACCTAGCCTAATGTTTGAAATGGAAAGGTAGCCTCGGGGCACCTGGGTGGCTCAGTTGGTTCAGCGTCAGACTCTTGATTTTGGATCAGGTCATGATCTCATCTGCACTTGTAATTCTCTCTCTCTCTGCCCCTCCCCTGCTCATGCTCTCTCTCTCTCTCTCTCTCTGAAAATAAATAAACATTAAAAGAGAGAGAGAGAGAGAGAGAGAGAGAGAGAGAAGGCAGCCTAATGGGGCAGCTGTTGTGCAGGTAAGTGTGACACTGAGGCTTTGGTTCCCTCGCTAAGGCAGTGGCAACCAGTCATTACCTAAGGAAATCAGTAACACCGGGGCTTGGGAAAGCCCAAAGTCCTCTCCCACATATGGCCCAAGCACCACAAGCTTGGAGAAGGAAGATAAGCACACAGGATGAGGCCTCTTTTTTTTTTTTTAATTTATTTAAAAAAATTTTTTTAAGTTTATTTATTTTTGACAGAGACAGAGTGCAAGCATGAGCTGGGGAGGTGCAGAGAGAGAGAGGGAGACACAGAATCCGAAGCAGGCTCCAGGCTCCAAGCTGTCAGCACAGAGCCTGACGCCGGGGCTCGAACTCACAAACTGTGAGATCATGACCTGGGCCGAAGTCGGACGCCCAACCGACGGAGCCACCCAGGCACCCCTGGATGAAGCCTCTTTTATAGGCAGAGGCCCCCAGAGGGCCAGGGACTTGCCAGGAGGCCAAGGATGGTGTCCAAACACCAAGACGAGGGTTCAACCCATCTGGGATCATTGGCATTTCTGGAAGAGTTTACATATATGCTGGGCCGACAGCAATGGCATGGGAGATGTCAGGCCAACTGATGAGGCCAGGTTTTACAGAAGGGAGGACATTTCGTCCACCCCTGTCATGAGAGCTGTCCTCTTAATGTGTCTAAGAGCCTCAACCCACTCACCCCTTATGGTGTCCCTGACCTGCCCCCTGCCTACTGCGCCCCCTTGAACACACACACACACTTCTTCTCCCCATCCCCCACCTCCGTCTCTCTTACTTCTCTTCTTTGATTTTCCAGTCTTCTTGGCACTTTCCTCTCTGGGGACCTTCTCCTCCAGACAGTGTCCCTCCTGGTCATCAGTGTCACCTGCCCCATTCAGGGCATCAGGCTCAGAGACAGGAAACAGGTAGTTGGGCAGAGTGGCAGCTGGAGCAGGGTCTGAGTCGGGAAGCATTTCGGAGGTGCTGACTGCAAGGAGAGAGGCCTGAAGTTCCAGTGGCCTGGGGCAGGGAGGGCACTGAAAAGAATGGTGGGCTCCCGGGGAGGGCGGTGGGAGTCGTTCCCCACAGCCCCAGATTCAGGATACACCTGAAAATGCCTCATGTGTCTTGCACCATGAGGAGAGGAAACACCTGCAGGGCTGTGGGCATGAGCTGGTCCCAATCACGGCTGCCACATTTGCAGCCACTGCTGGTGGTGGGGAAGTTCCAGGCAACACCCAGGGTAAAGGGCCACCTTGATTTAGTCATTCACTTGTTTTACAACTGGAAAGTATCAATTAGCCCAACTCCTCTGCTTTCCTGGTAAGGAAACTGAGATCTAGAGATGGCAGGGCATGTGTCCAAGGTCACACAGCAAGCTGGTGCCTGGTACATGTGGGCATTCGGTAATTATCTGCTGAAGCCTGAGTGTTTATTAGTGACAGGGTGGTCAACAGAAATACTAGTACTCTTAACTTACACCTTCAGGCTTTCTTTCCCCCACTGGATCTCAGCATCCCCTTGGGAAGGGGCAGTTAGGGCTGGGAGTCCTCCTGTCCAGGAGTCAGGCAAAGGCCTGAGGGGGAGCTGGGGCAGGAGCCTACCTTGGGGGCCTTCTGGGGAGGTAGGGGCCAGCCTCCAAGAACAGGGAAGAGAGGAGGGGATTTCAAGCCTGGCGCATTTCTAAATAAGCCACACCCTGCACAGTCTTCCTGGGAGCCGGGCAAGAGAGCAGAGGGGACCGAAGAGTCACCCTTAAAAAGGAAGGAAATTCTGACATATGCCATAACATGGACAGACCTTGAGGTCATTATGTTAAGTGAAATAAGCCAGTCCTCAAAGACCACGACTGTGTGACTACACTCATGTGAGGTCCCTAGAGTCATGCAATTCATAGTGACAGAAAGTAGAGCGCTGGCTGCCAGGGGCTGAGAGGAGAGGGGCAATGAGGAGTTACTGTTTAATGGGCACAGAGTTTCAGGTTTGCAGGATGGAGGTTCTGGAGATGATGGTGGTGAGAATGCAAAATACAAATTGTACTTCATACCACTGACCTGTATGCTGAGAAATGGTTAAGGTGGTCAATTTTATGTTATGAGTATTTTAGCATGATTTAAACATTGGAGAAAGGAAGTCACCTTGGCCAACTTTTCCTTGCCTACGGTGCCCTCTGGCACCCTCTGTTCCAGCCACAATTCAAGAGCACATTTACACGTGTGGCAGTGGCTGTGGGTATGTGTGCTGGCATGCACATGTGCCTGGCAATCCAGTATGTGGGTGGATGTGGTAGTTTTCGATGGCATTTTTCGTCGCCTTGGGTTAAGGCACCAGGGTTCAAACTTACAGATCTGCTTCTCATCCAGGATGTCATTGGGAGACTCGACGTTGAGTAAGACTTCAGTGGTTGACATGGTTTGTGAGGTTGCTTCATTGTCATCTGGTTCCAGGTTCCATGGTGTGGGGTTGACAGAGGGCATGGGGCAGAAAAAAAGTTCCCTCAGGGCACAGGGCAGGGATAGAGCAGTCATCAGGGCCAGCCCAGAGAATGGTGCTAAGAGGCCAAGGGATAGCGGGAAGGGGATGGTGTGCCACCTACTGTAACTCTCCACCTTTTCTCTACACTCACCTCAGCTGGTCTCCACTCTTCCTTGTCCCATTCCATCTTGAGAGATCACGGATCCATTTAGGTGGTTTCCTCCTCTATGAAGTGGTACTACCTTTTGCTTGTCCTAACCGCCCCATCTAATTTCCAACTCTTGCGGGCCTTGCCCTTGCTGCGTAAGGTCACTAGGAGCCATTGTAGGCTACGATTCCCTGAAGACAGAACCACTTTCTCTTCCACATCTTCCCTGCCCAGGAAGGAAACAAACCTGCCAGCAAAATACTGCCCTCCAGGATCTGATCCTGTGCCATGCACAACGTCCCGTCTGTTATGATACCATTGTGAACGTCGTCCAGTTCCAGTCCTGAGTACAGATGCAGTAATTCAGGGTAGGGTACCTGTTCCACGATCACAGCTGGGAACACCGAGGGGTCTTCCAGCTATGGACAAGATAGGAATCTGGTTTAAGGCTCACCTGCCTCTACCAGGAAGCCCTGCCAACAGAATCTGGCCCGTCTTGCAATTCTTAATTCTTGGACCCCTCAGGGCTGTCCTTTGTAGGATGACATTGTTCTGGGTCCAACCTCACTAGGTGATGCTTTGAGTGGATTCTTGATTAACAGAGATGGGTTAGCTCTGTACCACCTGCACTCAATCAAGGGCAAACAGGTTTTTTTTTTTAATTTTTTTAAATGTTTATTTTGAGAGAGACAGAGCTGGGGAGGAGCAGAGAGAGAGAATCTCAAGCAGGCTCTGCACTTCCAGTGCAGAGCCCAACACGGGGCTCGATCCCATGAACTGTGAGATCATGACTTAAGCTGAAATCAAGAGTTGGACACTCAACCGACTGAGCCACCCAGGAGCCCCCAAGATCACGCAATTTTAATTGGTTGTAGTTCTGGGTTAATCCTTGGCCAGGGTTATGCTTGGTCTGTGAGAAGGGTTAGGCTCATTCTCAGGCCAGTGGGAAAGCATTAGTCAATGGCAAGGGTGAGGGACTCAGCCCATAGGGTTGGGTATCCAGGATTAGTGGCTCAGACTGTGGACATCTTAGGGCTCAGTCTCTGGCAATGAAGACAGAAGAACAGAGGCATTATATAGGTAGGAGGTTAGGGCCCAGTCCCTGTTAGGGTGGGAGAGAAGGTTCCAATTTCCAGCTTGATTTGTTGGGTGCATGAGGACACTGTTCATTGAAAGGGGGACCCAGAAGGAGGAGAAACAGTTTTTTGGAGAAAGATAAGGGGAATAGTGTCTGGATATGGTACTTTGAAATATTTAACATGGAGATACCTATCAGGGAGTGAAAAATATGTGACCAAGGGTTCAAAAGAGTGGTCGCTAAATCCCTTAGAGTGGCTATAATCATCAGGATGAGAATTTGACCACTGGAGGACATAGTAAAATTTATGTATAGGGGCGCCTGGGTGGCTCAGTCGTTAAGTGTCCAACTTCAGCTTAGGTCATGATCTCACAGTTTGTGAGTTCGAGCCCCACGTCAGGCTCTTTGCTGATAGCTCAGAACCTGGAGCCTGCTTCAGATTCTGTGTCTCCCTCTCTCTCTGCCCCTTTCCTGCTCACACTCTGTCTCAAAAATAAATAAACATTAAAACTTACGTATAGAAGGAATTATACCAGAATAATTATAATAATTATGTTTTTATTGTAGGACTTTGGGTGACTCTTTTCCTTTTCTTTCAAATTTTCTGTATTTTCCAAATTTTCATGGGACTTAATTCTTTCTTCATGAAAAAAGAATGAGAATGCTCAGTTATGCCTAATGTTCCTGAAGGATCCAGAAAAATAAAAATTGATAAAACGACTTTGGGTTTGGCCACTGGGCAGTCACCGTGGCTAGAGCACTCTCAGGGGGGTGCTGGGGCCCCAAGGCACATTACAACAGATCTGAGAGAGGATGGACTGAGGCAGGCAGTTGGGTGTCAGGATGAAGGCCATGAGTTGAGAGCCGTCTGTCCAATAATGGTACTCACTAGCCATGGGTGACTATTTAAATGTAAATGTAAAATGTGTTCAAAAGTAAAAGTTCAGGGGCGCCTGGGTGGCTCAGTCGGTTAAGTGTCCGACTTCAACTTTGGCTCAGGTCATGCTCTCACAGGGTTCGTGAGTTTGAGCCCTGCATTGGACCCTCTGCTGTCAGCACTGAGCCTACTTCGGTTCGAATCCTCTGTCTTCCTCTGCTCCTCTCCTGTGTGCACTCTGTCTCTATCTCTGTCTCTGTCTCTCTCTCAAAAAAGAAATAAACATTAAAAAAAAAGAATATCACCTTGAAAAAAAGTTCAGTCCTTTAGTTGCATTAGTCATAGCTCAAGTGCTCCATAACCATATGTGATTAGTGGCCCCATACTGGACAGGGCAAATACAGAACACTTCTAGTACCTCAAAAAATTCCATTGGAGGGGCACCTGGGTGGCTCAGTGGGTTAAGCGTCTGACTCTTGGTTTTGGCTCAGGTCATGATCTCACGGTTTGTGAGTTCGAGCCCCACATCGGGCTCTGTGCTGACAGTGCAGAGCCTGCTTGGGATTCTCTCTCTCCCTCTCTCTCTGCCCCTCCCTGACTCGCTCTCTCTGTCTCTCTCTCAAAAATAAATAAATTTTAAAAATTCCATTGGATTGTCCTGATCTAGAGCCAGACTTCCTGGGTTTGAAACCAAGTTCAGCTACTTAGTAACAGTGGGACCTTGGGCAAGGTACCTAATCTTGCTGTACATCGGCTTCCTTACTTTATAAAATTGGGGTGGTCATATTAAACAACCCCACTGGGTGGTTTAAACAGATCAATGTGCATAAAGCATGTACATCAGGGCCTGGTGTAGAGTAGGCTCTCATTAAATGTTTTAGGTATCAGGGACTTCTAGGAGACTAGTAATGCTTTATTTCTTCACATGGGTGGTGAGTTCATAAGTGTTCTTTTTATAGTTATTCCATATATATATGTGTGTATATATATATATATATATATGATTTATGTACTCTTTTGTATTAATGATACATTTTTAATAAAAATTGTTTCCTAACAAGAGGGAAAGAAAGGAGGTGAGAACCTAAGCACAGAGGGTGGAGACTATACTAATGAGCAGAAAGGAGCTAAGAAGGGTGGCCAATGGTTTGAGGTCTTGGAAGCAGGAGAGAAGAGATGAAGGATGGGTACGAGATAGCCCTGGAAAGAAGAGGGACACTTCTTTCTCCTGGGCCAGCAGGAAGGAAACAAGAATGGTGATGTTATCAATAAAAGGGGGAAAGGAGGGAAACTGAGGGTGTCCTTGGTTTTGAGCTTCTCTGTAGATTGGAGGAGAAGCTGTCTGCTGAGGGTGGAGGAGCAGGTGTGGGATTTGGATTGGGTGACTCAGTTGGTTAAGCGTCCAGCTCTTCATTTCGGCTCAGGTCATGATCCCATAGTTCGTGAGTTCGAGCCCCCCATCAGGTTCTGCACTAACAGTTCGGAGCCTGCTTGGGATTCTCTCTCTCTCTCTCTCTCTCTCTGTCCCTCCCCAGCTCATGCGCGCTCTCTCTCTCTCTCAAAATAAATAAATAAACATTTAAAAAAAGAACAGTAACAGTTGCTGAGCAGATCAGAAACAAGAAAAAAATGACCAGTAGTATTGAGAACTCATGTTTGGTTAGATTTTTCTTCCCTTCTCTTCCCATGATGCCTTCCACAAGGCTAGGCACACCACAGGTGTTGCATAAAACTGAGCAACTTTAGGTTAAGACCCAGCGGGACAGAAAGGACAATGTGCTCAAAGTCCACTAGGGGGCAGCCTTTGGTAAGCCGCCAGAAATCGGACAAAGTTTTCTGTCCTCACAAGGATTTAGCGTAGAGCATCAGTATTAGGCTGCGGTGCCCTTAGAGAAAATCCAACTGGATCTCCTCTTGGTGAAGATGGGGAGAGGGCAGCCAGATAGGGTAGAGGACAGGACTTGCCCACGTGTAACTGTGGCCAAACTGGGATTGGAACCCAGGACCCCTGACTTAATCTTCTGTTCCTTCTACTGTACCTGGCTGCCTCTTCTCCAGTTTCTGGAAGGAGAGGAGTAGGTAGCAATGGGTGTGCCAGGACACCCTCCAATGAGTACAGCTAAGTGCACGGAAAAAGTGCTCCCTTGGCCCCAGTACAGAGCAAGATATGGAGCAGTGGGGCCCTAAGTGCCAGAATTCTGTCCTAGTTTTTAACTTTCCCCCACCAGAAAGCCCCATTTCCAGAGCTGAATCCTCAGACTAAGGCTGAAAAGATGATTATGGAAGGGCCCATCAGCTATACTAGAGACAGGTGTCTGAAGGGGGTGGGGGGCTGGTCTTTGCCCATGGGTCCAGCTGGCAGTGCTCACCCTCGCTATGTGTCTGTCCCAGCAGCTTTCTCATTGTGACACTGCGGGAGAAGGGAAGGGGACAGGAATGCACGTGAGGGCCCAGGTATACCTATGCATTCAGGCCACATTGCTGACTGACACCATGCTGACCGCATGGCTGACTTGGTGACTGCACGTGCCCCAGAACTGCACACGGGCTCCTGGCTCACGAAATGACCACCCAATGACTACTGACGGCCGTATGAGTGACAAGCTGGTGCACAGTCTGGCTGGTATGCAGGGCCAGTGGCCTGGACCTAGTAGGTGCTTGATCAACATTTGCTGACTGGCTAGCCGGATGGCTAGCTGACTTGCCGTCTGCCTGCCAGTGTGTGTCTCTCTGATTGTCCGCCTGGGTGACCAGGCTCTGTTCTCTGGGGCCATACCTGGTGAATATCATCCATCCCGTTGCTTGCAAACTCAAAGATCAGGTCACTGGGCTGCAGGGTAATAGCCATGCTGTCTTCTCAGAGAGCCGAAAGCAGGGTTCACTGGGCCCTCTGGAGCTGTGGGGGTTTCTTGACGAACAGATGCTGTTCAGGTACTTTGGAGCTTAGAGCCTACAGCCCGAACCACCGGGAGATAGGGGGTGTAGAGAGCTGGAGTAGGTGGTGGCCTAAGCCAGGTTCAAGGCTGCATGCTGGGTTGGGCCAACCGCAGGAGTGACCTGTGGAGAAGGGAATCACAGGGTCAGTGAATCGGTCACCTTCCTTGAGCTTTGTCCCCACAACAGGACAGCCGACAGCCAGTCGAACCAGAGGGACCAAGGAGGCTTGCCAAAAGGGGAGGACAATGGGAGAAGAAAGGGGAAGAAGAAAAGAGGCAAGTAAAAAATGAAGGAAAAAGATGAAGTTAACTGAGTTACCTCCAGTGGGAAGTGGCTGAGCCTCAGTGTCAGTCTAGGTCACCAGCATCTGCACCTGAGCTGGCCCTAAAGACACACAGCCTCCCTCCCTTTTCTCCTGCCTCCTCTGGAGAAGGTGACAGATAGAGGGACTTTGGGCTCTCTCCACCCCAAAGATTAATCCCCAGGGTGTGGCCACAAGGGAAATCAGGGCACCCCATCTGGCCTTATAGATGGCGCAGCAGCATGAAGAATCCTTAAAAGCCCCTTGACTTGGAAAGAATCGTGTGTTCAGGGGTGTGGGAAGCGACACATGGCTGTACCAGGTGCTCTTCCAGACTCTGCCTGGTTCGGTCTACCTCAAAAGTGGGGGCACTTAGCTCTGAAGGGCAGAGTCTAGAGAGGAAGAAATGTCTCTCGGTGGGGGTTTTGTTGTCAGAGCCAGCAGCTCTCCAAGAGGGGAGTCTTGGTCTCAGCCACGCCCCGACGGCCCGAGACAGGCGGGGCACATGCCCTGTGCACTTATCGCTGCCCTGACACCGCTGCCGCCCACTGGAGAGGATGGCTTCTGAGCCTCGGGGAGGGGTGGGGGGTGTCCCTGCTCTTGCTTCAGCTTTGCTTTCAGTTTCAAGACTGAACTCTCACCCTGGGAACTTGTGAGGAGAGCCCCAGCTTGCGGAGGGGCCCACAGAACCTTCCCCATCCTGCAGGGCCGGCTCAGGACCTCCCCCCCTTTTCCAGGAAACCTGTCTGCTGCAGCCCGCATGTCTCTCCTCTCCCGGGTGCCCGGTGCCTCTGGAGCTCACAGTATGCAACCTCAGGCGCACACACGCCACCCAGGGCCATGCTTGCTGCTCTTCTACGTGTGGTCTGCGGTGGCACCCAGGCTTACCTCCCAAAGCCTAGCTCCTGCTGCCATGGCCCTCCTGCCAGCCTGCTCTGCTCCTCTGCTCTCGAGCACGTGGGCTTTTACACCTCCAGGTACCACATCTTTGACCCTTAGGGTTGATTTTAATGGTACCCTTGCGTGTGCGTGCGCGCGATGGGTGTACAAACAGCCCGGTTCAACCGCCAGCGCCTGAAGAACTGGGTCCAAGCACCATAGTCCGAGAGACACATTTGACTCCTACCTCCTTGACACACCTTTGGTAGTGTCGGGGTGGCAGAACCTTCTCCTGGCCCAGAAAGAAATGAGGAACTTCGGAGAGGGGCAAAGGGGAGGAAAGGGAGGAGGACCATGGGTGACCTCTCTGATGACCGCTCTCCCCCACAGAAGACACCCAGGCCTCTCCCACTTCCTTTCCGTTAGCCCACAGGGTTGGCTCCGCCCACTCTCCACCCCAGCCCTCACCCCACCCCCCACCCCCGCACCTTTCCACCCACCCTTAACAAAAAACTTCGAGAAGTCACTCAACTCAACCTGGCAGGTCTGAGTTTCCCTTTGGCTAAGGAGACAGCCCTGCGAGGACGAAGAGGAGGCCCTGGGAAAAACACAGTTCCACCCCTCCCTCCCTCACCCTACCCCCACCGGGCCCTGCCTGTGACCCTGTCTCCAGTGGCCTGCCCGAGAAGCCTCCCAGTGCCATTTATGCTTGGAAGGTCTGTCTCCTGTAGCCAAAGCGCCCCAAGGCTCGCATTCCGCAGCTCCCCGCCCTCCCTCAGGCCGGCTGTCTGCCCCCAGGAAGCATTCTCATACTAATCAAATGAAAGGGATCACTTTCACCTAATCCCACTTTGTCTAAACACGAAACTCTGGTGTCTGCTCCCTCTCCCCGCAACAAGGTCATTCAGCGGCAGCCCTTCCCTTCAGGTTTGCTCATTGCTTTGGCCTCTCTTGACAGATCACTTCTTGTTTGCGAGTTCACTGCTGCTCGCTGCCTGCAGACCTTCCCTGTACCTTTCTCACCTCCCCCATTAGGCAGTGGCTTCCTTGAGGGCAGGGGCAACTGTGTTGGTCATCAGTGAAACGTTACCAAGCTGCACTGTGCTTGGCATGTGGCAGACACTCAATTTATGTTTGCAGAACAAACACATGAATGAATTAACGAACCAATGAACGAATGAATGATACTGGTCAGTCAGTACCAGTGAGGTGTGTTTTCTGGGCAAGAAGTATATCCGTGTGTCCATTGTTTTTGGGGTAAGAGAGAGATGTGTGCTCTGGTCTGTGTTACATCTGGGTGTTTGTGCACTGTAATTTACAATGGGAGTTCTCACTGTGGGTGTGCACGCACACCATGGACTTACTTGTGTGCAGGGTGCGCGCACATGTCCCAAGTATGGGGATGTGTGCATGAGACGCTCTGTGGACCGGCAGAGCCACAAACTCAGTGGTGGGTCCCCCCTCCTCCAGTCCCGCCTTCGCAGAATGACAATGACAGACCGAGCTATGGCCACCGCTGCTGCTCCCTCCTGCCGCTTCCCAGGAAGAGAGCTAGCAGCAGAATATGTATGTGGCTCATGGGTTCTTGGGGTGAGTGCACCAAGGTCCACTGTGCTAAGGAGGTGGTGGGAGAGGGAAGACAGCACCGCACTGTACTGGATGGGATCCTTAGCCATCTGTGCAAAGAGAGGTTTGAAAGAAGAGGCTAATGTAAGTGCACTCTTTAAGTGTCCACACGTCTAAGGCTCTAAATTCAGGACTGAGTTGGTGCAGGTTCTGCTGACCCAGGACTGTGAGAATTTCAAGGCTGCAGGACCCAGCACCCAAGGCTGATCCTGGTGTCTTGTTCTGCCCAAGCTCCAGCCTAAAGCTAGTAAGGTGAAGGAGTGTGGGCGGGGTGGAGGGAGGAAGTAGCTGTCCTACTTTTTTGGTCAAGGCTAAGAAAACTCCCTTCCCAGCCCCACCATGGAACCTTCTCCACCATAAAGTTTTGCCCTTTGCCCCTCCCCCGTCAGATGTTTGAGGATTTGAAAGTGAGAGGTGGGGAGAAGCTCATTTGCATGCTCACTCACTCTCCCCAGCAGAGGAGTGACCCCCCCAGTCCCTCAAAATAACCTCCCTCTCCCAGGAACCTGAAACCAAAAAAAAAAAAAAAAACACCACCACAGAAGGCCCGCCCGGCTGGAGGCCAGGGAGGCCTGAGAGGCCCATACCGGGGGGCTCTCCTCCCTGGTGTCCTTTCAGCTCTTCCAGGGCCTAGAGCCCTGGACGCTGCCTTTACGGTGAGTGGGGCGCTAGGTGGGTATGCAGCACAGACACCCGGCTTGAGTAAGAGATGGGCCTGGGAAGTTTTCCACCCGCCCTGTCATCATACAGATCACAGCTGGCTCCAGTCAGAGTCTGCTCCCAGGGTGGCAAGAGCTCCACTCCCTTCACTCCCCTGGAGGCCACTGCAGGATCCCTGGCTCCCAAGACCTTGTCCTACTTGCACTGAAAGCAAAGCGTCTGGAGAGCATATGGCTCCGGACACCGTGTGTGAGGAAGCGAGTGAGCCTGTGCCACAGGAGGGAGCAAGCAAGCGAGGGCGCCTACATCCCCAGCCTGCAAATGCACACCTCTGGCTCACTGTGGTTCTGACTGCATTTCAAAACCAAAATAGCAAAATAGAAGTGGTTTGGGCTGCTCCTACGTCATCACAGCTGGGCCCCCTTCAGAAGTACAGACCCTTTCTGGGGCTGTCACTGGAGCGCAGTCAAGCAGTGTCCAGCACCCACCCATCTGGGCCTCCTCTGCATACAGGAAGCAGCCCCTATGTAAAAGCCACATCCACAGTCTCTGTGGAGTGAGTTTAAATCTACACCGGTTCAGCCACTGGCTCTCACAAAATCGCTAGTAACACCCGTGGCATTTTCACGCAGGCCAGGAAACATGGGGGCCAGATGGTCAGCCAGGCCACAAAGCAGAGTTCTCCTTCTCCAGTTCCTCATCCTCTCGGAGCCAGCCCTCACTCCTGAAATACCCAGCCCTCCATGAAACCTTTCTGGAATTCTCTGGAAAGGAAGTGACAATTTCCTTCATGCCATTTCCCACTCCCTCAGCGCCCCTCCCCCACAACCACAAACAAAATGGAAACTACCCCAGGAACAGCTGTACCCTCTACTTAAAAACAGCCCCTCCTCTGGCTAATAGTCATCCAGAAGCAAATTTGCATGCTGCACCATGTGACCAATGGTGTGTACTTAAGAGACAGAGGGCCAGAGCCAGGGGTCCAGTCTGTAGCCTTGGACAGAGCCGAAGTAACCGGTCTGTGGGATACCCCCTACAACCTTGACCCTGATCTTCAAGCCAAACCCTCCTCCTTGAGCAAATGCGCAGTGAAGGGGCCCCAGCCACAACTATTTTGTCAGCTCCTTCTCCTCTATTCCTTTCTTTTCACCACCCCCTTATGAGATGAAATCAGGAAGAGGAGGAAAAACATAAAGGTTTTGCAAGCTCTGTTGGTTGGGGTTTCTCTTTGCTTATTTACAAGAAACCCAGTTTCCTTCCTTGGCCCACG
The DNA here is from genome assembly GCF_016509475.1 of Prionailurus bengalensis. Taxonomy (NCBI): domain Eukaryota; kingdom Metazoa; phylum Chordata; class Mammalia; order Carnivora; family Felidae; genus Prionailurus; species Prionailurus bengalensis. Next base: position 108,160,818 of record NC_057361.1, read on the forward strand.
GTCACTGCTTGCTTCCAGCATAGGGCTTGCCACAACTCCGATGGTGAGGGAGGCAGAGCTCATCTCCAACTGCCCTTATCCTTTATCTGCTCTACTTTTGATTCTACCTTCCCAGGCCGTGAGCTGTCCCAGTGGAGGGGCGATTAGGGCTGCAGGAGATGGTAGGTCCCCTCTTTCTCCAGAAGACCCATAAGCTCACCCATGGTGTGTGCCGCCCAGGTTTCGAGGAGGAGGAGGGAAGCCCTCATCTGACTGTATCCCAACCCGACCTGAGACCCCGGAAAAGGCAGCCATCTTTCTGGGCTGTAGCTTCTGTCATCCTTATTGAGGGTGAGGGCTAAGGGTAATCCAGGTTTAGCAGATGCTCACTAGGGAGTCTCGGGTGAATGAAGATGGTGGTGGGAAAGCACTTTGGAAATTAAAAAACACTCATCCAGATGACGAGTTTCAGGTGACCCCCAGAGAGCAAATGGGGCTTGGGGCCCCATTAAGGCCCCAGAAGTCCCCCATTGGCTCAAGAACATAGAAAACTGGAGACTTCCAGTTGTTGGCTTGAAGGGGCAGGCCCCTCACTGGGGTTGGGGGTCCCCGCAGGCAGGGGCAGGTTGCTCTGGTTGAAGCAGTGCTCCCAGGCCCCTGTCCTAGCTGCCTTCACCCCACCCCAACACTTTCGGTTGTGGTATGTGGCAAGAAAGGCTCTACAGAAGCCCCAGTAGGGGAGCAGGGTCAGGGGGAAGGGTTACTGACGGAACCTATTTCCCCAGCAGCGCTGACTCCCAGGGGCCTTGCCTGAGAAAGCCAAAAGAGCACCCCCTGGAGGTGCCTGTGGCCACCACACCCTCATCTCTACCACTCCAGGGGCCTCACCAAGAGAGTCACTAAGCTCTTCTGGGAAATGAGGGACAGGCCGATGACAAGGAGAACAGACAACAGGAAAGAAGGCAAAGTCGAGTCCAGAGCAGCTACTGAATGAACCCCAGTTCGGTGGGCTGCCAGCCACAGCCTAGGAGGGGACCCCAGAAGTCCCTGCAGATCATAAGGGAGAAGATCCAGCTTTGCCTTGGGGTTTAGTCAGGTGATCTTCCTCCTCTGTGAAATGGGGGCACCGTCCCTAGCTCAAAGAGTTGTCATGCAAGGCCAGTGAGTTCATGTGGGTGAAAACTTTGTTATGTCCCAAATGTGTTTTTCAATTTCCTGGTGTGATTGGTGTCTTTTTGGCTACAGTCACTCATCAAACATTTGGCATATCTTTGCCTGGATGGACAGGAAGACAGGACATGGAGGTGGTGGGATGAGATGAAGGCAAGGGAGGACATAACCACAGCCATGAAACTCATGGGAAAGGGAGGAAACCAGCTTGACTGTGCGGGAGGGGGGTTGGCTGGGGGATCAGGGATATCAGTTGGATAAGGGCATAGGCCCAAGATCCACCAGGTGGTGGAATTGGGATTTGAACTTGATATACACAGCGACTGGGAGTTCCTGGAGATTCTTGAGCAAGGCAGGGCATAAAGCAAGCAGTTCTTTAGGTAGGTCCCTTTGGTATGAGTGTAGGAGTGGAGTGGATGGAAGGAGATCTGGTGGGGCAGCTGGAACCCAGGAGGCGAAGCCCAAGGCCACTCCAAGGGAATAAAATGACAGATTGTGGGGTAAGACAGTAGTTGTGGGGACCCCAAGATGTGGAGCCTGCGGTAAAGAATGTTAAAAGATATGAAGTGATTGGGACAGGAAAGATGGCAGGAGAATGAACTCAACTTGGGCAGTTTGAAATTGGGATCATCTTGAAAAAAAACCCAGATGGAAAAAAAGAGGACGTGGACATTTTGCGCGCGCGCACACACACACACACACACACACACACACACAGCATCAGCAGGAGGGACCGCTACAGGCCTTCAGTGGCCAAAGGAGCAGGCCTGGCCTGGTGAGGCTGGCAAGCCAGACACAGTCCCATGGCAGAAAGTGGCCTGCGATGAATGAAAGGCGGCTTCAAACGGCACACACCCCACCTCTGCCTAGGAAGGCCTGCTTATTTCCATAGGTGGGGTAACAGAAACACTGACCAGAGACTAATTAAATTTATTAGTGGGTTTTCTAGAAGCTGGGGCAATCTGTGGCTCAGCACCAACAGGATATTAAGTCAGATAACTTTTATTGAAGGGACAGTGTTCTTTCTCAAAGCCCCTGCCAGCGCGTGCCCTAGAAACTAAAGTGGAGGCTCCTTGCTCAGATCTGGGACTACCCTAGGCAGGAGGGGCTGGGCTGGGTTCACTGCCTGTTTGGCGGGGGTAGGGGGTCCCTTTCAAGTGCCCCATTCCCCCACAGGCCACTTCCCAGGCCAGCAAAAGCAAAGGAAGTCCGGTGTTGCCTGCACAGAGGGGAGGGTGCAAGGCTGAGGTAGAAAGACAGCCTATTGGGGTGCAGGCAAATAGGGAGGGCAGCTTCAGTTCTGATGTCACCGTGAAACCCTGGGGTTCCTCCTTCCTCCTCACCTACACTACTCAAAACCTCTTCATGACTCAGAGTCCCACGATATCAAAGTAAAAAGGGGCCTGAAAGATCATGGCATCTATCCCTCGTGTCATCCAACTAGAGACAACAAGTTCCCGAGGGAAGAGAAATGACTTGCTCAAGGTCACACAGCCAGTCATTATGACTCCCAGGTGACCTTTCTTCCTCTCCTCCTCATTGTCTCTCAGCATCCTCAGTAAAGCCAACCCTTTCCTCTGGTGAGACCAGACAGCGGCCAGAGCCCCAGGGCTGGCAAATAACAATGAGGCCACACGTGTGCAGAACACATTTAACTTTTGCAGCAACTTCCCCACCTTCAGGCCTTTGCTCACACTGTGCCCTGGGTTTGTTAGGCCCTTCCCCAATTTCTGCAGCCCTAATTCCCACATAGTATTCAAGATCTGAAGCAAATGTCACCTCCTTTTCATAGCCTCACCTGCTTCCTCCCCACCAAGTACATTCTCTCCTCCTCCTCCTCCTCCTCCTCCTCCTCCTCCTCTTCCTCCTCCCAACACATGAACTTGACTTCTTAGACCAAAGTATGGGTTGGCAAACTATGGCCCATGTGCCAAGTCCAGCCTATCATCTGTTTGGTATGGCTCATGAGCTAAGAATGGCTTTTACATGTTTTAATGATTTGGACAAAAATAAACAGAAGAATAATATTTCATGCCATGTGAGAATTACACAAAGGTCAAATTTCAGTGTCCACAAATAAAGTTTTATTGGAATGCAGCTATGCTCACTCGTTTACGTGTTGTCTGTGGCTGCTTTTGCATTGTAAGTTGAGTTGTGACAAGAGTTCATATAGGCCACAAAGCCTAAAATATTTACTATCTATCCTTTGCAGGAAAAGTTTACTGGCTCCTGGACTAAAGGCTTCACTCCCCTTCAGTGTGAAGAGGTTAAGTTCATTTCTGAGAAGAATGTCACAGAGCACTCAGAAGGCACCAGGAGGGAGGTGTGGTACACCAAATACAAATTCGCAGGTTGTCATCAGAAAGAAAATCCTGGCCCTGTCTCTGCCCATGGTGTGACCTTGGGCAAGTCACTTCTGCTTTGTGGGCCTGTTTCATCAGCTGCACAATGAGGGGGTTGGACTGGAAAGTCAAAGCCCTTTCTAGCCCTATGATTTAGAGTCAGCAATCTGTTGCATTTCCAACTCATGCAGTTTTGTGCAGGCAGTCTTGATCATTTTCTCTCAGAATAAGAGCTTACAGAAGGTTCCCCTGCCCAGCTGTGGTTTTCCGCTGCCACTGTGGGCCCCCCTCACCCCATATTCACCTGCCCTGCCCCACCCTTCCCTTCTAGCTGACCTGACTGCCCTTCTCCCTGAATTCCTCTCCCATCAAAATAGAAATGGCTTCCTCTGAGAGCCCCCCACCCCTCCAATCCGGTGGGCCAGGAGTATCCATTTTTTGTGGGGGGAGAGGCAGGGAAAGAAGGGCTCTCAGCTCTCCCCAGCCTCTCAGGGCCCACAGCAGACAGGCAGTGAAGCAGGGGATAGGGCCAGCTCTCACCGCACCCCTACTCTGCCAGAGGAAACAGCCCCTCTCTGCCACTTCCTGTCCCAGGGGTTTGAGCAGTTTCCCCTTCAGGGCCTGCGGGGCCCTCCCGGCCCCGCCCCTGCCCCACACAGGTCAGAAAGTGCAGAGAGGGGAGGGGCCCTGCGGGTGAGGGGGGAGGATCCCTCACAGGAAGGCTGAGGAGACAGCTGTCTACACAAGGGGACACCCCAGCAGCTCCACTGCCAGCCTGCTAGAGCTGGGGGCATGGGGACTGGGAGGGAGTAGGAGCTGTCTCTGCACACCCTCTCCGGTTATTGGATGAATAGAAGTGAGTTTATCACTTTACCTAGCTATCACCTTGAGGGGGCGGGTGCAGAATGAGCCAGGCCTTGGAGGATTGGATAAAAGACCCGACCGTATGCTCAGGTCAATGTCCACCTGGAGCTGATCCTCAGCCCCAGGTGGCTTGGGATGGAGCTATGGGCTGAAGCAAGAGCCTGGGGAAAACAGGCCGACAACAGGGGTTAATTGGGAGGGGCAGGTGACAGGGAAATCAATGCCACTTCACAACTTTGCATAATTTTGTCCCTAGCACCAGTGGACAGAGACAACAATGGAGAGCAAAGTACAGTAACATGTGGGCCAAGGGTAGCAGCATTTTCTGGGTGATAGAACAGGAAGCTATCACATTCCATACCTGCTACTGACTTGGTTTTTTTCTTTTTTTTTAAGTTTATTTATTTTGAGAGAGAGAGAGAGGCTGAGAGAGGGAGAGAGAGAATTCCAAGCAGGCTCCGCATTGTCAGCACAGAGCCTGATGCAGGGCTTGATCTCATGATCTGTGAGATCACGACCTGAGCTGAATTAAGAGTTGGATGCTAAACCAACTGAGCCACCCAGGCGCCCCATACCTGCTACTGATTTGCTGTGGTGACTTCCACTTGTAAATACCTCCCAGTTGCCCTTGCAAGGTGGGGCTTCCAGAACTGGGGTGATGTGCCTGTGAGGTATCCTGCAGGCATGTGACCAGCTCTGCCAGGCCCTTCCAAAGCAGTGGGTCAGAGAAGCAGTGGAAGCCTGAGGCCCTGGACCTCTGCCCAGTTGCCAGTGCTCCTGGGGACAGGTTAGAAGTACGTGATGATGGTTCTAGAAGACTTGACGCCTGGGATAGGGGGCTCATAGTGGATAGATACAATCACTTTGGTCCCCCCACGTTAATATTGTTCCATGAGGTCCGAGGTGAGAGAAGTTAAGGGGACTCCTACACGTGATGGTACTGGGTGAGCTGACAAAAAATGGATGGGAAGATGGTCTTGACACCTCTCTCAGTTCTAAGATTTTTTTTCTCAGCTCTTGCGACTTTGGCCAAGATCCCTGCCCAGCCAGGCCGCCTGTCAAGAGAACAAAGTCTCTCTTTTCCCTCTCCCTCCACACACCCCAGGGCAAATAGGCCCCAGTGCCCCAGTGATAGGGCCCCACACAAACTTGCTTCTCCACCCCCAGCTGCACAGCTGGTATGGGGGACGCCAAGGAAGCCTTGGAGACAACATCTGGATGAGCACCTGGGCTTCTGCCAGCCCCTCCCTACGTCTGCAGTGCAAACCCAGGGCCAGGGCTTGGTTACAAGCCCAACTCAAAGCTGGTGGCACGTGTTTGGAAAGCACATCTAGACTGGAAGGAGGGGGTGGAAGCACTTGAGAGCAATGCCAACTCAGGGCAAATGCTTGCGGGGCTGGCACAGATCTGAACTATCGCCGGCTGGGATGGCGGGTGTGGCCACTGTGGTCTCACCATGGGCCCGTTGCGGGAGGAGCAGAGGGGTGTGGTACTTGTTTAAACGTGGGTAAGATGTTTTTGCCCTCTGATATCACTTGAAGTTGTTCCGTCTGCATCTGGGGAAAGGGGCCAAACAGTAAAACTTACAGGGTGACAGGGTGGAGCGTAGGGAAGGTGGCAGGGATTTACATTTATTGGGTACGAGCTGTAGGGTTGGTGTTGTGCCAGGCACTTTACATAGCCTATCTCCTTTCATTCTTAACAACATCCTTACAATGTAGGTAGTCAGTGGCAGAGCTGGGGTTTGAACCTAGGTTGACTTCCAACTACTACACTCTCTTAACATTGTTTTCAGTGAACTCTTTTTTGGTAATAATAGTATTTTAATAGTTTTATTTTATTTTATTTTTTTTAATTTATTTTGAGAGAGAAAGCATGAGCATGTGTGCAAGTGGGGGAGGAGCTGTGAGAGGGGTGGGGGCAGGGGAGAGAGAATCCCAAGCAGACTCCACATTGTCAGTTCTGAGCCCAGCACAGGGCTGAACTCACCAACCGCAGAACCATGACCTGAGCCGAAGTCAGACGCTTAACCCACTGAGCCACCCCAGTGTCCCTTAATAGTTCAGTTTTAAAAACAGCAAAAGTGAGGCTCAGAAAGGACTAGGTAACATGACCAAGGTCACACTTCCCATCAAAAATGGAGGCAGACCTTTTTTCAGGCAGCAGGGATGATGGCGGACATTCAGAGAGAGAGCGCCTATCAAAAGCAGCTGACCATCTTTCAAAATAGGAAGAGGGTCCTGCTTGGAGACTCTGGAAAAAAGAAGCTCCCACAATATGACAAACACACTGGTCTGGGTTTCAAGACGCTCAAGGCCTTTAAGGGCACCTATACGGACAAGAAGTTACCCTTCACTGGCAATGTCTCTGAGGGCAGATTGTATCTGGTGTGGTGGCCAAGATGAAGACGCAGAAGACCACTGTCATCCACCAAGACTACTTCCACTACATCTGAAAATACAACTGCTTCGAGAAATGCCACAAGAACATGTCTGTACACCTATCCCATTTCAGGGACCTCCAGATTGGTAACAGTGTCACAGTGGGTGGCTGCCAGCCCTTGAGTAAGACTGAGCGCTTCAAATGCTTAAGGTCAGCAAGGCTGCCAGCAAAAAGCAACTCCAGAAATTCTGAGACTAGATATCTGCTCATACCTCTAAACAAAATAAAGTGATTTTCCTAAGCAGATTAAAAAAAGAAAAGAAAAGAAGGGGCGCCTGGGTGGCTCAGTCGGTTAAGCGTCTGACTTCGGCTCAGGTCATGATCTCACAGTCCGTGAGTTCAAGCCCTGCGTCGGGCTCTGTGCTGACAGCTCAGAGCCTGGAGCCTGCCTTGGATTCTGTGTCTCCCTCTCTCTCTGCCCCTCCCCCGCTCATGCTCTGTCTCTCTCTCTCTCTCTCAAAAATGAATAAATGTTAAAAAAAATAAAAAATAAATAAAAAAGAAGAAGAGAGGCAGAACTCAAACCCAGGCCTGTGTGCCCTTGATCTCAAAGCCTGCGCCTTTCCCACTATCCCATGCTGGTGATCATTTGCTCAGATCCCTAGCCCAAGGTTTGCTCACAACACCCAACTTTGAATGTTCAGAACCTCTGTGATGCCCCTTCAACAAAAGCTTCCCAGGTCTGTGACCCATCCCCCTCAGGGTCTCAATCTGAAGCAAAGCTCCATCTAATAAGTGAATTCTAACTTTCTGGGCCAAGTCTGCACCAAAATAGTTACAACTTGAGCTCCTGTGGCCAGATATGGAGGAAGGGTACATGGAATAGGAGGCTTCCAGCTCTGTTGATGAAGGAGGCTGTCTCTATTACTGTACCTCAAAGGGCCTACTGTTGTCAGAGAGTTCCTGGATCCAGACCTGTAGTGATCATGTCATGGTCCCTGCCCCATAAATATACACTTGCTCTCAGCTTACACATAATGTAAGTCTGGGTTCCTATCTCAGGGTGTTGATTCATTCACATGTTTATTCAAACATTTATGGGAAGTCAATCCTGAGTACCTCATAGACGGCAGGCCCATGGCCAGGGACTTAACACCAGGCCCACCCTATTCTTTTCTATGGTAGGGTCTGTTCATTTTTTTTTTAATTTTATTTGAGAGAGAGAGACAGAGAGAGAGAAAGAGAAAAAGAGAGAGTATGTGTGTTGTGTGTGTGTGTGTGTGTGTGTGTGCGTGCACACACACACACATGAGCAGGGGAGGGGCAGAGAAAGAGAGGGAAACAGAGACTCCCAAGCAGGCTCTGGGCCGTCAGCCCTGAGCCCGATGCAGGGCTCAATCCCATAACCCTGGGATCATACCCTGAGCTGAAATCAAGAGTCAGATGCTCCACCAACTGAGCCACCCAGGTGCACCTGGTACGGTCTCTTCATCTCTAAGTTCCCAGTAAGCTGGGTTAGCCCATATGCCTAAATAATATTGCTGGGTTTTTCTCCCCAAAATACATCTATAACAGGGGCACCTGGATGGCTCAGTCGGTTGGGCGGCCGACTTCGGCTCAGGTCATGATCTCGCGGTCAGTGGGTTCGAGCCCCGCATCGGGCTCTGTGCTGACAGCTCAGAGCCTGGAGCCTGTTTCGGATTCTGTGTCTCCCTCTCTCTGACCCTCCCCTGTTCATGCTCTGTCTCTCTCTGTCTCAAAAATAAATAAACGTTAAAAAAATAAAAAAAAAATACATCTATAACAAATATCTCTCCATAACTGAGGCCCAGAGGTTGGCAGCAAATGGGAAGTGATTGCTAATGGGTATAGAGTCTCTTTATGATGAAAATCTTCTATAATGGATTGTGGTGATGGATACAACCCTGTGAGTATACCAAAAGCCACCGAACTGTATACTTTGAGTGTATAATTGAGTGAACTGTATGGCATTGAACTAAATCAAATTAAACTGTTATTTAAAACAAACAAGCAAACAAAAATGAGGCCCAGAGAGGGGCAGCAGTTCACTCAAGACCATGTGCAAGTTGCCAGAGCAGCTCAGGCCAGACTCCAGGTCTTCTGATTTCTGATTTTGAGGCTCTTGCCTTCTATCAGAGTCCTCACAACCCTAAGCAAGGATAAATGCTGAGGTTCAGTGATTGTGCAAAGCTGGGCCAGCCTCATGCAGGAGGGCTGGTGGCTGGACCTTAAGCAATAAGGTAGGCAGTAGAAAATGCTGTAGGCCAGGGACTTTCATTTAGGTCTGCCATGAGCATCACCAAGTGCCTGCCGCTCTCTGGACCCCACTGTCCCCATCTGTGAAGTGAAGTGAATGAGTTTGGTGGTCCCTTGCAAAAGGCTATACCAGCTCTGACCCTCTCAGGATCTTTTTTTTTTATTTAACTTTTTAATGTTTATTTATTTTTGAGAGAGAGAGAGGGAGAGAGACAGAGTGCAAGTGGGGAGGGACAGAAAGAGGGAGACACAGAATCTGAAGCAGGCTCCAGGCTCCGAGCTGTCAGCACAGAGCCCAATGCGGGGCTCGAACTCACAGACTGTGAGATCATGACCTGAGCTGAAGTCGGACGCTTAACTGACTGAGCCACCCAGGCGCCCGTTACCCTCTGAGGTTCTAATTATAAAGTACTGCAAGATGCAACAGAATGGTGTGTCAGATATGTGCTTCTTCTCCAAGAGCTGCAGGAGGTCTTGGACACAATTAGGTGTTCCAAGTGATGCCCTTCACTGATAGTGATGACCAAGACGTTCCTGTGAGAGTCAGATTGTCTCAGACAATTCCACTGCTGAGTTTCTGCATGGGAGGTGGGTAGCTTGGTCCTGATTTCCCCCCACCAGCAGTGTTAGGTGGGAGAATAAGCCATCCTAGAGACCCAATGATCATGTCCTTTGGAGATATCAGGCACCAGGTTCTTGGCCTGGTGCCCAGGCAGCCCCACCTTGTGCTGAGCTTGCCTCCTTGGTGGAGGGAGTGATTGCTGATGGTCTAGCCCCTGCTGGACAGGATGTTTCCACATCAAACCCCACTTCCTGCAGCTAGGCCTGGGCTCCGGTTCCCCCCTTCTCCTGCCATCTGGTCGCCTGCCCTCTGCCCCCTCCCCTTGCTGGGTGTTTACAGGCTGTCTTATCAGCCTGGGGAATCTGTGCCTCACCCAGTCGGCTGCCCCGCCCCGCCCAGCCCAGACAGTCTGCCCAGGGCCCTACCTGCCCGTGGTTTTGCCATTGCAGGCACACGAGTCTGGAACCCCCTTACACCCCTGGCAGGCAGGGGGTGTGGATGAAGTCTTGCTGCCTGCCAGAGTGAAACCTGAATATTCATAGTGCTTTATCCACCTTGCCCAAGCTGGGGGAGGGCAAGCATTCTTTGTATATTGTCATCATCTCTATCTGCAGGCTATGGGGACAGGAATGAGGTGCTTGGGTCACTGAGAAGGACAACTTTGGCCTGGAGGCCTTGACGGCTCTTCTGTTCTCCACCAAGAAGAGATGAGCACGGGCAACACCAGGCTCTGAGAGTACCTGCATGTTTTCTTTTTTCTAACTGAGGAGAACTGTAAACACTCCAAGCTAAAGGTGGGACAGAATGAGGGGTCATAGGCTGAACCCGGTGGAGGAAGGAAGGCTGGGGAATCTGTAGGTATGGCCTTAGCCAATCCATGCTGACATCAGAGTTTCATAAGGCCCACACTGTCTCCATCCTACCCTGGGATCTGCTCACCCACTAAAGGCTAAGATAAGGCCAGGGCTAACTAAGCACTGAGTAAGCCCAACAGCTTTCCCTGGGAACATAAGGGCTTAGATTCTTCCATCAAATAAGTTTGAACCAAGGAGAGGGACAGGGATGGGGACAGCAGCAAATGAACAAGCTGCAGGTGATGGATATGCCTTCCAGAACTTTGGGCTAAGATCCTGAAAGTTCAAGTTCTGACCTGTCCATAAGCAGGTCTCACAGGGACACAGCCTGCTTGGTAAAGCTGACCAAGCCCCACAGTAAGAATCAAAGCCACAGTCCAAACCCAGCTCATCTTTCAGGAGCTTTCATGTTGTTTGCTGATAAATCTATTAAAATATACTTAGGCAGGGGCACTTGGGTGGTTCAGTGGGTTAAGCGTCTGACTCCTGGTTTCGGCTCAGGTCATGATCTCACAGTTCATCAGTTCGAACCCCGTGTCTGGCTCTGCACTAAGCGCAGAGCCTGCTTGGGATTTTCTCTCTACCTCTCTCTCTGCCTCTCCCTCATTTGCTCTCTCTCTCTCTCTCTCAAAAGTAAATAAATAAACAGTAAAAAAAATAGATTTAGGCAGTAGATTGCAACATTCTCACTTAAGATAAAATGCCATACTTCAAAGAGATTTATGCGACTGTGTCCTTCTAGGCCCCTGGGATAGAATTCAATAGTTTGGGGCGCTTGGGTGGGAAAGTTTGGAAAGACTCTGCTAAGGCAATTTTGCCATTAATGGACTATGTAACCACAGGCATGTCAAGTCATGTGGCTCTCACAGACTTGGGCCTCCTACCCTGCTCTGCACTATAGATCTCATGCTGCCCAGCACTCTTCTGACTGACCATGGTAGCAGTCAAGACTCCATAAACCACCATCCCTTCTCCCCAGGAATGACTTCCCCACCACTCTGAAAAATCACAAACTATTTCGTGTCAATGTGTTAATGGGTGACATTAGGTTAATGTGTCACCTCTCTCCTTAACACATTTCCCTTTAAAAGGCCATCTGGAGTTACCCTACCCTAACCTAAAGAGTGGCTCTGGGGCAATAGTGGGGGCAGGGGAGCCAGGCAGGTATTTCTTGATGGCGCTGCCTCCTCTCACACCATTAGCCGTGGAGCAATCCAGCCTTCACCATCTACTCCCCCCACCTGTGGTCCATGTATAGAGTGGATGCGAAAGCCTTAGAAAGACTAACAACCAGGCCTGGTGCAACAGAAAGCCCACTTGACTGGGACTGAGGAAGAGTAAGTCCTAGTCACGGCTCTGCCTCTGCCTAGCTTCTCCCTCAGCCTTTGAGCCAGCACCAACTCCTACTCCAGGGCACACATTTAGATCAATGGCTGTGGCCATACCAGCTGTACTCCACAAAGCTTTACAGTCCAAACTCATCTGCTTGGTTTCCAAAGGTCCTTCACAGTCTGACTCCACCCTACCTACTCAGCCTTGTTTCCCATGATTTCCCAACTCAAGCCTGGGCTTCAAGCCCAGTGGTCTCCTCATGGTCCCCTGAGGGAACATTCCAGGCTCATTCACGGAGTTTCTCAGGCTTGCCATGCCCTTGCTGCTCTGTTTTGGTTAATCAAATAATGCCCATCCAGCAAGGTCCCATCCAAGCTCCCCAAACACATGGAGCTGTTGATACCCTGATAACTAGACTGCACACCTATGGAGCCCCCTTTTCTAGATGCTAGCCCAAATTCGACCACAGGAGCTCTTAACGCCACACAGGCTTGAACTACTCTTTAATTATTTCATGTGTGTATCTTGTTTCCTCAATAGGCAGTCAAATCCATGGAACCAAGGCCTAGCTCATCTTCTCCTGATTCTAGCACAGGCCTGGGCATTCATGAATTAAGTTCATGTGAAGTCTTTTCAAGTGAGATCTCTAAAATAGAGATCCCGGGTCCTGACTGATCTGAGAGCCACGATCTATGGGTGGCATTAGGAATAGAGTTGGGGGACAAAGGTCTCCAGTCTCAAACATTACTTGTCCCCTCTTGCTCCATGAGTCTGTTTAGAGAAACACACGCTAGCTAAAGTCATTTATTCCAAGCTGCATCAAGAAGGCGGTTGGTGATCAATCAGATCATCACCAAAGCATTCTCTCTTTGTACAAAACCACAGTGTTTCCACCCTGGGCATATTGGGTGCTGATCTGATCACTGGACCCTCTGGAAAGATTTCATGATTCTGGATCAGGTCTAAGACCTAAAATGATTCAGAAGAACAGGGAGTGAGGGTAACTATATGAAGACAAGCTTTTCTGTGTTGTTTTTTTTAAACAGGGTGGGGTTTTTTTTGTAATTTTTTTAATGCTTATTTATTTTTGAGAGAGAAAGGGAAACAGAGTGCGAGCAGGGGAGGGGCAGAGAAAGATGGAGACGCAGAATCCGAAGCAGGCTCCAGGCTCTGAGCTGTCAGCACACAGCCCGACGCGGGGCTCAAACTCACAAACCATGAGATCATGACTGGAGCCAAAGTCGGATACTCAACTGACTGAGCCACCCAGGCGCCCCAAGACAAGCTTTTCTTAAAAAATGTTTATTTACTTTTGAGAGAGAGGGTGGTGAGGGGCAGAGAGAGAAGGGGACAGAGGATCTGAAGCAGGCTCTTGCTGACAGCAGCAAGCCCAATGTGGGGCTTGAACTCACAAACTGTGAGATCATGACCTAAGCTGAAGTTGGACGCTTAACCAACTGAGCCATCCACATGCCCCGAAGACAAGTTTTTTTTTTAGAAGAGGCCTTATGTTGTCCAGACAGAAAAGGTTGAGAAGGGATATGATTGGCATCTACAAAATGATGTATGGAGCAGATAATCATGGGCCCAGTCACCAAAAATGGTTTGTAAATGAAGGGCAAATAATAAATAGTCCTATTTTGCAAATACATAAGTTTGTGAACTTTGGAACTCTTTAGTTGAAGAATATCAATGAAAAGATCAAGCATCTTCTTTTTTTTAAATTTATTTACTTATTTTGAGAGGGAGACAGATAGAGAGAGAGGGAGGGGCAGAGAGAGACAATCCCAAGCAGGCTCTGCACTGTCAGTGCAGAGCCCAACATGGGCCTCGAACTCACAAGCCACGAGATCATGACCTGAGCCGAAATCAAGAGTTGTACACTTAACCAACTGAGCCACCCAGGCACCCCTAAGCATCTTCTAAATGACAGTTACATCAGGGTCATCCATGGTTATAAAACAAGATCACAAAAGCACAACCAAACATATCTGTTATAACAATTACTGCAAATAGGGTAAATTCAAGCGTTAAAAGAAAACGATATTGACAATCTCATTCTAAACTTCATGTGGAATTGCAAAATAATTAAAATAAGCAAACACAACTTTGAAAAAGAACAAAGTTGGAAGGCTAACACTACGTGATGTCAAAAATGATTACAAAGTTAAATTAATAAAAAAATTGGCATTGGTGTAAAGATAAATAAATAGATCAATCAGTGGAACAGAATACAGAGTCCAGAAATAAGCCTACATATATAATGACAGCTGCAGTAGCCTAACAATAGCTTTTTCAACAAATGGTACTAGAGTGATTGGATATCTATATGTAAAAAGAGAAAAAATAAATTTGGATTCAAACCTCTTGCCACATAGAAAAATTCACTCAAAATGGATCGAAAGACCAAAATGTAAAACCTAAAACTATAAAACTTATAGAAGAAAACATAAGACAAAATATGTGACCTACAGCTAGGTGAAGAGTTCTTAGATACAACACCAATAGCATGATCCATAAAAATAAAAATTGATTAGTAGGACTTCATCAGTATTAAAACCTTCTGCTCTTGGGGAGTGTGGGTGGCTCAGACGGTTAAGCGTCCGACTTCGGCTCAGGTCATGATCTTGCAGTTTGTGAGTTCAAGACCCATGTCGGGCTCTGTGCTGATAGCTTGGAGCCTGGAGCCTGCTTTGGATTCTGTGCCTCCTTCTCTCTCTCTCTCTCTGCCCCTCCCTGCTCACGCTCTGTATCTCTCTCCTTCAAAAGTAAATAAACATTAAAAAGATTTTATAAAAATTAAAAAGAAAAAACTTCTGCTCTTCAAAAGACGCTGTGAAGAGAATGAAAAGGCAAGCCAGGAACTGGGGGGGTGGGGTGGGGTGGGAATCTTTACTAAGCATGCATCATCTGATAAAGGTCTTGTATCTAGAATGTATAAAGAACTGTCAAAACTCTAACATGAAAAACAAATCAATTTTCAAACAGGCAAAAGATTCAAACAGATACGTCACCAAAGAAGATATATTGGTGACACATAAGTATATAAAAAGATGTTCAACCTCATCCATCATTAGGGAAATACAAATTAAAACCACAATGAGATACCACTGCACATCTATTAGAATGGCTAAAATTAAAAAGACTCGCCAAGTGTTGGTGAGGGTGCGGAGCAACCAGAACTCATACACTGCTGGTGGGCGTATAAAATGGTGCAACCACTTTGGAAAACAGTTAGACAGTTTCTTAAGAAGTTGAACCTACAACTATTGCATGATCTAGCCATTCCAGTCCTAGGTATTCAACCAAGAGAAAAGGACATATATATAGCTATACAAAGATTTGTACACAGATGTTCATAGCAGCTTTGTTTGTAATAGCCCAACACGAGGAGTGGGGAGGGAGGGAAGCCACCAAATGTCTGTTGACCAATGAATAGATAAACGATGTATCATATGTCCATACAATGTGACGTTATTTAGCAATAAAAAGGAATGAAATACTTATGTATATAACAACATGGACATGCTGACTGAAAGAAGCCATACAAAAGGAGAGAACATGCTACATGATTCCATTTATATAGAACTCTAGAAGATGCAAACTGTTACAATGAGTCATAAATAAGCCCTGGAGCTCTAATGCACAGTATAGTGAATATAGGTAACAATATTGTATTGTAATTATCAAACTTGCTGGGAGACTAAAGTCTCTTACTCCTACACAGTCTTGAATTGCTCTTTAATCACTAAAAAAAAAAAAAGGGTAATGATGTAACGATAGAAGTGCTAATTATCATTACAATGGCAACCATATTACAATATGCAAATAGCCCACTATGGGGCTAAGTGCATGTGTATTACTAAAGTTCTAGAATTGGGTTTAGATCCTTCAGAGCAGGGGGCTGGGTCTGCTGTGGTTGGGTTATTTTTTTTTTAACATTTATTTATTTTTGAGAGAGAAAGAGACAGAGCATGAGCAGGGGTAGGGGCAGAGAGAGAGAGAGAGAGGAAGACACAGAATCCAAAGCAGGCTCCAGGCTCTGAGCTGTCAGCACAGAGCCTGACCGTGAGATCATGACCTGAGCTGAAGTCAGACGCTTAACCCACTGAGCCACCCAGGCGCCCCGGGTTTGTTTTTTTTTTTTTTTTTTTTTTTTTTTAGGATCAGAGTGGCGCCAAGAAACTGGTCACCTAATGTAACAGACAGGTGTTTTCTGGGCATGGATTCTCACAGAATCAACACAGCTGAACTAGCCTGTTTTATCCTCTAGGGGCAACATGGGAAAAAAGACTGATTATCTCCTAAATCTATGTCTAAGTACCTCCTTGCTATCAGGTCATCAGGAATTTGGGGAGGTTAAGACTAATTGCCCACTCTCCCATCCCCCAAGGCCTAGCAGTTCTAAACCTGAGGGGTGGAGACAAAGGCACTGAGTAAGTGGCTCAGGAGTGGTCTATGGGTGGTCTAATTTATCCTGGGCAAACACGATCCACTTAATAGCAGATGGAACCTCCAAGGTACTTTCTGGGAGGCCTCTGGAATGGAGATGGCACTCAGCACCCTGGGAATTCTTCTGGGCAAAGGCAGTGCCCCAGCTCCAACCCAAGGCCTCTGGGCATTAGCCCTGAATGGATGCATAATCTAATTCTAGTAAAAGGAGGGAGAAAGTGAGCAGCGGTTGGCCAGTTGGCTCCCAGAATTCAACACTCAGCAGGGTAATAATAACAAACTGATGGTTGCTAAATACTTGCCAGGGATGGAACATGAGGTCTTCTCTCAGAGGAACTAACTTAACTCTTATTCCCACAGCCAATGATACTCAAGATGAAAGTGGCAAAGAGATAAAGATGGCAATGTGAATAAAGACACTAAAGACTTGCTTTTTGCTCTTCACAGCACCACCGCCTGCCACATGGAAAGACTGTATGTTGCACACACACGTCTTCTTCCGTATCCCCTCCTTCTCCAGTGTGATGGCAGAGCTAACAAAGGGTTAGCAGAAAGATACGGGAAATCTCCATCTCAGTTTTAGGAATGGGTATGGCAGGCCCTGCCAGTACTGCCAGAGAAGCGATGGATCCCTGGAGTTGGCAGAGTCAAGGGTGTGTGAAGGGGTGACAACAAGCACAGCATCAGCCACAGGAATAATAGCAGCTAACACCTATCCTATTGGGCAGGAACTATGGGCCAGGCACCATGCTGAGCGCTTCACATACCTTATCTCATTTAATCCACATTCTAACCCTGGCAGGTGGGCACCAGGACCCAGAGTGGTTAAGTGACTAGCCCAAACTCACACAGTCAGTAAGTGGCAGGTCTGGAATATGGACACAGAGAGCCTGTGCTCTTCCCCCTTCTAGACAACACGCTTCACTGGAAGTATATTGGGTTAGCCTGGAAGAAGAAAGGAAGCTTCTGGAAGGGCAGGTGAACTGAGAAGCAGGAAGTACCAGCACTGGGACAATAAAATGGTCCATCAAGAAGGTGGGAACCTAAGGCAAAGCTTGCTCAACCCAGGCAGGCTGCTTAGCCTCTTTCTTCTTGTTGGTTCAAGAAACGTTCCAGTACTTTCCCTTACAGACCCTCCTGCATGAAACACCTTTCCCTGAGCCTCCTTCTCCTCTGATAGAAGGCTGGAGTCTCTGCCAAGAAACTCACCTTAGAACATGATTTCCCAGCCAAGAAGTCAGGGCACTCTGGTGTGTCCCTGTGGTGTTGCCATGTGCTGGGGAGGGGGCAGGGAAAGAGGGCAGTGAGAGAGAAAAAAATGATGCGGGGGAGGGGGGATGTGTGTGTCTGGGTGTTTTTCTCCAGTTAAACCCAACAAGAGCCAAGTTCCTCTCTACACTCAGCAATGGGAGACACAGAAGCAGCAGAACAAATATATGGCTAGTCCTTGCCCTTGTCTGCATGGTCTGGGAAGAAACCTGTGGGACTCTCTAGACTCTTTGGTTCCCAAGCTGGCTGAGGAAATGAAAATCTCTGTCTTCCACCTGAACTTCCAGGCTTCCAGAGAAATCCCAGAACTCCTGGGAAAGGTGGGACCCAACCAGGCCAAGCCTGCTGTGAACACTACTGGTGTGTCAATCTTCCCGTGCATTTGGTGCCTTCTACCTCTCTTCCCCTCTTTTCCCCAGGGTGTGTGTGTGTGTGTGTGTGTGTGTGTGTGTGTGTGTGTGAGTGTGTGTGTGTGTTTGTGTGTGTGTGTGTGTGTGTGTGTTGGTGGGGGTGGGGTAGCTCAAAACAAAATCCCTTCAGGTTGGGTGGCGAGGAAGCCTGCCTACCCTTTGTGTCTTATCAGTACACGCTGGGCTCCCAGTCTGGGTCAGCCACTTTCTATCTCTCCTTGGAGGGGAGATCAGGGGTTTGCTCCGAGCCACCCACACCCCCTGACCTGGTCTTTTATGTGACATGCATTTGCCAAACAATTATCCAGACTTCGAAGGTCAGCCTGCAGCCAGGGGAGACAGAGAAAGGCGTCTTTTCTCCCTTTTCTGCCCAGCCAAATCTCCCCCACGCCGACCCCTCCCACTTCAAGGTCTAAGCTGGATTTGAGCCTCGGACCTCACAAAGCCTTCCCTCCCTCCTCCAACTGCCAACCTCAGAGCTCTGGCTGCCTCTGGCCCCTGCTCTGAGGAGCACAATTAGCACCTGACCAGTCGCGGTCCAGGCTACTTGTCCTGGCCTCTGATCATTTCAGGGTCTTAGTCATCTTTACACCACCACCTCCTCTGCTGTCTCCTCCACAGTGCCTAGCACAGGTTGGGCACACAGTACGTGTTAATAAATGGCTGTTGAATTGAAACTCGGCAGCCCCTATGAGGTCAGAACCCTCACGAGCACCCCGACCAGCAGTTCCTTGGCAACCAGCGCCGGGGCCTGAGCTATAGGGCATTACTGGCGTGGCCACTATTACAGACCATGTGAGGCTCAGCGGCCAGAGATTTGCAGGCGGGTTGGTGTTGATGAGAAAAGCCTCTGACCTCTAGGAAAGCGCCCATAGGATTCTGGGTACCTCGGATGAGTTTCCTTTCTCCCCTGCAGAACTAGTTTTCAGTCTGAGAACCACAAAGGAAATAAATTGGCAGCGAAGCCAGAAACCTCTTTGCAGCTTAGAAATCCTGGAGAGATAACCAAGCCCAGGTTGGGGTCAGGCCCAAGCTTGAGGACAGAAGGCTGCCGGAGGCCCTTCCCAGTTCAGCAGGAGATCTCTGGGGGGTGCATGGCAGGGGGCTAGAGGGGTGTTTGGGGGTGGCCCTAAGTAATGCCATCCTGCCCTGGAACCCAACAAATCAGGCCACTGAATGCTCACCACCTGCAGCCCATGAAGGAAGCAGGTCTCCCTTCCCCATCATTCATCCAAATCCCAAGGAAATTCAGGTGATGCATCCAGACCAGAACCCAGCCAGGGTTCCCTGGCAAGGAGAAGCCTCCAAGTCTGGGGCGCCTGGCTCCTCACACTAGCTCAGATATTCGAGGCTGGCTTTGGATTATGCGTATTTATATAGATGAGTAGCCACTCTCCCTGGCTCCCTCTCACACCCCACACCCCACATCCCAACTCTGGCCTGCAACAGAAGGTATACACAATCCTGGAAGGCAGGTGGTGTCTTCTTCACCTCCATTATTTTCCTCACTGCCACTTCATTGATGCCTGCTACCATGACTGGCTCTCCGCAAATGTTTGCTGAGTGGAGTCTCAGTTTTAGGCACTGTATTAGAAAACACCATAATGCTAATTCATGCTCACTATGTGCCATATGCTGTTCTAATAAGCAGCTTATGTGTATTGATGTACTTGATCTTCAGAGCATCCTTATGAAGTAGGGCTCATTTGAAAGATGAGGAAACAGAGGCATACAATTGATTGGGATCGCGTAGCTAGTAAATAACAAAGCTGGTTTTATTTATTTATTTATTTATTTATTTTAAATTTATTTACTTATTTTGAGAGAGAGAGAGAGAGAGAGAGAGAGAGAGCGCAAGTGTGGAAAGGACAGAGAGAAAGAGAGTCCCAAGCAGGCTCCACACCACCAGTGCAGAATAGAGCCCAACACAAGGGCTTTAACTCATGAAAACCACGAGATCATGACCTGAGCTAAAGTCAGACACTTAACCAACAGAGCCACCCAGGCGCCCCCAAAGCTGGGTTTTAGACCCAGACAGTCTGGCTCTAGGGATGGAAGGTAAAATGAGAAAGTTGGGGGCTGCGGGGTGGGGAGTGGCAAGGCCCAAGGCCAAGCTTAGGAGCAGGGATTTCCCTGGGAAAGCAATCCCATCAGCCTGTGCCTGGCTGGGCCTCTTCAGAGACAAAAGCCCTGAATTTTGCAGGCTTGGGACATATTGGATATTCTATCAATCAGGCCTATGAATGACAGACCACAGCACCCTCATGTTTAGATCCCAATTTAGAGAAGACAGAAGCCACTGAGCCACCACTTAGCACTAGGCAGGGGGAGAGTGGATTTCAGGCCCCCAGCTTGTCCAGGGGTGGGCGCCAGTTCCTGAGCAACCACCAGCAAACAGTGTAGCAGTGGGAGGAATGCCAGACATAGTTGCAAACAAGCCACTCCTTCGGCTCACAGCTAGAGGCTGGGTGAGGGTGGCAACATGGAGCCTGCTCAACACCACCCCCTCCCCAAACATCCCAGCTTTTGAATCGAACCCAGCCCCAGAAATAACCCACATGCAAGGCAGCCTCTTCCCCACACAAGTCCTCCAAGATAGTTAAGTCCTTCACTTAACTCAAGACAGCTCCCCCACTAGGCTGTTCCTGCTCTGGGTCCACTGAATCAATGGTTGAGAAAGCACCTTATAACCATGTAACTAACTGCTATAACCAACCATGTAACTGCGTGGAGGGATTTGCATTCTTGCGGGGCATACATGTTCCCTAGGCATTTTTAGTGCCAAAGTGTCCTGTCTCCCCAAAGGGGAGACCTAGATCTGTTCCCTTCAACCCTGTCCAACCTGGCACTCAGGCTAGGGGTCAGCTTGCAGGGGGTGAGTGCCCGATGGGCGTGCCCACCAGCTGCTGGGGCCAAGCAGTGGTGGCTCAGGCCCTGGGGTGGTGACCTCACTTCCGCTCCTACCTCCCCACCTCCTTAGCACTCCTCCCATTTGAGGCCCCACCAGGCCAAAATCAAGAAGTCCAAGGTTAACTGTTCCTCCCCACTTTAAGAGCTAATTAAAATGATTAGCTACAATGAACTGTCAAACATTAACCAGAAGAAGCTGCAGGACCAGACAGGTCTCTATCTGGGGTACAGGGATGAGGCGCAGGACTCAAACTGCCATCAAATCCCATGGCTGGGGTGTTGGGTGGGGGGAGCCAGGGAGAACCTGGCTGAGCTGAGGTACCAAGGGGTCAGAAGGTGACTCTGGTGAGAAAGGCCATGTCCCTACACGCAGTCATCAGGAAAGGGCAGCAGAGTTATGGTGCGGTGGAGGGACCAGAAATTCATAAAGCGGCTACCGCCTCATTAGTTCCCCAAAGCAAGGCGCTTGCCGGTATGGCACCCCGCGCTGTGTATCTGCTCAATCCCCTTGCCGGCAGAAGAGGAAGGAACAGAGAGGCGGGAGAAACCGGGAGAGCGGGAACGCGGGAGCGGGAGGGCTGGCGGCTTGCTCACACGGAAACTCTGGTCTCTGCCAAGAGGTCTCTATTTTGGCGATCCAATTATCCAAGTCATAGGTGTGTGTGTGTGTGTGTGTGTGTGTGTGTGTGTGTGCGCGCGCGCGTGTGTGTGTGTGTGTGTGTGTGTGTGTGTGTTACTCTAAGGCGCCTGGCCCCAGAGGCCCCAGGGGCCGGCTGCCGATCAATCTGGCAGCCTAGCCACTGTGCGGTCTGACCTCCCGCCCTCGAGCCTCGAGTTTTTGGGGGGCTGCTGTCTCGATCGGCCTTGTCAGGGAACCCGGGCTGCCCGGGTCGCGGGAAAACTGGCCCCCCGCCCTGACTGGGGAATTCGATTCCGTTTCTAACCCCGGCTCAGAAGCCCGAGTTCCCCAACACACACGCGGTGGGGCGAGGCAAGGGCGGGACTCAACACGCCAGGGCTCTCCCACCATTCCCTGGGCCCCCAACTCTACACGCAGGGGCCCCAGCGCCCCCGATCCCGCCCCCTCGGGCAAACTTTTCCAGGTTCCCGATGGCTCGAAGAACTGGCGCCATCGACGTACCTGAGGCCGAGTGGGCTCGGTCGCCGGGCAGGGATCGGTCGCTATGGTCCCCTCCCCGCTCCGGGGGCCCAGAGGAGGGTCCCCACCCCCGCCAGCTCGCCTTCTCCTCTCAGAAGCCAGCCGGGCCGGTGGCGCCGGGACTTCGGCGCCGGCGAAAGGAGAAGTGGAAGTTGAGCGCGGCGCCCGGTCGGTCCCCGCGGCCGCCGGGGCCACCGTCCCCCTCCCTCCTTCCCTCCCTCTTTCCTCCCTGCCCGCCTGCCCCCGCGGCCCCGCGCCCGTGACTCACCTCGGCGCCGGGGCAGGCTGGTCCGGGCGGGCGAGGCACAGGGCTCTCCCACACGTCGCGCAGCCAATGGCAAGTTGGAGGGCGAGATGCAAATA
Organism: Prionailurus bengalensis; assembly: GCF_016509475.1. Classification (NCBI taxonomy): domain Eukaryota; kingdom Metazoa; phylum Chordata; class Mammalia; order Carnivora; family Felidae; genus Prionailurus; species Prionailurus bengalensis. The sequence continues at coordinate 108,183,143 of NC_057361.1, forward strand.
CCAGGTGAGACGCCGGCGCCCCTGATAAAACGACTCCGGGGGGCGGGGTGGAGTGCGGGGGGGAGCTGGGTGGCCGCCGGGGAGGGCCAGGCCAAGGGAGGGGGCAGCGGGGGCGCCCGGGGAGGGGGCGCGAGCCGGCGGAGACCTGCACTGAGACACCCGAGCGAAAGGGGAAATTGCACTAGAAACACACACGTCCCCGCAGGCGGCGGCTGGGGCGGGCGCGGAGGAGGCAGGGCGGGAGGGAGGGAAGAGCCGGAGGGAGGGACCGACGGGAGGGACCGCGGGCGGGCGGGGTGGGTGAGGGAGCGAGGGAGGGACGAGGCGTCTTGGTGGAAACAGCGCCCCTCCACCCCCGGCCCGCCGCGGTCGCCAGCACGGCAGGGGGAGCCGTGCCAGGGGCCCGCGCGGCCTCTCCTTCCCCTAGCGGCTCGCTCGCCCCCGGGGACCGCGAGAGCAGGGCCCCTGCAGAGCCCGTATTGCCCGCCCCTGCCTTGGCCAGTGCCCCTAAGTCGGCTAGCGCGTGGCGGGTGCGGGGCTCTCCTATCCCTGTCGGGGCCCTTCCCGGTGAGAGGCCCCCACACAATGCCCGGGAGAGAAATCTATTCTCAGGGGACCCCGGGTGTTTATGTTCAGGCCCCTCGCGGCCTGCACACACCGCTCGCTTGACGCCTTTGGCCCATATGCTTGCACTCCAGATTATTGAGCGCCTGCTGTGTGCGGACCTGGCGGGAGGGCGGGAGGAGCGCGTGGGTGAGACAAGGAGATGCCCAGAGGATACAATTTGAGAGCTATATGCCAAACACCGCAGGATCCCGGGCCAAATGCATCATCGTGCGCTTGGGGTGACTGGAGAGTTTGGGGGACTTCTTAAGGAAGTCGAGCCTAGGGCTCCTGGTGGGGGAGACCAGGCAGACATGAATCAGGGGAAGGGCTGAGCAGGGAGAGTAGGGCTGACACAGCAGGTGCAAAGGCAGGCAGTGCTGGGGTGCTGGGGAAAAGTTCAGGCTCCCCTTCTCTCCAAAGCCAAGCTGCCCTGTTTGAGGCATCCACTTGTACCCCAGGCTCCCATTCTATCTCCCCCTTACCCTCTCCTCTGACCTGCCTCAGCAACCGTAAAAGCACCCCCCCCCATCTGGTCCCACAACTAAGAGGCTCTAGGAGGAAAATGGCTGGAAATTGTCACTTCTTATGGCTCTACATGGTCTGGAGGACGGGTGCACCCAAGCCTGAGCCTTTGAAGTTCCTTGACAGAAAGCAGGAAAGCTGAAGGGGCCCCAGAGGACGACGGCTTTCTGTGGGGCAGGGGTGGCCAAAGGGCCTGAAGTTCAGGGACCTGCTCAACCACCAGCATCTGCCTGCTTCCCCAGCCTTGGGAAAGGATGGTCCCTGGCACAGGACTTGGGGACATGAGTGGTGGTGGATGATGGTGGTGAAGGCAGCTGCAGATTACAGGTTTCCAGGGAAAAACCTAGGGACTGGACTGGGGCACTGGCCCTCAAGATCTCTTGGCTACCTATATAGCCAAGTCCCTGAAATAAGCACCAAGAGCAGATTCCCACTTTTTTTCTTTTCTAAGTGGGCATGCTTTCCCCGGGGGGATTCCGGATCCTGGAGCCACATCATTGTCTGCTGGTCTCTGGTCTGTGAGGCTCCCTTCTCGAGGTCAAAGTCGTGGTAGGTCCCACCTATCCCTAAACCCCCTTTATCTTGACTTTGAAATTCACCAGTGGACACAAATACACATACCTTTCCATTTTACTAAGAGTTCAGTGGTCTCTAACATCAGACAGGCCTGAGTTCCTATTCCAACTGCACCATTTATCAGCTATGTGTCTTTGGGCAAGTCACTTAAACTCTCTGAGCTTCACTTTCCTTATTTTTAAGTTGGGAATAGTAAGAACCTACATCAAAAGGCTGTAGTGACGACTGAATAACATAACCCACGTCTATGGCAGTGCCTGGTGTCTAGTAACCCCTCAGTAAATGTTAGCTACCTTCAGCATCATCCTCATCCTCACTGCACTTTTCTAACCCAGCTCTCAGGAGAGACTGATCGGTCCAGGCCAGAAGCTGCTGAGGACGAATGGTGAGATCCCTCCTATAAATGTTTGTGGTTTAAACCAAATCTGAAGCTTCAAGGCATGTCAAAGCCAGAGGAGAGGTCTTCCTCTTGGGAAGGGCTGGGAAAGAGGTCAAGCACTGTGCCAACCAACTAACAGTGACTGGTCCTAATACCTGCCAGTGACCTGGAGCCCATTTGTGGGAATCCCGTAAGTTCCCACCTTCCTCAGCCATTCGGAACTAACCACAGCACCGTAATCTGGGAGTTGCAGCCAAAGCAAACCCCACCCCCCCCTTGATGAATATCTTGTGCTGACCTCGCCTTGGGGAGCCATGGGCCACACGAGTGACTTTCCTGGATCCATGGCTCCAGGTCAACCAGGCTGCCCTTCCCAATGACTTTGCTGCTCCCCAGACTGCCAGCCCTTCCCCACCTGGCTCCCCACTCTTCCATTTACCCCTTGGGTGAGCCCCAGCCAGGAGGGACCAGCCGACTGAGATCACTACTCCTGATGACAGCCATGCTGTCTCTGCCAGTGGCTCATTCCCTGACTTGGCAGGAATTCCCCTTCTCGAGTTGCCCATGGATGCCCAGACTGCACCATCCAGTGTGCACTCTCAGTCTTTCTCCTTCCAGCCCGTCCCACCCCCCCACCCCTCCAACTCCGATTCAGTCCTCTCGAGCCTCAGAACATGGATCCTTCCAAGAGTGGAGGGCCTCCTGGCTGCCCACAGCCTGTGCAGAGCCAGCTCGCCATTCCAGTATTCAACTTGCCTTCCCACCTTGGCAACTTTCTCAGGTTCTCTTTCTCCCCTCTTTCAAGCAGTGCCTATGTTCTCCTGCAAATAGCCCAGGTTCTTTAGAGACAAAGTGACTGGTTGCTTCCCCCCCTCTTAACCCCTTGGCCTCAACAAATTCTATTCAAACCTGTGGCTAGAACAAAATACCACAGTGCCACACTTACTGTAGCCATCCATGGCCCTTACTTTCCACCACAGATACAAGCTAGAAAAGTCACCCATCAGTCGGACTTTCAGAATAAGAAGCATACTCAAAAGCCAGGAGAGAAGTTATAGTTTAAAAGAAATCCTCCCACCTGTAAAGCTGAGAAGCCCCCTATAATCCTTTCTGAACAGCCAGCAATCATTCCTCTGTTGATATGTTCAATAACACCAGATTTGCCTCCATTGGGTTTATGTGATGAGGCCCTAGAAAGCTCCAAATGACAGACAGCAATTTCTACATCCCAGGTTGTGGCTGGCCATCATAATGAGTATTCTAAAAAGATTGTGGGAGGGGGGTCTTGGGTGGCTCCATCCATTAAGTGTCCAACTGCTGGTTTTGACTCAGGTCACAATCCCAAGGTTTGTCAGATTGAGCCCTACGTTGGGCTCTGTGCTGACCAAGTGGAGTCTGCTTGGGATTCTCTTTCTCCCTCTCTCTCTCTGCCCCTCCCCTCGCTCATGCTCATTCTCTCTCTCTCAAAATAAATAAATAAACTTTAAAAAAAAAAACAGAAGGAAGCCAACATTTAAACAAAATTTTATTTTATTTTATTTTTTTCAACATTTATTTATTTTTGGGACAGAGAGAGACAGAGCATGAACGGGGGAGGGGCAGAGAGAGAGGGAGACACAGAATCCGAAACAGGCTCCAGGCTCTGAGCCATCAGCCCAGAGCCCGATGCGGGGCTCGAACTCACGGACCGCGAGATCGTGACCTGGCTGAAGTCGGATGCTTAACCGACTGCACCACCCAGGCGCCCCTAAACAAAATTTTAAATAAAAAGATTATTCAGGGGACGCCTGAGAGGCTCAGTTGGTTGAGCACCTGACTCTTGGTTTCAGCTCAGGTCATGGTCTCACAGTTCAGTTTGTGTGATCCAGCCTGCGTTGACAGTGTGGAACCTGCTTGGAATTCTCTCTCCCTCTCTCTCTGCCCCTCCCTCCCTTCTCTCTCTGTCTGTCTGTCTCTCAAAATAAATAAATAAACTTCAAATAAGATTGTTGGGTAGCTGCAATATAAGAATTCCTTGAAGTAGGTTATATACCAAAGTGCTCCTTACCCAGATGGTGGTCTCTTGGCCATGTCCATACTGGGGACTACGGGTTGGGGGGGGGTGTGCCCAGGCCAAAGAAAAGGCATGCAGATGGGAAGATTTCATTAGGAACAACTTCTCAGATCATGACTTTCATCTGGCCAGCCACCTTCCTTGGCTGGGGATCTTGGAAAGCCACTTGGTCCCCCCACCCCAAGTTGCTCTCATTAAAATGGAGAGTTACACAGTTCCACTCTAGGCCTTTGCTGTGACAGGCTCGGGCACCAGAATGTCTCCTACAAAACTTCAGAGGACCTCTGGGCTTCACCTCTTGGAGGGCTGGTGAGCAGTTCAAGGGTCCGGTGGAGTGAGATGACAGCCTCACATAGCAAGTGCTACAGCCTTGAGTCACTGCTCCTTATGTCCATACTCAGTGCAGTGGCTCCTGGGAGGCGCTGTCCCCACCATATACACTGCCGGGAGTGGGCCTAGTGTTTGGGAAACAGATTTAGTGCCCTTCAGGCCAGGCCTCTGGGTTGGTGGGAGCTTTCTGAGGTGGGAGGAGGAGGAGAGACTCAATCCTTTGGTTCATTTGCCAAAAAGAAGGAAGAAGTGGCTTCAAGCAGAGTTCAGCAAATGAGAGCAAGTCCGATGAAGTCTAATCCTACTGGCCCTTAGCCCCTATCTTGGAGCCATGGAAAAGTCCCTGGGACCAAGGCCAAGGGCAGGCGCCTACTCTGGGGCACCTATCAGAGGCAGCACAGCATGCAGAGTGTTGAGGCCACGATCCAGTGGAACTAGAGTTAACTCCTCAACCTCTGATGTGTCATCTTGTGTGGCTGGCAGCCTCACTGTGCCCTGCGGCCCTGCGCAGATGCCCAACAACACCCCAAAGGCACCTCCCCTCATGGCCTACAGGAAAAAACGAGTGGGTCTAAGGGGGCCTTGGCCCAAGGGCTGCTGTTTGGGGGCAGAGATTGGGATGGGGGGGCAGAGAGATGTCAACATATAGAGGTCTTCCTGGAGGAGGTGCCAAGTGATTTCTGGGGCCCCCCTTGCATGTTCTGGGGGACAGGGAGCATGAAGCCACCAAGCTAGGTGTTCCCTTCTCAGGTGGAGAGGTGGAGAGGAGGCTCAGGGCAGTGGAGGAGGCTCCAGTCACATTGCATGGGGCGCTACGTACCTACACGGTGAATGGCACCCCCTGGAGTTGTGTTCAGAGGTGGCAGTAACGACAGACCCAGGAGAGGTGCGGAGGGATGCTGGAATGAAAGGAGAGATCAGGAAGGGCTCAGGCTGGGTCACCAGCGTGGGGGTACCAGGCCTGACTCCAGATCCTCGAGTCTGGGGATGGAGTAGTGGGGAAAGACTGTGAGGGGGGCTTGTTAGCCTGACTTTCACCCACTTCACATCCTGCCAAGGCGCGGTGCTGGGCTGAGGTCTGTGTCAGGAGGCAGATGATTCTGTTCTTTCAGGATTGCCCCATACCACAGGGAGGCAAGGACAAGCCAGAGATGTGCACTAGACAGAGACCCAAAAGGAGTGCAGCCACTCAGTTTCCCCACTCTGCCATCACAACAGGGGTCGAGGGTTGTTGTTTCATCCAGAAAAATACAACATTTAATGTCTGTAAAGGTGCAGTATGAGTCATTTCACGGAATGTCTAGGCCCCTTTGCTGGCAGCAAACAAACTTTCCAGCCCTCTTTTGAGGAAGGCATCCAGCTCGGCTGCTGCTGCTGGTTTGTGTGTGAGAGTGTGTGTGTGGGTCTGTGTGTGGGATGGGCCTCTGTGTAGGGCCTTGTGTGTGTCCATGAGGGTGTCTCAGATGTGAGTGAGGGTGTAACCATGGCGGGGAGGAGGGTTGTGTGTGTGTGCATGTGTGTTTGTGTGTGCATGCGTGTGAGCTTGACTCCCAGATGGGAGTAGCGAGTCCCCTCATGCGTGCGAGTGTGTTTGTGGAGGGCATGCGCATGTGTGTGTGTCTGCAAGGCAGCATGGTATGTGAGCCTGTGCGTCTGAGGGTGTCTACGTGTACATTTTTTTCCTCGTCACTGCCAAATTATCTTCCCATCTCTCCCCTCACGAAGTGAAGGGCTGGCCGAGGGAAGCTAGCAATCCAAAAGGGGGGTAGCCAGGGAGGGAGAGGGGCTGGAGGAAAACCAAAGCAATTCCACTCGTTGGAGGAAAGTGTCAGCCAAGGATGAAACTGAAACCGAGGCACCAGCACTCTGGGATCGTCCTGGGGCTTCGGTTCCTCCCATTCCCCCGCCCCCTCCAGCGGGCTGTGGAGATTAGTCAGCCTGAAATTCCCATCCCCACTGCCTCGACTTGGGGTTGAGGCAGTGAGGCCGGGCTAGAAATTGGCCTGTGGTTACCACGTGACCCCATTAACTCCCATTATCACATTAACACTAATTAGTATATCAGATCCTCTCCCAGTCACCTAGTGGGGCGCAGAGCCAGGCTTGAGGGAGAGGTCACAGCTCGGGCCCTGTTCTGGGAGGAGAAGCCAGCACGAGGGCATCAAGGGAAAAAGGGGAGGCTGAGGACTGTGGCAGGTCAGGTTAGGGACAGAAAGAGGACGGAGACATCAGGTTTGACAGTAGGATACTTTTCCTAGGTCGTGCTCTGGGAGGAGACACCTTGGGGAAGGGGTTAGTAGAAAGGAGGGGGTTTCCAGGAATAGCTGGGCACCGCCCTGTAGGAAGGAGGCCCGGGCTCTGAGGTCTGGGCGGGAGACAGACGGTATTTCTCCTGGCACACAGTGAAACACAGTGAAACGTTTAGGATCCTTCGTTGTTTTTTTTTTTTTTTTTTCTTTTAAACCCCTTTCCTCTTCTTTATGGAAAATCCTAAGGATAACTTTCTCAGATGGCTTTGGACATCCTGAAAGCAGGGGAGCTGGACTGACTGATAGAGGAGAAGAGCCCCCCCCCCCCCCCCCCCCCCCCCCCCCCCCCCCCCCCCCCCCCCCCCCCCCCCCCCCCCCCCCCGCCAAAACACTAGCTCCCCAGAGCATAGCTTTTATGCTCAAGCACGGGAGACACAATGTAGCCATATAGTTATATGTAAAGTTGTATCATGGGAATAGCCACTGGAGCCTCTGGAAAGGATGAGGCTGGAGCCCCCAACAGCTTTTTTTTTTTTTTTTGTCAGCCTAAAGGTGTCTGGCCACAGGTTATTTTTGTGCTTTGATACTCTCAATATGTTAACTAAAGAGCCACCACATAACCATGAACCAACATGGGAAGGTTAGCAGCATCATGACTTCTAGAGCTCAGGGCCTTGCAAGAAAGTAGAATACAGGGCTTTATCTCCTGAAAATAAGGTTGCAAGTTTGAGCCCCAGATGGGCCTCTTAGTTTTTTGTTTGTTTGTTTCTTATACAGCTGCCAAAAAACCGGATTGTGGAGCGCAGAATCCCTAACCGTCGCCCTACATCCAGCCCAAAGCTCAGCTCCTGCCCCTCACCTAGGCTGAGCCCAGGTCCCAGATTGCGCCCCAACCCTAGCCTGGGTCTATCCCTGTGCAGGCGAAGCATTCTGGGTCTCAGGGGAGCCAAGCTAGAGAGTGGCTGTTCAGGGAAACCCACCCCCAACGCGCGAGACGCGACTCAAAGTTTCCATTCTACTGCCCGCGGGTCAAGAGCGCCATCCCCGGAGAGGAAAGCCGGCCCGTAAACCACAATCCCTTTGCTGAAGGTGAGCCGCCCGAAGCTCCGCAGGGCCCGGGAAGTGGCCCAAGGGATTATTAAGAAGCACGCAGGAGCCAGCCCCACGCTGTGGCGCTACCGCAGCAGGTCAAATCCGCCTCTCCCGCCACTCGGGTGGGAGAGCGGGGCGGGAAGCAGCGTGGAGGTTCTGGCGGCCCCTCCCGCCTTTCCCTCGCTCCCCCCTCCCCGCCCCTTCTGGGCACGCGCGCCTTCCAAACCCCAGATTCTCCACTGGGGCAGAGCTCCACCCCCAACCCCCAGCAGGGCGCCTCTGCAGCGCCACCTGCAGGCGGAACGCGCGCCGCGCGGCGTCTCGGGCGGCGGGAACTGGCGTCCCAGCGGGAGGAAGAAGAGAAGAGGAGAGGTCGGCTCCTCTGCCCTGAGCTTTCCTGGCCCGCGCGCGGCCTCCCTCGCCGCCCCAGCCCCAAGCAACCTGGCCAGCCCCGAGCTCTGTCCCGTGTCCTGCCCCGCGCAGGGGGCCAGGGACTCCGACCTTCTACTCCTGCTGTTGCACTCTGAGCGGCCTCCTGCCCCGGGCGCCTCTTCTCGGGAAGCAATGAAGTCACACTCGAGCAGCTCGGCTGACTCACGAGAATCCTCCCCGCTCCCGGGCACACCCCTTGAAACTTCCCCCTCAATCTCTTCTTTCCTGTTCCCTCCCCGCCCCCCCCCCCTTCCTCCCGTCCCGTCAGGCGAGCGAGGGCGGCTCCGGGAGGACTCCCGGGGAGCACTCAGTGGGTCAGCTGTGAAAGGGTGGCGGGCGAGAGTCCCCGGGAGGCCTCTGCGCTGCTATCCCAGACCGGCCACTCGGCGTTTTTCTGGGGCGCACATGGAATGCCCTCGGGGAGTTGCGTGCTTGTTACCTTGGGCAAAACTCCCACTGAAGTATTCTTTTGCAATTATCCACCTCATACAGTGCGTGCCTGCGGAGAGGAGGGCGTCTGGGGACATCCTTGCCTCCTCGGGTCGGGGGTCGGGCCGGGAGTTCACCTAGTAGCTGAGGTCTCTTTGGGACATCCTGTTCGGATGAACAGACCGGCACCAGGGCTTGCGCCACCAAAGGTGACAGATGTAGAGTGCTCTGAACCTTGAGCTGCCCTCCACCCCTGCATGAAGTCGAGCTGATCACCTGAAAGGTTGCTGTGGCCCTTCTTCCTAGGACTTGGTATTGGCCCAAGTCCAGGTTGAGGGGGTGACTTGAGGCCAAGGATTCCCTGTTTGCAGCACTCCCCTCCTCTCCCTACCCCCACTGTGCTGCTAGTTTGAGGTCTCCCACTGGAGTAGAAGACCAGAATTCTACACCTGTTGCTTGGGATATTAGTCTCAACAAGGTGGCTGAGGGCCTCAGGGCCTGGTGGGAGTAGGCTTCAAGCTGGAGGGGCTCTGCTGGCCTCCTGTGAAACACCTGAAGCTCCACTTCCCCTCTGGAGGAGCAGTGATCCTTAAGCATTCTTGTTCACCCAGAAAATCATGGTACTGGATTTTCTTTCTTTCCCTGTGTAGTTTCCAGCTGTCTCTATGGTAAAAGCTGGGTAGTAAAGCTTGCAAGCTTCCTGGCTCACTTGATACTGCACTTCAGGACAGGGCTTTGCCAAGGCCATAACCAATGTGAAGATGGCCATGGACCAAGAACAAAGTGGGTGTACAGGCTGATCTTGGGGCTCAGTGCTTATATTGCATGGGTGGGGGGAGTGTTGTGAGCTCTCATGTCAGCATCAAGTTGACCGCCCTGGGTTATGGTGGCTATCCACCTGCTAGCTCTGCAGGGTGTGTTTGTTGGGGACTGGGAGCCATTAAATGGTTGGGTAGGGATGTACCTGCTAGGAGCATAGCTAAGAATAGTCTCACCATAAAGCCTTCCTGGGGAAATCCTGGGCTTGAAGTCAACATTTTTTTAGGGGCTGAAGGATGCCACCTTTCATGGATCCCAGTTTTGAGGCTGTCAACCTCTCCATGGAGAGTAAATAAGGCAAGTTGCAATTTTTAGGGGTCCTAGGGGGTTATGGCTGTAACTTGCTAGGTCAAAGAAGAATCACAAGCCATTAACTATAAGGCAAAACAAACAAAAAAACCACCAGAAAAAACCCCACCCCCAAACCTGTAAATCTAGTTGAGTCAAAGGGACAGCAGAGGCAATGTGGAGAGACATTTACCAAGAGATTTGAGTCCCATTAGCATCTGCTCTAGATCTTAGAGACGAAAGGCAACTGAGTCCATGGCAAGGTGAACAAAGTCCTGTGTAAGCACCTGAGAGACTTTTCCATACACAGGAGGTTAGAACTGAGGGTGGAGGTATAATCTAGCCTGTTCTCCCCATTTTACAGATGAACCTACTGAGACCTAGGTAAGTAGCTGCTCTGGGTCATCCAGGAGTGAACAGCAGAGCTGAGACTCAAATCCAGGAGTGCTCTTTACACTGTGCTCCACTGCTTTGGGAGAAAAACACATGGGCAGGGAGCACTTACTGGAAGCTGAGGAAGAAACAGAAGGAAAACAAGCAGGGGAGACTGCAGAGATTCTGAGAGGAAGGAAGGAAAATGATGGGGCCGAGGGAAAGTGGAGACAAAGAGGTGTAATCTCTTTGGGCAAGAAGAACATCAGCTCTGTCCTCTGCATGAAGTATATTACACATATTCATTTAAGCACAGTAAATATATTCATCCTTTTAAAAATGTTTTATTATTTATTTTTGAGAGAGGGAGAGAGAGAGAGCGCGCGTGCGAGGGGGGTAGGTGCAGAGAGACAGAGGGGGACAGAGGATCCAAAGCAGGCTCCATCCTGACAGCACAGAGCCCAATGCAGGGCTCGAACCCATGAACCGTGAGATCATGACCTGAGCCAAAGTCAGATGCTCAACCGACTGAACCAACCAGGTGCCCCCATATTCATGTTTCATGACAGAGAAGATACAACCATAGGATGGAGGCAGAACCATAATTTGGTCAGTGAAAGAAAGGCTTAACCAAGATAGAAGCAGAGCAATAAAGCGACGTGAGAAATCATGAAGTTCTGATCTGAACTCCCACATGGTACTCCCAGCACTTGTGTTGCACAGATCGTTCCTGTTGACCTGTGTCCACCACTAGGTTATATGGCCATTGAGGGCAGGGACTATTACTCATCGTCTTATCTCCAGGGCCTATTGTACCCGTACCATGGCCTGCAGTAACTGTGCAGCACAAGTTTGCTAGCCAACCAGTAAATACATTTATGAGTCTATGTATTTATAAATTCAATGCCCATGTTCGGTGCTCCTCCAGAAGCATCTCTCTGCTGCATGGCAAATGCCAAGGCATTGCAGTATGTGGGAACCAGGCACTTCTGTCCACAGACATCAGGTACAACTTGTGGGCTTTTCCCCTGTGAGACAGAGACCTTGGGAGGCTTCACTGAGACATCTTGGGGAAGGTACAATATGAGGCAGAATCCATGAGGGTCTCTGCCTGGTAGTGGGCTTCTGGCACGTATTTTGGCTTTTTGTCTCCAAATTGCTAACACCCACCAGCCAGAGACCACCAAGACATTCCTGTGGTTGGGCAAGTTGGGTTTATACTGCTCACTATAGTGACAGGGAATGCATACCATGGGGAACCATGGGGTATCTCAGGAAAAATGTACTAGAAAGGATTTATTAGAGGACGTGGGCCAGGCTGGGTGATTTGGGGGAGGGTTGAAAGAAACAGGGCTTTACTCTGGATTGGATGCTGTCAAGAAGCATGGCTAACCTGAGGATCAGGTACCTTACTAAATAAATTTTATCCTAAACAAATACTTAAAAATGTTTTTAATGTTTATTTTTATTTTTGAGAGGAAGTACAAGTGGGGGGGCAGAGAGAGAGGGGGACAGGATCTGAAGCAGGCCTTGCGCTGATAGCCGTGAGCCCGATGCGGGGCTCGAACTCACAAACCGTGAGATCATGACCTCAGCCAAAGTTAAACACTCAACTGAGCCACTCATGCGCCCCAACAAATACTTTTTTTTAAAGTTTATTTATTTTGAGAGAGAGAGAGAGAAAGAGCACAAGTGGTGAAGGGGCAGAGAGGAGGACAGACAATCCCAAGCAGGCTTCGCACCATCAGCACAGAGCCTGATGTGAGACTCAAACTCACAAACTGTGGGGCGCCTGGGTGGCGCAGTCCGTTAAGCGGCCGACTTCAGCCAGGTCACGATCTCGCTGTCCGTGAGTTCGAGCCCCGCGTCGGGCTCTGGGCTGATGGCTCAGAGCCTGGAGCCTGTTTCGGATTCTGTGTCTCCCTCTCTCTCTGCCCCTCCCCCGTTCATGCTCTGTCTCTCTCTGTCCCAAAAATAAATAAACGTTGAAAAAAAAAATTAAAAAAAAAAAAAAAAAAAACAACTCACGAACTGTGAGATTGTGACCTGAGTCGAGATCGAGAGTTGGACACAACCGACTGAGCCACCCAGGCGCCTCCTAAATAAATTTTATCCTATAGGAGGGCAGACTAGAGTGAGGCTAAAGCTGTAATTGGCAAGGAAGCAGCAATCACTCGCATTAGCCAGTGTGGGGGTGGGTGGGTGTTGGTCATTTCTGTGGTTTGGGCAACGTTCATGTTTTTGTCTGAATTCACACATGATTATGAAGTGCTCTTGTTTTTGTCTCCATCCACCATGCTCAGAGTGGCCTTGTATGATGCTAACGTCTTGTGAATCTATTTACATTTAACAGAATACAGAGGCCTAATGGTGAGAGCCAGGCCGGTTGTAACAGGTTGTAACACCACCGCCCAGCGCACAGTCCCAGGCTGGCCCCGGATTGTCAGGGGCTGCATTTCTCTTTCTCAAAATGTCCATTTTGAGATGATCCCTGTTTTCCAACAAGAGCTTGGCAGTCTGGTATCTAAATATTTAGACCCTCCCTGTACTCTGACCCAGTCACACCCATCTGTAGAACCAGCCAGGCAAGAGAACGTCATCACTGGCTTGGGCTGTGTGTCGATGTGTGTGGTTTTGTGTACATGTGTCTGTGCCCGCCAGAAATTCCCTGATAAGTTGGGAAAGAGGCCAGAGGTGGTTCTACTTCACCTCTGGGCCCAGCAGGACTTCCCCTCTGCCCAGGGAGCGAGTTGCTGGGATTGAGTCTCAACAATCTCCAGGGAAGTGAGGGTGCCCAGCTTTAGGTAGGGTCAGGGAGGGACAGAGGGGATAATGCAGCAGCCAAACTTTAGAGGAGCGGGGGTAGTGGTGGAAGGGAGGGGAGAGTTCTTTTGTATAAATGGGTCTCTAGAGAAGCTGCTGATTTTCCTTCGAGGAAGCAGCCTGCAGTAGGTCACTGTGGATCCCCACACCCATCCCTTTCTGCTTTAAGCCTCTTGTCTCCAAAACGGGCCCCGCTGATTAGAACGACAAAAAAGTCACATATGCTGACCTCATCCTCCACCAAGAGGCCTACTCTGACCCCTTTCCAGTTAGACGCTCTTCCTTCACTCAGGTCCATCTCTCCACCTGAAGTATGAGGACACCTCCTGAGGGCCTTACAGGTGGCCAGGCAAAGGCCAGTGCCACCACTGTGATGCCAAGGTGCCATCGGATAGCATTGCAAAATGGCAAAGTGAAACTGAAGCCAAGAGGATGGGCTCCAAATGTCCAGGGTTGTGGCAGAGCCCCAACCCTTCTTTGTGGGGCATGACTAGCCCTGTACCAAATGGTGTTGTGGCCCAGCGACTCACAGGCCAGCTGTCCAGGGCCAGAACTCCACTGGTACTGCTCATCTATATGGTTATAAATAGATCTCTTCAATCCTTGGGGGCCTGAACAGATCAAATGCACCCGGGTTATGTGGCAAGTCTCAGCAGCAGGTGAAGTGATGGGTGTCTGATAACCTGGATCACAGAGAACAGGGGTTACAAGGCAGAGGGTCATTTTTGCAGGAAGCCCTGTTATCTAGTGTCATCCAACCAAGCAACCAAAAACTTGTTCAAGACTCTGCCAGGGTTTTGGGGGATGGGGCACGCTGTCCTCATTTTGAGAAAAAAAAGTCTCTGTTCTGGGACAGCTTACTATCAATTCAGGGAATGAACTAATAATGCAGAGAATGACTTAACAATCAAGTTCAAAGGTAGAAGGTGCAATTGGAGTTCAGAGATGAAATCATGCATGGGCACTAATCCAACTTGTACCACGTTACCAAGGTGCGATTTCATTTGGGCCTTGAGAGGTGAGCAGGATTGGATAAGTAAAAGGGAATGGGGATGACATTCCAGATGTGAAAAGCATGAAAAAAAGTTTAAAGGTCGCAAGAAACCAGACGTGTACGTGTGCCCGCATACATGTGTATGCCGCAGGAGAGGAGGCTGGATGGGGCACTGTGGGCTGAGCTTCAGGAACACTATGGAAGACTTTGGACTTGATCCGATTAGTGACAAGGAGTCATTTTATTCTTCAACTGGGGGGTGGAGGTGGGGCTAGGAGGACCAAGTTACGCTTTAGGAAGTGATCTAGCAGCAGTAGTTGACTAAGGATGGTTGCTCTGAGTGACCTCCCTTCTTGGTGTGTCCACATACTTTTGTGTCTTTCTATGGACACATCTCCCCGTATTATACTTCTGTGCTCATGTGCCTGCCTTCCTCACTGACACCAGGAGTTCCTGAAGCAGCCAGGTTTTTTCCATCTTCCTATTCTGACATGTACCTGACTCACAGTAGGCACTCAACTACTGCCTGGCTAGATGAATAAATCATTTCATTTTACTTAACTGAATTACAATGACATTCCATATAAGGATAACAACTGTCAAAAAAAATTAAGACTAAACTGCACAGAACACTAAAAAAAGATACATCACAATTTGATCTTAAAAAAATATTTTTTAATGTTTTTATTTATTTTTGAGACAGAGAGAGACAGAGCATGAGCAGGGGAGGAGCAAAGAGACAGGGAGATACAGAATTTGAAGCAGGCTCTAGGCTCTGAGCTGTCAGTACAGAGCCCGACGCGGGGCTCGAACTCACAGACTGTGAGATCATGACCTGAGCTGAAGTCGGACGGCCAACCGACTGAGCCACCCAGGAGCCCCACAATTTGATCCTTTTAAAAATGATTTGTGAAATGCTTTAGGATCTTAGAACTACCACCATCTTTGTAGTAGCAATTATTACTGTATAATAAGTCCTATTTCATAGGATGCTAGATAAGTTTTCTACATATGGATTTGGATATGCTATGCATCAATCAGATAGTATTTCACTAAGCCTGTATACATATGGTAAGAACCTGTCTTAGTGCAGCTAATTCTTTTTTTTTAAAGATTTTAAGTCATCTCTACACCCAACGTGGGGCTCGAACTCACAGCCCTGAGATCAAGAGTTGCACACTCCACCAAATGAGCCAGCCAGGTGCCCCAGTAGTGCAGCTAATTCTTAAAGTGGACATTCATCCTGTTCTAGTGTTTGGAAAGGAATTTGTTGTAGCTGCAAATCTCTTTAAGCAAACCCAATATTGAAAAAAATCCAGGCTGGTAATAATTTTCTCTTTACAAAAATATTCATAACAGGACTCTTATAAGTAGTAAAAATTTCTTCTTAATTAAAATAATATTTGGGGCACCTGGGTGGCTCAGCCGCCCGAGTTCGGCTCAGGTCATGATCTCATGGCTCGTGAGTTTAAGCCCCGCATCAGGCTCTGTGCTGACAGCTCAGAGCCTTGAGCCTGCTTCGGATTCTATGTCTCCCTTTCTCTCTGCTCCTCCCTTGTTCACGCTCTGTCTCCCTCTCCTACAAAAATAAATAAACGTTAAAAAAGATAAGATTTGATTAAAAAAATTTTTTTTAACGTTTATTTATTATTGAGAGAAAGACACAGAGCATGAGCAGGGGAGGGGCAGAGAGAGGGGGAGACACAGAATCTGAAGCAGGCTCCAGGCTCTGAGCTGTCAGCACAGAGCCCAACGTGGGGCTTGAACTCACAAACTGCGAGATCATGACCTGAGCTGAAGTCGGTTGCTCAACCGACTGAGCCACCCAGCTGCCCCAAGATTTTTTTTTTTTTTATAAGTAACCTCTATGTCCAACATAGGGCTTGAACTCATGATCCCGAGGTCAGGAGTCACATGCTTCACCCACTGAGCCAGCCAGGCACCCCAAGATTTGATTTTTAAAAGTTAACTAATTTGAAATGTAAAAAAATGAGTTGATTTATGAAACTCTGACTTATGTCCCCAGGAAAGTGAGGTGTTGTCTATAAGCCCATTTTAGGTAAAAAGGGTTAGGAGAGAGCAGAGTTCTAGTTTGGGGGACAGTGCACGGAGGAGTTGAGAGATGGAGTTCAGAGATCACGATCCCTCAAGGAGTCAGTCTCCAGGTTTAGCCATGAGGCGCCAGGTCTCTGAACCCGTTTCTTTTGCAGTAAGTGACCTTGCTGGCCCCTCGCAGGACCAATCCAATTCTGAGCAGGACAACAGGAATCATTCTGGGGAAATCAGAGTCTATTCCACATGTTTATGTGTTCGCTCACGCAACAATGGATGGGGCAAGAGAGACATTCAGGGAACTGAAAAAAGCTGAGAGCGTGGAGCAGGGAACAGGAGGCTGAGGAAAATCACGCACTTGGTTGTAGCTCCAGTGCGCTTGCTCGCTAACATGCACAGCTTTCCTCCCCTCACCCACCTGCTCCCTTTCAAAGAGAAAAGAATTGAATTTAGAAGAATCAGGTTTTATTTAGTGATGTGAACATTAAGAATTTGTCTACATGGCTGAAATATTCACAAAAGATTTTACCATTCACACTCATACACACAGAGGAAGTCTGCTGAATAAAAAATGCTCATCCAAACTGCTGTCAGGGACAGCAAACTGCTTGCCTATTCCACTGTGGGGGGCTTCAGTCTTCATGAATGTTGAACAGTTTGGCTACTTCATTGAGATCTTCGTGTTGCTCACCGTCCTTAATTATCTGAGGAAGAGAGTAACAATGGGTCACTAACTCACTTCATGTGCACTCAGGTGGGCCCGCACAATGGGGGCAGCCCAGGCCAGCCCCCACATCACACTGGGAGAGGGCTGTGGGAACAGCTTTCTGTTAACCCCAAATGAGCGGGTAACAGCTCCCAGGCCACCCAGCCAAGTCCTGAGTGAAAAAGAAACGCTCCTGAGGCAAGGCTACACCTTTGTTCTGCTCAGGCTCAGTCTGACCCAGGTGGACAATGCACAGCAAGGCACCTTGATGAAGTCCCAAGTGCGTTTTCTGGTCCACACTGCCCATCTTCCTCTAGGAGCTCTGACAGGTACCTACCTTCCTTGCTATTGGCATTCGGTTGAAGATGTTCCACAGCACGATCCCCACCACTACTTTGTCCCTGAGGTAGAAGATGACACCTTTGCCGTAGTCCTCCCCTTCAGCTGGGGCCTGGGGGACCGTGGGACTGCCGGCAGGAACAGCGATTTCTGAGGCCTCAGACTCTGTCTCACTCTCCGATCGGATACCAGTCCCTGTGGCCAACCCACACGACAGACAAAATCAAAATAAAACAAAGTCAGTTATGAACTTAGGAAATTCTAGAAGGCAAGCATCTTTTGACACCTGCTTCATTCAAGCTGGTTCTAGATGATTTGTTTTTCTATGCCCCCTTAGTGAACACTGACTTCTCCAGATCCTCTCCATTGACAAAGCTAACAAAAGGTCTTCCTTGCCAGCTCCAGGGCACTGGGTCAGTCTAACCCCAAACTTCCCTCCCTTACTATCTCATTTTAAATTTATGCTATGGATATTTCCTGGTATCTAGATTTCTTCACACTGCAGAAGACTTGCCCTTGTCCTCTGAGAAACATTCTAGAGCTGCACGGTCCAGTATTGTAGCCACTAGCCACAAACAGCTATTCTAATTAAAATTAATTAGATAAAATTAATTAAATAAATAAAAGTTAATTAAAGCTTAATTTATTTTAACCAAAATTAATTTTATTTTTTTGATGTTTATTTACTTTTGAGAGAGAGAGAGAGCGAGCGAGGGGGGGGGGGGAGACACAGAATCTGAAGCAGGCTCCAGGCTCTGAGCCGTCAGCACAGAGCCCAACGTGGGGCTCAAACTCACGAACCGGGAGATCATGACCTGAGCCAAAGTCACACACTGAACCAACTGAGCCACCCAGGTGCCCCTAACCAAAATGAAATAAAATGTGAAATTGAGTTCCTCATTTGCACTAGTCAAATTTCAAGTGCTAAATAGCCACATGCAGCTAGTGCCTAATGTACTGGACACAGCAGAAATAGAACACTGCCATTATAGCAGAAAGGTCTATTGGGCAGTACTGCTAGAGGCACTCTGGCCAAAGCAGGAAAGGACACTTTAATATGGAAAAACCACAGTGGAGGCGTTTCCTTTTGGGGAGGAGGTTTGTTGTCCTCTGAGAACAACCAGTTTCCAAATAATACTGCCCAGTGCACAGAGTGGTGATCTGAAGTTTATAAGTCCCTGAGTCCCTCTCCTGGATCCACTTCCCTGGAGGGCTGAATGAAGGAGTGGGTGGATATTATCACTTGGATTGTACAGAAAAAGGACCTGCGTGTCCCTATGATGTCTTGCTCTCTCCTTAAAGAGCAACCTGTTTTTGAAATGCCTCTAACAAGAGGACACAAAGGTTAAATAACTTAAGCCAGGGTCATGGAAGGCAGAGAGAATAGGTCTAAGAGTTAATGAGAGTTGTGTGTGGGAGAGAAGTTCATTCCACGAGAGATGCCTCCCATCTAAAGAAAACCTGGCAGTAAGACCTGACGGATGGAATTACAGGCAGCTCAAGAATTACTCAGCCCAGTTCTTCACCACCCAGGGTCCGTGGAGGATAGTAGGTCCTAAACTACGGTTCTCAGGCCTAAATTAAGGTTCTTTGGATTAGTAGGAAGCTAATAATAATAATAATAATAATAATAATAATAATAATAATAATATCTTTAAAAAGTTCAGGTTTTCTTCATCACACAGGGCTTCCTATCCCCTAGAGGCAAACTAAACAAGAGTTGCTGAGCCAGCCACTGTCCAGAGTCCAGGACAGACACCCACAACATCTGAGTCTACGCTTTGACCAGGAGACCTGATTTTGCCAGCTCTCAGACCACAAAAGTGTGAGAACTTCGGGTATGGTTTATTTTAAAGCACAACATGAAGAAAGGCTTTCACTGACAGTTCCCTCTGGTCAATACAGAAACTCCTTATTCAGGAGAATTTGGACCACTGCTGCTCAACACTCTTGCAAGAGAAGTAGTTGGGCTTCCTTACCTGACTGCTCTGTGGCAGATTTTGGGTTGTCTTGTGCAGTTGCTTTTGCAAACACACCAACTGTGGGCAAACTACTGTCCACAAGACCAATAGCTTCGTAGCCAACATCGGGGCCCAAATCACTCCTAAGGAAAGAGAGACAAGAGGGTATTTTGTCAAGGGGCTGCAAAGAATGACACAACAGCGTATTTTTTCTAAGACACCGCACTTTGGTTCATGCCAACCAGAGAACTTGGTAGGTGCAACAAGAGAAACGCCAAACTGATCTGTCCACTTGCTAGAGCATCTGGGGTTATCCCAAAGCAGTTTTTATTTCCCTTAGGAAGCCATTATACATATCACATATCCATACAATGATCTACACTTTGCTAAATTTATCTATGCTTTTACCCCTTACCATACTTGACGAGTGATGGGTTCTTTGAGTTTACTATTCACTACCTTCCTTTAACTCATCCTAAAACTGCCTTTTTGAAGGTTTAAGGAGTACTCCGTATTTCTAGAATTCAGAATCTGAGATATTTTACAGCTTCATCAACTCACAGTATTTCCTCTGAGCCTTCATTTTATCAAGGCTGCAATGCCTCCCTCCACTTGGGTCATTTTAATTGTTCCTCTTGGAAACTTTTCCTATCATTATCATACCCTGCTCTTAGTATGTCAGGAACTTCAGAGAGTGTTTGAGGCACAGACACACCATGGTTTTGTAAATCATGGAGGCTACTCATGGTTTTGTTTCTGGTGCTCTACAGTTTGCCATCATTTAATTAATTAATGTTTGAGTATAGCTGACACCCATGTTATGTTAGTTTCAGGTGTACAACTTAGTGATTATGCCACGCTCACCACAAGCAGAGCTATACCTGTCCCCACACAACACTATTAGAATATCATTGACTATATTCCCTTTGTTCTGCTTTTTATTCCCATGTTGTCATCTTCCTGACCATAGAAGCTCAATGAACTGGTGTCTTCGGGGATTGGTCCACAATGACCTCCTGGATTCTGTTCCTGAGACCTAACTGATACTTGTATAGCTATGGACTATTTTTTTTCTTAACCGCATTATCTTACATGTGTTGACCCTGAAATCCATCTGTTATGTTTTCACTGCCCACTCACAAAACTGTGTGTGAGTGTCCTAAAATGTACTCTCACCAGCTGAGAATTTCCCCAACAGAAATTGTTTAGAGGTTCTGGAAACCTTGAAGTTTTTTATGTATTCCATCTTTCAAAGGAACAAGATGAGACTGTGCCAAGTAAGGCCAGTCCCAGTACTCAGGAATGTCCACTGCTAACTTTTTGCTATCCAGAGAACTGCGTACCTATGTCTGACTTTGAATTGCTGATCTTAAGGGTTACATATGAGTGGGCTGCCTTTTTTTTTTTTTTTTTTGCTTAAAGTAATCTCTACACCCAGTGTAGGGCTCCAACTCACAGCCCCGAGATCAAGAGTCGCATGTTCCACTGACTGAGCCAGCCAGGTGCCCCTGGGCTGCCTTTTTTGTCAGTACACTGGGCTCAGCAAAGAACAAATAAAAATATACTGCCATCTATAGCTAAGAGCTCAAACTCTGACCTATTTTACCGGAAGTGCTGATGCCATCTCCACTCATTCTCCTAGTCTAACTTATGCCAGGTGGGGCCTTTTACTGGAACACTGCTTGGGTGTAAAATACACGGAAATGAGATGGAAATTTTTCCCCCTCTGTATTAAGCTAACTGGCCCACATGGAAACCAAACTGTAACTGTGGTTTCAGTAATTCTGTGTTCTAATAAGTTGAATCCACAAGGTACAAAAAACTATTACCAGAACATTGACTGATGCCAGTATGGCTTAGCAGCTCCAGTCATATTTTCTCCGGCCAATCTTCCACTCACAACAGCATGATCATGGTGCTCTACCCGCCTCCTACCCAACTTTATATCGTAGAAGCATGCGGCATCTCCTGCCTTTGGAGACAAATACATTACATGAGGACACGATAAAAAAGCAAATTGAAGACAGAACATACTTTTGGGGGCTCAATAAAACCTTGTGCTGTTACCTAATGTTTTCCATTTATAGGCCAGAATCACACCTACACTATTAAAAAAAAACAGTTGAGATTCCATTTTTAAAAAAGTATTCTAGGCTAAAAAAAAAAAAAACAACAAAAAAAAAACGAATCAAAAAACGAATCTGTGCTTCCACAAAGCTAACCTAAATCTTCTATGCTCCAGCTCACACTGATTTCTTTTCTTATTCTGCCCTTAGCAGAGACCAAATATTTAATAGCCATGGTTTGCAGAATATGCTTTCCTATGCCTGGAAACCAGTTTTTAGGTGTGACTGCCTCTTACTTAGAAATCTTTTCCAAGGTAAGATTTTATTTTGGTCATGCGGCCTCAGTTCCTTCATTCACCAAATGTTTCCGGAGAACTTATTCCTGTACAAAGCATTATCCTGTCTGGGTGGCTGAGACAGACCCGAGCCACACTTTGCTCACAAGGAGGGTGTCACCTAGTTGAGGAAGATGCAGCATCGCCCCTCACCACAGCACGGTGCAAATGAGTGTGGTGCCAGGTGAGAGGTACAGACTGAGTGAGCTCAGTGTTCCAAGCAGAGAGAGGGCCTCCGGCTGGAAGTGAACAAGGCCACCTTCACTCAACATGTGGCACGTGAGTGCTCTAACCCTTTGTTCATCTTTGTGGCTATTCAGACTCCCCCAAAGCAACCTAAAAATCCAACATGTGAGCAATGGTGAAGTGGATGATGAAATCCACTTGGTGGACTATTATATAGTCATTAGACTTCAGATTCTGAAGCAACGTGGAAAATACGTTAGAAGGGAAAGTGAAAAAGAGGAGAATACAAGTGTTCATATAAAGCACACTCACCATGACCATCTACAACAAAGGAAAAAAATCTGATGCACAAGAAAACGAAGGGAAGGAAATACACCAAAATACTGGTGCTTGCTATAGGTGATTTTCCCACTTTCCCCCTTCTTGTCTGTGTCTTCCATATTGAGTGCAGATTGCTTTTATAACAAGTTTTTAAAAATCCAGTACACTTTATCTTTAAGAAAAAAAAGCTTTAAGGGAAAAACACCCTTCAAAGTTCCTATGGCCTTAGTTGCAGAGTCCATAATCAAACACAATACACTCGTAATGATCTAACAATGGGGAAATTACCTCATGGTTCCTACACACTATAGTCTTGTTTGTGTCATAACAGATTTTTTTAAGACAGCTAAAAATAGTGCTCAAGGATAATGAAAATGGAGTAATTTTCCTTTCCAGAATGTTTTAAAGCTGCCTCATCCTCCATTCCCTGGACTCACGTTGGGGCAAAGGGAACAGAAGATCAATGTGAAAGCTGGGCATGAGCACATCCGGGTAATGCCGGAGGCTGCAGCCAACTGGAGAATGGGAAGAACTGTCTTTCTGCAGGCATGTACACTGTTCATTTCTTTTTCTACCGGCTCGTGGTGTGAGGCCATACCTGATCTCCTAAGTCAAGTAGTTACATTCCTGTTCTTTACCCTGGGCTTTACACCCCGGCTCTGTTCAGGTAAGACAGTTCGGTGAGCTTCTGCACACTGCCAGGCAGACCTGCTCACAGGCTGGGGACAAGGAACCATGCCTGCTCGTGCTGTAGCACACTTACCACCCAGATGTTAGAGCGTGCTTGGAGCTCTGCATTTACCCGGAAGCCACCAAAATCAGAGTCTATCTCTAGTCCACCAGTCTTGGCCAACTCAACATTGGGCTCCAGGCCCACAGCTGCCACTATGTGGTCAGTTTCTACCTGAGGAAAAAAAGAAATACTTCAGCCAATTACCACGGTTTCCATGTATGCCTATGGACATAGCAACTGCACGTTGTTCTACTCAGAACTGGAGACTTAAAAAAAAAATCACTGGTTAACTTAGGTAACTCTGGTAAAGAGATTTAAACTTCTACTTCATAAAGTTCCCTCAAACACAAATAAACCCCACATTATCAGAACAGAAATCTGCCACCCTTGTGAGGTCTCAAAAATCTGTTACAGACAGGAGGGGGCTATGGGAAAATGGCTCACAGGTGTCTACTCTGGCTCTCATCATTCTTATTTATTTTTTATTTTATTTAAAAAAAATTTTTTAACATTTATTTATTTTTGAGACAGAGAGAGACAGAGCATGAGCTGGGGAGGGTCAGAGAGTGAGGGAGACACAGAATCTGAAACAGGCTCCAGGCTCTGAGCAGTCAGCACAGAGCCCGACGCGGGGCTCCAACTCACGGACCGTGAGATCGTGACCTGAGCCGAAGTCGGACGCTTAACCGACTGAGCCACCCAGACGCCCTATTTCTTTTTTTATTTTTAAAAAGGCCTCTTTTTTTAAGTTTATTTATTTATTTTGAGAGAGATTGTGTGTGCATGCAAGCAGGGGAGGGGCAGAGAGAGGGAGAGACAGAATCCCAAGCAGGCTCCACATTGTCAGCACAGAGCTCAACATGGGATTTGAACTCACAAAGTATGTCATCATGAGCAGAGCCATGATCAAGAGTTGGGAGGCTTAACGAACTGAGCCACCCAGGCATCCCTCATCATTCTTATGTTAATGGATGGAAAGTTCATTCAGAAAACTATGACAGGTGAATGGTGGCTGCCCCGAAAACTACTGCTATCAAATGAAGGAGTAAGAATAAGGCAAGGCAGGGGGCAGAGCTGGAAGATCTGGCAGCCCATCTTCCCCTCCTTACCTTCCTGCCGTCTTTCAACTTGATGAGTAACTTGCCACCGCTGACTCCAACTGACTGCACAATAGCATTGGGAAGCACCTTAACCCCCTCTGTGAAGGCAAATGAGACCTGAGGCTGAGTCTGTGAGCGTACCACCTTCACGACAAGTAGAGAAGATGACTAAAGCATCTGCTGTCATAAAACCAGTAATCATCAGTATGCAGGCAGCCTTGGAGACCCCACACCCACAGTTCACTTTCAGTACTTCCAGAAATTTGGTGCATCAGATTCAGAACACCTACGTGAACTTGGATGACTGGAGAATGGTGGAAATACTTCATCTGTCAGGTGATATGGCGTATGTCAAGGGGGTTCCCAAAGAAGCTAACTTTGCTTTAGGCCTAACTCAAAGGAAAGAGTAGCAGCATATGGAAGGAGTCTCCCTACCTCGTCTGACTTTTTCCATGGTCCAGTTGCTGAGGTATTCAGGGAGGATCTTTCCCATGTTTCCTTTCTCAGGGAAGAGTTGAATTACTTCTGTACCCAAAGCTCGAGCTGGGAAGAAGAAACAGAGTGTACAGTGGGAGGTGAAAGCCAATCCTGGAAAGACTGGAAGAGAAGTAAAGGAGCAGCAGGTAGCCATTCACTATATGCCAGGCGATGGTGCGACCCAGGCCAGAGCTCCTATCTGTGGGTCACTGGGGCACGAGGGCACTGACAAGGCAAATATAACAGGCGCCAGAACTGCCATCCCTGGATTCATCTATAAGCGAATTAAGTGCACTTACACCCAGGCATCACCTCAGACTTACACAGGTGCCTTACGACCTCTCAACAGTAAGCACCCTCCTGAGAAGATGCCCTGATTTCACAGAGCTGAAAACTAACATTAAGAAAAACGGCTGCAATGAAACATTCAAACTGGAACACACAGATCTATCCAACTGGGAACCATTGTGTGTCTGAAGACTGACTTTTACAGGGAATAGCAGTTCAAATATACATACGATTCTGTAGTCTACATTGCACTTACCATCTTAATAACTCACTTTCCTTAATATTTTGTTTCAAAGGAGTCCTGGCTTAGAGGCTAGAGGAAGGGAAGGAAAGCAGTTCTGCTCAGTTGCTCAAATGACAGCTTTTTGTTCACTAAGGGATTCCTCATGAGAACTAAGCTCAGTGCTTAGCTTTACACCATATAAATCATTTTTTTAAGTAAACCTTACCCCCAACATGGGGCTTGAACTCATACCCCAAGATCAAGAGGTGCATGCTCTACTGACTAAGGCAGCCAGGTGCCCCTTACCATATAAATCTTAATCAAACTCTTTCTACTGATCCTGGAAAATGCATCCCTGGAATTTGTGAGAGCCCCAAAAAGCATAGGATATAAGACCAGAGAGAGAAAATCGAGGTCACTGCCTAGTACTCACCCTTTCTGCCAAGAGCGCAGGCTAGTTCGCTACCAAGGAAGCCTCCACCGATTATTGTTATTGAGTTGACTTCCCGGGAAATCTTCTCTAAAGTTCTAAAGTCTCCAATCTGCAGGATCATACCAGTTTAGTCCACTGATTTTCCAAAGATGTATAGGATGATAATACTGATAAGAATTTTCTGCTAAATCTTTGACAATAGTAATTTGCATATAAAATCTTCTTGTATAAAGTGGCTCAATTATAGCCTCTGTTATTTTTATTTTTTTACTGTTTTATTTTTGAGAGACAGAGAGAGACAGAACACGAGCAGGGGAGGGGCAGAGAGAGAGGGAGACACAGAAACCAAAGCAGGCTCCAGGCTCTGAGCTGTCAGTACAGAGCCTGACGCAAGGCTCGAACCCACAAACCATTAGATCATGATCTGAGCCAAAGTTGGATGGTTAACTGACTGAGCCACCCAGGCACCCCACCTCTGTTATTTTTTTGTTTTGTTTGTTTGTTTATTTAGAGAACGCACGCACGCTAGTGGGGGAGGAGCAGAGAGAGAGGAGAGAGAAAATCCCAAGCAGGCTTTTGCCTATCTATCTATTTATTTCTTTATCTATCTATCTATCTATCTATCTATCTATTTAGAAAATGCACGCACATTAGCAGGGGAGGAGCAGAGACAGAGGAGAGAGAAAATCCCAAGCAGGCTCTTTGCCATTAGAACTGAGCCCCACATAGGGCGTGAACACACGAACTATGAGATTATTACCTGAGCCGAAACCCAAGAGTTAGTCTCTTAACCAACTGAGCCACTCAGGTGGCCCAAGCCTCTGATATTGATGTAAATTTCTTTCTCCATTGTAACATTCCTTCTAGTGTCAGTGGTTTTCAACTGGGGCAGTCTTGCCCTCTCCCCCTCTGTGGACATTTGGAAATTTCTGGAGCCATTTTTGGGTGTCAAAACTTGGTGTGAAGAGGTGCTACTTGCAGCTAGTGGGGAGAGGCCAGGGATGCTGCTACATATCCTACATGCACAGGCCAGGCCCTCACAACAAACAATTATCCAGCCCCAAATGTCCATAGTGCCAAAGACTGATTAACCTTATTCTATCAAGAATTTAAAGGATGATACAAATGTTTTCAAATACCCGTAAGAGTGGCTGGAAAATTTCAGCTGTTTTCATGAGTAAAGCAGTGTTAAGAAGAAAAGCCCCCACTTCCTTTTTCACTTAGGTATTCTTTTTTTTAAAACGTTTTGTTTATTTTTGAGAGAGACAGAGACAGAGTGCGAGCGGGGGAGGGGCAGAGAGAGAGAGAGAGAGAGAGAGAGAGAGAGAGAAAGAGAGAGAGAGTTAGTAAGTCACAGAATCTGAGGTAGGCTCCAGGCTCCAAGCTATCAGCACAGAGCCCGATGCGGGGCTCGAACTCTCAAACAATGAGATCATGACCTGAGCCGAAGTCGGACGCCTAACCGACAGAGCCACCCAGGCGCCCCTTCACTTAGGTATTCCTAAGTTTTCTCCTCAAAGTCTCCACGGTAGCATTTATAATGCAAAATGCCAAGAGGCTATAAGGAGTTCCAGTGCATCAGGAAAAAAAAAACTATGGAAGGGCAATCAGAAGGAACCATAGCAAGTAATCAAAAACAGTAAATGTATTCTTCACCTAGGAGTAGAAAACCCTTGAGTGAGGTATTTGAGGTGCAGAGAGAGGAAGTGACTTGTTCAAGGCCAGATAACAAGTCTGTAGAAGAGCGATAAATAGAACTCACGTCCCCTGATTCCTGGATGGTTGCTTGGGGACCACAAGCTTATGCTACCTCTTCAAAAACCAACACAACCAAAGCACTACAGCAATTACCTTTCTGAAAAGTGTTGTTCTACTCTTCACCTCTGCTCCAGCCCTATCAATAGCAGACAGACTTCTTGGAGTGCCTCCTAGAAATAGAAGAAGGAAAACCCTTTAGCCCAACAAGCTGGAGCTAGCCCAGAAAATCTCCTCACAAAGGTGGCGCTGTGGTGTTCTCTGCCAGGGCCACCTCAGCATTCACAGGGCATGAAGGTTGTTTCCCTTCACCTCACCTCTCTCCCGGCAGGCTTCTGTCAATTTTCTTCGACAAGCCATTTGAATTTGAGAGTCTCTCTACAAAGGGCCTGCCCTCTCCAGTGATGGCCACAAGGCCTCAGTTTTTGCTTCTCCAATCCCTTCTAGGGGGTTCACCAGAAAGCATGCTTTGTTTAAGGGACAGCTTTGATCTCCCCTTTTGATTTCTGATTGGTAGTGGCCATGAGGCTGTATCATTTTCAGGGCACAGGGCAGAGAGCAGAGGGCAAGGGTTAACAGGGAGAACGGGGAAAAAAAAGGCCACTCTCTTCAATACCCATCCGTGCCCTTACTGGAAGTGACAGCAAGGATAATTTGGAAGGGCTATTGATCAGATGCCTGTAGTTAGCTGGGCTTTGCACCAAGAGAAGAGGACCACTTCAGAGATACTGGGTTTGGTTTTCTTAGGATTAAGTCATGTCTTCTAGACTAAAACTCGAATGAGCTGTACCAGGGACAAACTCCCTGTCCAGAAACACTCACCTGTTGCAAGCAAGCACTTTTCATAGGTTATTTGAGAGCCATCATTAAGTTTCACCATGTTGCCTCTCACATCCAGCTGCACTACCTGGTACATACACAGAAAGAGGGAGAAATGCATTAGCTTAAAGCAGTTTTTTATTGAGACATAATTCACACAACATAAAATTTACCACTTTAAAGTGTACAATTCGGTGGTTTTTAGTATATTCACAAGGTTGTTCAGCCATCACCACTATAATTATAGCTCATTTCCATTACCCCAAAAAGGAACCCTGTACCTTTTAGCCATCAGTCTAGTGAGAAGAATTAGTTCTTGACCTAAGGTGATGCTTAAGAAACTATTTACTTATATATTTTTATAATTTTTTTATGTTTATTTATTTTTGGGAGATAGAGCGGGAGAGGGGCATAGAGAGAGGCAGACACAGAATCTGAAGCAGGCTCCAGGCTCTGAGCTGTCAGCACAGAGCCTGACATGGGACTCGAACCCACAAAGCGCAGGATCATGACCTGGGCCGAAGTCAGACACTCAGCCGACTGAGCCATCCAGGTGCCCCAAGAAACCATTTCTAAGTAATCACTGGCACCACGGTTTCTGGTACCCAGCCTCTTCAAGTGGTCATAGTTGCTTTTTTTTTTTTTTTAAGATTTTTTAATTTACTGTTTATTTTTAAGAGAGAGAAAGTGTGTGTCTGTGTGTGTGTGTGTGCACGCGGGGATTGGGGGAGAGAGAAAGAGGAAAAAGGGTGAGAGAATCCAAAGTAGGCTACACACTGATAACAGAGGGCCCAATGCGGGGGCTTGAACCCACGGACCATGAGATTATGACTTGCATCGAAGTCAGATGCTTAACTGACTGAACCACCCAGGCGCCCCGAGTGGTCATAGTCTTAAGCAACTAACATTAAAACAAATCCTTACAGTCCCCACAGTCCCTGCACAATTTGTGGAAATGGAGAACAGAGACAGACTTTTCTATTTGGCTTTTTGGAAACCTTCTTCGTTAACAATGCTCCTACATTCTCAACATTTTTACAAGATTCTCTGTCTAACTTCTATCCTTCACTAAAACTCAGCTCTCCCGCCAAGGACACCTCACACATAGAGACTGCTTATTCACCCACACTCCTCATCACACCCAGGGCAGGTATTGGCTGCTGCTGCTGCTGCTGCAGCTGCTTCCAGATTCTTGTACCCTCATGCTGCTCTGAGAAGCACCAGCCTGTATCCTACCAATCACTGCTATCCAGCCACCTCCCGGTCACTCCTCATTCACTGAAGTTGTTGGAATCTGGCTCATACTTTTCCTGTGAGCCACATCCAGAATCGTATATCTTAAAGCTCTACTTCTACCTCGAATATCCTACTTTTTGGTCACAAATTTCCATTCTTCCAGCTTTTTCTCAGGCCCACTGTCATCTATATATGCTTTTAATTTTCTCTGCTTACCCAGTGGGCTAATCCATTCCAACTAATCTGGGCTCATGGTAGATCACCCAAACTGTTCTCTTGCTACCACGTCTAATTTCCTTGCACCCTAATCCTTATGGTGAAGAGCTTGAGATCTGTAGTCAGAGAGACTAGAGACCCAGTCTCTGCTCCCTTCCTTACTAGCTGTGAGGCCATTCATTCAAGACACATTTACTAAGCACCTACAATGTCAGGGACCATGCTAAGTGTTCAGGACACAATGGTGAGAAAAAGTTACCTTCCCTGCCTCCAGAGTCCAGTAGCCAAGGCAGACAATTTAACAAACACTACATTCAAGAGTGAGAAATGCTCTGATAAAGGTTGTACAGGTAGCTCTAGAGACATGTGACACATGCCCTCAGTCGAGCTTTCTGGAGGCAATGATGTAAACTGTGACTGGTTGGGTGAGTAGCTGCTTTAGACACTTCCAGTTTGTCCTTGGGTAAGCTCTCTCTTCAATACAGCCCCAGTAAGTCAGTGACTCAACTGGCACACTGCTCAGTCTCAGATAACCAACCACCTGGTATCCTAGTTTACTGCAAAAACAAGTGAAGCTATAGGATATGATCTTGCTCAGGTTCCCATAAGGCTTCTCACCTCCCAACCCCCAAATAAAAACTTTACTTCCTTCCTTCTAGCTTCTGGGATGAGGTGTCCTTTCTGAGATGTTTCTGTGCCTGACCCCCATCCCCTGTTAGTTACCACGTACTCCTGTCCTTCTCTGCTGACACCTTAGGCCTTTGGCCCATTCACACGCTTAGGTCTGTCCCATCCTCAGAGCCCCACCTCTGACTCTATGTCCTTCTCCAGGGCCTGTCCAATTGCAGTCTCCATTTTCTCATTTACATTTTGAAGGAGTACTGTATCCTCTTTTCGAACTTCACGATGACATCTGAACCACTGAGTCTGTGGCTCATCTTACAGTTCTTTTCCTACCAGATCCCTCTGCTGTAAGGAGGAAGGTCAATAACATCCTCCTCCTTTTTTTTTAAAGTTTATTTATTTGAGAGCTAGAGAGCACCTGCTGGGGAGGGGCGGAGAGAGAGGATCCCAAGCAGGCTCCATGCTGTCAGTGAAGAGCCTGATATTGGGCTTGAACCCACAAAATGTGAGATTACAACCTGAGCCAAAATCCAAAGAGTTGGATGCTTAACTGAATGACCCACCCAGGCACCCCCACATCCTCCTTCTTGAAACTCTCTCCAGTCTCACTTAGCACCTGTCCTGGGCTCTCCTCCTTTAACTTCTTTCCTACTTTCCTTTGGGGGCTCTTCTTCAGTCTGCCTCCTCAAAGCTGGATTCCCCAGGGTTCCATCCCTGCCGCATTCCCCTTCTGACTGCAAAGTTCTCCACAGGAGGCCTCACCCACTCTCATGGTTTCAACCCCTACACGTAAGTGGATGATACCCGAATCCCTATCCAAGCCCAGACCCCTCTTCTGAGTGTCACAGTCACATATCCAACTGCCCATGGACATCTCTACACTTATACGCCATTTCATCCGTAACAGTCCAAAACTAAATTTCCCTTCCCCCTTAAACTAGGTCTTCCTTTTGTAACATCTCTCTCAGCTGGGGGTAACCACCACCTACCACACAAGCTGGAAATCAGAAAGTCATCTCTGCCTCTTCCCTCTCCCTCACGGCCCACCTTCAGTGTATCGCCACGCCCTATCAAGGCTGCCTTCTAAGCAGGTCTCAGTCTGCCTCCCACTCCCTATCACCTCTCTATCAGGAAGCTATAGCAAAAAAAAAAAAGGCAAGCTCTAAAATGGTATTATTAAGAGCATGGGCTCTGTAGTCAGACTGATCTGGGTTCAAATTCTGTAATCCACTACTTATTAGCTGTATGATCTTGGGCAAGTTGGTTGACCTCTTTTTAATCTCAATTTCTTTCTCTATAAAATGGCCAACAATACTACCTACCTGAGAAGATTATTATGACAAAATGAGACAATACCTGTAAAGCATTTTAAAATTGTGCTTACTGCTGCTGCTGCTGCTTCTTCATCATCACCACTACACCATCACTACCATTACTGCCTTAATTTGGGTTCGTATCATCTCTTGCCTGGATTATTGCAATAGTCTTCAAAATGCTCTACTTCTAGTCTTGTCCCTCTGAAATCCATCCTTCTCATAGACAATACAGTGATTACTTAAAATTCAATCTGTTTTATGCCCTTGTCTAAAACTTAACAGCCCCCCAATGCCCACGGGAAAAAAGCTCAAGTTTTTATACAACAGAGCCGTCCATGATTGGGCCCCTGTGTGACTTCTCAGTGTCATCTCCTGCTGTTCTTTAACTTATACTTTCTGCTCTATCAGTAGCTGGCTGCTTGTTTCACTGCACCAAACGTGCTGTTTCATACCCTTGTGTCTTTGCTTATGCTGTGTTTTACTTGAATTCTCTTCACTTACCACTAATCTAGTGTATCCCTCTTCATTCCATAAAATCTCCCATTCTATAAGAGCTCCTCCTCTAGGAAGCCTTCCCTGAAACCATCACTATACAGGGCATGCTTCCTAGTAATTCCCAAAACACATTATGCCTATCTTTCTTAGTCCACATCTATGTGTTACAATCATCTGTTCATGTTTCTGCCTAAATACTGTTAGCCCCTGGAGGTCAGGGCCTGTGTGTTATTTACACACAGAGGGTACTTAATACATACATTACATCTCGTTAATAGCTTATCCATAAACCTATTTCCACCTCCGCTGCCTATGGCTCCTTATAGAAAAGTGGGCTTATCCCTATCAAAGGTCAATGCCACCACCTGTGCTCTGGATCCCATCTACTCTGGGCTTTGCTCCTTCTGATAACCGTTTCCTCTCTACTGTAACACTGTCATTAGTTTACAAACATACCCTAGTACCCCCACATTAACAAAAATGAAACATAGCACAAAAAACCCCCAAAACCCTCCCTGGACCCCACAAATGCCCTCCAATAACTGCTCCCATTACTTAGGCACTCACCTTTGTAAAGTCTAACAATATTTCCCATGTGGATGTAATCTCGAAATTATCTTACTATCTTGAATAATATACATTTGTCAGTCTCTTGTCATCAGTAATCCCAAGGAAATGTTAGTGTGGAAAAACTATGTTTAGTTTCTATGTTTAGTTGGGATGCTACTCTAGGCTTTGAGATTAGTGTTTTCCCCAGGAAGAAACACTAAGCAGTGAAGACTGGCAATATTAAACTTAAAATGACTTGATCATTTTTTGATGAACTACAATGGCAGGAGAGACGTAAATGGTCGTGGGAATACAGGTCACCATACTTGCTGCCCACATGGAACATGACAAGGGAAGCAGCGTGTTAGCTCACCTTCTTCCCAGTGAGGACAGCCACGCCACCATTCTCAATGTGAGGCAGGTCCTGAGCAGAGACATAGAAAGAAGGTGGCTGGAAATAAATGCTGTACAAAGAGGAAGGGATAAAATGTTATAAGCATCCGGAACCGCTATCAACTTCCCCCATAGCCTTAGTAAAATTGTTCTCATCATGAAAAACTTTCAGGAACATTTTCCAGAGTAAGTTTCCAAGACCACTAAATCTTAGTTGTGTCTTATACAGAGATATTTTATTTTTTAAGTTTGTTTGTGTGTTTATTTATTTAGAGAGCATGAGCGGGGAAGGAGCAGAGAGAGAGGGAGAGAGGATCCCAAACAGGCTCTGCGCTGTCAGCACAGAGCTGGACACGGGACTCGAACTCACAAACCATGAGATTACGACCTGAGCCAAAATCAAGAGTCAGACGCTTAACCAACTGAGCCACCCAAGCGCCCAGTACACAGATGTATTTTAGGACAGCAGTTCTCAACTGGGTGCAATTCTGCCCCCTCAAGGACACTTGGCAATGTCTAGAGGCATTTTTGGCTGTA
Source organism: Prionailurus bengalensis (assembly GCF_016509475.1). Lineage (NCBI taxonomy): Eukaryota > Metazoa > Chordata > Mammalia > Carnivora > Felidae > Prionailurus > Prionailurus bengalensis. The sequence continues at coordinate 108,216,267 of NC_057361.1, forward strand.
ACAGCTTAGGGGGAGGGATGCTTTTGGTATCTAGTGGGAGATGCCAGGGATACTATTAAACATCTTATAATGCACCAGCCCCCACAGCAAAGAATTATCCAGACCTAAATGCCAATTATCCAGACCTTAGCCAATAGGCTGAGAAACCCTGCTCTGGATTTAGGCTCATTTCAAAATTAGAACAGGAAGACCACCCAAGGAGCTGGTATTCACACATCCACGCAAATAAGTTGTCTAGAACGGCTGGTCAATGGACAGCTACATCTAGCTCCTGAGAGGATTTTGCCTCAAATAGCAGACATTAGCTATGAGATATTAATTAACGGGTGGCTAACATAACTGACAGCACGCATCCTGCGTGAGAACAGAACATGATAATGGGGGTGAGGGAGGTAGGTAGATTTGTAAAATTTAGTCTAGTATCAACACAAACACTAATGAGAAAAACATTGGAACCCTAAAGCAGTACTGGAATCAAGAAGTCCATGGAGTCCCTTAGAAGGAAAAGGCTTCAGGACCTTTATTTCCAAGTCTTTCATGCAAACATTTTAATAAAAAGGTTCTTCCTTACGGCATTCCCACAATTCTGAAACCCTGCTAGGGCATCAAAGAAAACGCCAGAGAACAGTGACTTTCTTTTACTTTTCTGGGAGACACCTAGGGAAGTGTCATGTAAGGAGGGACAACAGTGGCGAGGCCGATCTTCACTGTAGAAGTCTAACAGAAAGGTCCCGGAGATAGGAGCAGTAGTACTTCAGAGGCCAACACTACAGCTTTACTTGTTGGCAGATCTCATGACAGAATCCAGGCCTCCTGCCACTGTATCCTGTTGCCTCTGAGCTGTGCCAAGCGTGTACCACATCAGACTCCGCTGTGCAGCCACGTCGTCTCTCCTATGTGCTGCACAAGGCTCTGTGCAAAATCCTGACCCATTCCTTATGCTTAGCTGAAGTTGCTAGTCAGGCCCATTTTACATAAGTGAACACACCTTCTCTCTTTTCCATTCCACTGTCTGAATCGCAGCGTCTTTGTGACATTTGGATCATCTGAAAACCACAGCTCTTTTGAAAGAGGAGGTCGCATGTATGGCAGCTCTGGATCTTCAGACACAATCAGTACCTTTAGGTATAAAATAATAATACTTATCAGAGCCAGGTCATTTAAGAGGCAGATGTCAACGTGTTCACACAGGATAAGGGCCTGCAGACCACACCCTCCATGCCAAGCAAGACTGTGCACCTCACCCTGGCCCCTGGATCCCGAGCCCGGATGGATCTGGCCGCAGCAAAGGCAGCAGTGCCTCCTCCGATGAGAAGGAACGGAACATGACTTGGTACCCTGACTTGAGGAACTGGTTCTCCTTCTGGAGCTGCAGGCAACAGACCAGACAGGGTTAATTTTCTGGAAATCTCAGATGAGTCCTTGCCACTATTAAAAAAGAAAATCAGCTTGCACTTGTCTCAACCCTTTACGGGAGGCTAGCAAAATGCTGTACCTACGTTAATCTTGACAAACATCACAGTCACCTGATGGGACAGGAAAAACAAGTATCTCTTTCATTTCATAAGTGAAAAATAGCCCCTGAAGAGGTGACTGATTTGGCCAATGTTGTTCATTCATTAAGTCTGTCGGAACTAGAACCTAGCTTAATGTCTAGCTATTGGAAACATGTTAGAAAGCTTCTGGGGCACCTGGATGGCTCCGTTGGTTGGGCGTCTGACTTTGGCTCAGGTCATGATCTCATGGCTCGTGAGTTCAAGCTCCGCACTGTCAGCTGTGCTGACAGCTCAGTGCCTGCAGCCTGCTTCGGATTCTGTGTCTCCCTTTCTCTCTGCCCTGCCCCTGCTCGTGTTCTGTCTCTCAAAAATCAATACATTTAAAACATTTTTAAAAAAAGAAAGCTTCTGCTCTTTCCATTCACTTCCTACTGACCAACAAGAAATATCAAGTTCAGGGGCGCCTGGGTGGCTCAGTCAGTTGAGCATCTGACTTCGGCTCAGGTCATGATCTCACAGTTCGTGGGTTCGAGCCCTGCATCAGGCTCTGTGCTGACCGCTTGCTCAGAGCCTGGAGGCTGCTTCAGATCCTGTGTCTCCTTCTCTCTCTGCCCCTCCCCCGCGCACGCTTTGTCTCACACTCTGTTTCTCAAAAATAAATAAATGTAAAAAAAATTTAAAAAAGAAGAAATATCAAGTTCAGTTTCAGCTTTTGTTAGCAATAAAGGGGGGGGGAAACTCAGCAGGCCAATTGGGAATTATTATACAGTGTTCAGAAATAAGGAGGTGTTGCTGAAGAAAGTGATGTAAATCGCCCACCCAGAGTTGTAGGACTTATTAAAGGATTAAAACATTCCTCTCTGAAAACTCAAGCTAGTCATGGGGATGGAACTGATTGCTAGGGCTATATGTTATAGGGAAACAAATGTATCTTTTAACAAATAGAAAACTCCAAAGACTCTAACGGGGAACAAAACAGACCAAAAGAATTTCCTCATCAAAAAAAAGGCTTTCATGTCTTTTCCAAAAATTTTCCTCACCAAGCTTGCCTTTGTAATTTAAAGCTTGCCTTTTAAGAGTCCAATATAAAGAAAAATAACCAACCAACATAATCATCATTAATAACTATTCTCAAACCCAAATTCCAGTCAAATATTTTAATAAATTACTCCCATGTCTGGGGTAATTCCATAGTCTTTAGAATCTTACCAACTCATAGCATCGTCCTGTCTATAAGACATCTGCAAAGCACAACACCCAAACTGTTTTTAACTTGCCCTTCACATACTGAGCCTCAAATGATACTCACCAGGTGACGTGGCCATTTTCTGTTTCTCTTCTGGTGTTAGCCCTAACCCTGACATTCTTTCATTATATCTTTTTTGGTCTTCTTTTATAGTCTTGTAGGCCTGCAGATCCAAACATGGAGAAAATTTATTTTATCATAAAGTCAGCTCACACCGTAAGTAATATCAGTATTTTTCAATTAAATGAGAAGCTTTTGTCTACATGAAGTAAGTTCTTCTATGTTAAAATCATTAAGGCAAAATTACTTTCTCAAGAAAAAAAAATACTGAGTATGTACACACTGGCCTAGAAAGGCTACAGGTAAGCAGATGAAAATGTTCCATTTTCAAATTTCCTTAGGCTCTGGGGTGCCTGGGTGGCTCAGTTTGTTGAGCATCTGGCTTTTGACCTCAGCTCAGGTCATGATCTCATAGTTCATGGGTTCAAGCCCTACATCAGGCTCTACACTGGCAGTGTTGAGCCTGCTTGGGATTCTTTCTTTCTTTTTCTCTCTCTCTCTCTCTCTCTCTCTCTCTCTCAAAATAAACTTTAAAAAATTTCCTTAGGCTCTATGTAAAGAATTTTCCTTATATTTAAGTCTGAAGGTACAGCTAAAGAAAAAAAGAAAATCATTTTATACTAGAAGAATAAAATGCTAAACTTTATAAAAGGGGTTTTGGACCATGCTGGATACTAGTTGTGAAACCAAGCTATACGGTTTTGGGTACGAAGTTGGGACATTAAGTTTTCCAGGCAGATGTCCCAAGTTTTTCTGGGTACTCAGATAATGCCCTGAAACATGACTCCCTGTATCCTAGTCTTCTAGAGTAACTAATCTTTCCCTCAATGGTCTCTCCTTTTTTTGACACTCAGATATTTACCAAGGGTGAAACATCCTGCTTAATCACCTATTTCAAATATACTATCTTTTCTAGCTGTTCAACTTGAAAAAGAGTCCCTTAACATTATGACTAGATTTTTTTTTAATACAGCATCAGAGTTTGTTGGAGATGTTTTTTTAAATTGGCAAGAATGATTTATTTTAATTACAACACACTTTTGCTCTTTTGTACTCCACAGGCTCAACAAGACAGAAATTTAAGTGATTTATGTCAACTGAAATCCTAGGTTATTAATTAATTGGAGAAGAAAGTAAGGGCAATCAGAAGAAGTGTCATAAGACATGTCCTAAGAATATTTCTATGAGCCCCTTTACAGAGCAGCCCATTAGGCAATGGGCTGTAATGAGGAACCTATACTCTGAGATCTGGGCTTAACATTCATTAGCCTGGGAACATCTAACATATGATATGAATGGGTTAGAAAATTAAGTACTGTATGTTAAAAGAAAATGGCTAGTCCTTGAATTTACCACTAAATTCATCAAATTAATACACTGAATTCAACTAACATTAATTTCAGGAAGAAAGTTTTTTACCTTACCCGCACCTAAAAAGTTATTTCTTTTAAGAAAGGGAATTTTACCAAAAAGATGGCTTAAGCTGGTCAACATGAGTGAATAGAAATGTGTCATGCTCAGACAGAGAGGAACATCCAAAAATAGCCTAGGCTCTCTTACACCTCCTAATGGTTTCACACGTGAGGGGTAAAGCAGACCAAGAAATATCTTGAGGTTTAGTGGGGTTTGTCATATATTTATGTACACATATATTTATGGATCTAGCTTTTAAGTAAATATCCTGATACAAAAATGTGTACAGACATTCTAAATAAAAATTTACTTTTCCCCCAAGTACTGCTGTATTCCTAGTTTGTACAAATTTGCAATTATCGACATGAATACATGTCAGGTTAAGAAAAACTACAGATTTGGGGTGCCTGGATGGCTCAGCTGGTTGAGCATCCGACTTCCACTCAGGTCATGATCTCGTGGCTCATCAGTTCGAGCCCCGCATCGGGCTCTGTGCTGAGGGCTCAGAGCCTGGAGCCTGCTTTGGATTCTGTGTCTCCCTCTCTTTGTGCCCTCCCCAACTCACTCTGTCTCTCTCTCTCTCTCAAAAATAAACATTAAAAAAATTTTTAAAAACTACAGATTTGTGAAAAATATCACTGGAGACAACTTTTTTTTTAAGGTTTATTTACTTACTTTGAGAGAGAGACAGCGAGCATGAGTGGAGAAGGGGCAGAGATAAAGGGAGAGAGAGAGAATCCCAAGCAGGCTCTATGGTGTTATTATGGAGCTCAACTTGGGTCTTGATCCCATAAACCACGAGATCATGACCTGGGTCGAAATTAAGTCAGATGCTTAACTGACTGAAATACCCAGGCGCCTCTGGAGACAACTTTTCTAAACAGATTAATACGTTTATTTTCCTTAAAGAAATTTGAAAGGAAAAAGATCATTTTCTACGGTAATATGATTTTACCAGTTGAACAAGTTGGGCAAAGGGCCCCAATACTAAATCTCATTAAATATTCTAAAGGCCACGTTAGCTCTGCTCACTGATAAGTAACAGGACTGAGATTAGGAGATCTGCCTGTTATCCTAGACAAAGTCACTAGAGCAGGAGGAGGAATGCCCACATCCACGCCCATTAGGAGTTCCTATTTGCAATCTAAGTCAAGGAAGCACTGTTCAAATCAGTACTTTTCAAACTGAGGTTGCAGCCCATTAGTGGGCTGTACAATCAGTTCGGTAAGGTTCTAATCAGCATTACAGAAACAAATAGAAGAGAATAAAACTATCAGAGTATATCACACCTACTAGATATTATTTTGAACTTTGTTTGAATTTTATGTACGTATAGTAACATAATGGGTTGCAAGATAAAATACAATTCTTTCTGTGGATCGTGGTAAAAAATGTAAAAACAACTGGTTTAAAGTACAGACCCCAAACAAACATTTCAGAAAAGTTTTCCTTGTTCTCACTTCTGCTCCCTTACTTTTGGAGGCTGGAGTCGGGGGAAGGGAAAGAGCTCCCAACTCAGGAGTCACTAAAGTAGTATCTGTACCTAAATCAGGAACATTTCCTCATGTGCGAGAAAAAAAATTATGAAGGAACGCCATTGTGGACTGAATGTCTGTGTCCCTCTCAAATTCCTATGTTGAAGCCCTAACTCCCAATGTGATGGTATTTGGAGAGGAGACATTTGGGAGGTGATAAAGGTGAAATAAGAGTACGGCCTTAATCCGACAGGGCTAGTACCCTTATAAGAATAAGAGACTCCAGAGCTCATGTGCTCTCTCTCTCTCTCTCTCTCTCTCTGTGTGTGTGCTATTTTGTTACAGCAGCCAGAGCAGACTCATACAAACACTAAATAACTTATAGCTATATCTCATCAAATCTAAATAACTTACAGCTATATCTCATCAAATTTGAATTCCGATTTTAAGTTAACAGTTCTTGTGAGACTAAGACCAGTTTCAGAGGATAAAAATCTAAGCTGCCTGAGATCACATTTTAAATTATTTAAAACCTAATATAAAACCTTACAGAATAGTTCAATAACAGTTGCAGGTAGACAAAAGCTTATCATTTAACCTGAAAGCACTATAATTAGCTTTACTATTACCAGTGTTGGATAAACACAGAGGGCAATGAGGCATTTGAGTGAATGGCTTGAGAGGAACTTGTGCTTCATAGATATTTCCAGGGCAAGAGAAAGCAACAGTAAATGGCCCCTGTCTTGTGGCCTGGCATCAAGAGGTTTGCCTGGCCAGCTCTGTGAAGGCCATCCAACTCTGGTACAGCAACATAAACCAGAGGCTTATAAGGTTTCAGTTGTTACAAACATATCAGATGCAAACACTTTAAATCCAGTTTTGAATGAATGAGGTGGAACTGATGGCAAATGCTGAGAGCTAGGAAATGGAAAAGGTAAGGCTCAGAGGGTAGTATCTCAATTATGAACGAGAGGCATTTATGAAAGCAGTCTACACAAATGTGTTAGCTTGTACCACTTCAGCCACTAGTTTGACCAAATTAGAGATTACAAAAGGGACACTGCCAAATGAATTTACTTTGAAATAGAGGCTGGGGGTGGGTGGGGCGAATACTGTAATTCTGTGGCTTTTCTGGACCTCCTCAGAAGCATTCAATAAAATGCCTTTTCACAATAAAAGTCAGGTTGATCATTTCTGACAAAACACAAAAATTATGTTTTACCTAAAATGATCTAAAATGGATGGTATTCAAGTTCCTTTTGCTTGCTTATTCAATGTTTACTGTTTGAGACTATCTTGTTAGGTCTGCAGCACTGAAGCACAATATAATTTAGCATCTTAAAAAAGAATTATGAACTTGGCAAAAGTTTCAAAGAAAGGGTTAATGAGAAGGATCTATAATAATTAAATGTATGATAGCTTTAGATACATCTGGTAGGGCTTCAACAATTTGAAAGATGAGATCTGAGGGCTCCCTAGTGACTGACAATGTCCCTTTGATGAATACCTAGAAAGCACATGCTGTGAATACTTCACTGTATTCTAATGGATCAAGTTTTCATTAGTGCCATGGTCTCACCCACCCTACCCCGAAATATATTTTAGTGTAAGCATCTTACATAATAAACTCCTGCCCCAGTGACTGTCGCTCCTACAATTAAGAAGTATACTAGGCTGCTGCCATCTTTCACGGGAGCACCTGTAGACGCTAGTGATCTAGAAGGGGATCCTAGGTGATGACACTGCACAACTGTAGGTAAAGATAGGGCCAAGAAAGAAACAAAAGGAAATAGAAAAAGCACTAAGTATTAATGAAGAAGCATTCAACACAAAGGCAGGGAAGGATTTTTGGTAACCCTGTGCTAAAAAAGAAAAAAAAAAACATGCTGCTCCAGGACTGGAGGAGAATGTGTCCTTCCTCAAAGTCTGTTATCAGAGTTCACCTATTTCTTATTCTGAGTCAATTCACAACTGCAAAAACGGTCTATTGGTGCATTTGGGAGTCAGGTCAGTCAACCTAGGTAACTTCAAGTAATTTTCACACCCCTTTTTTATAACCTACTGACCAAGGAACAAAGATAATTTCACTGTCTTACCAGTGTGGAAAGAACCATACACCGTATGTATGTGCCATACACCGTAATGGCATCCAAAATTTGCTCTTGGGGAGTGAAACAGCTTCCTTCAATCAAGGGTGATAGTAGGTGTTATCTAAGTTGGTTCACTCAACCTTACGTGATCCAACTTTAGACTGATCTGCTTAGTCACAGTAAACCCTGCCAAGTTAAAAAAAAGAAAAAAAATATGGAATAATTCCTCTGTGACCAACAAAGCTGATCAGAGTTCATTTAAGGAGATAGAATTGTGTTAATACTACATAGCATTTAAAACCGTATTTCTCACCTCACACAAATTCCATTCTAAAGTGGAGATACTAGGCCTACTTCTATAATTGAGTCTTTGGGTGAGATTCAGGGATAGTTTTCCTTTTAGGAACATTTAATAGTTTGGATTGAAAGCTGTTGTTGTTTTTTAATGTCTATCCAAAGCTGAGGAAATCACTGAATATTTGACAAATGAGTCAAAATCAAATATTGTGCTAAGGAGCTGCAATGAGTTCTGACCTATTCACAGGTTAGTGTGTCATATCTAAGAGAATAGGTACAATTTTGTGGATTAGTCAAATCTAAGAAAACGCAGTGGCTTTCAAGTAATGAGTAAAAAGACAAGTGAAAAGAGCAAAGCTAATCAACATGAGATTAAATTTCAGTCATTCCCATGTTGGCTTTCACAGGATGTTAGATAGTAGGCACTTTAAAGAAGGCTTTTTAGAAATTTTTGCAAAAGGAGAAAGGGGAGTTAGTTGCAGAAGTGTTAAAGCAGGGGAGTACTGAGTCTACTAATGGGAGCTGTCTGGCAGCTTCTTTACACACGCTGCTTTTCTACTTACATATGCACCAGCTCCTATTGTTGATAAGCCCACCATAAGGACTAACACAGAATTATCGATTTTGCCCCCTGATGCACCAGAGCTAGCCATTTGTCTTGTCATCTGGAGTTCTAGAGGAACATGCCATCGCTGGAACAAGTTGCCTGAGGAACACAATTCATTAAGACACACACACATACAAAAATAAAATAGTTAATACACGTTTATGACTACAGGTCAATGCACTGTAGAAGTCAAGACTTACTGCCCACTGGGCTGCATGATGTTACTGTTCAATGACCAAGAAAAAATAATTAAAACTGTACGAATACTATAGATACTGAATCCTCAAACTTAAATTGTTGGAGACTTTAGGAGTATAACTGAATGCTGCCCAGGGAAGAAATTTACAGCTTACAGAAAAGATAATGAAAAACCAACAGGCAGTTCATCAAACACTACTACTACTCTCTTCACATCCTCATCACAAATGAAGTAAACACAGAGAGGTGACTGAATAGATACAAAAAGTGAACTACAGGCTACCTGGGACATTCATTGGAACCACCACTTAAGGAATAATCTAAATGGCTGGCTCGAATCCTGCACAAAATAAGAAAACCCCACAACATAATCGAACCTGGACACAGTTCAGTCTTTCATGAAAGGTAATGTGTCCTGGAAGATGGAAATGCTAAAGCACAAAATAAGAAAAAAAATTAAGTGGATTTATCTTCTCCAAAGAACTAATTTCAGATTATAAAATATTTTCTAGAATGACAAAATTTTAAATATCCATCAACTATTTGGCTGTTAGTTCTCCAAAATAATATAAATATTATGTTGATGTAAAACTCTGTATATCCATGTAATTACCTGAGGAATATAACAACTCTCATACACGGAAATTAAGGAAGGTGTCAGAACCTTCTCTGCTTCTGATACTCCTCATGTTGACTACCGACCTAGAGCAGGGGTTTGGAAACTTTTTCTGTAAAGGACCAGATAGCAAATATTTTCAGCTTTGCAGGCCATACAGTCTCTGCTGATGTTGCACAAAAGCAGCCACAGGCAAGATATAAATGAATGGGTATGGCTGTTTTGTAATAAAACTTTATGGGCACTAAAATGTGAATTTTAAATAATTTTTTTATGTCACAAAATAGTATATTTTAAATTTTTTTCAGCTATTTAAAAAATGCAAAAATCAATCTTAGCTCAAGGGGCATACCTACAAAAGCATGTGGGTTTGGCCTGTGGGCTGCCATTTGCCGATGCTGATCCCGATCTAGGGCAGTGGTTCTAAAGCTTGAGCGTGCATCAGAATCCATTGGAGGGCTTGTTAAAACACAGATGGCCAGACCTACCCCCAGTTTCTGAGTCTGGAGATCTGGAATGGGGACTCAAGAATTTGCATTTCTAACAGGTTCTTAGGTGATGCTTCTGCTGCTGGCCTGCACTTTGAGAACCAATGGTCTAGAGGCAGATAGATCTATTCCTGGTCTGACCAGACTTTGAAAGACAAACAGAATGGGCACTGGTTGTAGCATTTCATAGTAGAAATATGGAGCTTTCCTCCTTGCTTCCACAATTTCAGGGCACAGAAAAGTAAAAACAGAGTCTGTAGTCTCTTACCTGAAATCCTCGGGAAACTGTATTCCAGAGCTCAGAATTGTTTGGTTTTAAGTATATAATACAGATACCATACCGTAAATAACACTCAGCACAGTGAGGGGCAGCAACCCACAGTCACACACATTAATGTTTCCCTGACAAAGCTGACTGAGTAGGATGAACAAAAGATTTAATAAGTAGCCTTTCTCTCCAGTTCAGGTCAGGTTTCACTGGCAAATGAGTTACAAAAACCTGATTTTTTGAGTCCTATTTTGATTTCTGAATTACAGATAAGAGACTATAAATCCACACCCATAGAAGTGAAAATGTATTTTTCTTTACTGTTTTTATTTCTTACCTGCTTTAGAATCCTTCATTGCCACATGAAATAAAATGGTTTATATTTGGAAATAACAAATCATGAAAATAAAAACATGCAGGGGTGGAGAAGCTTATCTCAATCTGGGCAAGCTTTTGAATTTCAGAAACCCATAGAATGATTAAGCACCAGAAGCAGAAACTGACAACTCTCAGAGCTTAGAAAATGAAACTGGGTAGAAAGAGTTCCACGCGGTTTAGTTCAATGAATTTAGTTGTGTTCCCCACTTCCACCATAAGTTTATTTATTGAAAATAAGTGGCTTTTAAAAAAGTTCCACTGATTATCCCTCTAGAAGATCCTAAATCCAGATATAACAAGTTTGTTTTAAGGTAATGATACTAGTGTTTATTCTGTTTTTGCTAGCTTTTCACAAACTGATAAAACTAAGAGTGTAGATTTGGTAAAGTTCAGCAGTTTTTGCCTTGATTTGCCAAAAAAAGACACTTAGAAGTAAACTGAGTTTTTAAAAAGTCAATTGGTTAACATTTAAACTACTGCCTGAAAATAAATGTAATACACTATTATTAATAAACCATTTTTACATACCTACCAACTGATTTTAATTTTGTAAGAGGTGTTAAGTATTGGATGGATGTTTATATTCTCCCACCCCCAGTCTTCTTTTACCCATAAAATCACTCCCACACCTCTCCCCCATAGCTTCAAAATTTTAGGAAATTTTACATCATGACTAAACATGCCTTTTCACTTGTCCTGCCAAAGTGGGAAGCCAACTTACTCCTTGCCTTTTCATTACAACACCAGTCTGAGATTTTCTGTAATCAGACCACACAGAGAGGTAGCACTTCCTTCCTCATACTTGGGATTCAATTTTTTTACTTGATACATTTATATTATGATTGCCATTGTAGCAGTAATTAGCACCTCTATCACATAATTATCATTTCTTTTTAGTGGTTGGAATAATTAAGATCTAGTCTCTTAGCAAGTCTGATTATAATATTGTTGTCTATATTCACTATATTGTTCAAGGATTCAATTCTTGGGGGCGCCTGGGTAGTTTAGTTGGTTAAGAATCCAACTCCAGCTCAGGTCATGATCTCATGGTTCCTGAGTTCGAGTCTCACGTTGGGCTCTGTGCTGACAGCTCAGAGCCTAGAGCCTGCTTCAGATTCGATGTCTCCCTCTCTCTGCCCCTCCACCTCTCATTCTCTCTCTCTCTCTCAAAAATAAACATTAAAAACAAGGACCCAATTCTTGAATTGTTGTTACAATTGTATTTAGTGCCTAACACATAGTAGGTGTTTGCTCAATAAATATTTGCTGTATTAATGAAGGAAGGAAGGAAACACAAATTCTTTCCAATTCTACGGTAATGACTGAACAATTTGAAGAAGTCTTTGCAAATAAGTTTTAGCCAGATCTGAACATAGGGAAAGGGAAGGAAAAATCAGATAAAAACAGAGAGGGAGGAAAACCATGAGAGACTTTTAATTCAGAGAACAAACTGAGGATTGCTGAAGGGGAAGTGGCTGGGGGGGGGGGTTGGCTAAGTGGGTGATGGGCATTAAGGAGGGCACTTGTTGAGATGAGCACTGGGTCTTTTTTTTAAAACAATTTTTATTTTTATTATTTTTAATTTTTTTAATGTTTATTTGAGAGAGAGAGAGAGAGAGAGAGAGCGCGAACATGAGGAGAAGGGTCAGAGAGAGGGAGACACAGAATGTGAAGCAGGTTCCGGGGTCCGAGCTGTCAGCACAGAGCCAGTTGTGGGGCTCAAACTCACGAACCATGAGATCATGACCTGCACCAAAGTCATAGGCTTAACCAACTGAGCCACCCAGGTGACCCTGAGCACTGGGTCTTGTATGTAAGTGATGAATAACTGGGTTCTACTCCTGAAACCAATACTACACTGTATGTTTACTGACTTTAATTTAAATAAATAATAATAATAATAAATTAGTAAGCTCTTAGTAACTACAACTACAGACTAGCATTAGAATAGTACCTAAATTGGCAAGTTCATTTCTGTAGATTTCATAATCTCGTTTTCCATACTCCCAGAAAGTGTTTTCTAGAAACACATCCACATAATTGAGGCACCTGGAATCTCAAATAATTAAGAGGTCTATATGCTCTTGAGTCTTATTTTCTGAATGTTAAACTGATTTTTCTGACATGGATAAAACACAAGACAGGACAAGCTACGCGGTCTGTCCACTGTAGCCAGGTATCTCTTTATAAGGAATGTGACAACTATTTCCCTTTATCAACTCCCCCCCTTTCTTTAGCATAAACCCTTGCTGTTATTTTAGATGAATCATAGTAATAATAACTACAGTGCAGTGTGAACCACTCTGAAGAAAGGCAACAGAGGAAAAATGATTTAGAGGACAAAAAAAAGAAATCTAACTCTGTTCTACAAAGTTAAGTCCTTCACAGTACTAGGGCTCTGCCACTGAGAATTTACCACGTGCCAGAGACTGTACAAAGCACTGAGGACACAAAAATAAATAGGACATAATCCCTGGCCTCAGGTAGTGCAGTAGTATAGGAGGGACAATGGCTGCCACTATTCTGAGTATCAGAAAATGGGATTAACACAAATCCCATGAGACTCAAAGTTGCTCAGTCTGTTTTCTTTAAACCTTAAAACAGTATTTCCCAAATTTGCCTGATCATAAGAATTACATCAAGGGGCCTGTTAAAATATAAATCCCCAGGGGTTTCTCCAGGACATTCTCATTCAGTAGGCGTGGGGTCAGCCCTCTTTGATTTACAAGACCAGGCAGCTTTTGGAAACATGATCTAGAAAAAAGTTACAATATGCTGCAACTCCCTTAAAATGTTAGAAAATGCCTAGACAATATAACTTATTAACTGGATGCAGAAAAGGCTGACTTGCCAAAATTTTTCTTCTGGAAAGCTTTGCCTCAGCAGAAAAGAGTGGGGAACGGCTCATCTTCTGGGCTTCAAAAAAAAAAAAAAGTGTCATTTGGCAGTTCCCAGTAATTCTAGATCCTTGCCCACAAGGAGTCCAGTTTCCTTCTTAAGGAGGTGAGAATTCTTCTGATTAGAGAAAAATGGTTCAAACATTTGACCCTCAGGTCAAGGGTTGGTGATCAGTTTGATCACATGGGCAACACAATGTTTGGTAACCTAATAAAATACTACAGAACAGAAAATATCCATTACCTAACCTATCTGCTCCTCAGTGCTGAATGCAGACATAAAGTAGTCACCATTAACTGCCTTCAATTATTTCTGGAAAGAGGCAGAGCATCCAAATAAAGTAAATAAATAACAGCAATTATGGTTTTAAGGCAAAAGGTAACATATAATGAAAATGAATCTGACAATGGCGACAGATGTGGATGAGATCTTTCAAGGTGGGTTTAAAGTTTGGTAACATCTTGACAAAGAAATGGGGGTGGGAGGAGAAAAGGAAAAAACGAAGGGAAATTGGCATATAAATAAAGAGCGCCTCTTCTCCACCTATGCAAAAACATATGGCAGATGCTACTACTTGAAAAAGAAACCAGATTATAAACAATTAATAATAAAGCTAACGAGGGGCGCCTGGGTGGCCCAGTCGGTTAAGTGTCCGACTTCAGCCAGGTCACGATCTCGCGGTCGGGTCCGTGGGTTCGAGCCCCGCGTCGGGCTCTGGGCTGATGGCTCAGAGCCTGGAGCCTGTTTCTGATTCTGTGTCTCCCTCTCTCTCTGCCCCTCGCCCGTTCATGCTCTGTCTCTCTCTGTCCCAAAAATAAATAAACGTTGAAAAAAAATTAAAAATAATAATAATAATAAAGCTAACGAAACAGGGTTAATTCCTAAAATTATATGATTTCTTTTTGAAATTGTAACCCCACCCCACCCATTTCTAAAGGCATATGATGTTGTACTCTGGTGCTCGGCCAAAGGACAAAGAATAAGTGTATACAAAGACGTGGATGGATATGTCAAGAAGTCAGAACATATTCTACAGCACACTGCTTTCAAACAAAATCATGCAATGGAAAAACGTCTGTATTTCTCAGTAGTTTTAACATCACCAACCACCTTCAAATATCTAATAAATCAATTTAACATTACAAATCCATATTTATTTAATGAGAACTTTTGGTCAGACTTCAGAATACTGGTAAAAATTGTGAGTTTTTTTTTTAATTTTTTTTTCAACGTTTATTTATTTTTGGGACAGAGAGAGACAGAGCATGAACGGGGGAGGGTCAGAGAGAGAGGGAGACACAGAATCGGAAACGGGCTCCAGGCTCTGAGCCATCAGCCCAGAGCCTGACGCGGGGCTCGAACTCACGGACCGCGAGATCGTGACCTGGCTGAAGTCGGACGCTTAACCGACTGCGCCACCCAGGCGCCCCAAAAATTGTGAGTTTTAAACAAAATAAGTACACAGAGTTTGAAAGGCTAGTGTGGATGAAAATCTTCAGCTTACCTAAGTTTCTATGTAAATTTATGTACAGCTTACATAGAACACTATCGTTTCAATGCATAAAACCCATACAGATAACACCATAGATGGCATATTAGTTTAAAACCTAAAGCAGAGGTTTTTAAGTTCCAAGAGCAATATGTTTTAGGATGTGCCCTCAGATACACCCATTAGGAAACGTTTTCTTGAGGCATAGCAACTGGAAAAACTTTTCAAATGCACATTTGCAAAGACTAACCATCTAAGGGAAATATTTTCCACATCTTATTTTTAAAGCACCCAGAAGGTGGTTCTGCACTGGAAAGGCCTCGAGGATAACTCCTTACATTGCAAATGTGAATGTCACCAGGTGATCATTCAAAAACAGATTTTAAAAAACCCAGCACCTCTTACAGGTGGATAATTCATTACCCCCACTAAGTTGTGCAGGTTGAAAATGAGCAAGCTCAAGACACGCTCAGATAAGTACATGGATATCTCATGCAAGGTGGGCTAAAGGAGAATCAGATGAATTCTTAATCTTTTGAGGTCAAATTTAGGAAGCAGTGTGGAGTTGTGGCAAGTGGATTAGGGGCCTAGAGACCAGCAAACTATCCTTTGCTCTACCTATTAATTAGGTATGTGACCTTGGAAAAATAATTTCACCTTTCTGTGTCTCGGTTTATTATCTATAAAATGAGTGGGTTGAACTTTACCACAAAATCCCTTCCAGCTCTAAAATTTGGGGAAACAACTTCACGGAGGACAAACACAATGTGCCCTGCAAACTGTTTCTTTGAAGAATTAAAGACCACCAAGAATTACACGGACTAGACATCTCAAATTAATTCTGAGAGGACTCTCCTGGTGTCTGGCGCACAACCGAACGACTCCTTACTTGAACTGCGCTGCTTCTGTTTCACAGGGCGCTCAAATCTATGGATCTCATCTGGAGTTTGGAAAGTAGAGCAGGTAATATCCTCATTTACAGAAGGAACTAAGGCATCGGGCTTAAATGTCTTGTTTCAAGTCTCACAATCAGTAAATGACAAAGTCTACTTGACCTCATTGCTCTAAAAAGGCGGACTAGGGGTGGCCGGGAGGTGGCACTGGACAATACGAGACAGCTAGCTGTTCTGTCATCCCTGAATGGCAAACCCTCCTAGGAAAAGGCCTCAACCCGACTACTTGGTTCAAAGCCCTTGAAGGTCAGGTCGGCACGGCTTGTGAAACTCAGGGTTTGGATCCCGCCATTCAGAATTCACGCGGCTGTGAGTGGGTTGTTTTTCCCGGGGAGAAGGCAGGGGGAGGGCTGCGAGGCACAGGGAGCTTATGGAACCCCGGCTCTTGGTCTGCGAGGTCGGGGTTGCCCGGGATGGGTCAGTCACCTGGGAGCCGGTTCCGCTGCCTCGGGCCTCGGACGCACACTGTCCGCACCAAGGGCGCCAGCTTCTGCTTGAAGGCACCCGCTGCCAGGCTTCCACACCGGAACATTTCGGCAACCGCTACTCTGCACCTCCTCCTTTCCTTTCTTCTCACGGACCGACCGACGGGTCAAACACCGTGGGCCCCGGCCCGCTCCCCCCAGCTGCCTTCACACGCACTCCACGCTGACTCCTCCTCCCAGCTCCGGGAGAGTATTGGACGGTTACCCAGGCCAGCTAGAGCAGAAGAAGGGGGAAGAGCGACTGTAGGCCTACTGCGCAGGCGTAGTACTCAGCGCCGCATTGCGATTGGCTCGCACGGTGAGAGATTTGCGCATGCGCCTTGCTGCCCGCACTATTGCAAAGACCCCGGCCGGAGGTTTTTGCAAGTTTCAACGGGTTGGTGGTAAAGTGTTCCGCTGATCGAGTTTGGAAAACTGTCCAAGGAGGGAGCCGTGGAGCCACTTTGCCTGGCAGTTGTGGCCTGTGCTGCTGCCGTGGCCATAGCACCGCATTTTGTTCTGTTTTAGGCTGCTAACTACTAGGTACTAAGCCTTCCGGATTCTCTGGCTGTATTCCACTTCCAGTTTTTCCATAGGTCTGAGCCAGAGCACCTGGCTTCCCAGATTCGGAATGGACTTCCGTCTTTTACAAATTGCTGGCACTTTCCCACCCAATCCCTTTTTCTGCAAGTAATCCTTCCGTGCTCTCTTTCCCCATATCGTTTTTTTATATTGTGGAATTTTATGTCCTAGATGCTGTACCAGGAACTGCGGATAGTTTCCTGTTAGGACTTCTGTGCTTGAGAGCAAGGATGCTGGCAAAAAGAGTTCGTGTTTCACCGAGAAATCCTCAGCAGGACTTTAGAGTTGTGGGAGGAATAGTAGGGTGAGGGGTGGAGTGTAAATAGGTGTTTTGACTCTCCCAAATGTAAGCTGAATTGGAAATAATATTTGACTTTATGCAAAATATAAACGTGCCTTTTCCGAGGTTTGGGGTTACTTACTCATTTAGCAAGGATTTAATGAATACTTGCCACTTGGACTGTACTACCAAAGGGGCTCTGGGGCATGTGGAAAAGTATAAAGTGGTCACTAGTTAGGGAGATGACATATACTATCATTTAATTCTCACTTAGGTAATAAGAATGACTAATTCAGAGCCAGAGCAAGAGAAACTGTATGGGATGGAGTAGCTACGGAAGGACTTCATGCAAGTGGTTCTTGAAGTGTGTCTGGAAGGATGAGTAGTAAAATTCAAATAGTGGAGGAGGAGGAATAATATTTCAAAGGGTTAATACATTGGGACCAAAGGTAATATTTTTAGTGGTTAAGCACTCCTTGACTTTGGATCCAGTCTTCCTAAAGGTTGAATCCTGCCTCTACCACTTGGGCAAATCACTTAATTGTGCCTCACTTTCCTCACCTACCAATCTCATAGGGTTGTTGTTTTGAAGATTAAATGAACTAATATTTGTAAAGTATTTTAAAGGAAGCACCATGCTGTTTAAAAGGCTCAGAGGTATAAAACAAACAAACCCCAGCATATTTTCAGGGGACAACTGCCTCAAATACCTACTAGGAAGTAGATAAGGACAGGCTAACATGGTGGGACCAGATGTGACCTGGCAAGAGTTTGGCGCTAATCTTGCAGGTGATAAAGTTATTATTATTATTTTGTATTTGAGAGAGAGAGAAAGAGAGAGAATCTTAACCAGGCTCCACGCTCAGTGTGGAGCCCGACATGGGCGCTTGATTCCACAACCTTAGGATCATGACCTAAGCCGAAAGCAAGAGTCTGATGCTTCAACCAACTGAGCCACCCAGGCGCCCCTAGAGAGAGAGAGAGAGAGAATTTTTTTTTAAAGATGTGTATTCAGTTTTGAGAGACAGCATGAACGAGGAGTGGGAGAGAGAGGGAGACACAGAATCTGAAGCAGGCTCCAGGCTCAGAGCTGTCAGCACAGAGCCCAGTGCATGGCTCGAACTCACAAACCATGAGATGATGACCTGAGCCAAAGTCTGACACTTAACCAACTGAGCCATCCAGGCGCCCTGAGAGAATCTTAAGCAGGTTCCACACTCAGCTCAGAGCCTGATGCACGGCTCAATCCCACAACTCTGGGATCATGATCTGAACTGAAATCAAGAGTCAGATGCTCAACCAACTGAACCACCTAGATGCCCCTATTGTTTTTAGTGGAATAGGGATAGAGAATGAAATTACAAAGGCCTTGTTTTTGGAAGTTTAACCAAGGAAGCAGGCTTAATTGGGGGAAAATAATCCAGGGTTCCCTTATTCATTAAAAATAATTTTCAGAAGTGCAGGCAATGGGTGATTTTTTACCTAGGACTGCTTTGGGGGATAAATATTGAAAATACCAATTACACAATAGGTCGTTAAAATTGTTTATATTTATTTAATACATTAAATGCCTAACATTGATATTTATTGCTATTTCTAAAAGCCAATAACAATAATAAATATGGAATACAAAATCATATCTGTTGGTGACAGAGGCTTTGGAAAACAGTGTCAAACTGATGATCAGGTACCTATGAAAACAGCTGGGTGTATTTGAAAGTCAATCATTTAATAATGCACAACTAACACAAAGAAAAGGTGCTGTATAGCACATTTATTTTTGCAATAGATGCAATGAGGTACTTAAAAAATCTCTTTAATGAAAAATTATATTTCATCTTTTTTTTTTTGCAAAAGCAAGACACACACAACCTTACTTCCAAAACATAAGTGGAATTTCCCCCCAAATCTCACCCCACAGAGGTAACAAACGCTCTTTATTAGGGTATGGAGCCCATTTTGAGATACCATAATGCCAGAAATCAATGTTTCTACCTTACAAATATATAAACTCTCAGACATAGTGACAAGTTTTTGGTGGAAGCACACATGTAAATAGTCTTAGGAGGATGTAACGTTTTTATATCCCTCAGAAAGTGAGCACTGATTCTGGCTGTGAGTTGGCAGAGCTCCTTTCCACTCTACCTACTGGGGTATGACTAATTAATACTTACTCCCCTAACCCCCTGCTTTATAGCTACTCTTCTGTAGATAATGTTCACCAAGAGCATTACAAATGCAGAAGAGAATAATGCAGGAAACTATTATTTCTATATCAGCCAATCAAAAAAACAAAATACTGCACATGAAGATTGCTGTTCACACTGTACAATAATAATTGGTATTCATAATGATGACCTTGGATTAGCCAACTAAGATTAAATCCTTCTCGAAATGGTTTTAATATTGAATAGTATAATCTAGGATTTTAGAGTGACTCTAGGGTTTAGTGAGTGACTCATATGTATGAGAAGAGTTAGCTATAAATGTATCTGCTAACTCATCTAAGAAAGGTTATTAACTAGAAGACCCAAGTTTTCACAGCCATTTTGAGTAACTTGAATTTGGCTGAGCAATCACATTCCAATTTGCATATAGATCTATCACTGATGCACTGAATTGTTCTTCTCATAGTTGGAATGGATTTAGTCACGTTTGTCTCTTCTGCAGCTCAGTCTCACACAAATAAGATGGCAGCTCTTGTGTGCTGCTGGTATCCCTGACTTTGAAGGCATTAGTGAATAACTCATATGTCGGTGCAATCGACATATGTCAAAATTGCCTTAGCCTATGAAATGTGTGAGAGGAGGGAGAAAGTTTTAAAAGCAAACAAAATGGGTGCATTTTATTGTATGTAAGTTGTACCTCAGTAAAATTGGTTTCAAACAAGCAAACTCTGAACCTGCAAATCACTCTTGGGAGACGGAATATAGGTCTCCACCAAGATGTGTGATGCTTAGTAAGCTTTGGGAAGCTGCCCCCTAATACCGTAAGAAAGTTCTGTTCATTTATCATCTTCCAAGCATAATCTAGACTTCGGGCAAAGTAGACCCAACCACTTTGTTCTACATTCAGTTGCAGAGGGGTGAACCCTCCTTGGGGTTTCCAATTCCTTTTGAAACTGCACCATTCTGGAAGGACTTATGATTTTATGGACACTATTTCAGATGGAAGACACTGTAAGGTTTATGCTATGTCCCAAGATCCCTCCTCCTAGGTCTGTAAGGGTTAGTCCAAGAAACAAGGTTCCCTTTTGCTGGAGCTGCCACCACTAGCTTCCCCCCTTCTCCTACCCTGTATGGCCCTCTCCGGCGGCGGGCCTTCCCCATTGGCCAGCCAAACACAACCGACCGCGACAGCCAATGGAAGCCGCTCTCCTGAACATTCAGAGGATGGGTGCTCATGGTGTGATGAAGGGAGGTTGGCGCCTGGCACGCGCCACCCCCCCCCCCCCCCCCCCCCGCCCTACATCTGGCAAGTCGGTGACAGAAACAGTAACTCCCCCTACACACGCACACCCCGCGCCCCCGGCTCCCTCCTGTCAGCTGCGCCGGCCCCCACAACCCAAGGCGTGTCTTGGCAGCACCCTCCCCGGCTCCTCTGGGCGCGCGAGTGCACCTGCTTACTCAAAAAGACAGAGCATCTCTTTATCCCCAGGCTTGGGAGGGAGCCGAGGAGGCGTGCTCAGGAGGTGAAAGAGGTGTCTCTGCCCCTCCTCGCCCCCCCTCCGGGTACTGTTGCTACGAGGCCGAAGTGCTCCCGAGAAGCCTTAGGGTGCAGCTGTCTTTGTCCTCCCCAGCTGTGCCCCCTGCCCACCGACCCCGCGCGCTCTGAGAACGCGGGGGTGGGGAGCCCGCAACCTATAAAATCAATGGGGGCGAGGAGAACGGAAGACCTTCCCCGGTCGGCGTGCGCCGCTCTCCACATCCCCTCCTTTTCCTCAGGCTTCCGCCCTCCGGTGTGTCCCAGGGGTCCAGGCAGGGGAGGGCCTAGGCGGCGGCCGCCTGGAGAGTGCCGTGGGGCCGCCCGCGCGAGCGTCCGGTCCGGGGCACGGGCAGGAGGAGGAGGCTCGCGGCCGGCCCCTTCCGTCTCTCGCGCACACGCCGGCTTTTGTGCCGGTGCCTCGGAGCTGCAAGGAGGGTGCGCTGGCAGAGGAGGGGGGCCTGGGGTGAGAGGCACCCCCTTCACGCGCGCGCGCACACGCCGCCGGCGCACGCACACACGCGCGGACATACACTTACAGACACGCACACACACGCACAAAGCTCGCTCGCTTCGAGCGCACTAACGTGCCCGCTCTCTTTGTGTGGAGCCCTCGAGCGGGGTTGGGGCCCCGGTCCGGTCCGGGGGAGATGGCGCAGCCCATCCTGGGCCATGGGAGCCTGCAGCCCGCCTCGGCCGCGGGCCTGGCGTCCCTGGAGCTCGACTCTTCGCTGGACCAGTACGTGCAGATTCGCATCTTCAAAATCATCGTGATTGGGGACTCCAACGTGGGCAAGACCTGCCTGACCTTCCGCTTCTGCGGGGGGACCTTCCCGGACAAGACTGAGGCCACCATTGGCGTGGACTTCAGGGAGAAGACCGTGGAAATAGAGGGCGAGAAGATCAAGGTGATCCAGACGGTCAGGTCCGGGAAGGGAGGGATCTGGAAGGGGGCCTCGCTTGAGGCATCGCTCTAGTGGTTGTAAACGTCCAGCGCGTGGCCGTGTCGCCGCGTGCCGAGCCGAAGACCCTCGGCACCTCCTCATTCCCTTTCGTTTCTCTCAGTGGCATGGTCCCCACCTCACCCGTTTTGTTAGGGCTGGCGGGAGTGGTTACACTCCTGCCCTTTGCCCATGCCTGCCACCTGCCATAGGAAAAGCATGTTTGATCACATCCTTGACCCCGAGCCGTGAGCAGTGGCACCTGTGGGCAGAGGGAGGTATAAGGCTAAGGCATCTCTTGCTCCCAGTCTGTGGGATGGATCCCAAAGCACTTTGCACATCCTGAGGTCTCTTCTACTTCTTGGGTGCTGGTGGGCTGCAAAAACCCACTTTGGCTAAGCCCTGAGGCATTAGAGAAGGGGAAAACATGAAAATCCACAGTGAATGAAAACCGCTTTATTTTAAACTACAGTTTATGGTTAGGATCAGGACTGAGGTGGAACAGGGGTGAAGTGGGGTGGTTCCGGCATAAAGCCATGAGCCCTTTTAAAGCAATTGAGGCAGGGTCACCTGCCAGCCCTTCATAACAAACTTGTTCTTTTGGAACAGTCTCCTCTCAAATGGTATCTTGTTTATTTGTCTGGGATACCTAATGAATGAACTACCTCATTACTCATTCTGTTGGTATTGTCTTCAGCAGGCCCTTGTAAAAATGCAGAGCAACTTATCTGAGGGCCAAGGAAAGTGTCTTGCTCCTTCCCACCCCCACCCCCACCCCCATTAGCTTATTTATCAAATTGGCTAAGTACAGATATTCTCATCTGACCATTTGTGTTCACGCTGGTTCAGAAAAGGTAGAAACTCGACAGGACAGATACATTTCTAGGTGCAGAGGGAGGACATGGCAAGGGCAGCTTCATGTGTCACGGGTCAGAGGGGGCAGGATTATGGGCAGGAATGCACCTCAAAAGGCCCTGTGCACTAAATACCAACTCTACTGGATCCACAGCTGGGTTTTCCTTGAGCCTATGGTCTGACGCTGGCTGTTGGGTGGAGGTCAATTTCCCTCTTGCTGGTCAGGAGCCCAAATGACCCCAAGGTGCCTCTTCTGAGTGATGTGGAGAGAAGGGCTGAGTAACGGGGGAGAATGATGAAACACTAAACTGTGCACAACTCCAGATTGCTTGATTATTAAAATGAATGTGTTTTAAAATGGCTTCAGAAACTGGGCCAAGGCACTGGATGTCAGGAAGATGGGCAGCTAGGTACTGGTAAGGGAGAGCTCTGGAGAGCAACTGAGCCCCAGGGTCAGGAAGATGGGGCACTGTTTTGAAATAGAGACCTTGTTTGTCCCTTGCATTTTGGGGGGAATTGCTACATTTCCTTTTTAAAGTCAAAGTAGCTGTCTGTATCTTTTTCTAGGGCTCGTATATTGACATTTGCTTGGTTAGGACTTTCTCTAGTGTGTCTAACTTCTTTAATGTAAGGTTGTAAGATTCTGGAATTTCTGGGCGCCAGGGTGGCTCAATCAGTTGGGTGTCTGACTTTGGTTCAGGTCATGACTTTGCAGTTCGTGGGTTCGAGCCCCATGTCAGGCTCTGTGCTGACAGCTCAGAGCCTGGAGCCTGCTTCAGATTCTGTGTCCCTCTCTCTCTTTGCCCCTCTCCTGCTTGAGTTCTCTCTCAAAAATAAATAAACATTAAAAAAAAAGCTAAAAAAAAAGATTCTGGAATTTCTGAAACATGGCTTTTTAATTTATTATTTTCATTTTTTTTTAAAAAATGTGTATTTATTTTTGAGAGAGAGGGAGAGGGAGGGACAGAGAGAGAGAGCGGGACAGAGGATCCGAAGTGGGCTATGTGGTGACACCAGTGAGCCTGATGTGGGGCTCGAACCCACCCACAAACCGCAAGATCATGACTTGAGCCGAAGTTGGATGCTCAACCAACTGAGCCACACAGGCACCCCTATTTTTTTAAAGTTTATTTATTTTGAGATACAGAGAGAGAGAGAGAGGGAGAGAGAGAGAGAGAGAGAGAGAGAGAGAAGTGGGGGAGGGGCAGAGAGAGAAAATCCCAAGCAGGCTCCATACCGTCAGCAGATACCAATGTGGGGCTCAAACTCATGAACCCATGAGATCATGACCTGAGCTGAAGTCAGGCGCTTAACCGACTGAGCCACCCAGGCGCACCCTGAAACATGCTTTTTTATATCCAAAGTAGAAATATACTTATGGATGTGTTCTTAAACCCTCAAAGACCTTAAAATTTAATGTTATTGCTTGCTTAAAATCAAGTGTCACATTGAGCCAAATAATTCTCTGGATTTAAAAGAGGGAGAATAAGTCCACCTGAAATTCAGATGGAGGAGAAAGAAAGTGTTTGGGAGTTTGGGGCAAGAGGAAGGAGAGAGAACAGGAGGAGAGGAGAGGAGAAAGCCAGAAGTGGGAAAAGGGAGGTGAAAACAAGTAGAAGAGGGTCACTGCCCAATGGCCTTGGGGACATTTTTAAAAGACTCCTTCCTTCCTAACAACCAAGTACTTAGCTAAACTGGAGTTTACAGTCTTTGCCAAAGATTCCAGACTTTTTCCCAGAGGGCAGAGCCTGTGACAGTGTGACTCACTAGAAACAGAGCTCAGCACAACACCATGTGCCGATAAGTGCTTAATACAGGCTTTTTTGGGAAGATGATATTTTTGAGAGGGCAAAGCCTTGTGACACTGTTCATAGAGGAGCCCTCTGAGTTCAGATTCCGAAGGAGCCCAGGGTGGGGTGTGGGAGTGGGGAGATAGTGACCCTGCCTCTTGTAGAGCTGCTGCAACTTCAGGGCCAAAGGCAGCAGGCGAGACCAGCATGTCTGTGGGAAGATGGCAGAGCAAGGCAGCTAGCACATGATCTAGATGGGAGGAGATTTTGCCCCACACTCCGGCTGGCCTGGAGTTTTTCAAGGAGCAAATGCCAAATCCATGCTAGGAGGTGACTGCCAAAGGCTTCTCCCTTTGGGGGAGGGAGAGAAGTCCAGTGTGACAGGCTGAAGAGGCCCTAGGCCACAGCCAGCAATAGAAGGCCATCAGGCTACAAATGCCAGCCCTCACAGGAGGATGGCAGAGAGGTCTCTGCAAGCCCTTCTCTCAGTCCAGGGGTAGGGTATGGCCTCTCCTGGGCAGCCTCCCTGTGTCCCAGGGTAGTACATACATCAACCCCTGCAGGGGGGTGACTGAGTTCTCAAATTTAGGGCTACTCTCTTAATTACAAGGGCCATCTCTAGGGCTTCGAAGCCCCATTTGGTGTTTCCAATCAATGTGTCCCACCCCCCTCCATCACAACATTTATAATCCAGTGTTTCCTGGTTCACATGAACATCAAGAAAAGCTTCCAATGAGTAGGCAATAACAACAACAACAACAACAACAACAACAACAACAATAGCTTCTACATATTGACCAAGAGCCTGGGTTAGGTGCTTTACAGGCACTATCTTATCTGATCTTCACAGCAGCCCTATGCAATTTGGACTATTATCATTCCTATTCAACAGATAAGGAGACCAAAGTTAGAGAGATTAAATAACTTGCCCAGAGGCGCATGGATCTGAGTTTCAGTCTTTGAGCCTTGAACCCAAGCACTTGTCTCTCTCACTATCCTGTGTTCTCTGTGACAGGGTCAGAACTTAAATGTGGATTCAAAGCCCAAGCTGTTTAATACTACTCTCTGCTCTAGGGGGCAATTTCTAGCCTGGGGTGTGGGGAGGTGGGGAGTGTGCTCAGTGGGAGATGGCAGGCTGGACAGCTGGCCTTGTGGTCTCTTCTAGGCCAAGGGTCCAGGGTTAGAGCCCTGGAACTTAGGAGCCTGCAAGATGTCTCCTTCAACTGCACCCCAGACACTGAGCTGAGTACCTAGGTTTTACTTTTTGCATCTTGACTGTCTCCCTTTGGATGTGAGAACCCGAGAATGTTCAGAGATGGAAGAGACCTTAAAGAATCTCTAAACCAATGTGCTCATTTAACAGATAGGAAACCGAGGCTTGGAGAGGGAAAGTGACAAGATCACACAGGGACAGGCCTTCCACTCAGGTTTCCCAATTCCCTTGGGGGTGCTCTTCCCTAGCAATTTGGGCTGGTCCCATGGTGCGCCCAACCCACGCAGTTACCTGTGACAGGGATACAGAGGGGCATCATTTGGGAAAGCTAACGGCCCTTCATGACATCAGCCTAGGAAGTGTGGAGGCCTTCTTGATCCTAAAGGAAGGGTGGAGCTTTCCTTAATGACACGATATGTCCATCTCCTACAGGTTTAGCTAAATCATATTAAGCCTGCCTCAGTCTAAAAGCACTGGAAAGTGCCAAATAGGAGTGTGTGAGGGGTGAGATGGGGGAGGTAAGAGAGGAGAGGCTCAGAACTAATTTTTGAGCCATTCTTTGTAAATTATCATGGAAGCACCCCTGCTCCTGTCTCGTTTAGCTCCCCCAACAGCTGGTACCCCTCTGCCCCAGCCGTCCCGACCAGGCAAACTGCAGGTCAGCTGCGGCTGTGGGCAGGTGCCACCCAGGACTGTGGACTCTCTTCCTCTGCTGAGCACTTGGACAGACACCTTCCTGTGTTATATTACTGAGGGGACAGAGGCTGAGCTCAGTGTTCCCTCAGAAGCTGCCTGCAGTCAGAATGACATCATGTCTTCCTTAGGGCTTCTGAACTTCCATCTTATGCCAGTTCACTTAATGGCTAATTATCCATCAGTGTGTGTTTCTCTGCCTGCCTTGCTGCCTCTCTTTCTGTGTGTGAGTTTCTCTTTGCCTCTGTCCTCCTTTGCCATTCTCTGTGTCAGCCTTGTGTGTGACTGTGTGTGTATCTTAGGTGCAGATGGGACAGTCCAGCTAAATGAAAAAAGATTTGTTTTCGACTTTTCCCATCATCCACTTGGGCATCCTCCAAAGGTTACAGATGTATCTGTCTCCCTTTTTCTACTTCTACCCTCCCCCGCCGGCCTCCAACAAAAGGACATTCACTCCTCATCTATAGAAAGATGCCAGATATGTTCCAGAGGGAAAAGAAATACCCGTGTGAGCTAGGAGCACGTGCAGGGGTGGGGGACTTGCTGAAGCTTGCTCAGGCAGCGGCAGCCCCAGGATAATGGTTTAAAAGCCTAGATTTCTCTTCGGCAGCTCTCCACACTGCCCCTGGAGCCTCCTCCAACACCCCTGTCACTCTGGGCCTGCCCCCAGCCGCCTGTGGCACGTTGCTGGCATTGCTTTCTTTCCCCCTCCCCACTGACTGCCTTGGCCTTGGCTCCATGCCATCATCAAGAAGCCAGGCTTTCTGTGCTTTCCAGGAGGAGAACCAGTGCATCCAGGGAACAGTGCTACCAGGACAGCCGATGGGCCCTCTGAAATAATGGCAACAGCCAGCACTTACAGAGTACTTCTATTTTGCAAAAGCTCTTTCTCGTGTGTTAATCTGCCTCGTCATTTACTCTGCTACTAAATAGAGGAGCTGGAACCCAGGTCTCTCAATGCCATGCCTACTGCTGCTGCATCTCTGATAGCACCCGCTCAATTAGCTGTTGGACCAGACTTGATGGTGGAAGTTTGGGGCCAGGGAGGAAGGGAAAGTACGTATTAGGCACTGTGTCATGTACTCATGAGGAATGCTAATCCTCACAGCATCCCCACGGAGATGGCTGAGGTTATCTTTAGCTTCCAGGGGAGGACACTGAAGACAGAGTAAGTAACTCACCTAAGAGCACCTGATTAGTACATGATCCTGTTGAGGTTTGCACCCAGGCTGGTTGACTCCACGATGCCCTCACTAGCCCTGGGAGAGAAAAGAGGATCTGGGGAGCATGTATGTGGCTAGGGAGCAGCCAGCACACCTGGCTACCATGTGGATGCGGTGCCCACAGGAAGGGAAGAATGGATGAGAGGAGTGCCAGCTGGAAAGCGGGAGGAGATGCTTTCGCTGTCTGGCAGGGATCAGGGGTTTGTGAGGATGCTAAGAACAGGGACACCAAACTCCCAAACAGAATGAGGTCATTTGTGTGCAGTGAACTGACTGCTGCGCTCTCCCTTTGTGATGGCTCTGAGGCCACACCATCCATTCTGACTTTGTGCTATGAGCAGCCTGCTTCTGGACTCACTGCTTGCCATTGACGGGGGTGCAAAGAACTTAGAGTGGGGTTTATAAAAAGCTGCAATGGGAGCAGTGCTACACTTTAAATTCTGAGCCTCCAAATAAAAGCTTCAAGGCTCCCCGTGGCACTGGAAAGGCAAGAAGGTCTACAGCAGGAAGTATCCTCCCTGCAGCTCTGGCAGTTTGGATGGTGTATACAATTCTGAAGGCAAAGAAAAGCCAAACAGCCAACCCACTCAGCCCCAAACACCTCACACACTCCCACCCGTGTTCCTTCTGGTGGCAGGTATTTTTAGAGTTCTGAGCTCATGGTGTTAAAGCATCTGCCACATGCCTGAGGGCTGGTAGGGATTCAGCCTTACTCAGAGGCAAGAGTTAGGACTACTGGACGGTGGAGGTGGGGATCAGGAGCCAAGTGGTAATGATATTCTTGTGCTATACCTGCTCTCTTCCCATTGACCTCCATACCTTTCCTGGCCTGCTCTTTCTTTCTGCTCAGAGCACTGGAGAGGTGGAAGAAGTGAAAATCTTTTCTCTCTCTGCTTTCAGAAGCAAATCAGTGTTCAAGGACTTACATTTTTCTGTGTAACCAAAGTCGAATGTTCTTTCTGAAATCGCCTTGGGAGATACGTAGGATGCCAGACTGTAGTTTTGGTGGCTCAATACTGCCTTTTGATGATGATGATGATCATGATGATGACGACGACCATGGTGACAAGTGATCTGATGCAGAAAAAGGCTGCTTACAAGTTTGTCTGGAGAAATGTCAAGAGCACTGATTAAACAAGTAGACAACAAATAATATATTCTAAATGGTGTGGTACAGACTCAAAGTACAATAGAAAGTTAGAAGAACAGAGAATTGAAGAGAAGGTGGAGAAGAATGGAGTTTTAGGAAGAATGTGGGCATGAGCCGAACCTTGAAGGATGGGTGAGATTTGGAGAGGGCAACAAGGGGGCGACCTGTTCTGCTGGGGAAGGACGGACTAGCAGGACCAAAGGTACAGAGGAGGGAATGAACCTGGTATAGCTGAGTAGTTTGAAACCAGGCTGGGCTGGGCCGAATGATGTCAGACACTTTTCCATTTGAGGCTACATGCAGAAGAGGGCTGTCATAATTTCCTAAAGAGGAGGGTGTCACGCTGATACAAGCAGGGATTTAGGAAGCCTAGTTTGAAAGCAGCATGCAGGAAGCACTGGAGTGGAGACATCAAGAATACAAAAGACTTTGCTGTAGTCCAGGAGTGAGGAAAGGAGGGTCTGGCCTAGGGACATGAAAATCAAAACAGAAGGAGTGAATCTGACAGTTGTGCCAAAGGAACGTGGCAGTCATGTCAATAGAGGAGATGAAGGAGAGCCTAGACAATGAAAATTGATGTTCAGAATGATGATGACTCTGGGGCCCTGTAAGATCTTCACTCAGCAAAGAGATTCAATTATATTTACCAGATTACACTTACTGACTGCTAACTGCAAATAAAGGCTATACTTGGTTTTAAGAGCCATAGTAGTCAATTAGTGACCATAATCAAATTTTCTTTGATAACTGAGAATTGCATAGGGCCTTGGGCCATCGTTCTGAGAATAAATTTCTCTTGTCCAAGACTTTGGATGTATAAAGGGAAATAGATGGGGTGATTGTGTGTCTTCTACTCCAGAGTATCCCTTGGGAATTGTGTCTTTGTATGTGTTACTGATAATCAGCATTTTTTCCTTCATAATTTGGCCTTTATCCCCAAAGCTGAGATGCAGAAGAAAAATCCAGTGAGCTAAATTGCCTTTTTCACATCAAAGAAGTGAACTTAGAATAAATGGAGCTAAAAGGTGAGATTTTTTTTTTTTTGAGAGAGAGAGGGAGCTAGAGAGCAGGGGAGGGGCAGAGAGAGAGAGGGGGACAGAGGATCTGAAGTGGGCCCCTGGTGACAGCAGCAAGCTGGATGTGGGGCTCGAACTCAAGATCTATGAGATCATGACCCGAGCTGAAGTTGGACGCTCAACCGACTGAGCCACCCAGGTGCCCCTAAAAGGTGAGATTTTAACACTTTGTTTTATTTAAAAAGTCATGCAAAGGGCACCTGGATGGCTTAGTCAGTTGAGCGTCTGACTTTGGCTCAGGTTATGATCTCACAGTTCGTGAGTTCGACCCAGGCGTTGGGCTCGCTACTGTCAGTGCGGAGCCTGCTTCAGATCCCCTGTCCCCCTCTCTTTTAAAAATAATAAACAAACATTTAAAAAATGATTTGTCTAAAAAAATATAAAAAAAGGTAAAAATACAAGACAAAGTGTTTAGAAAATTTGGAATATACCAAAAAAAAAAAAAAAACAAAGGAAATAAATAACACCTATAGTCCCACTGCAGATAAATACCATTAATGTCCTGGTGTGTACACTTCCAGTTTCTCCTAGGTATATGTCTATTTTTTTAAGTTTATTTATTTTGGGAGACAGAGAGAGGGAGGGAGGACGCGTGTGTGCACATGAGTGGGGGAGGGGCAGACAGCAAGGGAGAGAGAGGGAATCCCAAACAGGCTCCACACTGTCAGCACAGAGCCCGACACAGGGCTCGAACTCATGAACCATGAGATCATGACCTGAACCGAGATCAAGAGTCGGACCCTTGACCAACTGAGCCATCCAGGCACCCCGGCATATGTCTATTTTTAATATTAAAAATATTAAGGCCATAGCATATAAAAAATTTTGTATACCGCTTTTTTCACTTCCTGATATTTTATGAGAATTTCCTCCACCATTTATTCTTTGAAAACATTATTTTTAATGGCTGCATAATAGCCCACTGTATAGATATGTACATACACTTCTGCTATTCTTAGTGATCATTTAGGTTGTTTGCTGTTTTTAAAAAAGTATAAACACTGCTATTAAGATCCTTGTACAGGGGGAGCCTGGGTGGCTCAGTCAGTTAAACATCCAACTCTTGATTTCAGCTCAGGTCATGATCTTGCAGTTTGTGGGTTTGAGCCCCATATCAGTCTCTACATTGACAGTGCAGAGCCTGCTTGAGATTCTCCCTTTCTCTCTCTCTCTCTGCCCCAACTCCATTCGTGGGTGTGCACGCTCTCCCTCTCAAAATAAATAAGCTTTTAAAAAATTAAAAAAAAAATCTTTGTACAGAAATTTGACCGCATCTCTGCTACTTTGTATGGATTTCTGGAAGTGATATTATAGGCTTGAAGAGTTTTGAACATTTTCAAGGTTCTTGATAATATTGCCAAATACTCCTCCAGAAAAGCTGACCAATTTACATCCCAGTTTTTCAACTAAAAGCCTTAATATTTTTCAACTCAAGATTTTCAACTCAAATTTTTGAGAAAAATGTTAAAACCTGGAGAGAAACTTCTCTGTATACTTCGAAAAGTCCATTCTGCCAGTCTTTCAAAGAACCCCTTCCTGTGTCAGGGCTTTTCACCTCATTTTTATAAGATCACAGAACCATATTTTCTCCTATCCATTCATGTTTCCTTTTCTGACTCCAGATATGGGTTTTTGTATCTTCCAGGTTCAAGTATGGGACACAGCAGGTCAGGAACGCTTCCGCAAAAGCATGGTCGAGCATTACTACCGCAATGTGCATGCAGTGGTCTTCGTCTATGACGTCACCAAGATGACATCCTTCACCAACCTCAAAATGTGGATCCAAGAATGCAACGGGCATGCTGTGCCCCCACTAGTCCCCAAAGTGCTTGTGGGCAACAAGTGTGACTTGAGGGAACAGATCCAGGTGCCCTCCAACTTAGCCCTGAAATTTGCCGATGCCCACAACATGCTCTTGTTTGAGACTTCGGCCAAGGACCCCAAAGAGAGCCAGAACGTGGAGTCAATTTTCATGTGCCTGGCTTGCCGATTAAAGGCTCAGAAATCCCTGCTCTATCGTGATGCTGAGAGGCAGCAGGGGAAGGTGCAGAAACTGGAGTCCCCACAGGAAGCTAACAGCAAAGCTTCCTGTCCTTGTTGAAACCAAATGGTGTAAATACAAGATCAATTATTACTGGAGTTTTTTCTTTCCCTTTTTTTCCTGTGCCTGCAAAAATGCTGACATCTGCTTGTTTCCATACAAATTGATATTAAAATAAAATTTGTATAGATTATCACACGCCTTGATGTCTTGCTTTCCGCCAAGAAGACATTTCTGATTGTGAGGAGTAGAAGAGGGCAGCTCGCCCTACTAGAACAATAATGCTTTGCCAAGGCACACGCCCTACTAGACTTCTATGCCACCTGAATCATTTGAGTCACTTCTTCAGGACTAATTCATTCTGTCACTCAGTGTCATCAGTGGGCAGAAACACCCAGAGAGGGTGGGATATAGACCAGATATGTGGAAGGATAGAGAAGTCTTGAAAGGAGATGCTAACTTATAAATATTTCCTAGGTTCCCTGGATGTTGAGAGTAGGCTGCTCTCTCCTCATTTCCCAAAGTTTAAAAATAAAAAGTATAGGTTGCCCAAGGGGCCCAGTTGCTTCCAAAGTAGTTAAATCCTGCCTCCCATTTTTTTTTTTTACCAGTCTGTGACAGCCAGAGTGGTATTTTCCCCCTACCCTTTCTTTTTTAAAAAAAATTTTTTTCAACGTTTTTTATTTATTTTTGGGACAGAGAGAGACAGAGCATGAACGGGGGAGGGGCAGAGAGAGAGGGAGACACAGAATCAGAAACAGGCTCCAAGCCATCAGCCCAGAGCCCGACGCGGGGCTCGAACTCACGGACCGCGAGATCGTGACCTGGTTGAAGTCGGACGCTTAACCGACTGTGCCACCCAGGCGCCCCTCCCCCTACCCTTTCTTGAAGAGGGCAGGGCTCAAGCTAACAAATATCTGTTATGCCCCCAGATCCTTGCTAGGTGCTATGGAGGAAACATAACAAGGGGAGGATTTGTCCCCTGTTTCCAAAGACGCTCTGATCTGGTTGTGGAAACAATGCCCATACTGAAACTACTTGAGAACAAAAATTAAACAATATCACCAAGTTTGAGGCTGTGCTATGGGAATTGAAAGCATTATGTACTCAAAGATAGGGAGGAGCCACTGAAAAATAACTTATTTTGTATGTTGAATAAAGTGTTCCATCTGGTTTGGTGGCAGGGGGGGAATGGCCAAAGTAGGGAGGCAGGAATGACCTTGGGGGTTGAATGAAAAGACAAAAGCTGAGCAGCCCTAGTGGGGGAGCTGAGGATAGGGAGGCGTACAAAAAGAGGCAGGACAGTTTGTTGCTCTTTGAGGCAGTGGGAGTTTTTGTGGTTTTCTAGCAGGAATCCTGTAGGTATTTGTTAAATGTCTGGTCCTATGGATGTGAAAGTCCCTTGTCCAATTGTTAAAGTAATTAAGAGTGGCTATAAAGGCATAGCTATAACAGCCTCAGAAAGATTTATTTCAGGGGTACTCTTTTTTTTTTAAATGTTTATTTCTGAGACAGAGAGAGACAGACCATGAGTGGGGAGGGGGGCAGAGAGAGAGGGAGACACAGAATCAGAAGGAGGCTCCAGGCTCTGAGCTGTCAGCACAAAGCCCGACGCGGGGCTTGAACTTATGGACTGTGAGATCATGACCTGAGCCAAAGTCGGTCACTCAACCGACTGAGCCACCCAGGAGCCCCAATTTTTTTTTAATGTTTATTTCTGGGACAGAGAGAGACAGAGCATGAGTGGGGGAGGGGCAGAAAGCGAGGGAGACACAGAATCAGAAGCAGGTGTTTCAGGGGTACTCTTTAAGGCTGCTCTCTTGTCAGAAGCCCATGGGGAGAGGGTCCCAGGCAGACAACCCCTGAGCACTTTCCTCTGGTAGGTGAACCCAGGTCTGTCCCCTATCCGCCTCCCCACCCCCACCCCAGCAAAAGATCATATATTCCAGAAGCACCTCCCACCCAAACAAATAGCCTGTCTGGTCCTGCCTAGTTGTCCTTAGAGCCCTCTTCCTCCAGAACTGGCTAACTCCCCACCCTATCCCCATCCCACCCCCACCTGGCCTCAGGCTGAGTCCCAGTCACCGGTTTGGTTTTCATTACTTGGCTTCTGCCTTGATCCGTCTTTGAAGCCTGCCTAGTACCCCAGTTAGGGCTAGGTTTTTTTTTTTTTTTACTAGTTGTCCCCACCCAACACCCTGCCCCTGAATCTCACCCAAGGGGCTAGGAGCCTGTTGTCTGTTGGTGAACTGCTTGCTGAACCCCCTGTTGCTAACTTCTCCCCAACTGACTTGGGCCTTGGGCCTTGTCTCAGACTTCAGATGCTGAGTCCTTACCCAGGACACGACCTGCTGTTGTGTGGTGTCTTTTGGCTCTTGACTTGGCTGCAGGGCTGGGCCATCTCTCAGTCGCTGCAGGTACACTTATCCATTCTGATGGTTACATTTCAGTCTGGGTCTTGGCTTGTCTTGTTCAGGGTCCTTCTCTGCCGTAACAGGGTCAAGATAACAACATTCTGAGTCCTCTAATCAGGATTGCCTCTTCTAGACCGGAATTGCCTCTGACACCTTTCAGTCATTCAACAAATATTTACTGACCATCTACTATGAGCCACTGTGCTAAGCCCTGGGGATAATGCAGGCGAACAATTTAAATCCTGCTTTCACAAAGGAGATAGACACTAATACAAGAAGTGAGATACATAATGAGAGAATTTGAGAGCAATAAGGACTCTCAGGGTCATAAAACAGGGTAAATGGATGGAAAGTGAGGGAGGTGGGGGAAGGGCAACATATTAGATACAGTGATCACAACAGGTATCTTTGAAGAGGTAACATTTGAGCTGAGACCTGAATGGAGAGGAGCAACCAGGTATGAGGTCAGAACGAGAACCCCAGGCTGAAGAAACAGCAAATGCCAAGGCCCTGAGGCAGAAGTGAGGTTGGTGTGCTTGAGAAACAGAAAGGAGGCTAGTGGGAGCAAGGGAGAGCATGTGGGCGATGAGGTTGAGAAGTAGGTGAGGCCAGGTCTGTTGGGTTGGAGTTTTATTTAAGTGCAGTGGGAAGCGAGTGGAAGGTTTTATCATTACCTAGACTCAATAGCCTTTGGTAAGATTCAGCAGGCTTGGTGACCAGCAAGAGCAAAAAGCCTCTACTTTCCTTAGCTCTTCTGAGAGGAATAGACACCTTTCCTGGATGACTCCTGAATGTGGGCCTTAGGACTGTCATTTCCATACTGGCTGCCCCCCACCTTAAAAATCAGACTCTGAACTTCCCCAAGACTATCATCTTTTGGTCCTGCCAAGGCTCTGGTAATTTTGCTCTGAATAGAAGGTGCTCACCAATCCTACCTGCCTCTGTCCTCTGAGCCTCACCTGCGTGATCCTGTCCTTTCCTGCAGTAATGACATTGTTCTCCCTCAGGTGCCTGGGAACAGCCAAGAAGTCCTGGGGCTTCCCACTGTGACCCTGGGAATCCTGAGAACCTCCAGGCTCCACCCAGTCTCCTAGCCCTAGAGCTTGCTGCTGGCATCAGCAGGGTGGCACAATGGCACTCAAGCCTCCATCAGAAGGAGCAAAAGGATTTGGGAATGGGCTGATCCCAGAATGCCACCAGAGGAAGGGGACTAAGGAGGCCAGAGAATCATGACATCCTTGTTGCTGTTGAGGGTGGTGAGGAGCAGGGAGAATCAAGTGAAGTGAGGTGCTTCCAGGCCTCTCATGCAGTCTCACTATGTCTCTGGAATGATCCATGATAACCAGTATGTCTCCTCTACAGATCGTCTTCACTTTTCAGAGCTACACCCTTGAGTCTTCCCCTGTGTAACAGAGACAGGACCAAGAGAAATAACTACCAACAGTTGAATGCCTATTATATGCCAGGCTCTGTGCTAACACACCACATTCCTTCACTAGCTCATTTAGTGCTCCTTCCCCGTGAGGTGCGGATAACAATTTCCATTTTACATATATGAATATAGATGTACTGATTTAGTGACTTGTCCAGTATAGTAAGTTGTGAGGCAAGATCTGTCTCACTTCAAGTCTGGGCTCTTTCTATGATATTATACTGTCATTCCAGGTAGTTCCAAGCTCCAGAACCTTTGCAGGGATTTCAGGTTCACTCTAGCCGGTCCCCCTGATCCACAGGGGTTTGGCAAGCAGGTCATTCAATAACCAGGTGGCCAGCCTGGGACATTCCTCCTTGAATGGGATGTCCCTGGCCAGATTCTTCCAAGAAGCCCAAGTGACTGACAGAACTGTCAGCTCTGGGACAAAGGACCCCCTAAGATGTCCTTGCCCTAGACAATAAGCTGGGAACCACACAGCCAGGTGGACTCTGCTGCTCAGCCTTTAGGGCTACAGGATTTGTCACTGGGCCCCCCAGAACTACCCGTCCCCCAGCATCTGTGCATTTGCTCAGGCCCCCACATTCAGCCTGACGACTGGCTCTGGCCAAGTTCATGAGGCAGAGGACTATCTCAGCAGGATCCTTCAGTCAGACAGCCCAGGACCAGATCCTGCTCTGAGCACACCACCGAGAGCAGTGCCCGGGAGGGACACCTAGCCCAGAAGAGCTGGAGAAGCCCACCCCCCACGTGAAGCTGACTTCAGACCACCCTGAGTACGGGGTGGGATGGAGGGCATGGAGGTGTGCTGAGAGCTCCCTGGATAGCACGGCTCAGCTTCTCTAGCAACAATGGCAGATGCAGAAAGAGGTCAACGATCATTCTCTTGTAACCCCTGAGGGGACACGGTTGCTGCCTTAACTTCTAGAGGCTCTTCTCCACTCACCATCCCTCATCCCCCCACTGGGAGAGGCCTTGCTCTCTGGAGGGCTGGCCCAGGCTCCACTGGTTTCAAATCTTTTTTATTTTTTATTTTTAAAGTTTTATTTATTTATTTTGAGAGAGAGAGTGAGAGAGCAAGTGAACATGACCGGGGGGGGGGGGAGGGGCAGAGAGAGAGAATCCCAAGCAGGCTCCACACTGTCAGTGCAGAGCCTGGTATGGGGCTCGAGCTCATTAACTGCAAGATCATGACCTGAACCAAAATCAGGAGTTGGATGCTTAACCGACTGAGCCACCCAGGGGGCCTTCAAATCTTGTTTTGTCCACGACCCTAACGACTGGCAGTGGGGCAGTAGTACTGAGCCAGGATCCCAGAAATTTCCCTAGATTACAGGCTTCCAAATGCTGGCTCGTAGACAACTGCATGAAAACTGTCGGCAACCTGTTAAAATACAGATTTCCTGGGACACTAACGCCACTCTGATCTACTACATCTGGGAGCAGGGCTCAGGAATTTGTTGTTTCTTTAAAGTTTTATTTAATTAATTTATTTAGAGAGAGAGCATGGGGCAGGGACCGAGAGGGAGAGAGAGAATCCCAAGTAGGCTCCATGCTACATGGGGCTTGAACCCATGAATTGTGAGATCATGATCTGAGCCTAAATCAAGAGTTGGACGCTAAACTGACTGAGCCACCCAGGCACCCTGGAATTTGTATTTTTAAAATGTCTATAGTTGATTCTCATGTGCCTCCAGGCCTCCTCTCTCTGGCTCTCTCTCCTTCTCTGTGGCTAAGTGGGTATCCTCAGGCTTCCTGATGAACTCTAAAATCAGAAACTACTTTTCCCAAGCCAGAGCTTCATGGAACCCAGCCTGGTAAGGTGGATCCTTTCAGTGTCTTTTCTTAAGATAAATGAAAGTGTTTCAGTCATATCAAATGTCCTTGCACTGTTTGTGTGAAATTACTAGGCAAGTGCCTTTTAACCCTGAGAGACAACTGAAGAACTAATCCGGAGTATAAACACCTGTATGCTGTGAGGACCATGTTGGATGCAAGGCACAGATTAATTCAGTAGAGAAATTGCATGTCTGTTGTGTGCCCTCTGCTGGTTAAAATGAATGAAGGTTGGAAAGTGTTTACCAGTAGGAGTTTTTCTGACTGGTACTGACCATTTCCTGGGTTGGAAGCCCATCTGAAGGAGCTAATCCTGGTCCCAGTCTCGGCACTTAGACACCTGAAACTAGAAGGGTTACTAATTAAAAAAAAAAGCTTTATGAAGGTATAATTCATATATATAAAACTGAGCTTATTTAATTTATACAACTTAATGAGTTTGGACATAGGCATATGCCCATAAAATCATTACCATAATCAAGGTAATAAACATATCCATCACCTCCAAAAGTTTCTTTGTGCTTTTTTTGTGTGTACTTTTTTTTTGTTTAAGAACACTTAAAATTTGTTAAGAGGGGAGAGCTCATGTTAAGCTTACTCTTCTAAGTAAGCTACCTCTATCAAATCCCTGGGGTTCAACTCTCCTAAGGGAAATCTGTGAACCCTGGTAGGAACTACTAGCGTGGCAGCAGGGAGGGAGAGGAGACATTGAGAAGCAGCTCATCTGCCCAGGGAGAGAAGTTTTGAAGCTGGGTAGGTAAGGAGGCCTGAGAGCCTTAAGAGACACCATTGAGGGCACAAGGATGCTCCTCTACACCATGACAGTCTTGAAATAGACTGGGAAACAGACCTCATGACCTGAGCTCTCCAGTTGGTACTTAATCCCTTCCCTAGTGACTAAGTATGTGACCCTTTGCATTTAATCTTAAAGTACTGGAGGAAGTGCCAGGTAAAAGCATAGGTAAGAAATCTGGCCTACCTGATCCTTACCCACCAATCCCAGGTGGAAATCTCAATGCTTCAGATAAAGAGGATGGACCCCAGCTATTGTGGTCTCGCCTATCCTTCCAGGGAGATCATTAGATGGGAAGAATATCAGACCTAGCCTAGTTTCCAACCTCTATACCTCCAACTGAAATAACGACAATTATTAGTGGCAGCTAACATTGTTTACGATGCACTGCTAAGTACTCTGTTATGTGCCTAACAGGAACTATCGTGTGTAATCCTCACAACCACCTCTGAGGCACAGAATGATCACAGTAGCTTGTTCAGGGGCACAATGCTGCCCGGTGTTAGAGCAGGGTATAGCCCAGGTCCGTCTAACTGCACAGCTAGAGCCACAATGCTAACTTCTCTTATTCGTCTCTATTTCTCGTAAGCCTGAGAGAAAGATGCGCTCCTGGGCCTGAGACTAAGGACTCCACCCCTGCTGCACTTACACCAAGTAATAGATGAAATGGGAGTGGATGCTAGGCACTGGGTCTTGAGCTAGTGAAGTCACTATTAGCTCAGGTATAGGCCCAGAACCTGGGGGCAGGGACTGAGTAGGCAGCCAGGGATCAAACTGTCCTCCTAGGAGTGAGGGCAGGATAAGGAGATGGAAAGTCTAGGAATGGGCTGGCTTTAACAATTGGAACTGTTTTCTTTTTTTTTCATTAAAATTTTTTTTTAATTTTATTTATTTTTGAGAGAGAGAGAAAGACAGAGCACAAGTGAGGGAGACGCAAAGGGAGAGGGAGACACAGAATCCGAAGCAGGGTCCAGGCTCTGAGCTGTCAGTACAGAGCCCGACGTGGGGCTTGAACTCACAAACTGTGAGATCATGACCTGAGACGAAGTCGGATGCTTAACCAACTGAGCCACCCAGGCGCCCCTGGAACTGTTTTCAAAAGGGGTATTTTAGAAGAGCTTCTTTGTACCATTTGAGATGGGAAGAAATGACCTCTAAGATTCTTTCCAGTTTTCCATTCCAATGTACAGTGTGATCATGCATTAGGTTTTTTTCAAGGTCCACATGTATTTTAAGCCCCCTATGAAGACAATGCAGTTTTAGGCCTCTGAATAAGGATTGCTTATTTGTCTACAGATTGTAAGTCAGCGCTGGGGTGCTTGAGTGGCTCAGTCGGTTGAGCATTCGACTTCAGCTCAGGTGATGATGGCATAGTTCGTGGCTTTGAGCCCCACGTTGGGCTTTGCACTGACAGCCCGGAGCCTGCTTCAGATTCTGTCTCCCTTTCTCTACCCCTTCCCTGTTTGTGCGCACTCTCTCTCTCTCAAAAATAAACATTAAAAAATTAAAAAATAAAAAGGAGTCAGCTTTGAAATTGTGCTTGTTTTCATTAATGAAAATGCTCAGATTTGACTAAAACCAGGGCAGGGAGGATGATGTTTCCGTAACATGAACAAGTCAGTACTTTCTGATACCATTTTATTTTCAGAATGACAAGTGAACTCAGTTTGTTTATCTGTAAAATGGGATTGAAAATCATCTTTACAAGACTTTTTTGAAAGTTTAACTAAGATAACATATGTGAAATGTAGTTTACAGAAAAAATTCATATATTATACTTATTCAATTTCCCTGATACAAAGGGCACAGGGAAGAAATGAAAATGGAAGACATTCAGGTTTTTCCTGATCATTCAGTTTTGAAAATGAATCTGCATTGAATATATTCTGGTTTTAAATTATTCAGAACTGAGATAATTTGACCACAAAGCCACTTGAAAGTCACCAAAAGAACTAAATAAACTTTGAAAATCACTTCACACTGTGGTCTTTAGGACATTTGATCCAATCAATATCAGACAACTGATTAAATAGCCTAATTTTCTAAGCTTAAGATATTTACTGATTCACTCAAGAATTCTTATGCTCTGAGGCTCCAAAGGTTTGCGAAACAGAATTACCTCATTCTATTGTCAACATTTTATCAAGAAAAGAAACTTGTACAACTTAAAATGTTCCTTCTATAATGAATGTAGTCAGGTAGATATGTTGGAGAATTGGAGAAGGGAGAAGATGATAAGGGGCAAACAGCAATTCCAAGATTGAGTGACAATATCCTTTACCTCTGAAAACAAGGGTACTTCTTTTTTTTAATGTTTATATTTGACAGAGCACAAGTGGGGAAGGGGCAGAGAGGGGGACAGAGGACCCAAAGTGGGCTCTGTGTCGACAGCAGCGAGTCCAATGTGCCACTTTACTGCTGGTATTTACAATTATACTTTTCCACAAAATTAATAGTATTGGATAAGTAGCTGAAATTCCTGGAAATGAATTCCTGGTAACAATTACTTAAAAGTTTCCTGTAAGGAAAGGACTCTCTAAGCACAAGAGAAATGTTTTCCTCCACAGTAGACTGGATTCTATACTAGTTTTCAACAAGACAGTGTCATTTCATAGCCTTTAGACAGAACTACACTCATTTTCAATGTTAGAGAATTATACCACACGTAATTGAAGCACTGTGAGAACACATCACCCACCCAGCAGTTTGGAGGAATGTATTACAAGACCTGGGCACTATAAGACAAAGTTACAGATAACCACAGTCCTGATGGATTGCCACTAAAACTGTCAATGAGAAGATTCCACACGAGCAGCTTCCAGGGTCTTCTCTCAGCAGTGGTAATAGTAGCAACAGCAATGAAAGCAATAACAGCAGAAGCAGCAGCAGGAATAGCACTAACATTAGGGGCAGTAGTGTAAGCAGCAGCAGTTATTGAATGCCTACTTTTTGTCAAGACAGTGCCAAATCAGGGGCGCTTGGGTGGCTCAGTCGGTTCAGCATCCAACTTCAGTTCAAGTCATGATCGCACGGCTCGTGGGTTCGAGTCCCACATCGGGCTCTGTGCTGACAGCTTGGAGCCTGGAGCCTGCTTCAGATTCTGTGTCTCCCTCTCTCTCTGTACCGCCCCCCCCTTGCACACTGTCCCTTTCTCTCAAATATAAATAAACACTAAAAAAATTTTAAAAGACAGTACCAAATCTTACACACACACACAATCCTTATAGCAAATTTGTGAGGAAATTGTCATTACATACCTTTCACTGATGAGAAACTGAGGCTTGAGGTAGTTTATTTGAGGCTCCACAACTGGTTAGACACAAAACCAGGATTTACACCTAGGACTGTCTTATTTCAAGGCTTAGCTGTTTACACCACCATACGTTACAGTGGTATGGATAAACACGCATGTTTCAGCATGAGAGATTAAAAACATAAGAGATACACACTAGCCTGAGTTTGTTAATGACAGCAAGCTTTTCAGGTGGTCGAATAACAAAGTGACAGGGGTGAGGCTGCAGAAGGATCTCAGAATCAGAGAAGTGAGGTGTGTGAGTTTGAGTGTGAGGCAAACCATGGTGTGGTCAAGAGTAAGGCAGTATAATTTAGGGAAAATACCTTAATATTATTTAAAAGGCAGTTATGACTCAGATGAACCTAGGAGCACTCATATAACTTCCATAAAAATAAAAGTCTGGTGTGCTTGCGACACCACAAATCTAATGGCATGCCCACCCAGTACTATGTGCTTCAACAATGACTCTCAAGAAAGACACAATGGGTTAGGAAAAGAAGCTTATCAGAAATGATTGTAGAAAGGTCATAATGAAAAATAGGCTGAAGATCTATCTGAATAAAATGAAAACAAAAATAAAATCAGGAAGGGTGGTAATAAACTAACAATAATAGTAACAATGGGGACTTACACTCCTGTGTGCCAACCACTGTTCTAAGTGTGTATACGTAAGTGTGAAGTCATTTAATTCCTTCAGCCTTATGAGTAGGTACTGGTGTCTGCATTTTAAAAATGAGGAAACTGAGGCACGGAGCTCAAAGTCACACACATTTGGACATTGGTAGGGCCACGAACTCCATCCAACCTCGGCAGTCTGCTGCAGAGCCTGGGCTCTTAGCCACTCACCCACACTGCCCCTTTATGGTACAGGGAGGGTTTACTCTGGGGTCAGGTATCAAAGCTCATATCAAGGAAGATCTCTTGAAGCTGTGTAAGCAGGAAGTAAACTTCACAAAGAAACCCCTTAATAGATAATAACAGGCTAAAAATAGTAACAGTTGCAAGAAAAGTAGGCAAGTGGGTAGACTGATAAGCTAAGCATAACAAGTTATAGAGAGAAGCTAGACATTATTACGATAAGAGCCTGAAGCTTCTTGAGTTTGAAATAATTTAAGATGACCATACCCTCCAACACAAATTACTGGTCTGTTCCAGTTATTCATTTCTTAGATTTTACATACATCATAATGAACATACAATTTTTTTTCCTGATATAATTTCTAAGACTATGAAAATGGATACTGCTAACCTGTTACATACTCCACCTTACAAATGATTCATGAAC
Source organism: Prionailurus bengalensis (assembly GCF_016509475.1). NCBI lineage: Eukaryota > Metazoa > Chordata > Mammalia > Carnivora > Felidae > Prionailurus > Prionailurus bengalensis. The sequence goes on from NC_057361.1 coordinate 108,259,304, forward strand.
ATGAATGAAATGTCTAGAAGTTCATCTTAGTCAACACCCTCATTCAACTATTTTTTATTTTCCAGTTCAGAAAATCTGACTAATAACTAATCTAGGTCAGCATTCTCCACTATATCTTGTGGAGATTAATGTTTAGAAGTTATTAAGTATGGGGGGGTGCAGAAATTCTAGGGTCAAAATAAGTGCTGAGTTCTCTTAGAGAACCAAACGCAAGTAGCATGAACAATCCAATAATAATCTATACAAGTATAACCCAGTATTTCCTAAGTTTATTTGACCATGGCACCTTTATGTTGCAGACCATTTATAAATTATGGACACTCACTCTAGATCTAGATGATTTCTTTTTAAAAAAATTTTTAATGTTTATTTAGTTTTGAGAGAGAGAGAAAGACAGAGTGTGAGCAGCGGAGGGGCAGAGAGAGAGGGAGACACAGAATCCGAAGCAGACTCCAGGCTCTAAGTGTCAGCACAGAGCCCCCTGACACGGGGCTTGAACTCATGAACTGTGAGATCATGACCTGAACCGAAGTCGGATGCTTAACCATCTGAGCCACCCAGGCGCCCCAATATAGATACTTTCTTTTGCAGAAGTAGAAGAGTGTTATTTTTACAAAAGTCCATGGTGGGGAGTTAACCATGCCTAGGACTAACTGGAGCATTTCATTCTATTAATTTTGAGAGAGTGCCTGTTTCTGCTATTTGGGGATAGTGGTATGTGGCATTCTGAATTCGCTTTCTTCTAAGAACAATTTATAACTGATGTTTAGGTATAACCAAAATAGCATCATAGAATCCAAGAACTCTAGAACAATTTAGTACCCATGGTGTACAAATAGGACCTCTGAGATCAAGGACACGGTCACTACCCTGGAGTTCCTCTCACATTACCTGCAACTCCTTACTCTCTCCTCTGCTGATTCCCTCTCATCTCTCTAACTTCTTGTTGTTGGAATGCCCTGGAGCTCAATCTGTGAACCCTGTCCTTACTCTATCCCTAGTCTATCCCCTGGTGATTTCATAGCCTTGTAACTCTTTAATAAATTTAAATGTTACTGACAGCCTGGACTTCTCCTCTAAACCCCAAACTCACACATCAGGATGTCCATGACATCCACACCAGCATATCTAATAGGCATCTCAAATTCAAACATGTCCCAAATCAAAGTCCTCATCTTCCCTTCCAAATCTACTCCTCCTTTAGTCTTCTCCATCTCAGTTAACAACATCACCTTTCCAGTTGCTTAGACTAATGGCTGTGCTGTCCTCCACAACACTTTTCCTCTCATACCTCATACCCAAACCACCAACAAATTCTGTTGGCTCAACCTTCAAGATAGTCCCCCAGTTGAGCCACTTATCACCTACACTTTCACCTATCCTAGTTAAACCTCTACTATCTTCCATCTGGATTGTTAAAACAGCTTCCTAGCTGACCTCCCTGATTCTGCCCTTGGTCCCCTACAGCTTATTTTCAAGACAGCAACTAGTGATCCTGTTAAGACTGTAATTAAGAATGTTTGTTTTTCTTTTTTCAATTTTTTTGAGGGACCTCTCCCTTTAAGTATATTTATTTATTTTGAGAGAGTGCCTGTGTGTGTGTGTGGAGGAGGGGCAGAGAGAGAGAGAGAGAGAGAGAGAGAGAGAGAGAGAGAGAGAATTCCAAGCAGGCTCTGCACTGTCAGCGCAGAGCCCGATGCGGGGCTCAAACTCACGAAACTTGAGATCATGACCTGAACTGAAACCAAGAGTCTGCTGCCTAACTGACAGAGCCACCTAGGCACCTCAGAATTTTTGTTTTTCATTGAGGTATAAAAGACTTCTCCATTCAAAATCCACTAATGGCTTCCTATCTCTGAGTGAAAGCCAAATCCTTACAATTGCCTAGAAGTCCCTATACTACATGGCCCACATCATCTCACAGGCCCCATCTCCTACTACAAGCTCCCCTGTCCAACACCCCCTCCACTGCAGCCTCATCGGTCTTGTTGCTGTTCCATGAGCCAAGCATGACCTTATTTCAGGACTCATTATTTCTACCTTGCATCACATTATGTTAGCTGATTTTTATTAGGTTAGGTTAAAAAGGTTTCCTTCAAATTCCTAATTTGCTAAACTTAAGTTTGTTTTTGTAAAGGTGAGATTCACATAATTTAAAATCAAAATTTAAGAACTCAACCATCTTGAACAATTCAGTGGCATTTAGTTCATTTACAATGTTGTACAACCACCTATATTTCTTTCCTAAACATTTCCATCATACCCCAAAGTAAACCGTGTACCCATTAAGTAGTCACTGCCCATTCCCACTTCCCCTCTCAGGCCCTGGCAACCATCAATCTGCTATCTCTATGGATGTATCTATTCTGGATATTGCACATAAATGAAATTATACAATATGTGATCTCTTGTGACGGGCTTTTCTCACATAGCATGTTTTTGAGGTCCATCCACATTGTAGCATGAATCAGTACTTCATTCCTTTTTTTATGGCTAAATATTATCCCATTGTATGAATATACCACAATTTATTTATTCCTTCATCTATTGATGGCACTTGAGCTGTTTCCATCTTTTAGCCATTGGGAGGAATGCTGCTATGAACATGCATGTACAAGTATCTGAGTCCCTGCTTTTTGATTCTTTTGGATATATACCTAGGAGCAGAACTGCTGGGTTATATGGTAATTCCACGTTTTAATTTCTTGAGGCACTGCTGAACTGTTTTCCACAGTTGCTGAACCATTTTACATTTCCACCAGCAATGTGTAGGGGTTCCAATTTTCTCTTCAGGGCTTTTGCATTTGCTATTCTCTCTGTGGAACACTCTTCCAATAGATAATCAAGTGGCCTACTTCCTCACTTCCTTCAGGTCCTTACTCAAGGTCCTCTTCCCACAGAGTCCTATCCTGACCACCAGATTTAAAATGGCAACCTCCCAACCCCAGCCCATACTTACCATCCTCCTTGCCCACTTTATTTTGCTCCGTTGCATTGATCATCATCTAACATACTATATAAATTTCTTATTTTTTATTGTCTTGTCTTCCGCCACTGAAATATAAGCTCCACCAGGGAAGAGATTTCAGTCTGTTTTTCCAGAACCTGGAATAGTGTTAGGCACATAGTAAGTGCTCAATAAGTACTTGCTGAACAAGGAAGTGAAGCCCAAAGAGATGTTTTGGCAAAGTGTGACAAAAAAGGACAAGAAGCTAAGTCTCTGTAGTTCGGAGGTTATTTTTCTAATAATGGTGATGGATTGAAACTGAGCCAATCACACCTTTATTCAGCTGTAACCTTTTAAAAAGCACACATGTGAGAGATGGCTATTTCTAAATCAAGTGAAAGAACTATTTAGAATACCCTGAGGGTAATGGGATCAAAATGTAGAGCTAATACTCATTTGCACCAATTAACACTCAACTAACTGCCTATAATAAGAAGCTTAGTAGTGACTGAAATGTTTTATTGAAACAAAGCAAAAAAAATGGTGCTACAGGATACAGAACTTTAAGAGTATTATACTTTGAGAAAATGAACCTAATACAAACTGTAAGAAACAGAATCTTATTGGAAGAACAAAAAGCTGTACCCCTATCTAAAATATTGCTATAGCAACAATGTGTTTTGGTTTATCATATTCTTGAACTATAACAGATCCAGAGAAAATATCTGTATATAAAAAGAGAATCTATGTTGAAACCACAAAGAAGTTATTTCTGGGTAAAAGCTTAAAACTTGGTGTAATTGGTGCTTAATTTTTCACTTGAAGATGGTTAATATGGCAAAAATTTATATGTTTTCATTACAATTTTTGAAAAGTAAAAAAAAAGATGGTGAATGAAAAAACATTCTAGAGGGACAGATATGGAAATAAAGACTCGAATATTGTCAAGTCTACTACTAAGAAACAAGTAGTAGTAGAAACACTACTAACAAACCACACTTTTAGAGATTTTGGAAAATCATTTACAGCAGAAATCAGTCTGGGGGTGCCTGGGTGGCTCAGTCGGTTAAACGTCTGACTCTTGATTTTGGCTCAGGTCATGATCTCATGGTTCATGAGTTTGAGCCTCCCGTTGGGCTCTGCACTGGCAATGCAGAGCCTGCTTGGGATTCTCTCTCTCCCCCTCTCTCTGCCCCTCTCCTGCTCACGTTCCCTCTCTCAAAATAAATAAATAAATAAATAAATAAACAAACAAACATTAAAATAAAAAAAATGTCTGGAAAATTAAAACTAATAGATTCCACATTTTTCACTGAATTACAAATAGATTACATAACAGGTGGTCATTGAAATTGACTTTCAATATGTCTCTGCTATAAGCTGAATGTTTGAATGTGATGGCATTAGGAGGTGTGCCTTTGGGAGATGACTGCATCATGAGGGTGGAGCCCTCATGAATGGGATTAGTAACCTTATAAATTAAAATGTTAATTTACTTTGAAAGAGAGAGAGGGCACCTGCAAGCCAGCTGCGCAGAGGGGAGGGGCAGAGACAGAGGCAAAGAGAGAATCCCAAGCTCTGACAGCATGGAGCCTGACACGGGGCTTGACCTCACGAACCATGATATCATGACCTGAGCCAAACTCAAGAGTTGGACGCCTCACCGACTGAGCCACCCAGGCGCCCCAATGTCCCTATAAATTAGATACAACAGAACTTTCTCCCCACTTCTGCCAGGAGGATGCAGCAATAACATGACCTTCTATGCACCAGGAAGTGGGTCCTCGCCAGATACTCAATCTGCCCGTGCCTTGATCATGGACTTTCCAGCCTCCAGAACTATGAGAAATACATCTCTGTTGCTCATAAGTTACCTAGTCAATGATACTGTTATGGCAGCCCAAAGGGACTAAGACAGTTTCAAAGTGCAAGTAAAAAGTATAAGAAGTTCTTATGTTAAGATGAAAAAACCACTCATGATGGAATCAAACAACTTCAAAGCCTGACCACCTTAATAGTTATTAAGATCACAAAGGGGCTTTGTCAGCCTCCAAAGTCCAAGAAATTAGTAAAGTATAAATAGTGAACTTTTAACCGTGCTGGAGGAAAAACTGCAAGATGCATTTGGTGAAGCTCTCAGTCTGTAGGCCAAGGAATCAGGCTTCCATGTAAGAAGCAAAGCAATGCTCCTAGTTACACGGTAAAATCTACAGCTTTTATATGACGTTATTTATGAGAAAATAATTCCTGAGGCACTTTACCAATACAAATTTTATTAAAAAAATAAGTAATAACATCAAAACTGTTCAGCAAATCTATATTCAATGTAACCAAAATAAACAAACACCAAATTAAAAAAAATATACATCTATATATATATGGGCAAGAAACAAGTGCATTTTTTGGTCCCAATATTTTCTGAATATATTATCTTTATCCAAAGGAATTACATTAATGGCTAAGAAGATATTATGTATTAGATGTACAGAAACATAACTTTAAAATTTGTTTTAAGGGTTGTAGGAAGTGTTTTTTGCCAATTCTTTATGTCTTTGAGCTCCTAATCACTAAGATAATGTTAATGATAGTCCCAAGACAGACAGAAGATGTAATCCTGTCTAGTGGTCTGAACAACTACCAAATCTAGAAGCTATCAATAGGTAGGTACGTGAAATTTGTAGAGAATTCTAAAGAATTTCTTGGAGTTCTTAACAAAACAAAACAAACACAAAACAAAAGTTTTAAAGAAAAGAGATAAAAGTGGACATAACAAACACACATCAATAAATTTGGTGAAGAACAACATAAAATCAAGATAAAATTAAACTTAAAAAAATTGAATATTAGTATTGCTGAAAACTCCTAGGATTAATACTGGATAAAACTTTAAATGACAGTACAAATAACTATAACTTTGGAACTGTAATTTTAGAAACTTATTTTCCAAGAACATGAAAGTAACCTTGGTTCCCTACACAACCAGTTTTTATATTCCTTGGACTGCATGCATACTAGACGAAGATTAAAGGGCAGCAGCCAAAATGATTAAACTCCAACTTGGACGTTGAAGCATTGATTTGATGGGCCTTTCTTGGTCAGAATGAACCCATAAGCGTAAGATCAAGAACCAAAGCCCCCAGTGGGAAGTTGTGCTCAATTTGGTGGGCCTTGAGGTCATCTCTGGCCAAATTAGCATCAGCCTTATGGGAGGCCAGTCATGAAGGAAGGGACTCTCCCCAAGATCTGATTTCTTAAGGCCACAATCTAGAGGAGGTCTCACAGTCAAATAATTCACATTCCTTGGAAAGAGAGAACAGGCATCAGTTGTGTCCATCGAAGGGGGACACTGACCAGGAGTATCCTGGACATTTTTTGAAATTTCTGTGTTGCTTCTGCATCTGAAAAATATGAAAAATAGAACAATGACAGACAAGGAAAGAGGAAAAAGACAGCTATCTGACCTAAAAATGTAAGACTTATAAGAAATTAACTAAGAAACCAGACAAAACAGACAAAGAAAATGAATAGCCATATCATTTGGAATGCAATATTCTGAAGGCAAGTACAGCAGAGAAAAACACAAACTATTTTAAGCAAAGCAAAAACGACCATGGCAACAAAAGCTATTTTTGGAGAGAGCCAACTGGAGAAAAAAGCTTATGTTAAGATATGTTAACCTGACACAAAGATAAGGTGGAATAAGAATCTAGTGCCATCTGAAAGCTGAAAAGAGCTGAATCAGAACTAGTGTCATGAACTGCTTAACCGCCTTCGTGTGAGAAAACACTTCAGAAGTTTGAACTTAGGAAACTGCCTTTGTGTAAGAAAACACTTCAGAACTTTGAACTTAGGAAATTCCAACTTGTCTTGCACCAGGTTGCACGAGCTCCATAGAGCAGGAATCTATTTCAACAAGCGCTTTAAAAACAAAAACAAAAACAAAATACTTTAATATTTTTCATTTCTATTAATGGTACATTTAAAAATGCAACAGTGCTAAAATCCATCAAAGAAAAATGCACGAAATGGAAATTAAACTTACTCAGACGAGGGTTCAGAAGTTGAGGTACTTTCAGGAACTGAAATTAGAAGAAGAGGTTTACATTTACAGTAGTATAGGTGATGAGTGACACCATCAGTTTAGTACGTAAGAGCCCATATTGTGGCTGATCAAAAGTACTGGAATAAGTATCAGAAATTCAAAGTAACACAATTATAAATACATACCATTCTCTATTACAACTTGGCAAGTATGAGTTTTACGCTGACTTAGGTGTTTAGCCATACGATCTAAGCCAGAAGAATCAGTTAGGAAGTCACATTTAAGGCACACTAGAGTAATGCCCCTATGAAGAAGAAAGAAAAGCAAAGGTTTTCATCTTTTATCCAAGTCCATAGGCACGTTCAATAATTATTTTTCCATGTAATAACTCTTGATTTGCTTTTTATGTGTTATGACCATCAATTGCCAATTTTGTTCTATAAGCCTGATTTATCTGAAATGGTACCTAGAAAATGACATAGCCACATTTAAGTTATGCTAACATTTACTGCTTTATAAACCACTTTCTCTCATACTGGTTGCTAAAGGACAAGAGTCAAGAGACCTAAAGCTTAATCGTGGCTCCACTAACAATTTGTGTAGCTTGTGCAAGTCACATTCTTTCCGTGCTTTGGCCCATTTCTGAGGACCTTCTTTCCACACACTCTACTGCTAGATGTGACGGATACAAGAGTGAACAAAAGAGGGCAAACTCTGTGGAGCCTATAATCTAGTATCTTATTTTAGAGGTGATAAAATTAGAAAAGAAATGGGAAGGCTTTAAAAGTAAATCATATAATTTAATTATTGTTATTACCAATTAACGAGCGTAAACATAGTTTTATAGTTCACTGGATGCTTTAAATTTAAGTACTTCGACGTGTCAAGGAATAAAAACCAGTAGCATACCTTAGACTGACTGCTCCCCTGTGGTTCTAGTCTTAACAGCCTGCTATACATTTATACCTGGGTGTCACGCCGGAACATCAAAAATGATCTTCATACACTGAAATTGTGCTTTCCTCCCCAGTGCCAAAAACCATTCCCCCTAACCAATCTCTCTTATGATGTCATGCTCCCAACACAATGGCTCAAAATTATCTCTGACTCTTTTTTTTCTTAAAATAGTCAATATTTCAAATATTTTATATTATTAACAATTTATTGAGCACTTAACTCTGTGCCATGCTGAGGGTTTTAGATATATTATCTTATCTGAATCCTATAACAAACCAAAGACGTAGGTGTTATAATTATTACTTTTTTATAGAGGACAGGGTCAGGTTTAAAAACCTATCAAGGCCAAAATTAGATTTGAAAGTGAGCCCTTTGATTTCAGAGCCCATGTTCTTAAACAGTGTAATACCACTTCACCACCTTAACCCAGATTCTTATTAAGTCAATGTTAACTACCATAATAATCTTAAACAGTCCATGTGCCTCCTGCAATTGCGAACTGCGAGATCATGACCTGAGCTGAAGTCAGATGCTCAACTGAGCCACCCACGCGCCCCTGCAAACCTTCTTATGTTACTGTAGTTACTTATATTCACACCTTAACATATATTGTACATTCCTTGAAGGTTGGACAAGCCTTCCTCATCACTGTCATCTTTATGGGAACTGCTACGATGTGTTATACATAATAGGTACACAATAAATTAAAAAAATGAACATTGCATTTTAACAAAATAATAATTACAAAATTTATTGTTCTATAGAATTGTAAATATGCTCAGTCTCATACACAGAAACTAATCAATTTTATATTTAAATCTGAGGCCCATCCAAATTGAGAAAAAAAGTCTCAGATCTTTAAAGTCATAGAATCAATTTAAGAATCAACCACACAACTGAGCTTGATAACAATGATGTAAAAATAAAATAAACGCTCATCTTTAGAATTAAAAAGTCCTTTTTCATTCTTAAAAATTCTATTTCCTTAAATTTAGTAATACTTTTAAAATAGCATGAACATATTTTTAAAATAGAATCAAACTTTCCTCTGCCTATGAACTGTTGGTCCAACATCATCCACATATGTAATTTTCAACATGTACATTAATTTACTCAAATATTTACAGAATGCCTACCATGTGTCAGGCACTATTCAATGCTCAGTAAACATATGGCATAGACAAATATCCAAACCACACACATTCTAGTGAGAAGACACAGATAATAAACAAAAGAGTGAAGTATACAATATGGTGGAAAGCAAAAAGTGAAGAAAAATAAAATAAATGGAGATAGGTAGTGGTGGGGATGGGGCCTAGGGGAAAGGATGCTATTTTAAATGGAGTGGTCAAAGAAAGTCTCACTCACTAGACTAGAGATTTAAAGGAAGGAACTGGCCATGCAGATATCTGGGGAAGAGTGAACAAGGCAGAAGGAATAATGAATACAAAGGTCCTGAGATGTATCATCTCCCATTCCGCTTTTCCATTAATCCAAAGCATCAAAACAAGTACTGGCTAAACTTAAGTCTACGTCTTAGCCATAAGACATCTTGATGCTACCAAAATCTTGGCACTGATATTTCAAATAGCAATGACAACATGAACAAAATAAACAAAAGAAGATGAAGTAAAAAGAAAGCAGAAGAATGTGGAAAAATGATGCATAGTGGATTCTGAGCTAAGCGTGTGTGGTATAATTAGGGTTAATTATCAGTGCCTTTCAAAATGTTCATCAGCAATTCCTTTTGTAGAGTAAATAGGTTGTGTACTTTATTTAAAAATGAAAAAAAAAATTCCAAGAATTATGAAGGCTATATATTGCTCAAAATCAAAATGTGTTAGTCAATTTACTAGATTATTTTAAACCTCTTTTTAGGGGCGCCTGGGTGGCGCAGTCGGTTAGGCGTCCGACTTCAGCCAGGTCACGATCTCGCGGTCCATGAGTTCGAGCCCCGCGTCAGGCTCTGGGCTGATGGCTCAGAGCCTGGAGCCTGTTTCCGATTCTGTGTCTCCCTCTCTCTCTGCCCCTCCCCCGTTCATGCTCTGTCTCTCTCTGTCCCAAAAATAAATAAAAAACGTTGAAAAAAAAATTAAAAAAAAATAAACCTCTTTTTAATCTTCAAATATTTTTTATTTTATAATGTAAATCCATGAAAGTTTCGCCTTATTGCCTAACACCACTGAAACAAAGTTTAGCCAGAGAATATAGGCTATTTCTGCTTTGTTCTATGCTATAATGAAGAGAACTGTATTATGTCTGGTAGTAATCACTTCATTTTCCAAACAAGGTACTCAAGAATCAGGTTAAAAAAGTTACTAGAAAAAAAAAAAGTTACTAGAATTTTTCAATAGAGAAAATGGAAAAAGATCAACTAGTTACCTGAGAATTCCGGAATGCTTCTTAAAAATATAAAACCGTTTACTTGGATGGTTGCTATGAGAGCTGGAAAAAGAACAGACAGATGAGATGTTATTATACAGTAATTCATATTAATTTTATGAACATATTTCAAGCACATGTTTAGTTTCTTAGCTTTGAATAAAAGATCATGAGCTAAATTATTAAAATTCTATTATTCATCTGTTTAATTCAAGATTAAAAAAATGTTTATTTATTTTGAGAGAGAGAGAGAGACAGTGTACAAGCGAGGGAGGGGCAGAGAGAGAGGGAGAGAGAATCCTAAGCAGGCTCAGTGCTGGCAGTGCAGAGTCTGATGCGGGGCTTGAACCTACGAACCATGAGATCATGGCCCAAGCTGAAACCAAGAGTCAGATGCTTAACTGACCGAGGTACATAAGTGTCCCTAATTCAAGACTTTTATTTTGTATTTTCTTTTTTAATGTTAATTAATTAATTAATTAATTAATTAATTATATTGAGAGAGAGTGTGTGCATGCATGAGCAGGAGAGAGGGGCAGAAGAAGAGAGATATTCTCAAGGAGGCTCAATGCTTAGCACAGAACCCAATGCGAGGCTCGATCCTACAACCTTGGGATCACGACCAGAGCTGAAATCAACAGTTGGATGCTCAACTGACTGAGCCACCCAGGTGCCCCTTCCTGAGAATATTCTTAAATGATCAGTACCCTCACCATTATTTAAAAAACCCTCAAAGCTAAAAATGCAAAGAGCATAAAATTAAATTTTTTCAACTATTAAGAGTTGAAAACTATTTATTTATTCATTTTTAGAGAGAGAATTCCAAGCAGACTCTGCACTGTCAGCGTGGAGCCTAATGTGGGGCTCAAACCCACAAACCATGAAATCATGAGCGAAGCCAAAACCAAGAGTCAGACGCTCAACCGACTGAGCCACCCAGGTGCCCTAAGAGTTGAAAACAGTTTAAAAGGTATTTGCTAATAACGTATTTTGCTATAATATAAATTGTTATGAATAATAATTATCACTTTCTTATACTTATTAGCAAGGGGAGAGAATCTGAATGATCCTTGAGGTAAATGCTACTTGGGATAAATTACATTACTTGCCATCAGTAAAATGAAACATTTAAAGAATCTTTTGCAATTATTAGGAGAGCCTTTAGGGAAAGCGAATTAAAGAAAACAGAGCTCTATGCACAGAACAAAAAAAACACTAACCAAATTTTGCAACAAATGGTAATAGCTTTTATATCCCCTTCTAAACTGAGAAGGAAAGCTTTCCTGTATTAGAAAACCAGACAGGATTAACAAGGACTAGCATACAACAGTATCCAAAAGTGTGGTTCATGGACCAGCAGCATCCATACCCCCTGGGAAATCATCAGAAATACAAAGTCTCAGGTCCCATTCTAGACCTACTGAATTCATCGCTGGCAGTGAGGCCCAGAAATCAGTTCAAGTTTTTCAGGTGATTCTATGCAAGCTACAGTTTGAGAAACACTGGCCCTAGCTTGCACTGACAGACCCAAACCAGCCAACACAACAGATCAATGATTATGCTGAGACACAAGGTAACTATCACCAGCATACCACCTATGCATGGGAAAAGGAAGATTCTGGCTAGTTATAATCCTGTGAAAACAGCTGCAGAATAGGTGCCATGATGAATGCAAAGAACTGTTTCTCAAGTAGATAAGACAGGCACATATTTAATACGAGGCAGAATAGCTGAATTGTACAGAACTCAAAGGAAGGAATGATTCCTATTAAGTGGCTGTGGGGATCAGATTCCTCACAAAAGAAGGTAAACTGAAAGGGAAGGAGAGGGGGATTCCAAGGAATAACAAATAAGGAAAGACACTTTAGATACTGAATATGAAACAAACTATATGTTGGGGAAGATTAATTAATTTGGGGGGCCTGATTTGTGGTTATAGAGTTAGTATGGGCTGGGAATAAAGGTACTCAACCTCTAAGAAAATGAGGCTTCTGTGGATGCAGAGCTCAAATCTATGACAGAAGTCCACACTGGGTCAGGGTGTACCATTCAGGGGGAGGGTACCTGAGGCAACAAAGGAAGCAAGGCATCGCTGAATTAGGGGAAATGCAAAGGCCCTTAGAAAAGTAGAAGTGGAAGCTTTCGGTTCTATATGAGGCTAATAATAAGTGCTCTGTGTGTGTGATGACAATGCAATGTAGGGTTGGGGCTCACTGGAAAATAGGAGAAGGTTACAAAGGAAGCCTGAGGCCAACTGGAAATATGTGGGGACAGAACTGATATGGGAGGTCCTACAAGACAGCCAAGGAACCTATGGAAAATGGGAGACAGGAGGACGGAATGACCATGGGTTTAAGAAACACTAAAAATATTTTCCAATTTAATCTCCTATAAATTATGGGTAGAATTAAAGCTCCACTGGGGCAGTCGTGTGTTTGGCACAGAATAAAAGACCAGCATTCTTAATCGCTTTCAAAATACCAACAACATTTTTCACAGAACTAGAAAAAATAATCCTAAAATATGCATGGAACCACAAAAGGCCCCGAATAGCGAAAGCAATCTTGAAAAAGAAGAAAAAAACTGGAGGCATCACAATTCCAGATTTCAAGATATACTACAAAGCTGTAGTGTTCAGAACAGTATAGTACTGGCACAAAAACAGACACATAGATCAATGGAACAGAATAGAGAACCCAGAAATCAACCCACACTTACATGGCCAATTAATCTATGACAAAGGATGCAAGATACTGACAAAGACAGTATCTTTGATGAATGGTGCTGGGAAAGCTGCACAGCCACATGCAAAGAAATGAAACCGGACCACTTTTCTACACCACACACAAAAATAAACTCCAAATGGATTAAAGACCTAAATGTGACACCTGAAACAATAAAAATCCTAGAAGACAACATAGGCAGTAATTTCTTTGACACCAGATGTAGAAACATTTTTCTAGGTATGTCTCCTCAGGTAAGGGAAACCAAAGCAAAATTAAACTACTGGGACTACAACAAAATAGTCCAGAGACATTTTTCCAAAGAAGACATGCAGATGACCGATAACATGAAAAGATGCTTAATATCACTAATCATCAAGGAAATGCAAATTAATTTTTTTAAAAAGCTCTATGCCCAATATGAGGCTTGAACTCAAGACCCTGGAATCAATCTAAGCCAACCAGGCACGCCTGGGGAAATGCAAAGTAAAACCTCAGTGAGATATCACATTAACATCTGTCAGAATGGCTAAAATAAAAACCATGAGAAATAAGTGTTGGCAAGGATGTGGAGAAAAAGGAACCCTCATGTACTATTGGTGGGAATGCAAACTGATGCAGCCACTGTGGAAAAAAGTATGAAGGTTCCTCAAAAAAACAAAAATAGAATTACCATATAATCCAGTAATTCCATTACTGAGTATTTACGCCAAGATAACGACCCCTATGTTTACTGCACCATTATATTTATAATAGCCAAGATACGGAAGCAACTCAACTTATGTCCACTGACAGATGAATGGATAAAGATGTGGTGTGTCTATCTATCTATATAAAATGGAATATTACTCAGCCACAAAAGAGAATGAAATCTTGCCATTCGCAACAACATGGACAGACCTAGAGGGTATAATCCTAAGCAGAGTAAGTCAGCCAGAGAAAGAAATATACCATTATGATTTCACTGATATGTGCAAATTAAGAAACAAAACAAATAAAGAAACAAAAAAAGAGGCAAAAAACCCCCTAAACTCTTAAATACAGAGAATAAACTGGTGGTTGATAGAGAGGAGGGGGGAGGGGGATGGGCAAAATAAAGTGGATTAAGAGCACACTTATCTTGACGAGCACTGAGCAATATATAGAACTGTAGAATCATTATATTGTACGCCTGAAACTAATCTATGTTAATTATACGTCAATTAATGAAAACACCAGCATTCCTCCCAGCAGTATACTGAGAGAGACTGGCTGGGGCCTGGTTTAGGGCAACCACGGAACGGAAACCCCTGCAGTAGATGGGAGGCAGAGTTGTAAACTGCAGCAGGTAGACATTCAGGAAGTCATTATGAATGGTGGCAGATCAAGAGAGCACCACAGGCTTCAGAAACTTAAAGGGTATTATATTTTGCTGATGCTCCACACTTCTGCAAACGATACCTTGAGACAAACTGAGCTTAAAGAGTATTGGGGGTGATAGTAGTTTGGATCCTAGACAGACAATAATGTTTGACTTATTTTTGTTCTTCATAGATGCCAGTGGGTCAAAGATAAAAGTATCTGTCAAGCTGATGAAGAGATGGATCTGAGGAAAACTCAGCACTGAAATTGGAGGATTTACAGTAGAAAAGTAAAATAACATTCTGAGAGTGATTAAGGTACCAAGAAAGGGAAAGTAAAGAGGCAAGAAGGATTGAAAAAAAGAAAAAGTAATGAAATAAAGGTAACCTACTGGATGGAAGAAGATATTTGCAAATGACATATCCAATAAAGGGTTAGCATCTAAAATATATAAGGAACTGATACAAGTCACACCAAAAAAAACCAAACAATCTAATTAAAAATGGGCAGAAGACATAAACAGACATTTCTCCAAAGAAGATACCCAGATGGCCAACAGACACATGAAAAGATGCTCAACATCACTCATCATCAGGGAAATACAAATCAAAACCACAATGAGATGTCACCTTACACCTGTCAAAATGGCTAAGATCAAAAACACAAGAAACAACAGGTGTTGGCAAGGATGTGCAGGAAAAGGAACCCTCATGCACTGTTAGTGGGAATGCAAACTGATGCAGCCACTGTGGAAAACAGTATGGAGATCCCTCAAAAAGTTAAAAATAGAATTACCCTAGGATCCAGTAACCACACTACTGGTTTTCTACTCCCCCCCCCCCCCGCAAATGCAAAAACTCAAAGGGATACATACATGCATCCCTATGTTTATTGTAGCATTATTTAAAATAGCCAAACTATGGAAGCAGCCCAAGTATCCATTAACAGATGAACAGATAGAGAAGATGTGGTATATATATGTACACACACACACACACACACAAATGGAATATTATTCAGCCACAAAAAAGTATGAAATCTTGCCATTCACAACAATGTGGTAGAGCTAGAGAGTATTATGCTAAGTGAAATAAGTCAATCAGAAAAGATAGATACCAGATAATCTCACTCGTATGTGTAATTTAAGAAACAAAACAAATCAGCAGAGAGAGAGAGAGAGAGAGAGAGAAACCAAGAAACAGATGCTTAGCTGCAGAGAACAAATTGATGGTTACCAGAGGGGAGGTGGAAGGGATGGGTGAAATAGGTGATGTGGATTAAGAAGTGCACTTGTCATGACGAGGACCCAGTAATATATGGAATTGCTGAATCATCATCTTGTACACCTGAAACTAATATAACACTGTATGTTAACTATACTGGAACTAAAATTAAAAACTTAAAAACTAAAAAATAGTCTGAGGCAAAAAAAAGAAAAGGTAATGAAATAGAGAAGTAGCCAAAAGGGAAGAAAAAAAGTGATGGTAACAGTTTAAGTTGACAAGAAGATTTTCAAAAGTGAGTGATGAAAAGTATCAAATATTCTAAAGAAGTCACGGAAAAGTAAGAATAAAAAATAATGAATACGTTTAATGATTAGGATATGACTGATAACCTTTAAAGGGGAAGCTTTAACTGATAGGTGGGGGCGATACTCAAATTACAAAGGGTAAAGAAATAGCAAATAAGATAGTAAAGAAACTCTTGAAAATGTTGACAATAAAAGGAAGACAAGAAAATACACAAAGAAAACGCAAATCTCCTTCATTCTAGAAAAATACCTGAAAGTATTAGCAGGCAGAAGGAATGTGGTAGAAAGAGATGAAATGAAGGCACAAAATAAAGGAGTAAGGTTGTGGAGCAAATGGAAGAGATGAATGCAAATGAAAGCAGGATTAGCTTTCGAAAAGTGAGAAATGTCTTTTTCTGAGATACCTGGATAAAGGGGGAAAAACTTGCGATAGAAAAAAGTTAATCTTGGGAAAAATGAGAAGGATGACCTCTGGGTAGTTACTAGGAAAGAGACTAACAACTAAGAGACTAAAATAAAACCTTGAGGGTATTGAAAAGGATTTAAACAGGTGCTGCAGAAAAAAATAAAGAGGTCTTTTTAAAAACGCACAACCAAATTAAAGTTAAAAATCATGAATTCAGAGGGTTGCCTGAGTGGTTCAGTTGGTTAAGTGTTAGACTTCAGCTCAGGTCATGATCTTGTGGTTCCCGGGCTCGAGCCCTGCATTGGGCTCTCTGCTGTCAGCTCAGGGCCTGCTTCGGATACCCTGAAATGTCCCCCACCCCCCCTCCCTCCCCTGCTTGCACTCTCTCACTCTCTCTCAAAAATAAACATTTTTTTTAAAATTTTTTTTCAACGTTTTTTATTTATTTTTGGGACAGAGAGAGACAGAGCATGAACGGGGGAGGGGCAGAGAGAGAGGGAGACACAGAATCGGAAACAGGCTCCAGGCTCCGAGCCACCAGCCCAGAGCCTGACGCGGGGCTCGAACTCACGGACCGCGAGATCGTGACCTGGCTGAAGTCGGACGCTTAACCGACTGCGCCACCCAGGCGCCCCCAAAAAAATAAACATTTTTAAAAAAAAAATCATGGATTCAGAGATAATTAAATCAAACACAGTTTGGTAGTTTGGAAAGCAGCAGAGAGAAAGATCAAAAAGGGTAAGAGATTCAAGGATAGTAAGGTTAAACATGACTGAAGATATAAAAGATTCTAGGACAAAAAGCAAGCAACATTCAAAACAGATGACCTTAAGGGTGAGGTTGATATCAAGTTTGGTGCTGCTGCACTGGAAAGAAGGGTCAAGACTCAAAATCATCAGGTAATGAGAACTCAAAATGAATAAATATTGTATATGATGAAGTACATTGGGACAGTGGTAAGGAAGGGGGGTAACAGGTAACAGAGGTCTTGTTATGATCTATCTGCAAGAAAACCACTTTATTTCTGACTGAAAATACATGGAACAACCTCAGTTTGAAAAATCAACTTAGCATATTTATATCTGAACAATTCTTACATATTTTTAAAAAATCCTTCCTGAAAGAATAAAGTAAGCTACTACTAATGAGGTTCAAATGAAAGTAGTGAAGTAGTGTGGTCTCTGAAGTTTTTCTCTAGCACAGAGTACATGGTAGGTGCTCAAACTGAACTTTTGTCTGAAAAGGAATTCTAACAGCAGCATCATGACTAAAATATACCTATAGTCTCTCACTTCACATTTCATTGAATGAATACAAAGATAAATGGCTTGAAAGGCTAATGGACAGAAAGATGGATGAAAGGGAAGGGGCAGAAGGGAGGGAGAAGGGAGGAAGAGAGTCCATTCATGAGAGTGCCAATATTGTTCTTAGCATCTTTGACAAACCTGGAGTCTCTCAAAGTGACTCCTTTGAAGAGGCTAACACTCTTGTGGTTACATGTATTTATTTGACAAATATTTTAAAAACATTAAAAATTTTATGTTTGAAAATACCACTTCTTAAAAGACTTAGAAAAACAAATTTCCTAACAAACCTATTCTAATTTCATTGGTCTAACTGCTCTTAAAACTTTTGTCCCCTTAATTTCATTAGGTATTACATTGGAAAATGATATTAAGTAATATCCTAGATGTTCCCTATTGCTAGATCCTTTTAGCCCCTTATGTGACAAACTGGCTTCTAAAAAAACAACTTTATTTTTAAAAAACAAAATTGTTAAATAGCAATTTTGATTGGTGGTGTACATGTTTAACTTACCTCACCATATGATTTATAAAGGCTTTGTTACAGTTAGTGTTGTATTTGCAAAAATTACAGTGGATATATATTGAAAAGTGGCTTGCAAAATCTTTTATTTTGGAATGACACTCAATGCACTTGTGAATTCCCCGACGGCACCTTATGGAGACAGAAAAAAAAATAATGAAAATTTCTCATAAAACAAAAATAATAAGGTAAAGCCTTAACATTTTATTAATCAAAGCTAAGATGTTTAAATTAGCATCTTTAAATAGAGACATAATTTGAAAATTTGATTGGAAACAATAAGCTAGAATAAGTGTCAAAAATCAAACACCAGTTAATGTTCCCTGGAATAAAACGACTGCATTAATCAATTCAATTATTACAAGATATAAGCACAAAATAGAAGACTAGTGTAAATGATGACAACTGTACAATGAACGCTAATTCTAGTTCTGCTCTGCAGTTGTAAAAAGTACCTTTTTATTATCTTCTAGGCCTTTAGGCCAGACAAATGATCATCATGTCAATGTACAAGGGAGCTCTGTGATATGGTAAATTATATTAAAATAAACCTTTAATATTTAATATTCAATAAATATTACATATCAGGAATAAAAGATATTACCTTAAGTTCTTCAAAGCTATGCTGATTTTATTCTTTCTGTTGCGTTGTTTCTTTTGTTTACAAGAGGTTTTTTTGGTCTTATATTTAGATGCAACTCTACCTTGCCTTTTGGCATGAGGTTTACTTGCACTGGATACAGCTGCATGAGGCCTACTTGTCTTAGATTTACTTGTAGTAGATTTTATATTTTTAGCAGTTGTACTTTTAGACCTTGGAGGTGAGATTTGAAAAGAAGAAGTGCTTGGAACACTGCTACTGGGAGATGTAGTTACTGGTTTTGAATGAAGAGGTCCAACTGAGGCTCGAATAGTAACCTATAATAATGAAGACAATATATACATATTTTAGAAAATTAATCATCGCATTAATATTAAAAAGATTACTTCATACCTTGACATTATGGTCAATTGGTTTTTGAAAAGGGTACCAAAACAACTCAGTGGAGGAAACAATAGTCATCAAACAAATGGTGTTGGAACACAGGATAAATAGATGCAAAGAACGAACCTGGATCCTTATCTCATACTAGATGCAAAAATTAACTCAAAGTGTATCAAGAATCAAATTGTAAGAGCTAAAACTGGAAAACTCTTAGAAAAAAGCATAGGAGTAAATCTCCATGATTTGGGGTTAGATGATGACTTTTTAAATATGACAACAAAAGCACAAGCAACCAAAGAAAAACATTAACTGGACTTCATAAAAATTTTAAACTTTCGTGCTTCAAAGGACACTGTTAAGAAAGTGACAAGACACCCCACAGAATCAGAGAAAATATTTGCAAATCATATTTCTAATAAGGGACTTGTGTACACAAGATATAAAGAACGCTTACAACTCAGCAAAAAGACAAATAACTGAATTTAAATATGGGCAAATGATCTGAATGAACAAGCATTTCTTTAAAGATATACAAACGGCCAATAAACACTTGAAAACATACTCAACAATCATTAGTCATCAAGAAAATGCAAATCAAAACTCCAGTGAGGTATCACTTTAGACCAACTAAAATGTCTACAGTAAAAAACAGATTAATAACAAGTATTAACAAGATGTAGAGAAACTGCAATGCTCAGCTCATATATTTCTGGTAGGAATGTACAAGGGTGCAGTGGCTTTGGAAAACAGTTGGTAGTTCTTCAAAATGTTAAACTTAAGAGTTATCATATGAGGCGCCTGGGTGGCTCAGCTGGTTAAGTGTCTGACTCGATTTCAGCTCAGGTCATCATTTCATGGTTTGTGGGTTCAAGCCCCACATTTGGCCCCACACTGACAGCATGGAGCCTGCCTGGGGATTCTCTCTCCCTCAAAAATATAAAAATAAAAACTTAAAAAAAGAGAGTTCTCATATAACCCAGCAATTCCACTCCTTAGTGTTCCACTCCTAAGCAATTCCACCTAAGGGACATGAAAAAGTAAGTCCACACAAAAACTTGTACATGAGCTTTCATAAGAGCATTATTTACAACAGCTAAAAAGTGCAAACAACCCAAATGCTCATCAAATAATGAATGGATAAATCAAATAAAAAAGAATAAATTACTGATACAAGCTTTAATATTGATGGATCTCACAAATGTTACGCTAAGTGAAGGAAGCCAATCATAAAAGACCACATATTGTAGGATTCCATTAAAAATTTTTGTTTCCATGTTTATTTTTGAGAGAGAGACAGAGCACGAGTAGGGGAGGGGCAGAGAGAGAGGGAGACACAGAATCCGAAGCAGGCTCAAGGGTCTGAGCTGTCAGCACAGAGCCCGAGGCAAGGCTTGAACCCACAAATCATGAGATCATGACCTGAGCCAAGGTCGGATGCTTAAACTGACTGAGCCACCCAGGGGCCCCTATATGATTCCATTTTTATGAAATGTCCAGAATAGGAAAATCCATAGGAACAGAAAGTAAAGTTTGCCTAGGGCTGGTGGAGGGGAAATAGGGAGTGACTCCTAACAGGTATAGGGTTTCTTTTGGGGGTGACAAAAATGTTCAAAAATGGGTTGTAGTGATGTTTGCACAACTCTGTGAATATGCTAAAAACCACTGAATTATATCTCAATAAAGCTGTTTTACCAAAAAATCACTGCAGTTCAAAATTTAAATATCATTATTTTGAAAATGGTAAATATAAACTACAATCAGTTAAGTATCCCATTTATTCTAAATGGTCATACCAATTAAATGACATTTACCTCATTATTTATTTACTGTTGTAAATTGCAGTTTTGTATTGATAGCGTTTCTATGTTAACAGATATTAACGGATAATTAGGAGTTAGTGCAAATTATATGAATATCAAAAAAAGCACATTCCATGTCTTTTTTATTCTCTGATATAACTAAGTAGCTTTCACAAACACAGAAGTCAAAATTTAAATCTCAAAACCAGAAATAATAACCTTGGAAAGTCCTGCATTACTCTTTGGTAACTATAAAACAGATCTCCAGTAAATGTGACCTGCTCTATCTGGAGGCTCATTGGTCAGGATTTATAATTCCAAAGGTTATTGTGGAGGTTACATCAATTAATTATACAGAATGAAGAGTTTGAAAATATTCAGAATTTCCCTAAAGGGAACTAACATAACATTTATCATTTAGTATTCAAAAAAGGTGATGTTCGGTTATACCCACTGATTAATAATGGAAAACACAGTTGCCTATTAACATTCTCTTTAATCACTTGACTATACTACTCCCATGTACTTGAGGACCAGCCAATGAGGAAGTCCTTTGAAATACATGTGACCTGGTATCATACAAAAAGCACTGGATTAGGGGTCAAAAGACCCAGGTTAAATCTCAATACTACCTCTTGCTAGCCATTTGACCTTGAGTAAGTAATTTATCCTCTTTAAGCCTCCTCATTTATAAAATGGAAATAATACCTGTCTTGTCTACCTCACTAAATTGTTATTAAATAATAGAATGTATGAAAAATCACACAGAAAGCTTAATTCTAAAGTGTTACAAGACACCTATTACTATGATGATGATGATGATGATGATGATACACATTATTATTAATAAGAGAAGATATGGGAAAGGACTGTACTGCTTACAGTCTAGCAGCTGAAGCAGACATATACGCTGCCAACTGGAAGAACTCAGAAACAGCCTATAAAATATTGAAACAACTCACTGACACAGCCTATGGTTAATCTAGTTGGACTCACTACATAGGAATATGCTCCAACATAGCACATGTCAATTAAGTAAAAAAAAAAAAAAAAAAGGATAGGTTTCTTTCTAAGCAAAACAATGGTAAAACCTAAATTTAAATCTTAATGACAAGCAGAAGTTAATTTTTAATATTATAGTCAATAGATAAACCCAGGCAGGGGGCACCTGGTTGGCTCAGTCAGTAGAGCATGTGACTCTTGATCTCAGGGTTGTAAGTTTGAGCCCCACATTGGGTATAGAGATTACTTGAAAATAAAATCTGGGGTGCCCAGGTGGCTCAGTCACTGACTCAATATCGGCTCACGTCGTGATCTCGTGGTTGTGAGATCAAGCCCCGCGTTGGGCTCCATGCTGCGTGGAGCGTGCTTGGGATTCTCTTTCTCTCCCCCTCTCTCTGCCCCTCTCCCCTGCTTGTGCTCTCTCTCTCAAAATAAATAAATAGACATTTAAAACAAAACCAGGCAGGAATTTACTTCTACTATCACACAAAATGTTAAAATAAAACATATTTAAAACTCACTTTTGTACCAGGAGGCAATCCTTCTAGCTCTTTAGGCTTTATAAATGTCCGATGCTGGGTCTTGTGATCCAGTTTCTCTTTGCAGGTCAAAAATTGTAGTCTGCACTTGGTACAACGATGAACTCCTTTTTTCTGTTTATAAGAAACATTAAAAATACTATGAGAAATAACAACTTCTATCACCACAAATCCTGGAATCTGAAATTGCTCTTAATTGTAATAGCTAAATAATTTTAAAAAACCAGTATTTTACTATATCCCATCATAAACAATGCCAGAATATTCTTTCATTTTTTTTCAAGAACACTGCTTGCATTAGTATTTGTATTTCAAAAGTATTTGTGGGGCACCTGGCTGCTCAGTTGGTAACACATGGCAACTCTTGATTTCAGGGTTTAAAAGTTTGAGCCCCACACTGGGTGTAGAGATTACTTAAAAATGAAATATTTAAAGTAAGTATTTATTGCCATATAGACAATCAAAACAAGAGTTGTATCAGTTAGGTTCAAATGTGACAAGTCCTATACCTTTGTAGTGTGAAAGCTTTTTTAATTATAAATTTAAGTATAAACCATTCAAGCACACGTTACAGTGAAAATGAGTTATACTATATTTTTATCCTAGAAAAGGTGAAGTTATTTTTAATTTTTAAAATTTCTTTTTTTAATGTCATTTATTTTTTTGAGAGACAGAAGGTGGGGATGGGGGGTGGGGTGGTCAGGGAATCCCAAGCAGGCTCCGTGCTGTCAGTGCAGAGCCCCATGTGGGGTTTGATCTCACGAACCTCGAGATCAAGACCTGAGCCGAAATCAAGAGTCAGACACTTAACCAGTTGAACCCCTCAGGCGTCCCAATTTTTTAAATTTCTATTTGTTTCACAAAAACAATTGAGCTTTCTATGAGCACCTGGGTGACTCAGTCAGTTAAGGGTCCGACTCTTGATTTCAGCTCAGGTCACGATCTCGTGGTTTGTGAGATCAAGCCCTGCATCGGGTTCTGTGCTGACAGTGTGGAGGAGCCTGTTTGGGATTCTGTCTCCCTCTCTCTGTGCCCCTCCCCCACTCATGTTTTCTCTCTCTCTCTCTCAAAATAAGTAAACATTTTAAAAGATTTGAACTTCCTAAAACCAAAACAAATTTAACCAGACATCCCCTCCAAAAGTTCTGTTACAGAAATGATTGTATAAAGCAGTGTTGTCCAGCAGAACTTTCTACAGTGTCTGATAACATTACATAGTTGCACTGTCCAATATGGTATTCACCAGCCACATGTTGTTATTGACCACCTGAACTGTAAAAAGTTCAACACAGGGGGCGCCTGGGTGGCGCAGTCGGTTAAACGTCCGACTTCAGCCAGGTCACGATCTCACGGTTCGTGAGTTCGAGCCCCGTGTCAGGCTCTGGGCTGATGGCTCAGAGCCTGGAGCCTGTTTCCGATTCTGTGTCTCCCTCTCTCTCTGCCCCTGCCCCGTTCATGCTCTCTCTATGTCCCAAAAATAAATAAACGTTGAAAAAAAATTAAAAAAAAAAAAAGTTCAACACAGGAACTGATTTTTCAATTTTACTTAATTTTAATTAATTTAAGCAGGCACAGATGGCTAGTGGCTGTGATACTGGCCAGTATGGCTACAGAAGTACAAATGAGAACAATTGATCCCAATCTATCGTCAGAGAACCCCTTGACTACATCCCTTCTCAAACTTAGGCCTATTATTTTTTTATCAATGGGAAATAGGACCCAAGAGAGATCTAAGTCATTTGCTCATAGCTAGGTGATGTTCTTTCTATTACACATTATCAACTGCAATCTTTATGTATATGCTTTCATTAATTAAAAAATATATTCTATATTTATAGGTAAATTTAGAACAACATACAAATGCAAAAGAATGTTTTCTCCAAAGCTGTATCTCCACAGGCCCATCACTATTTTCATGTAAAGCATAATTATTTAGGAAAAGCAAATGAGTTAACATGTGTAAGTAGCTAGTGGTTACTGGTGTACAGCAGGCATTTGATAAATAAAAGTTCTGAAAAAGCTTCAAAGCAATATATAAATATAATGTTTGTATTACTATTTGAGTTTCATTTTTAAGACAATTTTAGAAGTATGGTGCATTGGATCATATCCTAGGTATAGGCAATGTAAACAGATTCACCTAACATGTGTTCAAGAGAAAGAAGGAAAGAGGGAAAAAGATCCCAGTCAAGAACCAGATAGCAAGGTTACAGGGCAGGTAGAAAATTCCCCAGAGTACAATTCCTAAAATCTTTTCTCTACCTGTGCATACACCTCATCCAGTTTCATGATTTTAAATAGCATCCATCCAACTGCCTACTTGACATCACTACTTGATATTTAACAGTCATTTCAAATCAACATAAACAAAACTGAACTCTAGATTTTCCCCCATCCACCCTGCAAAAAAAAAAAAAATCTGTTCCTTCCCTAGTCTTCTCAATATCTCAGTGTATGGGAACACCATTCTTGCAGTGGCTCAGGACAAAAGAACTCAGTTACACTTAATTCATGCCTTTCTTTCACACCCCACATCCACCAACCCATTAATAAAACCTGTCAGCTCTACCTTCAAAAACAATCTTTCCACTTTTTATCACCTGTTCAGCCACCATGTCAGTCCAAGCCACTCACCTGGACTTTTCCAATAGCCTCCTACCTTCTCCTTGTTCCCACCCTTTCCTCCTAACAGTCTATTCTCTCTATAGCTGCCAGAGTGATCTGTCACATGCTTAAAGCTTCCAATGGTTTTCCACACCACATCAAAATCCTAACTCTGGCTCACAAGACCCTACGCCATTTACTCTGCATTCTGTTGCTACAGTCTCATTTCAACCTACTCTCCCTCCCACTTGTTTGCCATGCTCCAGCCACACGGGCCCCTTGCTGTTCCTTGGACATCTAGATAGGTGCTCACCTCACTGCCTACTTACTATTCCCTCTCCTTGAAATATCCTCTCTCAGATATCCACATAGCTAACTCTCTTATTTCCTTTGGAGAGGCCCTCTTTGACCATCCCATATAAAAACAGAAATGGCTTCCTTCACCTCCTAAGCCCTGGCACTCCCTAACCTCACGTTTTCTTCCCATGGTACTTATCACCAGCTGGCATACATTTACATTCAGACATAATACACATACACTTTCTCCACTACCATGCAAATTCCAGAGAGCACAAACTGTTTTGTTCACTTCTGTTAAACAGTCCCTGGCATATATTAAGCACTCAATAAGTATTTGTTAAATAAATAACGAGGAAGACAGCAAGAGACTGAAGGAGCATGCATATGAGAAGCAGGCACAATTTAACTAGTTCAAAATGTCTGCCATGCCATTCAATGAGCATTTGCCCAGAGCCCTGGGATGGGAGACATTAATCTACTATTCCCTTAGTTGGACTCGAGTCTTGCATATCTCTCTTATGCATATATGCTTGAGATGTGGTAAGGAGAATAATACAGAGGGACGCCTGGGTGGCTCAGTCGGTTAACCGTCTGACTCTTGATCTCAGCTCAGGTCTTGATCTCAGGGTCGTGAGTTCAAGCCCCGCATTGGGCTCCGCGCTGGGCATGAAGCCTACTTAAAAAAAAAAAAAAAAAAGGATAATACAGTACAGTTTTAAATAATATGATGTTCAACCAAAAAATTGGTGATCTATTCCAAGGATAGAGAATTACCCGTCTGCAATGAACTTTCTGACAAACATACTATATTGTTTGGGTGATTTGAGGAATTTTCAAGGCTAATTCTGACTACCTGTAATATCTGCTTTTAGACCTAATGTTGGTAAAGGATATGACTCTATGGTAAAACCTTGGGCTCTAAGTCAATTTTTGGCTCTGCCATTTATTAGGGAATGTGGCACTGGGCAAAGTAACTTACTGTCTATAAAGCTTTATTTCCTCATTTATGAAATGAAAATGATCATACCTGCTTTGTAGGATGTTTGTGAGGATTAAACAAAATAATGCAAGTAAAAACACTGTGACTGTCATACAAGTGATTAGTATATATTAGCTACTTGTTATTTCTATAAAGATTTAATAAGAATATCTAACATATAAAATCCTTCATCCTTTCTTAAAAGTTGTACAAACCATATCGATAGCCCTTAAAATCACTTAAGACATACTAATATATTCTCTTTAGGAAAAGGTTACAACCAAAGTCTTCAAAAAGAATAAAATGAGCCACAGATTAAATAATTCCTATTATCTAAAATCACACTAATGTTAGCTCAATTACAAGTTTATAATCCTGCTCAGCTATGGTTTTTGAGTCTTTTGTGGACAACTGCATAAACTGAAAGTACTTTGAAAAACTCTTAATGATCCTATTATTAGACTCTTTCCTCTGTTGACTGCTCACTGGCTACCTCTTAGGTACTCCAAACTCACAAATATTGGGCACCAAGTCCTTAAGACTACTCCCAGGCTTGATGATGCAGAAGAACTTACAGGATTTAGAAACTGTTATACTCATAGACACAATTATTACAGTGAAAGGATACAGAACAGGATTAATAAAGGAAGAAAAATGCATTGGGTGGAGTTTGGAGGATATTGGCACCAGTTTCCAAGTGCACTCTCCCAACAAGCTGCATAGGACACGTTTAATCAATCCCCCGGCAACTAACTGCAGCAATACGTATGAAGTGCTTTTTACGAGGAAAGCTCTCTTGAGTCTAAGAAGCAAGGTTTGTTCTTTTCACAGGGTTCAGTCACCAGAAGCCAGGTTTATTTTTTTTTAAAGGGTTCAGTCACCAAATCTTCAGGCTCCCAGAAGAAAAGCAGGTGTTTACCATAATCATATCTTTGTACAAATGATCTAGAAAAGCTGGCACAATGTGGCTCAAGGTCCTAGGCATGTAAAACACTCATCAATTAATAACAAAGGCTCAATTTCCAGGAGTTAGCCAAGGGCTAATTATGCCAATATGCAAACAGACCCTTCTGAAAATGTACATGATTTGAACAACGCAGACCTGCTGGGTCAATTCTTTCCTATCTTTCCTATATACATGGCAAGATAAGGCATACAATTTAGGGTATGAAGAGTGACTGTAGACCAGGTAAACCACTTAAGAGACACGGTCCACATGGCAGGCCCATCCATCTCTTTACCTTTCTAAGGACATTGTTACTCCCTCTGCATCTGTACCTCACTCTGGAGATTAGTAAAGCATGGTAGGAAGAATTATGTTAAAAGCTTCATAATGAAATAGTTAGAGCTACTGTTTTACATCTCATTCTTCCTTTCAAAATCAAAGTTCAAAACATGAAATAAAGCACCAAGACCAGTGTTTTCCAAACTATTCCTCAAGAAATGTTAGTAGGCATTGCGCAAACAAAGGATTAAATAAACTTTGGGAACAATATAGACAATATCCCTTCCTTGGAGATTTATAAGGTTTTCTAGCATATTAAAAGCTCTATTTTTAAACATAAACAAAAAATTGTTAATTTTGTAAATCCAGCCAATTACGGAACTTCTTTTTCCAGGAGCAATTTTAGAGTGGAACATCTATTAACATCTGATGGAACACTCCTGGGAAACTCTAGAATAGAAAGATTTTGCCAGGGGGGCACCTGGGTGGCTTAGTCGGTTAAGCGTCTGACTTCAGCTCAGGTCATGATCTCAGTTTGTGAGTTCGAGCCCCACATCGGGCTCAGAGCCTGGAGCCTGCTTTGGATTCTGTGTCTCCCTCTCTCTCTGCCCCTCCCCTACTTGTGCTCTGTCTCTGTCTCTGTCAAAAATAAGTTTAAAAAATGTAAATTTTTTTTTAAAAAAGAAAGATTTTGCCAGAGGTTCTTAAGGGTGAGATGGCGTACCCAGCATGTTGGAACCATCCCAGTCATGACACAGGTGATCCTGAAGGTATTTGGGTATTCTTTTTATAATTTTTTTCAATTAACAAGTACAAGTTGATTTCATGGTCATTTAATGAGTGGAACTGAAAACAATACTGAGTAAACAATGCTGAGAAAACCAGTGCTGAGCAAATTGGCCATGACAATGCAATCAATAATAAGACAATGTAATGAGCTTATGAGTGAGGAGACAAAACTCGATTGCATAATTGCATTTGGTAAACTCGTTGACTTCTAATTTTGGCAAAGGTACCACTGCTCTTTCAAACACTCAAGAATAGACTTACTGTTTAAAGGTGACTGGGTGGCTCAGTCGAGTTAAGTGTCTGACTCTTAATTTCGGCTCAGGTCATGATCTCGTAGTTCATGAGTTCAGGACCCGCACTGGGCTCTGTGCTGACAGCTGACAAAGCGTGCTTGGGATTCTCATTCCCTCTCTCTGCCCCTCCCCCCACTCTCAAAAATAAATCAATAAACATTAAAAAAAAAAGAATAGGTTTACTGTCTCATCAAAGTTTTCAGCCTAAATAAAGGATGGTCTAATTGTGTCAGGAAAAGACCCAGCAAGAATAAACTGAGAATTCAAGGGAAAGGTGCCAGCACTAACACTGGTATCCCAGAAATGACATAGCTAAACTGGCAAAAGTCATCTAGGAAACAAGTTCTAACCTAAATATAGTCCTCTGGAAGAGTTCACATATCTAGAAACAAGTGTCATTGCTATTTCCTTTGTCACTGGCTGCTACAAAAGACCATTCTAGGTTGCTAAGACAACCACATGTCTTTTCATAATAAAAACTGAGCTAGAAAGTAGAAATGAAGTTTGGAGAAGGAGAAAAAAAGATGGAGTCCTCAAGCTTATCTTTCTCAGTTCAAAAATACCCTTTTCCCTACTCTTGATTCACTACCTTTAAAATCATTCCTGTTTTCACCACTTGTAGACCCCTGAAATATTCAACTTCAATATTTCCCTCATCTTCCCTCTTCCCCTCTGCTCTAGGCCTCCCATTTCTACCTCAGAACTCTCTCTATTCAAGAGCCGCACCACCAATAGGAAGTGGACAAAGATAAGGAGTGGAAATTTCACAAGTAATTCAGCATAAATTGTAAATTAATCATGTCATTTGTAACCACTTAACTTTCCTTTTAGAACAAATCTAACCAATGCTCTAAGGTGTGTGTGTGTGTGTGTGTGTGTGTGTGTGTGTATACATATATACGTATATACACATATGCATATGTATATGTGCACATACATATATGTACACACACGCCTTTTTACTAAGACAAAATGAACAAATAACTGCTAAATCTCACCTGATGCTTCATGTAATGATTCATGTAGGGAGTTGCCATTTTACTAACTTTGAGGCAAAATGGACACAGCAAGTTCTTAGTGTTTTCATGGGATGCTCTAAAATGATTCTCTACATCAGAAAATGTTGAAGATCTAAACTGGCAAACCTAGAAATATAAAGAAGGTTTAATTTAACTTGAAAGTTTATAACGGACATGCAGTTACATCAAAGTAGTAATGATGAGTCATTTATTTAGAGGAATATTATGTAACGCTAATTCAGCTCTGCTGCGTATACAACCAAGAATTCTATTACTGAAAATAATAAGTATAATCTTTGAAACAAAAATTATCTTTCAAAGTTTAGGGATATATTCCTAAATATAACCAGATTTTCTTCTTTTTTTTCAGACCTACTGCCCCCCTATCTTGTTTGAATTTCCAAATTTTGACACCTTTTGTCCTAGAAAGTTTTTCCTGCTATATAAAATAGAGTATTCTCTTCTTTGGATTTTAAATGGCACCCAGGCTATGACAGAGGCAATTTATCTTGCTATCTGATTGGGAACCATTTCAAATTCTGGAAAAATACTGGTCTCAAAGCATTTAGTTGAGTTCCCCATAACTAATAGCATTTCTTATTTCTCTGTCATATATATTCTTCTCTACATGGTAAGAAAATCCATACATGTGTCTTTCTGCAGCAGGGCATTTTGTTTGTCTAGTCCAGGGATCAATAAACTATGGCCTACAAAGTCCAAGCCACCATTGCCCATGTATATGAGTTACATCAATGGAGTTTCCATTATTGAAGAGTGTCTTCAATTTTAGTAACTCATTTTATTCAAACAGTTAAAAAGAGCAACAGAATATGATTTTGTGGCATGTGAAAGTAAAACAAAAACCTAAGTACATGATAAAATGTGTACCTGGCAAATATATGGCATTTCACCGGGTTTATGAGTGTCCTTCATATGTTGCAAAAGAGCATGTTCGGTTTCAAATGATAATTCACAGATTTTGCAAATAGCTGAAAGTGGAAAAAACAATTACACCATTTTAAGGATGTATAGAAATAAAAGATGCATTTTGTATACCCATAACAATGGCAATAATAACAGTAATAGTAATAGTGATGGTGGTTCCAACGGTTCTAGAGTTGTTAACTCTGTAACACTGTTCTATGGACTTTACTTATATGCCATCACTGAGAGAGGTACTGCTATTTTTATCCCCATTTTCCAGATGAGGAACCTGAGGCACAGAAAGATTAAATAACTTGCCGGAGGTCTTAATAGCTATACTAAGATGCAGAACTGGAATTTAAATCCTAGCTAACTCCAGACTCCATGATTTTTAACTATCATCGCAGTTACTTTTCTTATTAGGGTGTAAATCAAGGCCATTGATTCCATAATTGCAAACTGGGGCATCCGAGTTTTCTAACATTAGCCCCCTATGTACGATGCACGAATTATGCAAAGGAAGTTTCTATTTACAAGACTTCAGTTTTAGAGAGCAATTCTAGCGAAGAGTTTATACATGTTAAAACTTGATTTTCAACTGTGCCCACAATCCAAAGTCTATTTCTTTTTCTTACGTTTCTCATCAGAAATCGTAAGGAGTCCTCAGAGCTTAGATAACCGAAGTCATGGATGTTCACGACTTCGGCAAAATGGTGACTTACTAGAAAACTCATGCGGAGTGTGTGTGCTCTCGATGTGACACTGCAACTGGAACGGTGTGGGATACTGACGGTAGCAGTGCTGGCAGGTAGTATGGTTTTCCCAGCTCTCGCTGTTCTGCTTCTCAAGTTCCAGATGGTGTTTCATGTGGTTCATAAACCTATAAATGATTGTCAATAGATGCAAATATTCAGATTTATAACCAAGGAAAAAACTCACAGATAAGTATTTGAACTTAAATGTTAAAAATATAGTTATGTTACTCAGAATAGTATCTCCAAAGCCTTAAAGTCTTCTAGAAAAGTGTGCACTTTAAATAATCACTTTCATTAGGTGGCCCAGTAAACATTTCTCTCTGCATCTTTGTTTGAGAATCATCCATTAATGTAGTTCATATGAAATACCACTAATTTGCTACAAGCCTTCATCGTTCATTCAGATTTTAAAAAGTTTGTAAAGAAAAACAACAGGCTTCTTTTCCACACATGAAATACTATTTCCATTTTAAATACATTAAATACATAAAGAGAGAAAACCCTATCACCAAAAGCAGCTACGGAGCCAGAGAGAAGTCTTTTAAAGGTCTTAAAGACATACAATAGGTTTCAGCTGCTTAAAAGACAAATTAGTATTTTTATTTGTGTTTTGGTTTGTAAATGCATGTAGTAGCAATTTTAATACCTATAATTACAAGAGCTTTTCTTAATTACAAGAACATCTTGTTTTATTTCATGATAGTGGTTTACTATTAGCACAAACACTTCATTTTGACCCGCAGGCCATGCCCCCTGTAGCGCAGTTCATTTTTTACATTCTGCTATGTCAGGTTCCCTAATAGGTTTCTTATGAGAAGGAAACTATGACCTTCAATGGCAGGGAGTACAATATAAAAAGGCAGATCTATTTCAGAAGGCTCAATGAAACTTTTTACTGAATTTCAAAGTAAAGCTATTCAATCACATTAACAATTTTAATACAAAGTCAAATATTAACAGTTACACATTATGAGTCCCCAAAGGATACAATCTTGAAGTGATGATGTCATCAGCCTAGATAGCAACCATAATATGGAGGTTTTAACATTTATCTTCTGACACGTCCTGCTTACAGTATACCTTGACATATTTTTTCCTCCTTTTTTTAAGTAGGCTCTATGCCCAATGTGAGGCTTGAACTCATGACCCTGAGATCAAGAATCACATACTCTGCCAACTGAGCCAGCCAGCAGCCCCTCTTCCCCCTTCTTTAATTTTAACATCATCTTTATTAAAATCTATTTTTAAAAATCCAAGTTTTGCCTAAATATTTACATATAAAGGTCATGAGGCATTAAACTTTCAGCTCATAACTTTTAAGTAATACAATCTACCTGT
Source organism: Prionailurus bengalensis (assembly GCF_016509475.1). NCBI lineage: Eukaryota > Metazoa > Chordata > Mammalia > Carnivora > Felidae > Prionailurus > Prionailurus bengalensis. The sequence goes on from NC_057361.1 coordinate 108,292,011, forward strand.
ATAAAGTGATCTGTTAACTAGCTATCTCTCAATTATTATACTGCCCCCATCTGCAGTGCACATTTCTCAAGCCAGGAGATGGAGATGTGGAAAAAAATAACCACCTCACAAAGCCATTCTCAGAATAAAATAGCCCTAACTGGTTTTGGTAACACTTAATGTAGAAAAAAAATCCTACAATATCTTGACAGGGCAGAGAGTAGAAATCTTGACCTATTCACTTCTATCACCCTCTAAAACCATCAATTTGCCATCCTAGATTTACCGTTAAGGTAAAATGTTATTTAACATCTACAACATCTTTGGTTAACTTTTCAGGTTTTATTTACTAAACAATATGACAAAAATCCTACAAGATTTCTAAGTGTTATAAAATATGGTTAGCTTAAAATTTCTAGATATTCTGATAATCTAGAAATCTATAACCAGTCTTTTGAAATGAAACAAAAAAGGAAATTTCATGTTTAATATTAAACAGGCCAATCTTAAAGGAAAAACCAAAAGGCTATTGCTGAAAGAACTTCCAGTATCACATGCCTAACATTTAACTATAATAAGTTAAATACTTAAACAGTGAGCCGCTTTCCTATGCATTTGACCAAACTTACTATTATTTTCTGATGTATTTTATTGTAAAAATGGTAAAGATATGGAAGAAAGTCACAGAATTCTAATCATAACACTGTTTCAGTGTTACATCTCAAAGCACAATTCTCTTCTGTTAAGCTACTGGCCATTAGCTATTGATGGCTGTTAGGGCTTAATAAAAGGAGGTAAAGAAATGTAAAAACTCATATGAATCATATATGTGAAAGGTCTTTGAATAGAAAGCACTGCCACAAATGTAGCATTCATAATTGTTTTAGGTTTACAGTACATTTCAGGGGTTTTCCAGGTACTTCATTTTGGACCCAAGAATTCATCAGAAAATAAAATAAATACTAGGCTTAGAAATGACCTGCAGGATACTTAAGAATGCTAATTACAAAGCATAGCTATCAAGGGTAAATATTTTTAAAAGTTTACAAATACGTGTGTGTGACAATATACACATATATATATATCAGTATCACATCTAAAGGAAGTGCACTGATACCTGCAATTTACTCTGAAAAGTAAAAAAACAAAAAAAACCAAAACATCAAATGGAGCCTATGGATGAATAGGTACGTGGCAACACAAGTGAGGTAAAATGCTAATGGTAGAATCGAGGAGGTAAATATACAGATGTCCACTGTAAAATACTTTCAACTTTGCTGAGTATTTGAAAAGTTTTATAATAAAATGTTGAAAAAAACAATGTCAGACTATATACCCAATGAAAAATACCAGTCAGTGTGTCTTGCCTGTTACTTTGTTCATTACTATCTTACTTAGGATGACAGTAATATGCCATATTACTCAAAGACTGCAAAGTAGAAGTTCCTAAAATTTAAACCATCCATGTATAAATCTTCAAAATCAAGAATTATATCTCTACTTTTAAAATATGTTAAATTATAAAATAAAAGCAGACAAGTTTCATAAACTGGAACTTCTCTAAAGAAGATCATCAGGAGCACCTGGGTGGCTCAGTTGGTTAAGCGGCCGACTTCGGCTCAGGTCATGATCTCGCGGTCTGTGAGTTCGAACCCCGCGTTGGGCTCTGTGCTGACAGCTCAGAGCCTGGAACCTGTTTCAGATTCTGTGTCTCCCTCTCTCTGACCCTCCCCTGTTCATGCTCTGTCTCTCTCTGTCTCAAAAATAAATAAATGTTAAAAAAAGTTTTTTTTTTAAATAAAAAAAAAAGAAGATCATCAAAAAATATCACTTTCTAGGGGCGGTTGAGTGTCTGACTTCAGCTCAGGTCATGGTCTCACAGATTGTGAGTTTGGGCTCACATCGGGCTCTCTGCTGTCAGTGTGGAGCCCATTTTGGAACCTCTGTCCCCCCCCTCTCTCTGCACCTTCCCCTCTTGTGCACTCTCTCTCTCAAAAATAAAAAAAAAAATTAAAAAGTATTTTTAAAATATCACTTTCTCTGCAAGGTAAATGTGGTAAAAATGATACATATGAATTGAAAACTAGAGCATTAAATAAGACTAATATGGAGGAGGTCAAACTGGATGAAGTAGTTCTTGTGATAGGAAAAGTAGATTCAAAAGTAGCTAAATGATAAAAATATCTCCTTGAAAATTCCTAGTTCAATGATAAAAACAGACAAATGTGATTTTTCTCTAAGTTAAAACAAATTTTTTCCTTTCTTAAGCTTTATTAAAAAAATACAACAAAGTGGATCTAAGTGTCAAACACCTAAAATACAATAAGAAACAAAAGATTTTCGACACAATAATCTGCCTTTATTCTTAGTAGAAAGTGTTAAAATTGCTTACCTAGGATAGCACAGGAAAATAAAGATATGATATTTACATCAGTAGCATACCAATTTTCAAACAGAAACAGTAACAAATATTTACATACCTAATATTATTTTTAAGAACTTTCAAGCAACTGAAGCATTTAAAAGTTGTGTAAGTCTTCTGTTCATCATCAACAGCTCCCTCGTGTCTTCCATAGTAAAAGTCACTAACTAACATAATTAATTTTCCTTTTTCTGCACCAGTCTTATTTTTATTTTCAGTATTTATAAGTTCTGCTTTAATCATTTCCAAGAATTTATTTACCATGTCTGGACAACAACGCTGAAAGAGAAAAAAATATATGTATGTTTTATTTACATCTCTCTAAAAAGTTAGGTGCCATAAAATGATTCTGTGTTTATAACTAGGGCCAGCTTAGGTAAAAATATGCTTGGCAATATATCTGGAGAGAGAGTCACCAAAATGTTTGCTTCTTTCTTTATGTAATCTAAAAAATTCAAACAATAAACACTCATATCTTAATAATTTCAAAAACAAATTAAAAACCTTAAGACCAGGGATAGCTTTATATCTAATACCATTTTCCTTGTAAGTAAAATTTTCAGATATAAATATTTAATAATAATTTGATCCTTGGCCTAAAGTCATTCATTTCATATTTGTCATGATATAGCTTAGAAGTGCCTGGGTGGCTCAGTGGGTTAAGTGTCTGACCCTTGATTTCGAGTCAGGTCATGATCTCACAGTTTGTGGGTTTGAGCTCCACAACGGGCTCCGCACTGCCTGCTTGGGATTCTCTCTCTGCCCCTCCCCTACTAGTGTGCATGCTCTTTCTCTCTCTGTCTCTCTCTCTCTCTCAAAAATAAGTAAATAAAGTTAAAAAAATTTTTTAATGTTTATTTTATTTTTGAGAGAAAGAGAGTGTGAGTGGGGGAGGGGCAGAGAGAGAGGGAGACACAGAATCTGAAGCAAGCTCCAGGCTCTGAGCTGTCAGCACAGAGCCTGATGTGGGGCTGGAACTTACAAACTGTAAGATCATGACCTGAGCAGAAGTTGGACACTCAACCAACTGAGCCACCCAGGCATCCCTCAAAATAAATAAATAAACTTAAAAAAAAAACAACCCAAGACCTCATATAAACTGACCCTAATGTGGAATACTTACATACATAAACTTTTAATTTTCAATTAGATAAAACTAATTCATTTATTATACACAATTTGCAGTTGCGGAGTTTCTCTAGAAGAATTCTTTAAGAATAACTAGAGATCAAAAATATAAACTTTTCTAAAAACTCAAACTACATACTCACAATGCAACCACAAAATGAAAAGCTTAGAAAAATAAAACACAACAAAAAAATTGTGACAGAATCAAGACCAATTAAACCTACCAGATCAATTTAAATCTATCCTGTCAATTAATACAAATGGGTGGGTTTAATTCAACTACTGAAAAAAGAAACTTCACACAGGATCACAAAAGAAAAAACAACTCTGTGGAAGCAAGAAACGTACCAAAAACAAAGTGATTTGGAAGGGGTGAAAATAAAAAGATAAAGAATATAAATGTCAAACAAAATAGAATCCAGGCCAAAATGGGAACACTTTATAAAAATGATATAGGATACATTCACAATGAAGTTAAAAGAGATAGATCCATCTATATCCTAAATAGCAGCAGCCATAAAACAGAATTGGAAGACATCAAAGAAAATAGTGTTAATTTGAAACTTAAAAAAATGACAGAGCAGGTAGATAAATATAAATGAAGATACAGGAATCTAAATAACATATTTGTATGTTAGAACTGACTGGTAACTATCAAATTCCATACTCTTAAAAACAAATAACAACCCTTATTTTCAAGTTTCTATGTAACATCCAAGAAAAGAGCCCATACAATTTTCAAAACGGAGAGAAAAATGTGGGAACCTGGACTTTGCCATCAAAGAGACTGAGGTTTGAATCCCAGCTATACCAATTAATTGGCTATAAAACAAGGAGAAAAAGATCTAGCCTGAAGAATTTTCTATGGATTAAATGAAATAATACTTTAAAGCTTAGTAATGTGCCTTAGATAAATAGGATGTTTCATTTACACTCTAAAATACTTCCTTTGGAAGAAAATATTATCTTTGTGGTATTCCAATCTACATATGTATAATAACAGCAAAAGATTATCCACAAATAATCTAAAATTCACATTTTTTCAAAATGGAAATCCTTATTATAATATTATAAAAATTTAACTGATATATAAAAATGTAAAGCTAAAATGTAAAACCCTCACATAGTTTTAATCACAAACAATACTACAATGAATAAAAGCTACATTTTAGAGAACGTGTGTGCCACTTTCTTCAAGTGAAGAAATATATGTAATATGCTATGATTTGTGTATAAAATATATGAAAAATAAGAACATTCACGTGTGCCTATACATTCAGAAAGAATGTCAAAGAGTATATAAAAAATTAATAAAAAAATATTTTGGGGCTCCTGGGTGGCTCAGTTGGTTAAGCGTCCGACTTGGGCTCAGGTCATAATCTCAAGGTTCTGAGTTTGAGCTCCTCATGGGACTCTGAGCTCTCAGCTCAGATCTGCTTCGGATTGTTGGTCTCCCTCCCTCCCTCCCTCCCTCTCTCTCTCTCTCTCTCTCTCTCTCTCTCTCTGCCCCTCCCACCCCTCAAAAGTAAACAAAACATTAAAAAAATTATTTCGTTTGCAACTCATACTGGGAACCAGGCAAATAGGAGACAGGATGGGATTCTTCACTGTATACGTTCTTTTTTATTTAAGTTTTTATTTTAATCCAAGTTAGTTAACATACAGTGTTATATTAGTTTCAGGGTAAAATACAGTGATTCAACACTTACATACAACACCTGGTACTCCTCAGAACAAGTGCATTCCTTAATCTCCATCACCTATTTCACCCATCCTCACCTCTGGTAGGTATCAGTTTGTTCTCTATAATTAAGAGTCTGTTTCTTGGTTTGCCTCTCTCTTTTTTTCCCTTTGCTCATTTGTTTTGTTTTTTAAATACCACATATAAGTGAAACTATATGGAATTTGTCTTTCTCTGACTTATTTTGCTTAGCATTATACTCTCTAGCTCCATCCATGTCACTGCAAATGGCAAGATTTCATTTTTTATGACTGAATAATATTCCATTGTGTATATATACCACATCTTCTTTACCCATTCATCTATTAATAGACACTTGGGCTGCTTCCATATCTTGGCTACTGTAAATAATACTGTTATAAACATAGAGGTGCATGTGCCTCTCTGAATTAGTATTTTTGTATTCTTTGGGTAAATACCCAGTAGTGTGATTGCTGGATCATAGGGTACTTCTATTTTTAACTTTCTGAGGAACCTCCATACTATTTACCACAGAGGCTGCATCAGTTTTCATTCCTACCAACAGTGCAAGAGAGTTCCCTTTTCTCCACATCCTTGCCAACACCTGTTGCTGACTTTAGCCATTCTGGCAGGTGTGAGGTTATATCTCACTCTAGTTCTAATTTGCATTTCCTTGATGGTAAGGGATGATGACTATCTACCTTCTTACACTTTTTGAATCACGTGACTATATTACCCACCCACCCCCAATTAAATAAACCAAGGATAACTAAAAAAGTGTATCTCTATATTACATAGATAGGAAAATTGAAAATGCTGGTAAAAGCTACTTCTTATATAAAACCAAAACCCAAAGTTCAGTTAACGGGAATCACACTCAGGGAAGTGGAAATAATCATATTTCCAATATTCAAATATTCAATATTCAAATACAGTTTTGCCCAAGAATAAAGATTGCACTTGGAGTGGCACCTGGGTGGCTCAGTAGGTTGAGCATCTGACTTCGGCTCAGGTCATGATTCATGGTTCATGAGTTCAAGCCCTGCACTGGGCTCTGCTGACAGCTCAGAGCCTAGAACCTGTTTCAGATTCTGTGTCTCCCTCTTTCTCTGCCCCTCCCCTACTCTCTGTCTCTCAAAAATAAATAAACGTTAAAAAATTTAAAAAAAAAGATTGTACTTGGAATTTTAGGACACTTCTTCCTACATTTTTTATAAAATGTTGAATTTCAGTGAAAAATTTGCCAATCTTTGAAACAGCAAGCAATAACTTTTCCTAAGTTGCTTCTTTGCCTTGCACTCTTCTCATCCCGTCTTTCCTAAATATAATCTACATGGCCTTTTTTCTTGCCTCCTTTCCCCCTGCCTGCCATTTATATTGGGCATACAAGACTACAGACTCTCTTTCCACAGACAACACAGAACACTGCAATATAGGCGGCTCAGTCGGTTAAGCATCTGACTCTTGATTTCAGCTCAGGTCATGGTCTCATGGTCATGAGACTAAGCCCTGGGACGGGCTTCACATTGGGCATAGAGCCTACTTGGGATTCTTTCTCCCCACCCCCACCCCATCTCTCTGACCCTCCTCCACTCTCTCTTTCTCCTTCTCAAAATACATGAACATTTTTTTAAAAAGAAAATTACCTAAAACCTAATTTCAAGAGCTTCCTACACCAACATAAAGCTAGAATTAACCTGTAACAATTAGTAACATGCATTACTTATGAAATGTTCTACCATTAGTTTCTGCCCGATGAATAAACACTAAAATGCAAGACTAAGATTTTCATTGAGTAACGTGACACACGTATATCACCAAAGAAAATAACGTTAAAGAAAAGAATTTTCAAGTACCATGAAAGATCAAGCACCTAACAAAATGTCTGCTTTACAAGAGGTTTGAAGAATGGCATGACCTAGTCTATAAAATATTCTGATCAATACATTATTTTCATTAGAAGTTAAAATACAGTATGTACAGAGATTCAAGCACCATGTGTGAGTGCTGGCTAAGGGTGCCTCGGCCCAGGGCCCGGCGGGCCCTGTCAGACAAAGGCTGCAGCCCCTGCGTGACTTGGTAGCTGTGGCGCATGGGACTAACTTATCTGGGAACCATTTGGGATTGAATAAAGCAATGGGATTGAATAAAGCAATTCGATTGGAGGCCATCCAGGAGCAGGAGAGGATTCCTCCACCCATGAACCATTTCATAGGTAGGGGCAAATGGTTTTGCAAATGAGATTTGCCATAGACATTTGTCCTGCAAGTGGTAAAATGCTAGAAACGAGGGGCACCTGGGTTGCTCAGTCAGTTGTGCATCCAACTTTGGCTTAGGTCATGATCTCACAGCTCGTGAGTTCGAGCCCTGCATTGAGCTCGCTGCTGTCAGCTCAGAGCCCACTTCAGATCGTCTGTCCCCCTGTCTCTTTCCCGCTTGCACTCTCTCAAAAACAAATAAATCTTAAAAAACTTTTAAATTAAAAAAAAAATGCCAGAAATGAAGAGAAAGAAATGTTAAGATCTGAGAAATAAATGATTCACCTGGGAAAGCTCCAATACCTGCAAACATTCTAAGGGCTGTCGCTAAAAGAAACACTGGACTTTTTACAGTCTTCTAGATATAATACTTTAAAAAGATTGGAGGAGGGTGCCTGGATGGCTCAGTCGGTTAAGCATCCGACTTCAGCTCAGGTCATGATCTCACGGTTCATGATTTCAAGTCCCACCCACATCCAGCTCTGCGTTAACACTGCAGAGCCTGCTTCAGATCCTCTGTCTCACTCTCTGCCCCTCCCCAGCTCTCTCTCTCTCTCAAAAATAAACATTAAAAAAATAATAAAGGGGTCAGAGGTAGGGAAGATCTCCTCCTCACTTGGGACTATTCTATTTCTTAAAGTACTACACACTGTGTTTAATGTATTCATATATTCTAAAGCCTCAGAGAGAGATCAATGACAATCACATCTCTTAGAAAAAGCAACATCTAAAGCTTTGGTCTAGCATCCTTAGTTTTTTTTTTTTTACTCTTTTTTTTTTTTTCAACGTTTATTTATTTTTGGGACAGAGAGAGACAGAGCATGAACGGGGGAGGGGCAGAGAGAGAGGGAGACACAGAATCGGAAACAGGCTCCAGGCTCTGAGCCATCAGCCCAGAGCCCGACGCGGGGCTCGAACTCACGGACCACGAGATCGTGACCTGGCTGAAGTTGACCGCTTAACCGACTGCGCCACCCAGGCGCCCCTAGCATCCTTAGTTTTAAAGCAATTCCCAAACACTGTCAATTTCACCTTACTTCATCATCCAGCTCCAGAAAATGGATATTTTTATTGATAATTTTATGGCTGATAAAGCTATTATCACATTTAATAAAATTAATGAAGGATTACTTGGTATCCTCTAATGCCCCCTGTAAAATACAATATGCATATACTATAGTACACATAAGCTAAATTTAAAATTTCATGATTGGGAAAGATTCTTAAATCTTGTATAAAGACAATCATCATGAATATCAATTTTTACTTAAGTTATATGAAAATATCAATGAGAAGATTCCTTATCTAAATACCCGGACAAATGAGCATTTACAATGGACTGATCCTTAATGTTTTCAGAGATTTGCCAGTATTTTTAAAATTCAAATTTTGAAAAAATTTTACCTTCATGTGATATTTCAAGGGATCCAAAAGATTAAACTTTACATTGCACCTCGGACAAGATCTTAGAAAAGGCGCTCCAGTTTTATAGTGAGGTGATGAGGTATTTGTACCTAAAATAGATTAAGGACTATTGTGACTCAAATTCTTTTTTAAACGTGAAACAACCAGTAATAAAAGTTTAAAAATTCATTAGAATGTCTAAAATTTATGTATAAGTAATATAATTTCTATTTCACATGCTAGATTCATATTTACCTTTTGATATCATAACATGGGAAGATGCCACTGAAGGAGAGTTAGTTAAGGACAACGAAGCACAAGGACTTATGTCAGAACCACTTTCACTGGTCTTTGGCTTTTTTGGATTAACACTGTTTACTTTAGAAGTAGAAGAACGTTTTATTATAGGCAGAGTTTCATCTATACCTACAATGATTTAAGTAGTGGGGAAAATATGTGTAAATACTTTAATATAGACCATTGCTTACAAATGCTACTAAAATGGCTTTACATTTAAATTTAAGTAAAAATACTTTGAAGCTAAATTAAAGATAATATAAATGAATTATAGCATACAAATGACAATACAGAATGATCAAAACTTATATGATCAAGATAGAAATTGTACAAATAGTTATTATGAACTACATACATTTGAACAATTCATGAAATAAACTTTGTATGCAAGAAAATTCTAAAAATACTTCCACATAAAGAAATATATATAAATAGGTAACATAAAAGAAGGCAGACCAAAAAAATCCCCAGCCAAAAAAAAAAAAAAAAAAAAAAGTTGAAGCACAGGGAACATTCTAAGCTCAGTTCCCATAAACAGATTTACCTTCAGATGCTTAAATACCTTTGGGCTTGTAAACAAAAACAACTTTTATTTTAAAAATTTAGAGAAAACCTTTAAGATACTCATAAAAAGTTCTTTTTCTACTTATTAACAACCTGATAGGGAATAAGCAAGTAATTTAAACCCATGAACAAAGTGCGAACAACTAATCCTGAATGATAATACCTCACACATTCATATGGAAAAACTTAAAAAAGTATGATGGCTTTCAAACTGTATTCCCCTGAGGCTAATGGTTTTGTCTTAGGGAATATAGTAGGCAAATCATTTAGAAAAACTCTCCTTTTACCTTTTTAAAGAAATTAGACTTTTACATAAAATTTTGTTTGAGAGGAGATTTCATTACTAAAGACAGTTTTGAGTTTGAAAACCATCACCTTAAAGGCCAAAGAATCATGTAATTCAGGGTATTTTCAAGAGAAGTGGGGCTATTTAGGCTATAACCAGACCCAGCAGAAGTCCTCTAGAAAATAACACACAATTGTACTTTGTGATAAAGATTCTAAAACTGCACATCCTATTTTAATGCTCCCAACTGTACAGTAATAGGAGAAGCAGTAGAACAGACAAATAACAGGAAAATGAGAGTATTGTATTAGTGGGCTCCACTGTCAAATATGTGCTTCATTCTTTAAGATAACATAGAAATGATTTTTTCCATCTTCAAGCACATGCTTACTGACAGCTATACTGCAGGCACTTGGGATCAATTTCTGTGTAATCACTAACATTCTTCTCAGATACTTAGGTTACTTGAACAACCAATGATGGCTGTTATTTTGGCAACTGATTACCTAGCAGGCTGTACAATAAATATAGACTGTTTCATATATAATTTTTTAAAGCATGAGTAAATTCCCAAGTTAAATAAAATCACTCTGAGCTCAATAGTTTTAAATTCTAACCCCTTAACCTGTTTATTTCTACTGTCTTTGGCTTGTGCCATTCACTATCTTCAACAGTGCCAATAAAAATCCTATTCTCATTCTTCCAAAATCAAGTTAAATCCAACCTTCTCCAAGGACTTTCTATGATTATTCTAGACAGGAGTCCATTAATCAGGCTTCTGAACACATAATACATATTATCATTAGCAATTATCATTCTAACAACTGTTTACTGTCAAGTCCTTTAAAGCTTTAATGCATTTATCATTTCTCACTTATCTCATTTGAGCCTCAAAAAAGCTCTGAGATAAGTAGAGCAAGAATTAAAGTTATATCTCCAAATGGCTGACTTCAGGTCTGGAGAATGAATGTATTATCTGACAAAAATAAAAGTATATATTTCAATGAAATGAGAAATCTGAAACATAAAGATGTGACATGATAAAGGCCACAAAAACCTTTAGAATACAGGCTCAAACCTATACTTTGCTAATCAACTATAACCCCATTTACCATCAAGGCAAAGTTCCACTCCCTATAGTATAACAATTTACAAGAGGATTAGGTGTCACTGTTGTTACCCCCTAGAAGCTTCAAGATTTCAGACATTTTCTATGAATAAAGACCATGTGCTTTATAAAATCAGACTTCAGACAACTATTTTACCTTCTCATTTATTTTGGTTCTTGGTTATTTTACTAACTTAGATAAGTGACCCTAGATTGGTAAATAAACCAAGTATTATCAAAATGGGAAAAATATTTTTGCACACATATTACTATAGAAGTTTTTTTCTATTTTGGTTTGATAAATGTGCATGAATTTGTTAGGAAACAATTTAAATATTAAAAAAATCTTTACATACCTCCATTTAGTGAAATATAACAAATTTACTAATATACAAATAGCAATTGCTATGATTATAAGGGAATTTTTAACTAAATAAAATTCATGGCATACTAATTTATTTCAAGTTAATGAAGAACTTGTTATGGTACACAATCAAAGAACTGTAATACTTCAATTGAAAATTTTCATTATTCCTTCAATGGATATTTACTAGGTACTTACTATGTGCAAATAACCATTTTTTTAAAGACTGCCTTTTTATAATAATACTCTATAATCATATTTAACTATCACATCAACATGATTTATTTGGAAAGAAAGACACTAGCCTATTTAAAAAATCAACTATAACCATGTGCTTTTTCTCATACTAATGGCCTTCCAAATGATTAATACTTTTTTTTTTTAAATGATAGTATTAGGACATCAGGGTACTTTCTTGACTCACAGAAATTATATTAAGATTTTTCAGGCCATGGCTGGTTCCAAGTGAGAATGAGCTAAAAAAAATACATGTTAGCTAACTTAATAGAAAGAAATACAATATTCTACTATTAAATTCAAATTTATACACAAGAAATCACACAAGAAAGGCAGTCAGGGATTATTAGCTTCTATCTTATGGTATATGAAAAACTTAACATGAAGGTATGGGTTTCAAAATAGAAATTCAGTCCACATGTATATTCACGAAGTTTCTTTTTATTATATTCATAAAATGTGCTAAGCCAAACCTTCTATATAAATTGTTGATCCCTCCTGGGACAGTGGAATTGTATCCTGGGTCAAGTCAAACAGTAAATCTGAAGAATCATCCGATTCAACTTGTGATAAATTCTTTGTAAAATCCTGTAAAAAGTTATAATTATTTTGTTTCATAAACTTTTATGAAACACACACACACACACACACACACACACACACACACACACACACATAAAATTATCTTCTAGACTGCCCTAAAGAGCTGTTGTGGTAAGAGAAGAATGAAGCTTAACGTTTTCAGAGAAAATTCCCTTACATAGGATTCTCAATTGATTTGAAAATATATATCTGTCATTCTCCATCCTTGCTCACATTAGAATCACCTGGAGAGTTAAAAAAAAAAATCTATCATGCCCAGGCCTCACCCCAGATCAAATGACAAAAAAAAAACAAAACTGTTTTCTAAAAGCTCCTTAGGATTGGGAAACTGAGGAACTTTGATTAAACAACCATACCCACAGAAACAAAAAATTCTGAATCTGAGTAAGCTCTAGTTTCTAATTTTTTTAATATGAAAGATACCACCCACTCCATTATTCTTTTTCCCTAGGTCAAAGGTAGGAATGATTTTCATCTATCTCCACATAAATGATTATATTCCTTTTTGCTTTTTTTCCCCTAAATGCCAAACAGCTTATGATAGCATGAGAAACCACTGAATTAGTCTGATTCCAGCTAAAATAATTTTTACATTTTTGGCAGCCTACCATTATCAAGAACACCTATTAACTTTTTATTAAAAACAGCCTGTGATAAAAAAGATGTGGTATATATATACAATGGAGTGTTACTCGGCAATCAAAATGAATGAAATCTTGCCATTTGCAACTATGTGGATGGAACTAGACGGTATTATGCTAAGCGAAATTAGTCAGAGAAAAAGACAAATATCATGACTTCACTCATATGAGGACTTTAAGACACAGAACAGATGAACATAAGGGAAGGGAAGCAAAATAATATTAAAACAGGGAGGGGGACAAAACATAAGAGACTCTTAAATATGGAGAACAAACAGAGGGTTACTGGAGGGGTTGGTGGGAGGGGGTATGGGCTAAATGGGTAAGGGGCATTAAGAAATCTACTCCTGAAATCATTGTTGCACTATATGCTACCTAATTTGGATGTAAATTAAAAAAAATTTTTTTAATTAAAAAGAAAAACATCCTGTGGATGCTTAGAGGATCCAAGTTTGAGAGCCAGTAGTTTGGGTAAATATTCTTATTTTAGAAATGAAGAAAATGAGGGCCACTGAGGTTGTGACAATGCTCTAGCTAGAATTAGCACTCAAGCCCCTCATTTTCTTTTCTTTGTTTTTCTTATACAGTTTGATTTAAGTAAGCTCTATACCCCAAGTGGGGCTAAAATTCACTACCCTGACTAAGCCAGCCAGGCGCCCCAAGTCTCTCTCATTTTCAATTCAGGTTTTTTGAACTACTACTCCAGAACTCATATTATTATTGATAATTGTTTCAGAATGCAGAGACAAGTTTTCCAAAAATCTATCTTTTAAAATTTAATTTTTTAAGAGAGAGAGTGTGTATGTGTGCACACAAGCAGGGGAGGGGCAGAGAAAGAAGGAGAGAGAGAAAGAGGGAGAGAGAAAATCCCAAGCAGACCCTGCGCTGTCAGCACGAAGCCCAACATGGGGCTCAATCTCACTAACTGTGAGATCATGACCTGAGCCGAAATCAAGAGTCGGACCCTTAACCAACCGAGCCACTCAGGTGCCCCCAAAATCTATTTTTTAAAGAAGTTTTATTTAAAGCCCCCAACATGGGTCTTGAACTCACAACTCTGAAATCAAGAGTCAGATGCTCCTCTGACTGAGTCAGCCAGATGCCCCCACAAAAATCTAATTTTTGCTTGAAAGCTCAAATCTTATCATTGGCAAGAATACTATCAGGTTTTTTTTTTTTCTGTGACAGGCACACTTTGTACATTTTTGAGGACTGAAAAACTGTGTCAGCAATTCTAAAGGTGGCCCCCATGACTCCCTCCTAATATTTACACCCTGTGTTATCTCCCCTTGAGTGTGGATTGGGCCTGTGATTGTTTCTAACCAACAGAGTATGGCAAATGTGATAGAATGTACATGATTATGGTATATAGCTCGTCTTGCTAAGGACTCACTTTCCCTTGCTGTCTTTGAGGTAGCAACCAATCATGTTAGGAAGGCTTACATAGCAAGCAACCGAGGGCAGTCTCTGGCCAACAGCAGCAAGAAACAGATGCCTTCAGTCTGATGACCCACAAAGAACTGGATACTGCCAATGACCATGTGAGTTTGGAAGCAATATTAAATGGTATGGTAGCTCTGGCTGACCTTGACTGCAGCCTTGTGAGACCTTGAAGCAGAGGACCCAGCAAAGCCATGCCTTGACTCCTAACAGAAACCATGAGATAATAACTGCATATTGCTTTAAACTGCTAAGTTTGTGATCCTATTGTTATGCAGCAATAATTAATACATGGTCCTTTGCCGATCATCCTTTCAAACAAAAATGTCTTTGGATTAAAAAAAAAAAAGCAGCTAGTTCAACTTACAATTCAAGTGGTTTTCCTCAAGAAAACCTTTATACTGTAGATACAGAAATCATTTATGCATACTACCTATTTCATCACACACAGTATTTCAAAAGAAGTGTATTCAAGGACTGAGAGTTAATAAAATTAGTAATTTAAGGGGCACCTGGGTGGCTCAGTCAGTTGAGCGTCCAACTCCGGCCCAGGTCGTGATCTCACAGTCTGTGAGTTTGAGCTCCGCATCAGGCTCTGTGCCAACAGCTCGGAGCCTGGAGCCTGTTTTGGATTCTGTGTCTCCCTCTCTCTCTGACCCTCCCCCATTCATGGTCTGTCTCTCTCTGTCTCAAAAAAATAAATAAGCGTTAAAAACTTTTTTTTAATTAAAAAAATAAAATTAGTAATTTATTACATCTTCAAGGTTATTCTTAAGTGAAAGTGAAATTTTTCTGTGAGTGTTTGGTGGTCACTAATACAAAAACTACTAGCACCCAATTGGTGCCACTGCCTTGACTCATAGTAAGGCACCAACAGTTTTATCCTCCATTGCTTTTGCATCATCAGTACAAATGCTGACAGTGAAAAGAGGAAACGTCTCAGTGTAATTATCACAACAGTTTTAACTTCACAAACCCCTGAAAGGGTCTCGGGGAATGCCAATGGTATGCGGACTATAACACTGCTCTAAAGCATAGTTTCTATGTATAGCAATGCTAAATGTATGGATGGATGTGTGTACGTGCATATTTTAAAACCTCTGGGCTAGGGGATCCCGGGTGGCTGAGTAGGCTAAGCATCCGACTCTTGATGTCAGCTCAGGTCATGATCTCATGGTTCGTGGGATCGAGCACCGCATTAGGCCCTGTGCTGATGGCACAGAACCTGCTTGGGATTCTCTCTCTCTCTCTCTCTCTCTCTCTCTCTCTCTCAAAATAAATAAACATGAAAAAAAAATTTTTTTAAGCTTTAAAAAAAAAAACCCAAAAAACAAGAAACAAAACCAAAACACCTCTGGGTTAACCTGGATTGAAATCCCATATCCATAATCTATTTACCAGCTATATGGCCTTGAGTGAATTATTTAGCCTGAGTCTCAGTTTCCTCAAGTATAACATGGGGATAATAATCATGCCTACTTCATAGAGAAATCATAAGAATTAAATGAAATTAATTTACATACAGCATTTAGAATAAGGACCCATAATAACAAACCTTAAATATTACCATTAACTATTATATCTGTTAAAAGTTTTAAAAGCTAAGCCACAAAGGGGCACCTGGGTGGTTCAGTCTGTTAAGCATCCAACTCTTGATATCAGCTCGTGGTCTTGAGATTGAGCCCCATGTCAGGCTCTCCGTTGAGTGTGGAGCCTGCTTGGGATTCTCCCTCTCCCTCTCCCTTCCCTGCATACACATGCACTCTCTCTCAAAATAAATAAACTTTAAAAAAATAAAAGCTAAGCCATAAAAGTATGTTTTCAGAATAAACAGGAACAATGACCTCAGAACAATTTCCCAAATAAGAATACTTGGTTCAATTAGTCTTAAGAATTTTGCCAGTATGCAACAATCATTACTGATCTTTTTTACTCACCTTTAGATAGCATAGTTTTCAATATTCTACCTATTTAAGCATATTACCTGATATTGACAAGTTGGCTAGTTCCTACAGTTATCACTTTGGGTACTGATTGAGCTATCATAAAGATATTGACATTCTCTGATTGCGATTATGCTTCTAATGGAATGGTGACTAGCTATGATAGTCCACAATTCTAATTGGATATTATACTATCCAATGTGTCCCTGAGCTAATTGTGTAGTTTCAGAAACACTTACAGGTTTAGACACGTTCTGAACAATAACAGGGCTTTGTGAAGATTTAGATTCAGGATGAAATCTAGGCAAGGCAGCCACTGGATTTGATGTTGGATCTTTGTAGTGTTGATTTGTAGGCTTGAATGTATCAGTAACACCTGCATTTTAAAATTACACAGTATATTGAATATTGTTCCACACAACCAATTTTATCAAAATATTTCACTTTAGAGTTAAAATCAGTACAATAATACCATACCTTGAGTGACTGTCTCATTCTTTATTCCCTTTGAAGATGAGCCGGGGTTACCTCTGTTCAAAATATCTACAAGTAGAATTAAATATATATTAAGATAACAGAAAAAAATTTCCCAATATATCCATATACAACTAATAATTTAAGTATATACCCCAAAGCCTGAAAGTTTCATTATGGGCAAGCTGATTAGATTATCTGTGCCACTGCTCTTGAGTTCTGAAGGGGACACTACTGAAGACCACAGACTAAACTTAACCTAGAATTTACCAGAGTGTCTTAAACCTACTATTATACCAAAAGTCAATCTGAGCCTGACATGACCCTCTGAATCAGTTTAAGACTGTTCACTCCTGGGGCGCCTGGGTGGCTCAGTGGGTTAAGTGTCTGACTTTGGCTCAGGTCATGATCTCACAGTTTGTGGGTTTGAGCCCCGCATTGGGCTCTGTGCTGACAGCTCAGAGCCTGGAGCCTGCTTCGGATTCTGTGTCTCCCTCTCTCTCTGCCTCTTCCCTACTTGCTCTCTCTCTCTCTCTCTCTCTCTCTCTCTCTCTCTCTCTCAAAAATAAATAAAAGGTAAAAAAAATTTTTTTAAAGATTGTTCACTCCTATACCCGTGCAAACCCATAACTTCTAGGTTATTGAATCAAATACAATTTTGGAAGAGCAGACATTTGCTTAAAATTGCTAATCAGGAAAAGGTACAAAAAATTTTAAAAATCACATAAAACCTCAAAATATTTCCTTTTTCCCCTCCTAGGGGAAAAGAGCTAGATTTCATAGAATAATTCTGTAAAGTAAAGGGTCACACAAAAGTAGGGTTGTTTTAAGAAAATGGAAATTCAGTTCTCTAAGACTAGGCACCACAGAAGTCTTCTGGGAGAAAAATCTGCTCAAACAACTTGATACTGTTTTTCATTCATAAATTAAGGTAGGTATTTACTCAAACCATTAAAGAGTCAATCCTACAGTACTTTTTGGTGACTGTAATCTATCAAACACAACTTTTTACCGCTACCCCTAACTTTATGATGGTTCTATATCAATATTTAGCTCATGGTCCATATGCCAAAAATATTTTTTGGCTCAAAAATTAAACATCAATAAATTCATTTAAATTCCGAGTTCATTTAGAAGAGAAATTTCACTGAGGTCAACTTTCTTTTTGATAGAATTACTTAAAACTAATACACATTGGGGCGCCTGGGTGGCGCAGTGGGTTAAGCGTCCGACTTCAGCCAGGTCACGATCTCGCGGTCCGTGAGTTCGAGCCCCGCGTCGGGCTCTGGGCTGATGACTCAGAGCCTGGAGCCTGTTTCCGATTCTGTGTCTCCCTCTCTCTCTGCCCCTCCCCCGTTCATGCTCTGTCTCTCTCTGTCCCAAAAATAAATAAACGTTGAAAAAAAATTTTTTTTAAAAACTAATACACATTATTCTAGATAGAATTACTTAAAACTAATACATACTATTTTAGTTGAGTACTGTTAAGTTATCTACAATTGATATAAATCCGACTTGAACTACCATGATTTCAATAGAATTATTTGAATAATAATTTTGAAATATCGTAATAGTTCAGGATAAAAATAATCACAACAACTAGGAAATAATTCTAATATTCTGTTCCACTGTCAGCAACCAACATGCCAACATACTTACTTCAGTTTATAACTGAAGTGGCATTCCACTTGGCACTTCTCAATTTGCTACAGGAAATTATATTGAGAATTAAATTAAATTATTCTATCTCTGATAAAACTGAATAGAAGTGCTATACCAAGTTTGGAGTCAAGAAAAGCAAGAACTGGGCTTTAAAAAAAATTAAAAACTCATGTCTTAACCACAATATAATGTACTGCCATGGTAAATAAGAGAACACTGGTATGCTGGCTATATTCTTTGCAAAATTCTCCTGGCTTAAAAAAAGTAAATATAAAGGAAAAGAATCTATTTCCTCTTTCTCCCTTGAAATTCTCTATGTTGCTCCTCTGCACTTTACACATTGTTGATTGGACATTTTAACAAGTGTGATCAACAACTTCACTATAACATTATCACAGCGTCAAGACTAATTATTCTAACTGAAATCTAACAATCCACAAAATTACTGGACATGTTCTACTAAAAAGCCATGATAATTAAGTAAGCTAACTGCCTGCATTGTCCAAGCACAGTGGCTAAAGACCAGACCCTCCTTCCTTCATGAATATAATCAAGAGTTGCTAGAAGATGGGTGTGGCCAAAAACTATAGCCCATGTTGGTACACAAACAAGAGACTGGAGAATCATGCAGTGCCTGTTCATTTTGTAGCTGTGAATCAAGATGACACTGTGTTAAGGCAGTTGCCTGTATGTGAGCATCCCAGAGACTAACACAAACGTATTTAACATTCTGATATTTTATTAAATGTTATTTATTTATTTATTTATTTTGAAAGAGAGAGACAGACAGACAGACAGACACAGACAGACAGCATGAG
This sequence comes from Prionailurus bengalensis, assembly GCF_016509475.1. NCBI lineage: Eukaryota > Metazoa > Chordata > Mammalia > Carnivora > Felidae > Prionailurus > Prionailurus bengalensis. The sequence continues at coordinate 108,311,341 of NC_057361.1, forward strand.
CCGGGGAGGGGCAGAGAGAGACAAAAAACACAGAATCCATAGCAGGCTCCAGGCTCTGAGCTGTCAGCACAGAGTCCATCGCGGAGCTTGAACTCACAAGCTACGAGATCATGACCTGAGCCAAAGTCAGATGCTTAACCAGCTGAGCCACTCATGCACCCTTATTTTTTAATGTTTTACTTATTTTTGAGAGACAAAGTGCACGAGCAGAGAAGGGGCAGAGAGGGGACAGAGGCCAAAGAGGGCTCTGTGCTGACGGCAGAGAGCTCGATGCAAGGCTCAAACTCATGAACCATGAGGTCATGACCTGAGCTGAAGTTGGATGCTTAACCGACTGAGCCACCCAGCCACCCAGTATTCTGATATTTCAAGCAAAACATTCCAACGCTTTCTTTTCTAGATGTATTTGGGCTTAAGGGAGAAAAAGAAAACCGGTGAATAGGCTACTCAGCTCCACTAAAACTTACGATTTCCAACTTTAGAAGGCTTACAATGCTGTTAGGTAATCTTAACCTTTAGTTAACTTAGTTAACATTTCACTTTTTTCAAATGATATTTTAACCTCTCTCTTCCTTACTCAAGTCCTCAACCACATCTTCCCTCTGATTCTTACCAATTCTTACTGACCTGTGTGCTCCAACTCCTTACAGAATAACAAGGACAGATAAGACAGCCCACAGGTTTTTCTAATAGAAATTGCATCTTCTATAAAACTTTACTTCACTGAAATAAATGCTTACTTGAAATGGCTGGTTTTGAACTTGATATCTCTCCAACAAAGATCAGCTCATCATCGTCTTCATCCAGAATTTCTTCTACTTTCTTCTGCCATGGTTCTAGCTCTTCTTCTTCACATTCCATAAAGAGTTCTGCCATTTTTGAATTATCTAAATGTCAAAAGGAGAGAAACATAGTTTTGAGTAACTTTTTTTTGCAACGCATAGCATGATATTTAAGATCTACTTTAGTAATCCTAATATTAGTTACTGAATTGATATTTGCAGTCAGTACATGATAGCAAAAGAAACTCAGTTCAATCTCTAAGATCTATAGTAGTAAAATTAAGCTAGCTGGCTAAGTAACAGGTAACATTAGTCATCAGTAGTGGCCAATAAATGTTAAGAATAATCAAATACAAGGGTTGCCTGGATGGCTCAGTGGGTTAAGTTTCAGACTTTGGCTCAGGTTTGTGAGTTCAAGCCCCGCATCAGGCACTGTGCTGACAGCACAGAGCCTAGTTTGGATCCTCTGTCTCTCTCTCTCTCTCTGCCCCTCTCCTGATCTCTCTCTCTCTCTCTCTCTCAAAAATAAATAAATATTTTTAAAAAGAATAATCAAATCCAAGAAAAACTTGAAACATCAAAGTTTCAGTAATCAAATCCAGGGAAAAATATCCAATGAAAGAGAGTCTCTTCAACAAGTGGTGTTGAGAAAACTGGACAGCAATATGCAAAGGAATGAAATTGGACCACTTTCTTACACCATACACAGAAACAAATTCAAAATGGATTAAAGACCTAAATGTAAGACAGGAAACCATCAATATCCTAGAGGAGAACACAGGCAGTAACCTCTCTGACATCAGCTGTCACGACTTCTTACTAGGTATGTCTCCTGAGGCAAGGGACACAAAAGCAAAAATAAACTATGGGACTTCACCAAAATAAAAGCTTCTGTAGTGTGAAGGAAACAACAAAACTAAGAGGCAACCTATGGAATGAGAGAAGATATTTGCAAACAACATAACTGATAAAGGGTTAGTATCAGAAATCTATAAAGAACTTATCAAACTAGACACCCAAAAAACAATCCAATTAAAAACTGGGCAGAAGACATGAATAGACACTTTTCCAAAGAAGATCTACAGATGGCTAACAGACACATGAAAAAATGCTCAACATCCCTCATCATCAGGGAAATACAAATGAAAACTACAAAGGGATATCACACTTGTCAGAATGGCTAAAATCAACAATAAGAAACAATAGGTGTTGATGAGGATGTGGAGAAACGGGAACCTTCTTGCACTGCTGGTGGGAATGCAAACTGGTGCAGCCACTCTGGAAAACAGTATGGAGGTTCCTCAGAAAGTTGGAAACAGAACTACCCAATGGGCCAGCAATTGCATTACTAGGTATTTATTCAAAGAATACAAAAATACTAATTCAAAGGGATACATACACCCCTATGCTTATAGCAGCATTTTCTACAATAACAAAATTATGGGAAACAGCCCAAATGTCCATCGACTGATGAATGGATAAAAAAGAGGTGGTATATATAGATACAATGGAATATTACTCAGCTATGAAATGAATGAAATCTTGCCATTTTCAATGGCATGGATGGAGCTAGAGAGTATTATGCTAAACAAAATAAGTCAGAGAAAGACAAATGCCATATGATTCAATTAGATGTGGAATGTCAGAAACAAAAGCAATGAACATAGGGGAAAAATGAGAGAGACGCAAACCAAGAAACAGATTCTCAACTATAGAAAACAAACAGCTACCAGAGGGAAAGTGGGTGGGGACATGGGTGAAATAAGAAATGGGAATTAAGGAAGGCACTTGTGATGAGCACTAGGTGTTGTATTCAAGTATTGAATCACTAAGTTGTATACCAGAAACTAATATTACACTGTATGTTAACTAACTAGAATTTAAATAAAAACTTAAAGAATAGTCAAAAACAATCAAAATGAGTTTCAGTTTTATTAACAAAATATGATTATACCTATTAACTACCTAACTATATCTGAAAAAAAAACTCATAAACTTTTACATTAACAAAACGGAGATAAACTAAAAACAAGAGGCAATAGGTTAGATTTTTACCAGAAAAACCGAACCAGCTTCAGAAACACTAGGCACACAGCAAAGCAGCAATGAGGTGCTAGAATGAAAACAGGGGACTTAAGGTGAGGTTTATTCCATCCCAGGGAAGATTAGACATTTCTCACCTGGAGAAACTAACCAAAGAACATACTGTTAGTACCACCAGCCTACAAGTGCTGACCAAGCACTCAGAGTTCCGAGGAAACATTTTAGTGCCTCATTGTTAAATATGGACACGCCAATGAGCACCAGAAATAGGACTAAACCTCCAACGTGAAAAACCAAAACAATAAAACAGATTAAAAGATGTTTTAAAATCTTTTTGAGAGAGAGAGAGAGAGCGGGACAGAGGGTCTGAAACAGGCTTCACGCTGACAGCAGAGAGCCTGATGTGGGCCTTGAACTAATGAACCGTGAGATCTTGATCTTAGCTGAAATCGGACACTTAATCTCCTGAGCCACCCAGGTGCCCCGCAGGTTAAAAGATCTTAAAAAAAAAAAAAAAAAAGAGATCGTACAGAATTCAAAAAAAAGTTATTAGAATGTAATTAGCATTTTCAGAGAAATAAGATTATAAAAAATAACATGCAGAAAACAAAAAGATTAAAAAGACAGCCAAAATTCAGTAAAAGAAAAGCCCCAAAACCCAAATGCCAAAGTTGAATAAATGTCCCATAAGTGGACTTAAAAGATAAAAAATATATATACTAATCAATGTCACCTAAAAGAAGTTTCAAAAAAATTAATAGAAAAAAAGGGGAGGGGATGTAATCAAAGGAAAAATACAAAAGAAATTCTTAGTTCTAAAGGACATAAATGTCCAGATTGAAAAGAAAAAAATCTACACTATAGGAATATATCACGAGATTTGTGAATGCTAGACATAGAAACTATCCTATAATCAGAAAGAAAGTTAGAATAATGTTTTCAGGAGTATTAGTAAAAATAATTTTCAATTTAGAATTCTGTGCCCTGCCAAGATTTTCATCAAGCATGAGGTACATATTCTTTCATCAAAAATAAAGATCACCAAGATCACAGAAAATTACCCCCTATTCACTCTTCCTTTCTTAGGAAGAATCCACCAAAATATGGGACTTAGGAAGGAGGAAGATACAGAATGCAGAAATCATAGCATTCAGCACAATACCAAGACAAAGGAAAGTCCCAGGATAATAGCTGTTCAATGGGTCTAGATAACAACCAGCCAGAGTAGAACAAGAGAACATTACTCCCAGGAGGAATGTCTCCAGGAGACCACACACACACACACACACACACACACACACACACACACACAAAGTGTTAGACTACCTGATGAGTTTTACCATATAGAAAATTGAATTAAGAAGCTACAGAAGGGTGTGAGAAGACTTGGCTATAGACTTTAATGAAATTTAGCAAATTTAGTCAACTATAATAAACAATATAACTTTTAGCAAATTTTAAAAAATTAAACAAAAAGATTTCTGAGTATATAAAAAAGACAAAAAGGCAATGTATGCATAGCATATTAATACCATAGTACTATGCTCATCAGTGAACAATATTACGGTCATCGTAATAAAAACATTTAATGATTTAACCAAAATTTGAGCTATAACTGCAGTGAAAGATGCTTGGAGGGAGGGCTAAGTGTAAGAAAACTAAAATCCTCATGTTAGATAAAAAAAAATTATTAGATAATGGCAAAAAAATCGATTGAAGAGACAGCAGTACACATATGTGTTAAAAATTTGGAAATATGGAAATAATTATGAGAAAAAAGCTAACCTATTGAAAGGGAATGCCTGAAAAAATAGGGAATACATACATCCAGATCACACACACACCTCTCATTCTTACCCTTCAAAAACTGTGGTTATGCAATTTATAACTTTCAGATTATTTGTTTCTTAAAACTATGCATGTATTGTTATGGTTTTAAAAAGGTATTGAGGAAGCACCTAACTTAATATAATAGCAAGGAGGATGGATATAAGTGGTACTAGGTATGTGGAGTGAGATGCCTGCCAATGGGGGGACAACTAAAAAGTAACAAAACAATAACTCCAGGATCTGGCTTAGACAATGATCATCTGTTTTTTAAGACAATGATATCTTTACCTTTTAAATGCAATAATTTCTAAACATAATTTTGCTAGATTAAATGTCATTTCTAATTTTGACTCAGAATTAGTGTGTGAAAACAATGATGTGGGGATGGCATACAAAAGAAACACCTTAACAAATCAATTGGCACTATTCTTTTAAAATTATTTAAACTTAATTTGCTCTTCTATATAGGTATGCCAAAATCATTTCTTGCATAATGTTTAATGTTTGGTGATTTACTTACTATAAAACAAAACAAAACAAAACAAAACAAAAACCATCCCACCCTTCCAAATGTAACCAATTTTACAAACTGTCTTTTCTAACTTTACTTTAAAAACATATGTACAGAATGCTCTAAGTCAAATAAAGAGTAATTCATAGTTTATCATTTACATATCCTGAATACTTGAAAACACCATCTTCATTGTGTCTCCTGGACCTCTCATTTGTATTGTTTCTTCTACCTAAAATATCTTCCCTCCTTACCTTATACTGTCCACGTTGAGTATAGTAGGAGCATGGACTTCACATAAAATTGAATAGTTCAAATCTTCATTGCACCATTTCTAATGATGTGACTCTGGAGAAATTACTTGAATCTGTTTTCTTACCTCTAATATGTGTACAATATCTACCTAATGGAAGTGGTAATGTAGATTGAGGAAAATGCCATATAAAGTACCTAACCTAACCTCAAGCAGATACTCAACAGTACCTTAATTCCCAACTCTTGGTTCAGTTACAACCTCCTTAGTAAACCAGTAGACCTGTTTTTCTTCCATCTTTTACTACATTGACATTCTATGCCATGCAGTTCCAGACTTACTATATATGATCTCAAACTGCTCACTATTTCTTAATATTTCTTTATCTAAAAAAATAAAAAAAAATGTGTATTTATTTTGAGAGAAAGGGAAAGAGTGAGCAGGGGAGGGGCAGAGATAAGGAGAGAGAGAATCCCAAGTAGGCTCTGCACTGTCAGCACAGAGCCTGATGTGGGGCTCAAACCCACAAACTGTGAGATCATGACCTGAGCCAAAACCAAGAGCTGGACACTTAACCAACTGAGCCACCCAGGTGCCCCCTTAATGTGGATTTCTTAACTGTATGCATCTAACTCCAAAGTAAGATCCAAAGTGAGAATGAAAAACATATTTTCTTCTTCCTTTGTATCTCCTCCTATACACAGAAGTCTACTGAATAAGCACTGACACTTAACATGATAATCAACAAGCTAAGAAACTAGGCAGTCAGGCAATGCCAAATTAAAAAAAAAAAGAGGGACACTCATGTATGCAGATAATTAAAAAATCATTTATATCTATGTTGATACCATGGTCTTGATACCATGTCTAACACATAGATCTTCCTCATTCTTTTTTTTTTTTTAATTTTTTTTCAACGTTTATTTATTTTTGGGACAGAGAGAGACAGAGCATGAATGGGGGAGGGGCAGAGAGAGAGGGAGACACAGAATCGGAAACAGGCTCCAGGCTCCGAGCCATCAGCCCAGAGCCTGACGCGGGGCTCGAACTCACGGACCGCGAGATCGTGACCTGGCTGAAGTCGGACGCTTAACCGACTGCGCCACCCAGGCGCCCCTCCTCATTCTTTTTAACTGGGTACTACCATTGTCAATATATTCAAGATAGATTGTAAAGTAAAAAAGTAAAAAAAAATTATTATTATTTTTAATTTTAGAGAAAGAGAGAGAGAGAGAGAGAGAGAGAGAGTGCGAGTGGGGAAGAGGGGCAGAAGGAGAGAGAATCTTAAGCAGGATCAATGCTCAGCACAGACGCTGACATGGGGCTTGATCCCACGACCCTGGGATCATGACCTGAGCTGAAATCAAGAGTCAGACACTCAACCAACAGAGCCACCCAGGCGCCCCAAGTAAAAAAAATGTAAAGCCACATAATAGCATAAATAGTATGATCTTATTTAGAAATAATTTATTTTTTGTCTATGCATAGAAAAAAGTTTGTGATAATGTATACCAAACCAGTAATAGTAATTATTTCTGGAGATGAAGAAGACACACTTCATTTCTACTTTACTGACATTCTTATTGTATATTGTTCTTTTTTACTATGCACATGTATTACTTCAATCAATTTAAGTGTTTTGGTATTTTTTTAAAAAACATGCCTATCACTGCTTCTCTCACCTTTTATTATAAAGCAAAGTTATCAGTATAAAAGCCATGCACATTGGTATCACTTGCAACAGAAATACTTACTTTTTGATGGAAAAGGGTTGTCGTCATCCATCAAGTTGCAGAGTCACCTAAGACACCAACACATGACATCAATCAATTTTATGAGTTACTTTAACACCAAATATTGAAACATGAGACTTGGGATTCAGAAATTTTTGGGTCTAATCTTGATCTCCAGCAAACTCACCATATGACTCCAGACAAGATAGCAAGTTAGGTCTTAGTTTTCTGCCCTATAAAAAAATAAGGATAACTACTATTAGGGTGGATTTGTTAAATGTACACACATTTAATCTTGTTCTACAAAAAGTTTACCTTTTGAATTTATTATGTTTGATATACATATGCTACTCACTTTCCATGATTGGCTCATTCCTGAATGAATGAAAATTTAATAAATAAAATGCTGAATGTATTAAGCATTTACTACTTGAAGAAATCTGACGATTGTTAAGTTGCAAATAAATTGTGAAAGATACCTTTTTGTAAATATGACTAACACATGTTTTAGTAAATACATATTTTAGTTAATACATGTAATATATATGCTTTAGTAAATCCGAATTTTGAAATGCTAAGTGACAATCTTTAACCATTACTTATTCTTCATATTTCAGAAATAAATGTAATTATTACAAAACACATTAAAAATGTTTAGTTTATATATTTTTATTTCTTATTCACACTAACTACAAGAAACAAAAAATTAGTTGTATATACTTCATCATAGATAAACTCATTAAAAATAATTACTCATTGCCTTCTGTGTTCAAAATGATGTGCTCAATTCTCGGGAAAAAGTTAAGATGAATAAGGCATAGTCCTTGCCTTCAGAAGATTACAACTTAATATATCTACAGTTCTTTGAGCTTTTAAAAAAAAGCTGTTATAGTAAACATTATCAAAAATTTTTGAATTGTTTTCTTTAAAGCAGGTATTTGTGTTCTGAATTCACACACACACACTTTTTTTTTGCAGACAAAATAAATGTTGTAAAAAACTATTTCAGTTATAAAACAAAAAAAGTTAAAAATAGTCATCAGATACCTAAAGTATTAGGATGAACAGAGCTGAGTCTTCACATGTGTCTTTATTTTCAGACTGGCAAAAGCAAACTTTCCTGCTTTTTCCAATTCCAAATTATTTACACTGAATTAGACCAAAGGGAAAAAAACCTACTTTCACTCCAGAAGTTGTTATTGGTATAAATGTTTGAATTACTATCACAAAGATCTCAAGTGAATTCTGAACTTAAGTAAATTTCCCTTGTTGAAGTTTGACTACCGAAATCTCTTTAACTCAATTACTTGAATAGTTACCATTTCTCCCTAAACTAGAATTAAGGTAATGCATATGTCACGTAGATAAATCCATGTCAATTCTTGCTCAGCATTAAAGACCTATGGCTACCAGGAATACGGATTTTTTTAAGAGTCATAACCACATAGCCTATGGAGACTCATGTATAACACTTTTATTAAATGCTCAAATAAAATGTCTATTGGCACAAATAGCCTAAAATTAGTACTAAATGTACAAGTAGTTTATATAAACAAGTCATATACACTGCCTATATCTACAGAGATGAATTTTGAGGCCCATAACCATCACCAAGGAGCTTCAATTGGTACATTCATAAACACTCAAAACAAGTCAAAAATCCCCAGATGCCATTAGAATCATAACTTCATCTAAAGTTGTGCTATACAGTAAGGTAATCAAGCCCTCCAAAACTATCACCACAAAAAATTCTCATCAGAGTTTTGGCGGGGAATTCTGTGGGAGATTAATCTGTTAGAGAAATGAAATACCCAGCAAAACATGCAATGAGGATCTTAGAGCTCCCATAATAGCAACTCCAGAGGGTCTCTACGTTCTGCAACTCAGAACTGGCACCAAAACAGGCAGAACAGAAGTCTCCACTTCAGCTATTAACTCAGAGTTACTATGCCCATAATACACTGTTCCTATGGGGCAAAAGTGAATTCCAAGTAACTAATGAAAGACCTCTTGGAATACGATCGTTTTTGGAGACTGCCTGTATAAATACTTACTATTTAGATATTTTATGGTTTCAGCTTCTACATATTTAAGATTCACTTTTAAGAGTTCAAGTCTATGATATTTTCAAAAAAAACATTAATAGATTAGTTAAAATGGTAAACTGTATGTTATGTGCATTTCACGCCTAGTAGGATGGCTGTAATCAAAAAGACAGATAATAACAAGTGTTGGCAAGGATATGGAGAAATTGGAACCCTCATACACTGCTGGTGGGAATATGAAATGGTGCAGACACTATGGAAAATACTTGGCAGTCACTCACAAAGTTAAAAATAGTTACCATATGACACAGCAATTCCACTCCAAGTGAGAGAGAATTGAAAGCATATGCCCATGCAAAAACTTATACATGGGAATGTGTGTAGCGGCATTATTTATAATAGCCCAAAAGTAGAAACAACCCATATGCCCAACCAATAAATAAAATGTGATATACCTATACAATGGAATAATATTCAGTCATAAAAGAAATTAAACACTGACACATACTATGATATGGATGAACCTTGGGAACATATTAAGTGAAAGAAGACAGCAAAAAGACCATGTATTGTATGACTTCATTATATGAAATGTCCAGAAATGGCAAAGTCATAAGGAGAGAAAGTACATCTTAGGGCTGGAAGGATTGGAGGGAAATGTGGAGTGACTCCCAATGGATATGGGTTTTCTTTCAGGGGTGATGAAAATGTTCTAAATTGATTGTAGTGATGGTTACATGACACTGTAAATATACTAAAACCATTGAATTATACACTTCAAATGGGTGAAGTTTATGTTATATTAATTTTATCTCAATAAAGCTGTTAAGAAAATAATAAGCTGGAAGGATATAAGCCTGGGAGTAATGGAGTCACTGTGTGGACAGAGAATGTCTAAGAAAGAAACCAAGAAAAAAAATAGCAAAGCCTTAAGATTCTGGCGGTAGAGAAAGAGGGTAGGGTAGGGAGATATTCAAGTTCTGATGACACCATTTAAACACCTGAAGCTAGCCATGCTTGAAGTAAATTATTAAGCCTTTTCAGTTAAAAAAGGGAATAATTGTTCACTTATGGTTTAATCTACTTTGAGCTAGGTTTCTGGTACTTGCATTCAAGAGTAATAATACACTTACCAATGGCTTATACCCCAATATTTTTCAAACTAATAGACCTCTGGGGAAAATAGATATATAGAAGATGGTGCAAGAGAGCTCTAAAACAATATATTGTTCTGGGGCACCTGGGTCGTTCCGTTGGTTAGGCATCCGACTTCAGCTCAGGTCATGATCTTGTGGTTCATGAGTTCAAGCCCCATGTCCACCTCTGTGCTGACAGCTCAGAGCCTGGAGCCTGCTTCGGATTCTGTGTCTCCCTCTCTCTCTGCCCATCCCCTGCTAGTGCTTGTTTCTCTCTCTCTCAAAAATAAATGAACATTAAAAAAATAAAATAAAATAAATTTTTGTTCTATCTAAAAACTTTCAAATATACAACATAGTCTTATTACTGTAGTCACAATACTATACGTTACATCCCCAAGATTTTTTGGCCATCTTCATCCAATTTGCCCATCCCACACCCCCAACCACCAATCTGCTCTCTATAAGTTCCTTTGTTTTAAAATTCCACATATAAGTGAGATCATATAGTATTTGTCTTTCTCTGATTTTTCACTTAGATTAAAACCCTCAAGGTCCATCCACGTCACAAATGGTAGGATTTCTTTCCTTTTTAATAGTCCATTTTATATTTATACACCATATTTTCTTTATCCATTCACCCAATGGATTAGCACTTAGGTTGTTTCTATGTCTTGGCTATTGTAAATAAAGCCGCAGTGAACATGGGGATGCAAATATCATTTTGAGTTATTGTTTTCATTTCCTTCGGATAAACACCCAGAAGTGGAATTGTTGGAGCATATTAATACTCATGTTTTTGTCTGTCTTTACTACAGCATGTTCATCAAGTACTACCACTTTTAATGCTGCTGGTTAGTAACAAACTCAAGAACATAGGAAGAAAATATCTAAGTGACGAATTTGCACCAAATGAAGGGCAAATGACAGTATAGTTAGCTACAGAAATGATGGTATTGAAAAGATTCAAATAGAAAAATCTTGCTATTGTTTAAGATAGGTATGAAAAACTCAATAATAAGCAGGCAGTGACTCTGTTTCATCAAAATGTATTATCCAATCAATGTATTAAAGTTGACTCAAATAGTATTGATTTTGTAGTTTTATAGGACTATTTTATGATCGTGTAAGAGCTCTAGAGATATTTTAAACATTTTTAGTAGGAAGAGGTCTGTGAAAATGTTTTCTTATAATAGAAATTAATTGGTACAGTACTCACATGCAAGAAACAATGGATTATACCTTAGTTCCTTAGACAATTTCATTGGCATCTAAACAATTCAAACTCTCAAACCAGGTTTGGGGAACAAATAACATATTATTTAGAAGAAAAACATAGGCTCACCTTTTTTCTTATTTAAGAAATTTTCATATTATGGGAGTTATTTTTTGAAAGTCTGAACCCATTTAGTCCAGGCACATTTTGAGAAGACATTTCTTTAATAACTTTACTATTTTCTCCCTAATTTTATTTAAGTTTTAAATTTTTCTGTCTGTTGATTTTCATATTTCAGCTATTTGTAGAAAACACGTAGTTGACACTAAGATTAAAGTTCATTAACATAATACTTTGCAAGGATTGCTTATATTTTAAAACATTTTCTTTTATGTTAGTTTTTGGGATGGGACACAAGAATAAAATTTACTTTCTGCAAAGTAATTTGTATATCATACTCAGGGTAAATATTTTACCTATAAGAATGTGTTTTTATTGTAGTGCATATGTAAAAGGTATAACCTAGAAAAAGACTAATTGGCTTTTCAAAGCCAAATTATATGATAAATATTTTATATAAGCTTCATAAAATATTCTATAATCACTAATTACTAAAGTAACCTCAGGAAATATGCTTATTAATTAATGCACATTTTATAGGAGTAAAACTTATCCACTAGGGAAAATATCAAGAAAAAAAGTAGAGTACAATGATGAAAAAACTTGAAATAGGGGTTGAATAACTGGGATTCTTGAATCTACCACTTTATGATCACCAAACCTATAGGATTTTTTTAATGTTTATTTATTATTGAGAGACAGACAGAGACAGATCATGAGCATGGGAGGGACAGAGAGAGAGGGAGACACAGAATCCAAAGCAGGCCCCAGGCTCTGAGCTGTCAGCACAGAGCCCAATGCAGGGCTCGAACTCACAAACCACGAGATCATGACCTGAGCTGAAGTTGGACACTTAACCAACTGAGCCACCCAGGCACCCCAAACCTATAGGATTTTTAATCAACCTCTCTGAGCTTAGTTATTCTACCTGTAAAATAAAAAACAGTAATACCTTCCTTGAAGCACTATTGGGAAGACTAAATAAAGCATGTGAAAAATTATTGTACAGTACTTCACATTATTTTACTAAACTTTTCCTTCTGTACTGAAAGTCATACTACTTGTTGATGCATATAAGCACTAAAAAGAAAACATAAAAAATAAATGGTCCATTTTATCCAGATGATACACATTGATAACTATTTTTCTTGACATACTGAGGGTTAATACAACCACTCCTTAAAAGAAAACTGCTTTGCAGAGAATGAATCAAAAACACATTTTTGATACAAATGAGTAAACCACATCTCCCTGAGTCATTATTTAAAACCTGACTGAAAACCAAACATTTTTAAGTCCTTCTCTGAAGCAGGAGTACAGAAAAAAATATTCAGGGCTATATTAATTACTGAATGTATCATAAATATTTCTGTTCTTTGAAAATTTACTTTTGGAATAACAAAACAGGTTTTCTCAATTTAAGTTCCTATATCCGGTCACTAAAACTATGGATTACTTTCTATTTATAACAATTGCTTTTCATTTAAGTAATTTTCCTGTCCAATTAATATAACAAAAAATTCTTTGGTATGGTTCTAAATGTCCTCTTGAATAAAGAAAACAAATTGGAGAGAAGCAGGGGTACAGAATTATATACTCTTTCTGCTTACTCTGCTTTTCTATTTAAAAAGCTGGTGCTGGGTAGTAAAACACTGGGCTGAAGAAATCACATTGGACTAGAAAACAAGTGAGGAAAATGGGTTGAACAGAGAAGCTGAAATTTGGAACCCTTCAACATCAGAACTTTTTCTGATGGAAAAATGGGTTATTGGAAGAATGAGCTGTTTTTCAACTTTTCAACATGCTTGGAAACAATGATATTATTTATTATTTAAATACTACAAAGTTGAAACGATACGAAGTCTTAAAATGAAAATATAAAGGAAAGGGGAATTGAAAAATGTCTCCTATATTTTTTTAAGTGAGTGTCCTTGCTTATTCTCCTTGACCACCTCATTCCCATGAAAAGTGGGGCATGTTATAGTGAATTGAGCATTGGAGGAGTCAGAAGACCTAGGTTCTATCACTTCCTATCCAAAGTGACCTCAGGGAAAGTCCTCTCCTTGAGGCTATTTTCTCACTTTCTAAACAGTTCTACCAACACTCCACAGCTCATCTTAAAAGGACTGTCAATGAAATATACAAATGCAAGATGCAATGACAGAACTTGCACAGATGTTAAAGCACCAAGGGCACACAGCCCTAACTTAATTTTATAAGCAAACCAGTTCCCTCATAAGCTCAGTAAAGTTTCTGCTTAAGGAGGCAGCTTGAGTTTTTACAGTAACCCCCCAAACAGGGCATCTCACAAATGCTAGAAGACTTTTGTAGTTTGAAATTCTATTTCTGGTTTACATTTTATGTCTAATGACACTAAAAGATATTTAAATTCACAGTTCAAATCTGAAGACAATAAAAGCAAATTTTAAGTTCACAGATTTTTTTAAAAAACTAAAAAATCTTTGCAAACAAAGAGAATCCCCTGGATGAACATCCCCCGTTCTTGCAGAAGCTGGTTCACTTGACATTTTCTTCTCTGATTTCTCCTTTTAAAAAGCATTAAAACTTGAGAGAAGTTAAGAGGTATTCCCTCTGTGTCTAGAGAAGGATAAGACCGCAAAATGAAACATTTGTTTTCTTCTCAGCAAAAGGTACAAACTGTACTGTTAAAAACTAGGTACCTAACTCCACGTTTCTCCTTAGGGCTCTTCTAGACAATAACTGAATGGAGCACGATTTCTATGACGAGGAGCACAGTTCCTTTGGCAAGAACAAGGGTATCAGCACTGAATGAACGGTAACCTGGATGGGGGGAATAAGGGCTGAAAGGAGGAGCCCGAGGGGCCCTGAAGCCAGAAAGTTCGGAACCTTCTGTGGTTTCGCCAAACATTTGTATCAAATATACAAAAGACCAAAGGGAGTTGCCACCAGAAAGAAAAGCGAAAACCAGGCTGAGCGCTGACAGACGCACAGGCCCTGGGTGGTGAGGAGGCAGCGGCGGCGGCCCGGCCGGCCGGCCGGCCATGGCGTGAGCGGGCCTCTGAACCCGGCCGGCCGCCGAGCAGCTACCTTTCCGCGATCCCTCCCCCGCCAGGGCTGGCGGCAAGATGGTGGCCCACCCGCCACCGCGCCGCCAAATTCGTCCCCTCCCCCGCTCCTGGGCAATCCCAGCAACACACGCCGGCAACCGGACCCTCAACCTGTTCTCCTCAGAGCCGGGCCGCTGCCGCCACCCTCAGAGCAATGCGGCCACCCTCGGAGAAATGCGGCCACAGCCGTGTGGCAGAGCCGCTGCCTAAGCAGGCGGGGGCGGGGGACACTTACCGCGAGCAGTGCAGGTCGCCCTGACTGGGACTGGAAGGAGGAGGAGAAAGAGGAGGAGGAAAGGGAGGAGCGCGAAAACACTAGGCGGCCGCCGCCGAAACAGCGGCAGCCGCGACGACTCCCAGCGCGGAATGAGCGCCTCAGACCAAGGCAGAAATGTATAACTACGCGCACTGACTCATGGGTAGACGCCAGCTCCTCCCCGCCCATGCACATCCGGGTTTCTTTTCTAACCGATCGGGGAGGGCGGCACGGACATGTGCCCGGACTTACACATTCTCGAAGGCAGAGGGACAGGGTGAGGGTCCTAGGCTGATGCCAACGTCCTCAGGGAATCTACTCTTCATCCTGAGTTGCATTCTTGAAATTTGGACTGCACACCCTGAAAATGTGCTCCTTGTGTATAAGAGTTAGGAACACCAATTAAAAAAAAAAAAATACTGTGCCTTAGAGGCAAAGACATAAACCAGATGTATAAAAGGAATAAAAGTTAGATTATTTAAATTATTGGTTAATTTTGCCAGTAAATTTGTTTTAAACCATATAACTTTGCTTTCAACTCTTTGTTATTCCTGTCATATAGATATCTATAATAGTTATTAAAATGTTAAGAAAAAGATACATTTACAAGAAAAACATTTGCCAAGATACTGCTTGAACATTTTCTAAATATGTGTGTTCTGAACAGTTAAGAAAGTTTCCTCTACCAATAGAACTTCAGAAAGTCTGTGGCACTAGTGGTACTGTTCTCAAGAGTTACCCAGACTTAGAATCTTGTTTCGCTAGTTCCTTACATAAGTTCAGTCAGTCACTGAATCCTACCAATTCTTCTATTTAAATTAGTTTCTTCTTTCTCATCTATACTGTCCTTTGCTATTGGTACTGAAAATAAGCTTTACAGAAAAGGACAGAATAAAGTAACAAATATGGAAAGTTAAAAGTTCCAAAATCTTGAGGCATTCAGAGATTGCTCCCCACTTCTAGAGATGCTGATAGAAAAGCCCAGTGCCTTCTCATTTGTTGTTAGTGGGAAATTTAAACTAGCAAATTTACAGCCCTGGCACCCCTGCCCTTGGTGCTGGTGGGGAATTTAAAACTTGCAACTCTCCAGCCAGCCTCTTCCTTTGGTGCTGATGGAACATTTAAAACTGGCAACTGGGGCGCCTGGGTGGTTCAGTCAGTTAAGTGTCTGACTCTTGGTTTCAGCTCGGGTCATGATCTCATGGTTAGTGGGATTGAGCCCTGCATCAGGCTCTGACAGTGTGGAGCTTGCTTGGGAATCTCTCCCTCCCTCTCTCTCTCTCTCTTCCCTTCTCCCTTCCTCCCTTTCTCTCTCAAAATAAATAAATAAACATTAAAAAAAAAAACCTGGCAACTAACTGCAGCTTGCCTGCCATATCCTTTGGCACAGGTGTGAAATTTAAAACTTGTAAGTCTACAGCCCATGAGGGGAAGCTTTTCCCCAGCTCCATACCTTAGACACTATAAAGGTCCAGTGCACTCTCTCTGTCTCTCTCAAGCCACGCCAGTCCTGTTTGGCCCTCCTGCTCTCCAGGGAGTTTCCTTGAGTAATAAAATTTCTTTCTAATTCTCCTAGTGTATAAAGTGTCATGAGGCTCCACATCCAAACTAAAATTAGTAGAGGGGAGAGTCAATTTCTCCTCAATGGGATGATTAGAAAACATTTATAAACCAAATCAAAATTCCAATGCAAGTTATTCTGTTTTCGTGGAAAATATAACAACCAAGAAGACCAGAAACCTGGTTGGCAAATTTTCTCTCAAAAGGAAATGTACTCAAGAAGCCCAACTATAATACAAAGTGAGAATGTACTTAACACATGGGAAATTATGTGAATGATTGACTCTGCTTAAAACCCCTCCCCGAGCTTCTATAAAACCATTCTGTTAGTACTTTTGATGAACTGGCCACTGGTGTTTTTTTTTTCCCCCAGGACTGCCATTAAATGAGGATTTACTCCTATATAGCCTTTGGGGGGGCAATTTTTAAAATTGAGGTACTTGCATAAAAAAACTCACCGTTTTAAAGTAGCTTCTAATATATTCACAATACTGTGTAACCATCACTATCTTATTTCAGAACATTTACTTCTTCCCAAAAAAGAAACCTCATACTTGTTAATAGCCACTCCCAATTCCCTTCTACCCACATACGCTGGAAACCTTTAATCACCTTTGTGTCTGTACAGATATGCCTATTCTGGACATTGCATATAAATGGAATCATACAATATAAAGCTTTTTTGTCTGTCTTCTTTCACCTATCATGATGTTTTTGAGGTAGGTTCATCTATGTGGTAGCATGTATCAGTAGTTCATTCCTTTTTATGGCTGTATAATATTCCATTATATAGATTATACCATATTTTTGTTTATCCATTATTCAGGTGATGGATATTTGGGTTGTTTCCACTTTTGGAAAGTGGGAAATTTGGGGGATTTTTTTGAGTCTATATCCATAGGGATAATGGTCTACAATTTTCATTTCTTTTTCTTCTTTTTTTGTCATGTCTCTCTCTAGTCACGGTATTAGGGTAACACTGACCTCATAGAATGCGTTGCGAAGCATCTCATCCTATTTTCTGGAAGCATTTGTGAAACATTGGTATCAATTTTTCTTTAAGTGTTTGGTAGAGGGATTTATCCATCAAGAATATCTAACAATTGTAAATATTTATGCTCCCAACTTGAGACACACAAATATATAAATCAATTACTAATGAACATAAAGAATCTCATTGATAATAATACAATAATAGTAGGGGCGCCTGGGTGGCGCAGTCGGTTAAGTGTCCGACTTCAGCCAGGTCACGATCTCGCGGTCTGTGAGTTCGAGCCCCGCGTCAGGCTCTGGGCTGATGGCTCAGAGCCTGGAGCCTGTTTCCGATTCTGTGTCTCCCTCTCTCTCTCTGCCCCTCCCCCGTTCATGCTCTGTCTCTCTCTGTCCCAAAAATAAATAAACGTTGAAAAAAAATTAAAAAAAAATAATACAATAATAGTAGCGATATAATAATAGTAGGGGACCTCCCCCACTTGCACGCTCTGTCTCTCCCTCAAAAATAAAAAAACATTTAAAAAAATTGCAGGTCAATATCCTTCATGAATATAGAGGCAAATTTCCTTATCAAAACATTGCCAAATAAAATAAACAGCATATAAAAAGAATTATGCTTCCAGACTAAGGAGGATTTACCCTCTGGGATAATTCAATGTTAATTTAACATCCAAAAATCAATCAATGTAACTCACTATAATAGCAGGATAAAGGAGAATACCCATACAATCATTCCAATAGATTCAGAGCACATATGACAAAATCCAGTATCTATTCCTGGTAAAAATTTTTAGAAAATTAGAAACAATTAAGGACTTCCTCAAATGAATAGAGGGCATTTATAAGGCATATAAAAAAGCAGTATTGTATTCCCATACAATGTAGCACTTTTTGTGAAAAATTGTTTTTTTCTGAGAAAATATAGGAATGATTAACTTGGGTGAATTTTGAAACATTAAAATAGAAAATAAAATTCTATTTTACCATATATTCCCCAGTAAGTAGAACCAAAGGAGGGCAGGTAACAGTAAATATTTTATCTCCTGAAAATACATCTATAAGCTATTCTGTTGAATAGTCAGATCAATTCCTGACTATGAGCAGAGAAAGGGTAACAACGCTGATGGTACATAAATTTGGATCAGATACTGGCTCCATGTTTGCTGTAATCTGTATCCTTGGCCTATTCCACTCAGATGACAAACATACTGTTAATAAGGTATATTGTACCACAAGTATATCCTACAGTGTTTATCTCATTGGAAACAGTGACTGAAACAATGCCCTCAGTGGAAAATGTGATGAGTTGTATAAAGATCAAAATACTTTATACTAATAATAGTAGTTGTGTGTGAAGGATTAAAACATGGGTTGTACTGTATAGAGTTAATAACTCTACATTGCTGCCAGGTTTTGTTTCCATTCTGGTCCCTGCCAGAGAGACATGAATTTCAAGCCAAGTCTTGTGGGAAAAATAGTTTTTCTCACCAGAATGTAAGATCCATGAAGGTTGGGAACCCTGATTCATTCACCAATGTCTCCCTAGCATATTGTTCTTGGAACAGAGTTTAATATTTGTTGAATGAATAAATGCCTCAATGGCATGTAAGAAAAGGGAACAAGTTTTGAGTTCAAACCAAGTCATTCTCAGTCATTCTCGGATTTCCTCCAGGATAAATTAGAAAATTAGAGTGAAACTCAATTTCCAAGGGATTGTGGCTGGTGGGGAATGGAAGTGGCCCCCAAAAGACCCCAGTCAAGTGGCTGTGGATGCCACATGGCAGTCCTCCATACCAGAGTGGGACGGAGAATCTTTGGGTATAGAATTCTGGTAGGACACAATAAAGCACGTTCTTGGTCTTTGCCTCTCCACCACCACTCCTGCCCCATCTCATAGGGTTTGAAAGTGTTCTCAAATCTTTAAATCTGTATTCTCCTGGGACAAAGAAAAGGGCTTCAGATCTCTTCTGATTCTCAGTTATGGAGTGCCAGTTGGAGCAGCCTATAGGTGTGGTTCAGGAATAGAGTGAGGTTCTAGGACAAGAGCAATGTCAAGGATACACCAAGTACACAGATAGAGGGCCAGGTCTTGAAGTGGAGGGGTATTACTTCTCAGATTGAGATAGTACAGAATCTAGGTAAAGACAGGACAATTTAGAGGTGATGAAGAGGGATAGATATAGAAACATTTTACAGTAGATAGGAGTATGTACAAACCTTTGAAGTGGTGGAGAGGGAAGGTGAAGGAACTCATTGAGGCCCAAGCCATAGCCACCTATCCTTATTTCTGGAAAAATATGATTGTTGTTGGAGCCTACTCTGTTGCATGTTCTGGAAAGGTGATTTCTCTTCTCAGTATGAGGAGTAGATTATGATTAGTCTCATTGTCTTTATAAGGAGTTAGTTTAAGATGGGTACATGACACAGTTTTGCCTAATGAGACCCAAGGGAAATTCGGCTAGAGGCCTCCTGAAAGATTTTTCCTTCCTTTGTTTAGAGGGAGGGTGTAGGGAATGAATCACAGGTCTGGGAGGCATCATCCCTCTTTGCTGGATGCCTCTATTTGCATCTGATGCCAAAGAATGCTGAAGCCATGGTATAGCCCTGACAGATGACAGGAAATATTACCATCATGCTGGAGATGGCAGAGCAGAAAGAAATCTACTTGGGCCTTTGATGACGTACTTGAGCTATTAAATTAACTAACCTTGGAATCATCTTCCTCCAAACTTATTTTATGAGGTAACACATTTCTTATTTTTAAAAAGTCACCTCCAATCAGGTATTCTATTGCTTGCACTTGTATTGATGCCTTCATCCTTTCGGAGTAAAGTAAGAAATAAGAGCATGTGTGATACATACAAAATTTGGGATTTGAAAGGTTTGAAACAGATATTTCAGCTTTTATCTATAGCCCCACTCCCTCTTCTTCCCTTCACTCCATCCCACCCCACCGCCCTTTGGACTTGGACAAGGGCCAGGAGACACAGAACTGGGCTCAGAGAATCTCTCCCTTCTGATGACCTAGTCTTTGTTTTTGGTTCAAGCTTATTGTGTCTGGTTTCTTCTTCCTTGAGGACACGTTCTCTCCCAGGAGGCTCCTCAGTCACTGGGGTAATCAGACATGTCTAAATCTCAACCCACAACTTAGGCTCAAGTGGGGGGCCCCAACTTCAACACCATTGTTTTGGCCTGTATCTAGAATGCTGTGCTGCCTTTGAGCACAAACAGAAAGAGATGAAAATGGACCAGACTCAGGGCTGGGAACTGGCACAGGTATAAGAGAAGGTCAGAGTACATAGGAATTAGCATTGCTCCCCTGGGTCATAACTTCTATGAAGACCACATAGCACACAACCCAGAATGCCACATATACAGAGTTAGTGCTCAAAAGATGTGCATTGAATTTAATTAAATGAATGGTTTCTAAACTAAAGGTCAAATGGCTTTATTCTACTGAATGTTCCATTTAGAGAGCTCCTTTCACCCACTACTTCCCTCCTCAAACAAAACCTTCAGTATTTTCACCTTAATTAGCTAAGTTCATTTTTGTAACATACTTATGATATAGGGAAGGTAAGAACAGTTTAATTTAATTTAATTTAATTTACCAAGAAGAAGTGAAGGTACATGGAGTTGTGTGCAGAGCTAGAGTGATCCACTAAGTCCTCAGGCTCTGAAGCCATTGTTCCGATGTCCCTGCATATACTTGTTTGATATCACTTTCTTTGTTCTTTCTTAGTCGCTTGCTAATTACCCATGCCAATCATATTCAGGAACACCATAGGCTACAGGTCAAGCCACAGTCTCAGGAGGATGTAATGCAAGAGAGAAAACAAGGTACAATATTAGTATTTTCCTCTTTCAAACGTATCAATTGTGGCCCATAAGTCTGAAAATGTGTGCAGGAGGGAGTGGTGCTGTTTTCCCCCCTCAGGTGTAATGAGTAAAAGATATAGCAAATGCTCTGATTGGACCACAGCTGAAAACCAAGTGAGAAATTCACCAGTTCAAGATTCTCTTAATAGAGAACACTCAAGAATGTTGAAAGGGTTCATCACTGAGTCACTAAAGAATCAGAAGGGATGCATTCTTTACTCCTCCTCACTGAGAAGTCTCCATTGCATAACTTTACATGTAGTCTGTTAAGAAAGCCTGGATGGCAGTGGAACGTTTGGTATAAACATTGACAGAAATGCTAATTACTATTCTAACAAACACTCTCTTTGCTCACTCATCATTCATTTTCACTGTAGAGAGAAATATCAAGGTGTTTAGAAGACAGGGTCCCGACCTGGAGAAGGCTCAAAGGAGAAATGGTGTGGGTGTGGAAGAAAGAATGCCCAGGACGAAGGGGAGCAAGGCTGTGGGTGGAGGCTGCTCTATCCAGAGTGAAGAGATTCTGCATTAGCCTTAGGCTAATCTCCTGCCACTCAACTGGCCAGACGAGCAGACAAGGGCACTGGGGCCTCAGATCCTTGGACCCCTGCTGCAGAAGGACAAATTTCTCTCTCTGGCTGCTCCACTGCCCAGAGGCTGGGCCAGAGGGAGGTGAGTGGACTGGACCGCAGTTCCACTCCTGGGGCCACATGGATGGATGTACTTCCCTGGGCAAAGCATTCAGTTTCTATAGTTAAGTCTGATGCTCAATCATTGTTGAGTGTAATGTTAGCTGTAGGGTTTTATATATGTACATTATCAAGTTAAGGATGTTCCCCTCTATTTCTAGTTTACTGGGAGATTTTATTCTGAATGGAGTTTGGATTTTGACAAATACTTTTCAGTGTCAATTGATACAATCAGAGGATTTTTCTTCTTTAAGCTGTTGATATGGTTTGTTGTGTTGAATGATTTTTCTTTTTTTTTCTTTTTTTAAGGTTTCCATTCTTTAATTTTTTAACATAATATACAGAACCACAATACTATTTCAATTTCAAATTATGGGAGCTCACATTCAGATATGCTTGGATTACAATACTGGGAAAATTCATGAAAAAGGTATTTAACAGTTTGTAAGATAATCAAGTATCTCTTTGCTATGTGGGCGAATGCATTAATAGTAACTTTTTTAAAAATGCAGTTTTTTGGACTTCAAATTATTATAAAAGAATATGAATATTATATAGTGATACTTTCTAAATTTCTCAAGTTCATTCCATCTCGAAGGCTGAAGGCAAATGTTACATATCAGAACATTCATGAGACCATTCATTTCTCTTTTGTACTTAACTATAAAAATCAAAAACGAAACCACACTTTCCTAAAGACATAGCTATTTCTAGGCTATATTAGTTTAATCAGAAAAGACTACTGGAACTAAATTATCACTTTTACGTTAACAACTTTCACAATACAGCTTTCCTAAAAAGACAAAAAAAATTGAGAATTTGGATTTCCCTTACTGAATTTAACATAATAGAATCTGATACTTTCTGGCTTTAATAAACTTCAACTCTTTTTTCCAGTAGGAACTATCTACACAGGACAGTACTACAAACAACTATTCCAGTGAGACGTATATTTAGATTTACAATATGATCAGCACAATAGTGCCATAAAAAGTTTTTCTGCAGGTAAAAATGCTAAGAAAGGCCACAGTGGACAGTGTCAGACACCGAGAATACAGTAGATTACAGGTACCACTGAGATTCAGAGGAGACCACAAGTTTCTAATTTTTTTTTTTTAGCAATGGAAAAAAGAAAACATTTAGAGAAACATAAGAGTAAAAATATATAATTCCACTGTCAATAATGTGACTTTTCAGACACTGCTTTCTTAAACAGGCAAATTAGCAGAAATTTAAGTTAGGGAAAGTGAAAAAGATCAGAATATGAAAGATGTTCCTTGTTTTTGCATCAAAGAAATGAACTAGGATTAGCACGAGGATCTTTCTGGTTCCTGCATCTGTAGGTCAGCCAAACACCCAGAATCTCTGTAAAGCTCAAGAAGAGGCCAATGCCATCGACAAATCTCAAAACCTCCCCCCGGCAAATTTCCTTTTTTTTTTTTTCATATTTTCCTATTATTGGAGCGTATGGTGAGCATGAGTGGCTGCTTTTGACACAGCTAGCCAGACAGGTGTCATGTGGGTTAAAGGTTCGAAACCCACAGCAGTCTAAATTTCTCTGGATTTCATTTCGAGCACTTGCTGTATTGTTCCGACCAACTTTTCTAAAAGCTGACCTGTGTACAGCAGCTTGAGCGCCGCACAAGCAGTTCTTGGAACACGAGAAGCCCCCCTCACACCATCTTGGAGCCGGCGGTTCCCGAAACCGCAGGTAAGCCTGGCTCGGGCGGAGCCTCTGTGACAGCCTCTTTTTCCTTGCCTTTGGGGCCTGGCCGAGGCCGGGATGGGGGTGGGGGGGGCTGCAGTGAGCTGCGCGCCCGCCGCCACTCAGCTAGAATCTGCTCCGCTTTGAGTGATTTTTAAATGTTGAACCAGCTTTCCGTACCTGCAATCAATCCCGCATGGTCATTGTGTATAATTCCTTTTAATAAACTGCTAGATCCTGTTAACTGGTATTTTGCTGAGGACTTTTGTGTGTAAGTTCATGGCAGATACTGATCTGAAGTTGTTGTTTTGGTTTTTTTTTTTTTTTTTTTTTTTTTTTTTTTTGCACTGTGTTACCTCTTATTCTATTTTCGTAAGAGGTTGGGTAGAATTGTGTTATTTCTATTTAAATATTTGGTATAATTATTCAGTAAAACTATATGAGCCTGGAGATTTCTTTTTAAGAAGGTTTTAAATTATGAATTAATATTATTTAATAGTTATAAGAAGGAGCAAAGTATCTCTTTTGTCTTTAGTGAGATTTATTAGTTTGTGATTTTCAAGCAATTGGTCTACTTCTTCTAAATTCTAAAATACATGTGTGTAGAATTGTTTGTAATATTCCTTTTTTTATCATTTTGGTGTCTGCAGGATCTGTAATGATCTCTGTCCCTCTGCCCCTCCCCTGCTTGCTCTGTGTCTCTCTCAAAGATAAATAAATGAACATTAAGAAACAAAAGAAATGCAGAACCTCTGGCCCGCCTCCAGATCTGCAGAATCAGAATCTGGTTTTTTAACAAGCACGCCAGATAATTTTGTATGTACATTAAACTTTAGAAGTGCCCCTCTGCATTATACAATATGTAGTCCTTTTTAATTTCCAAAGATCAATCACTATTACTGTCTACTCATAAGTAGGCTTGTCAGATTTAGCTAATAAAAATACAAGATTCCCAGTTAAATTTGAATTTCAAGATAAACAAGAAATAATTGTTAGTGTAAGTATGGCCTGTATTTTATCTGACGACTCTACTTAACCATATACCCCTTTCCCCACAATTAACAAAATGAACAAACATAAAAATTGACATAGCCTACACGAATGCATGCAAACCAGTTTTGTTGTTGTTGTTGTTTTGGCAAGATTATAGACGGCATGACAGCAGGACATGTACACTCCACCCAGTCTCAAGAACAGTGGGTTCTGTTGTAAGCATTCCATATCTGGGGTCTCTATAATTTGAGGGAAGAGTGGCTTCTCCTATTAACTATCCCATAGAATGAAGTCTTCCCCACGCCAAAGTACACAATGAGTTGCAACTGCTTTTACTTAATGAAATTTGACCGAAAGCACCTTTATCTCATAGAAACTGACTTACATTTCTTTCAAAATACAGATGAAATGAGTCTTAAAGTAAGTAAAGAAAATACACAGTAGGGGAAGCTGAGTGGCTCAGTCAGTTAATCCTCATGGTTCGTGGGTTCAAGCCCTGTGGCGGGCTCTATGCTGACAGCTCAAACCTGGAGCCTGCTTCGGATTCTGTGTCTCCCTCTCTCTCTGTCCCCTCCTCTGCTTGCACTCTCTCTCACTCTCAAAAATAAATAAACATTTTTTAAAAATTTAAAGAAAATAAAATATGCAACAAATTAAAAAATGTGAAAGTATGTACTGGCATCTCTGGAGAATGCTTTTGTTTTCTTCTTAAAGGTTGTTGCCCATGTCTGGGAGTCTTAGAAAAATAGTTTTCAAACATTCTGTCTGAGAAAAAGAGAAATTCTATAATGTATCAATAGGAATCAGAGGCATCATGTTCAAAAATTGAAGAAAACTTTTAGTACTCCAAAATATATACCAATTGCCTTGGTGTGTGTGTGTGTGTGTGTGTGTGTGTGTGTAAAGTATGAGATGGCTTAATTCACTCTAACATTTCAGCCAATACAAAAATTGCCAAGCAAACAAATAGGGAATTTTGAGTGGTTGGGAGTCAGTGACTTTCCATTTATAATTCTTAGGAGTAAGTGAGTAGTTTTCTAGATAAGAACTTCTTGGAGAGGTGCACAAGAAGTGAGCCACCTCCAATGAAGCTTAACAATAAAAACCTTTCAGTTAACTTATTCCCACCAAGTCTTATCTTCCTGGCTGGTGATGAAATGTCTAGGAACTCTCAGAGGGATTATAGTTCCAGGAAGCAGAGTATCGTTAAGGGCTAATGAGTATTAGGGACTAAATATATATACTTTTCCCTCCGGAGATTTTATTTCATGTTTGGTGCCACTTTTTATTTTTTTAATTAATTTTTTTTGCTGCCACATTTTAATTCATTGTTTGCAAGCCCTGCTCTAGAGGGCAGGTGTTTTTTTTTTTTTCAACGTTTATTTATTTTTGGGACACAGAGAGACAGAGCATGAACGGGGGGAGGGGCAGAGAGAGAGGGAGACACAGAATCGGAAACAGGCTCCAGGCTCTGAGCCATCAGCCCAGAGCCTGACACGGGGCTCGAACTCCTGGACCGCGAGATCGTGACCTGGCTGAAGTCGGACGCTCAACCGACTGCGCCACCCAGGCGCCCCGAGGGCAGGTGTTTTTAATAGGTTAATGATGCACACTAGTTTATGAGTCAGGCCATAAATGAGTCAACTGACTAGGCTTTCATTAAATATTAAATAATAAAGAAAAATATAAGCATGCCATCAGTCATCTTATATATACTATTTCTATAAAATAGCTCAGTGTTTAATTCATAATGCAGAACAATTAGAAACTATCTAAAGCTCTTTCCCTGCAAATAGTGGACTGGTTAAATAAATAATAGCACATCCATAACTTGCAGGCATTAAAAGCAATCTTGTCCAGTTATCCTTGGAGATATAGCTGACTTTAGGATTGGAGCAGAAAATTACAAGATGATCCTGGAACATGTTGTCATATCAGAAGTATGGCTGGCTCATGCTGGCTCATGCTAAAAAGGACTCAGGAGCCACCTTGAAGATCCTCCTGCTGCTCAAAGAGGGGACAATTAGAGTAGCAATGAGAAGAATAACTCTAATGGATTGAAACATATCAAATCTATTTCAATGCATTAGATCTGACTGATACTCTAAAAACAATGCTAGGGAACCAACTCATAATTTTAAAAACTGGAATATAAAAAAGAATGAAGTATTTTATCTCGCCTTTCATTTCCATATGGTACCTAAGGGTATCCATGGAGTTAATAAGGGGATATTTTTTAACAGAAGTATTCCAGTTAATAAATGGAGAAGAAATGATAGAATGTCATAATTTTATTATCTTTAATGAAAAATTACAGCTAGGACAGGATCTTGAGTGGCTGTTAACTTCCCCCAGAACAGACAAGCAGACATTATTTGCCTCCTGATGGCATGTATACAGCACCACATATGAAGTATTTTTGTGAAAAATCACACTAGGCACCTTGGTGGCTCAGTCTGTTAAGTATCCAACTTTGGCTCAGGTCATGATCTTGCCTTTCTGAATTCAAGCCCCATGTCGGGCTCTGTGCTGACAGCTCAGAGCCTGGAGCCTGCTTCAGATTCCGTGTCTCCCTCTCTCTCTGCTCCTCCTCTGTTTGCACTCTGTCTCTCAAAAATGAAAAAGTGTTAAAAAAATTTTTTAAAAAGAAAAATCACACTAAAGTCTATTAAGCCTCTAAATCTAAATAATAGTTCACAGAAAACATGGAGGATAAAAACCACACCAAATGACATGGTGCAAAAACCCAGACTATGGAAAACTGTACAGAACAGACAATCCAGGGGTCCTTGGGTGGCTAAGTGTCTGACTCTTGATTTCATCTCAGGTCATGAAACTTGCTTCAGATCCTCTGTCTTCCTCTCTCTCTGCCGCTCCCCTCCCCCCCCCCCCCCCGCCTCATTCTCTCTCTCTCTCTCTCTCTCTCAAATAAATAAAATAAAATAATTATAAAATTATAATATTGACATTCTTGTTACGGTTTTAAGAAGTATCCTTACCTTTGGGGTGCCTGGGTAGCTCAGTAGGTTAAGTGTCCGACTTCAGCTCAGGTCATGATCTCACGGGTTTGTGAATTCAGGCCCCACGTCAGGCTCTGGGCTGACAGCTCAGAGTCTGGAGCTTCCTTCAGATTCTGTGTCTCCCTCTCTCTCTCTTCCCCTCCCCTGCTCACATTCTCTCTCTCTCTCTCTCTCTCTCTCTCTGTCAAAAATGAATAAACTTTAAAAGAATTTAAAAAAAGAAGTATCCTTACCTTTTATATATGTATGCTGAAATATTTATGGATAATATGAATTGATGTCTGGGATTTGCTTTGAATTACTCAGGAAGTGAGGATGAAGGAAAATTGGCCATGAGTTTAATATTTGTTGATCCAGGTAGTGGATTCATGGGGGTTAATTATACTGTTCTATTCATATTGTAAGGAAATGATTTTTTTTAAGTTTTATTTATTGGGGTGCCTGGGTGGTGCAGTCGGTCATGATCTCACGATTCGTGAGTTCGAGCCCGCATTGGGCTCTGTGCTGATGGTGCAGAGCCTGCTTGGGATTCTGTCTCTCCTTCTCTCTGGACCTCCCCTGCTTATGCGTGCAATCTCTCTCTCTCTCAAAATAAATAAATAAACTTAGGGTTTTTTTTTAATTTAAAGGTTTTAAGTAAAAATAAATAAATAAAAAGTAATTTTTTTAACATTTATTTATTTTTGAGACAGAGAGAGACAGAGCATGAACGGGGGAGGGTCAGAGAGAGAGGGAGACACAGAATCCGAAACAGGCTCCAGGCTCTGAGCGGTCAGCACAGAGCCTGACGCGGGGCTTGAACTCACGGATGGGACCGCCAGATCATGACCTGAGCCAAAGTCGGATGCTCAACCGACTGAGCCACCCAGGCGCCCCAAAAAGTAATTTTTTTTAAAGTTTAAGTTTTATTTATGTAAGTAATCTCTACACCCAATGTGGGGCTCCAACTCACGACCCTGAGATCAAGAGTCCCGTGCTCCCCCGACTGAGCCAGTCAGGCGCCCCAAGGGTATGAATTTTTTATAAAATATAGTTAGATTGTAAAATTATATTTGAATATGATCTCACTTTTAATTTTGAAATATATGTTATATATGTACACACACACACACACACACACACACACACACAGACTAGAAGAGAAAGAAACATACCAAAAAGTTCTTATTAGCTGTTTGGCGGGATTAGAAGTGAAATATAATTTAATTTGTTTCTATATTGTTCATGTATAGAAAGCAGAGTTTTAATTGAGTTGTAGTTCACATACCATAAAATTAAAATTGAAGTATAAAAATTAAAATTAAAATGTACATTTTAAAGTGTGCGATTCAGTGTTTTTAGTATATTCAAAATATTGTGCAATTATCACCAATCTAATGTCAGAACATTTTCATCACCCTAAAAAGCAGAGTATAAATTAAAAGTTTAAAAATGTAAGGCTGCTATGAACATTCATGGACAAGTTATTGTATGAACATATGTTTTCAGTTCATTAGGTATAGAATTAGGAGTGGGAGCAAATGGCCTAATCCAGGAACACAAGGATCTGCACCTATGTTTCCTTGCAAGAATTTTAGATTTTCAACTCCTACATTTAGGTCTTGATCTCTTTTGAGATAATTTTGGATTATGGTATGAGGTAGGTGACAAAATCCTTTTGCATGTGGATATCCAATTCTCCAATCTAATCTTTTCAATTGGTTGAAAAGATTATTGTTTTCTCATTGAAAGGTTGTGGCATCCTCATTGAAAATCAATTGATTATAGATGTGTGAGGTTACTTCTGTACTTTCATTTTATTTCACTCCTCTATGTTTTCAATATGATGTTTGTTCTTCAGGGTACTTTTCAATTCCATATGAATTCTAGGATTTATTTGTCCATAACTGCAAAAAAGAGGCAGGTTTTTAAAAAAATTTTTTTAAAACATTTTCGTTTTTTGAGAGACACGGGCAGAGTGCGAGCGGGGGCAGGGTAGAGAGAGAGAGACACACACAGAATCTGAAGCAGGCTCCAGGCTCCGAGCTGTCAGCGCAGAGCCTGATGCGGGGCTTAAACTCACGTACTATGAGATCATGACGTGAGCCAAGGTCAGATGCTTAACTGACTGAACCACCCAGGGGCCCCAAAAAGGCAGGTTTGGGTAGGCTTTTCATTCAATCTTTTAATCAATTTGGGGAATTTGCTATCTTAACGATATTATGTACTTTAGTCCATGAAACTGGAATGACTTTCCCATTATCTATGTCTTCTTTAGTTTATTTTGACAATATTTTGTAGTTTTCAGTTTATAATAAGTCTTTTACCTCTTTAGTTAATAATATTCCTAAGTATTTTTTAAATCAGTATTGACTGTATTTTAAATGCAATTATTTTCTTATTTGCTTTCAATTGTTCCATGCAAGTATATAGTAATACAATTTAAAAAAACCCAGGGGCATCTGGATCGCTCAGTTGGTGGAGTGTGTGACGTTTGACCTCAGGGTTGTGAGTTCGAACTCCACATTGGGTGTAGAGATTATTTCAAAATAAAATCTTTACTCCATTGTATATATAAACCACATCTACTTGGAAATGAGAAAGAATGAAATCCTGCCATTTGCAGCAACGTGTATAGAACTGGAAGGTATTATGCTGAGTGAAATAAGTCAGTCAGAGAAGGACAGATATCATATGTTTTCACTCATATGTGGACCTCGAGAAATTTAACAGAAGGCCATGGGGGAAGGGAAGGGGAAAAAGTAGTTACAAACAGAGAGGGAGGGAGGCAAATCATAAGAGACTCTTAAATACAAAGAACAAACTGAGGGTGGATGGAGGGGTGGGGGAGAGGGAAAAATGGGTGATGGGCATTGAGGAGGGCACTTGTTGGGATGAGCACTGGGTGTTGTATGTAAGCCAATTTGACAATAAATTATATTCATAAAAATAAAAAAGAAAAAAGAAAGGGAGAATATTTAGGATAAAAAATAAAATCTTAAAAAACAGCTTTATTGACATATAATTTGTGAATATACAATTCACCCATTTAAACTGTACAATTCAATGATTTTTAGTATAGTATAGTCATAGATATGTGCAACATCACCACAGCCAATTATTATTAACATATTTTTGTCACCTCAATAAAAATCTCATAGTCTTTAGCAATCGTTTCCCTAGCTTGCAAAACCTTTACCATAATAAACAAGTAATCTACTTGCTCTCTCTTTATATTTGCCTATTCTGAACATTTAATATAATTGGAATAATATAATGTCTCCTTTGTGTCTGGCTTCTTTCACTTGGCATAATGTTATCAAGTTTCATCCATGTTGTGGCATGTGTCACAAATCATTCCTTTTTAAAGCTAAATAATATTTCACTATACACATATACCACATTTTGTTTATCTATTTATCTGTCAATGGACACTAGGGTTACTTCCACCTTTTAGCTATTGTGAATAATGCTGTTATGAACATGGGTGTACAAATACCTATTTGAGTCCCTGCTATCAACTCTTTTGTGTGTATATCTAGAAGTGGAATTGATAGGTCATATGGTATTGTTATGGACTAAATGTTTGTGTGTCCCCCTTAAATTCATATTTAGAAGTCCTAACCCCCAATGTGATGGTATTAGAAGTTGGGGCCTTTGAGAGGTAATTATGTTTAGATGAGGTGATAAGTGTATATCCTCATGATGGGATTGGTGTCCTTATAAGAAGAGACAGGAGAGAGAAGCGCCTGTGTGTCTCAGTTGGTTAAGCGTCCTACTATTGATTTCAGCTCATGTCATGATCTCATGGTTTGTGAGATCGAGCCCCTCTGTCAATTTCTGTGCTAAGAGTGTGGAGCCTGCTTGGGATTCTCTCTCTCTCTCTCTCTCTCTCTCTCTCTCTCTCTCTCTCTCTCATTCTCTGCTCCTCCTCCTTCAAGATAAATAAACTTAAAAAATAGTGGGTATTATTATAAAAAAAAAAAAGAAGAGACAGGAGAGAAATAGAGCTATGTGAAGATACAGCAGGAAGGCAGCCATGTGTAAGCCAGGAAGAGGGCTCTTACTAGGAATAGAATTGGCCAGCACCTTGATCTTGGGCTTCCTAGACTCAAGAACTATGAAAAATAATTATCTGTTGTTTAAGCCACCCATGCAGACTGAGACAATAATTATATGTCTACCTTTTGAGGAACTGCCAAATTGTTTTCTATGGGGTGCACCACTTTACTTTCCCACCAGCAATACACAAGGGTTCCAATTCCTCTATATTCTCACCAACATTTGTTACTTTCTCTTTTTTTGAATACTTATAATGGTGGGTCTGAAATGGTATCTCACTGTAGTTTTTCTTTTTTTGAGAGAGTGTGTGTGAGCGAGTGGGGGAGGGGCAGAGAGAGAGGGAGACATAGACTTCAAAGCAGGCTCCAGGCTCCAAGAGCCCAATGTAGGGCTCAAATCCATGAACCATGAGATCATGAACTGAGCTGAAGTCAGATGCTTAACTGACTGAGCCACCCAAGCGTCCCTCATTGTAATTTTTATTTGCGTTGGAATGATGTTGAACATCTTTTCATGTGTTTGTTAGCCATTTGGGAGAAATGTCTGTTCAAGTCCTTTGCCCAATTTTTAACTTGATTGTTTATCTTTTTGTTGTTGAGTTTGGAAAGTTATTTCTGTACTCTGAACTAGACCTGTATGAGATATATGATTTGCAAATATTTTCTCCAATTCTGTGGGTTGCCTTCTCATTTAGTTTCCTTTGAGGCACAAACATTTTTAATTCTGATGAAGTGCACTTTATCTATTTTTTTCCTTTTGCTAATTGTGTTTTCGGTATCATATTTAAGAAAGTTGGATAATCCAAAGTTAAGATTTATACATATAGTTCACTCTAAGAATATCATAGTTTTAGGTCTTTGACCCATTTTAATTTTTGTAATATGGTATGAAACATGGTACAAAATCATTCTTTTGTATGTGGATATCACTTGTCCCAGAAGCATTCATTGAAAAGACTAATTTTCCTCATTAAATGGTTGTGGCACCCTTGTCAAAATCAATTGGCCATAGTTGTATGGGCTTACTTCAGGACTCTCATTCTCTTCCACTTGTCTACATTTCTTTTTTTTAATTAAAAAAATGTTTATTTATTTTTGAGAGACAGAGCACAAGTGGGGGAAGGGCAAAGAGAAAGGGAGACACAGAATCCAAAGCAAGCGCCAGGCTCAGAGCTGTCAGCACAGAGCCTGATGCGGGACTCAAACTCAAACCGCGAGATCATGACCTGAGCCGAAGTCAGATGCTTAACCGACTGAGCCACCCAGGCGCCCCTCTATATTTCTATCCTTACATTAGAACCACACTCTTTTGATTACTGTAGCTTTGTAGTATGTTATGAAATGGAGAAATGGGACTAATCCTACATTGTTCTTCTTTTTCAAATTTGTTTTGGCTATTTGGGATCCTTTTCAATTTCATATGAATTTTATGACCAGCTCATCCATTTCTGCAAAAATAAAAAAGAAAGGAGGTGATGTCTTGACTAGTCTTACATTCAATCTGGAGGTACAATTTCGGGGAGCATTGCCAATTTTTTTAGAGAGACAGCATGAGTGGGGGAGAGGGGAAGATAGAGGGAGGGAGAGAGAGAGTGAGTGAGCGAGCGAGCGAGAGAGAGAGAGAGAGAGAGAGAAAATCTTAAGCAGGCTCCACACTTAGCTTGGACCCTGACACAGGGCTCGATTCCACAACCCTAGGATCATGACCTGAGCCAAAATCAAGAATCTGATGCTCAACCGACTGAGCCACACAGGCATCCTGGGGGAGTATTGCCATATTAACACTAACACCCCTTAACACTAATAAACCCTTAATCTACTTGCTATCTCTCTATATTTGCTTATGTTTGGCATTTCATAAAATTTAACCATACAAAATGTGGCTTTTGTGCCTGGCTTCTTCACTTAACATATGTTTTAAGGTTCATCCATGGTTCAGCACATATCAGTACTTTATTCTCTCTTATGGCTGTATAGTATGCCACAGTATGGATATAAAGTATTTTGTTTATGTATCTATCAATTGATGAATATTTCGGTGTTTCCATTTTTTACTATTATATACAATGCTGTTAGGACCTTTGGTGTATAAGTTTTTTTATGAGCACATATTTTTAATTCTCTTGGGTATATACCTAGGAATGGAATTGCTAGATCATACATTAAGTCTATGTTTAACTTTGTAAGGTATGGCCAAAATGTCTTCCACAGTGGCTGCACCATTTTACATTCTTACAAGCATTATATAAGGGTTTGGTAATGGTTTCTTCGATTGACACCAAAAGCACAAGCAACCAAAGAATAAATAAGTTGGATTTCATGAAAATCAAAAACTGTTGTGCTTCTAAGTACATTATCAAGAATGTGAAAAGACAGGGGCCTGGGTGGCTCAGTTGGTTAAACGTCTGACTCTGGATTTTGGCTCAAGTCATGATCTCCAGGTTGGTGGGATTGAGCCCTATCAGCACAGAACCTGCTTGGGATTCTCTCTCTCTCTCTCTCTCTCTCTTTTTGCTCATCCCCTGCTTGCACGTGCATGCACATACTCTGTCTCTCTGTCTCAAAATAAATAAATAAACATTAAAAAAAGAATGTGAAAAGGTGACTTGGAAAATTGTAGAAAATATTTGTGAATCATATTTCTGATAAGCTTTTAACATCCATAATACGTAAGTGACTTTCACAATTCAACAACAGAAAGACAAGCAACCCAATGAAAAATTGGCAAAGGACTTGAATAAAATTTTCTCCAAAGATATGTTACAAAAGGCCAACAAATACATGAAGAGATGTCCGTAAGGAAATGTAATTCAAAACCACGCTGTGATACCACTTAGTACACACTAGAAGGGGTAAAAAAAAAAAAAGTGGATAATAAACATCTTGGTGAGGATATACGGAGGTAGGAATTCTCATACATTCCTGGTGGGAACGTAAAATGTCGCAGCTGCTGTGGAAAACAGTTTGGCAGTTCCTCAAATAGTTAAACATAGATTTACTATGGGATCTAGTAGTTCTAGGTATATTCCCAAGAGAAATCAAAACATGTTCACACAAAAATTTGTACAGGAATGTTTACAGCAGCAATATTCATATTAGCCAAAAGGTGGAAACAAACCAAATGTCCGTCAGCGGGTAAAAGGATAAACAAAATATGGTGTAATCATAAATGGAACATTATTCAGCCCTAAAAAGGAATGATGCATGCTACAACATTGATGGACCTTTATTTTTTAAAAAAAATTTAAATGTTTATTTATTTATTTTGAGATAAAGGTGGGGTGGGGTGGGGTAGGGACAGAGAGAGAAAGGGAGAGAGTGGATCTCAAGCCGGCTCCACACTGTAGGCCCAGTGCAGGGCTCTATCTCATGAGCAGTGAGATCGTGACCTGAGCCAAAATCAAGAGCGGGATGTTCAACCGACTGAGCCACCCGGGTGCCCCCATTGATGGGCCTTTTAAACATAATGCTAACTGGGGCACCTAGCAGGCCCAGTCTGAGGAGCATGTGACTCTTGCTCTCTCAGTCATGAGATCGAGCCCCACATTGGCTGTAGAGATTACTTACATAAATAAACTTAAAAAAAAAACTAAAACATAATGCTAATTGAGAGAAGCCAGACACAAAAACTCACATATTATATGATTAAAATTTATTTTAATGTTTAATTATTTTTGAGAGAGAGAGAGAGAGAGAGAGAGAGAGAGAGAGAGAGAGAGAAACACAGTGCAATGGGGGAGGGACAGAGGGCGAGGGAGACCCAGAATCTAAAGCAGGCTCCAGACTCTGGGCTGTCAGCACAGAGCCCGATGCAGGGCTCGAACTCATGAACCACGAGATCATGACCTGAGCTGAAATCAAGAGGCAGATGCTTAACCAACTGAGCCACCCAGGTGCCCCATTTTGTTATTAATTTTTATATCACATTGTTCCCTTTTTCCCAAGTGGACAGAGCTATTATAGGAAATCCACTGGTGGGAATAAAGTGTCATTAAAAATCATTAAAATTGACACATGAAAAGACTGTATTGCAGCATAAAAATTATTTCTGTTATAATGTCAAGTGAGTGATAGATATGATTCCAGCCCCAATTTTTGAAGTGTCTATTGCATTAGGTATATGTTGTGGAAAGAGGCCTGACAGCTCCAACCCTGATGGAATATGCAATCTAATGGGGAAAAGAAAGTATAAAATAAAATATCACCGGCCATAATAGATATGGAAAATTGCACTATTCGGAGATAAAAAATGGAACCAAAGTCAGATTTCTTTCCGCCTATACTTTCTTGATGTCTGCATTATTTAAACTTGGCTCTTTAAGGGGCGCCTGGGTGGCGCAGTCGGTTGAGCATCCGACTTCAGACAGGTCACGATCTCGCGGTCCGTGAGTTCGAGCCCTGCATCAGACTCTGGGCTGATGGCTCAGAGCCTGGAGCCTGTTTCTGATTCTGTGTCTCCCTCTCTCTCTGCCCCTCCCCCGTTCATGCTCTGTCTCTCTCTGTCCCAAAAATAAATAAGCGTTGAAAAAAAAATAAATTTGGCTCTTTGTTATGGTTGATATATGGCTGCTCAGAATATCAGGGGCTCCTTGTTTCTTTGAGCACATGCAGAAGAGGGGGTTGCCTCTGAAACTCTTCCAGAACATGAAAGAAAAACTTTTCTCAAAGCCCCCAGGAAATTGCTACACTCACTAGCCCCAATTGGGTCATGTTTTTAGACAGTCAATGCCAGGGAATGGGATTATGTTGATTTAGATTTGCATTATGTTAATTTGCTAAAATTGGAATCAGAAGGCAGTCAGGGCAGGGATGTAACAGTAAGGAACAGGAGGTGGCCACCAAAATAAGGAGGAGTGGATATTGGCGAAGGTACCACAGGGTCTGTCTGGCACAGGGTCTTGGTTTGGCCACTGATGCCTTGGAAATCCCCACCCCCAAAATTGCCTTCCCTGCCTTCGTAAGGAATTATATCCATATATTTTCCATTGAATCTACCTCCCTGTTTTCATCCAACTCAGAGTACCTATGGCTCCTTCTTGCCATGTTGTTGCCCTCAGCTATGACTATTTCCTTGAATTTATTACTCTGAATATATCTTCTTTCTCTGCACTGTCTCTTCTGCTTGGGCCTTACCGGTTTTATTGCATTCACTGATCCAAAAAGATGTCAGAAGAGAAGTCCTTACTTCCATCCCTGAATTGAACGTAATAGAGGTTTAGTAATATTTTCTTTCTACACCTTTGAGACTTCTTCCTCAAGCCAAGCTCAAAACTTGTGCCAGATAGTGGCTATGTGACAAAACCTGTCTGGTTCTCCTCTGTAAAACGAAAAGCATTGTCCTGATCCATTTCCAAGGACTGGCTCCACTGCCCAATTCCGTGGCCCCGAACAGGATTCGGGTGGGAGGAAATGATTGTGAACATGAAGGGGGAGGGGTTGAGTGACTATAGTGTTTGGAAACATGAAGCCCACACTGCTTTGCAGAATTCGAGGGAGGTTTTGCCCTTTATTCTGCATTGGGCTCCGCACCGAATCTGAACAATCAAAACGATACTCCGAAGAGAGGGCCGACGGGGCCTGGCCTCCCTTCCCCCACGCGCGCATCTTCAGCGCCGAGAGCAGCGCAGCCTCGCCCGGCCTCAGTCGTCAGCATGCAGCACGGCTCGCTGGGGGACGGCAGCCAGCCGTGGAACCGGCAATGGATCCAGATGCGTCCGCAGCTGCTTCTCCTTGTGGCTCCGCTTCAGGGCGGAGGAAGGAGTGAGAAGAGCGGGAGGCAGGATGTGCGGGCGCCCGCCGCGCTGCGCTCCCCCGGGGGGGCCTGCGCGCCTCTCCCGCCCACCCCGCCTCCCCCCACTGAGGGCTTTGTCCTCCAGCAGGTCCGCGGTCGCTCCCGATTCCCGCCGGCTCTTCCGCGTTCCCTCACCCACCCTACTTCCTCCGCAGGTGACTAAGGGG
The DNA here is from genome assembly GCF_016509475.1 of Prionailurus bengalensis. Classification (NCBI taxonomy): domain Eukaryota; kingdom Metazoa; phylum Chordata; class Mammalia; order Carnivora; family Felidae; genus Prionailurus; species Prionailurus bengalensis. Next base: position 108,349,192 of record NC_057361.1, read on the forward strand.
TTAACTAGCGGCTTTTCAGGCGCAGCGGGCGCCAGAGCGGGAGCTGAGGCCAAGCCCTAGGGCTGAGACCACCCCAGGGAACAATTGCCCGCCCGAGGAGGCCCACCAGTTCAATTCCCGGGCGAGGGGTGGCCATTTCGTCCCGGGAGGGGGTCCCCATCCTCGCTGGGACCCAGAGCCCCCTGGGGCAAAGTAAGCCTGGGCGCTCTCCTGGCCAAAGCGAATTTTAGTCCAGATGATTGGATGCGGCCACAAGGCTGCAGGCAGTTTCAGGCTGGGAGAGGGGCGCCCCTGGCCCGCGCTCCTCTTCAGGGTGCCAAACTCGCTGTCGGCTCCACGAGGACCAGCTGAGTGGGGCGGCGACTCACGGTCACGAGCCCGCGGGCGGCGCGGTCGGCTGAGGCGGGTGCCGGGGTTCTGGGGCAAGTGGGAGAGCACGTGGCTTTGGCGCGTAGCGAGCTTCGTGGGCTCAGCAGGTCCAGGGCTGGTCACTCGCGGACCGGGCATCAAAACCGGGATAAAGCCCGGCGAGAGTGACATTAGGGGTCAGTGTCTCTGTTTCCTTTTTAACAACGCGCCTTGGACCTGCAGTGGGGAGCTTTCCGACCCCAGACTGGGTTGGGGACTTAACGGCCACAGCTCGAATTCAGCGCTGCTGAAGGCGTGTTCCCTGCAACTTGTCAATTCTGTCCTTGCCTGGCAAGCCGGTCCCTTCTCGTCCTTCCTCGCCGCCCAGTCCCGGGCTCTCCCCCCTCCTGCTCACACTGTTTTGGTAACAAATGGGGGACATTGGAAACCAGCCCAGCGCCCCAAACTTTCAAACTCTTCCTGATGCCCTGCCCCATCTCCCCACTCTCCACTTTGGGCTTTGGTCTGTCTCCCACGGAGCCCCTCTTCTCAGCTTTAGGACCTCCCAGAAGTGGCCAAAGATGAATCCCAACAGCAGCGCAAGGCCGCTAATAGGGATAGGCTCGACTTCAGTGCCGCAGGAGAATTTTCCGCGGCATCTTGGAGTTTACAAAAGGAGCAAAACAAAGAAAAAAGGCGATGTGGAGACTAGGTAGCGTGAACTCCATCTACTTTGGGTAGTAGTTCGGGGGCCTGGAGTCCAGCTTCCCCAAGTTTGACATCTAAATGATGTAATGTCTAGCCTTGCAGATTTAAAATATGAATGCCAGAGGGGTCATTCGATTTAACCACTTAAAAGGATAACAGTGTAATCATATGTCACCCTCTGATCCTGATATTTGTTAGGAATTTAGGGAAGGGGTCTTATATGAAAAAAATATTTTTTCAACATCCCTTTCCATTCCCCTCCCAAGATCATATTAATATAGTTGATGATAACCTGAAAGGTGTCAGTTATAGGAAAGCCAGTACAGAGCTAGAATTTCCAGCCATTTGAGCGGGGCACTTTTATTTTAAAACTGCTTTGGAATTTTATGGGGGAGGGGGGTAATAACTAATGACAAAAAATATATCAGCTGAAACCAGAGGGCCTGCCCTTACTTTTAATGGGTTGGATTTTGTTGTTGACTGCTGGGTAGGAGGCAGGACCAATACCTGCTCTATAGAACTGTGTTATAATGAATCTTTCCTGCGGCAGAGTTATTGGACACGATTTTGACTGCATCCATGTAAATGTAAATGTAATGAGATTTACTTTTTTCCAAAGTGGAGATCATAAGCAAAACTTTACAATTCAAACTTAATCTTAGAATCTCTCATATAAGTGGTTTTCTAGAATAGAACATAACTAATATTTCCAAGTGGTGTTAGGTAATAGTATCACTTAATATATTTGCCATATATTTGTGGACTGTTATTTCCAAGTGGTGTTAGGTAATAGTATCACTTAATATATTTGCCTTATATTTGTGGACTGTTATTTAAAATGTTAAGGAAATAAGTGAGACAAATAAGTAGAAATTTAGATTTAAAATTAGATTTTAGGGGGTGCCTGGTGGCTCAGTTGGTTAAGCGTCTGACTTCGCCTCAGGTCACAATCTCACGGTTAATGAGTTTGTGCTGACATCTCAGAGCCTGGAGCCTGCTTCAGATTCTGTGTCTCCCTCTCTCTCTGCCCCTCCCCTGTTCGTGTTCTGTCTCTCTCTCACTCAAGAGTAAAAATAAACATTAAAAAAATAAAAATAAATAAAAAGTAAAGTTAGATTTTATTTTTGTAGTAGTGCTGTCTTTAAGTTTACTTTCTGCATATTTATGACTAATTTCCATTATTAAATTTTTATCCTATTTGTGTACTTTGTTTTTCTTGTTTTAAAGTTTATTTATTTTGAGAGAGACAGAGACATCGCGAGTGGGGGGAGGGCAGAGAGAGAGGGAGAGAGAGAGAATCTCAAGCAGGCTCCGCACTGCTAGAGCATCTCCCAATGTGGGGCTCGAACCATCAAACCCATATATGATTGCGACTTGACCTGAAACCAAGAGTTGGAGGCTTAACGGGCTGAGCCACCCAGATGCCCCTGTCCTTTGTTTTTCTAACTTTTAAAACTCATAGTTTTTTATAAGCATTCCAGAAGCAAGGTCCATTTGATCTCATAAGGAGGGTATGAGAATTATATACAGGAAACTTTAAAGTGTTTAGCACAATATCTGGAATTTCTTAAGCACTCTATAAACATTCATTCCTCTTTTTATTCTCTTCCAATGAAAAGTTACAAATTGATTTTGATAAAAAACCCATATTAGTAACTCTTAAGAAGTCTTGGATGCTCCTTAGAGAGGCAGCTGTTTTGAAATCCTACAGTTTGCCCTGAATAAGATGATGCACGTGTTATCGTTTTTAGCTGCTTAACAAGAAATTATGTAAGTCAGGGAAATCAAACTCTTTTTATAAAATTGGGGTCACTGGAGGGGTGTCTAGGTGGCTCAGTTAAGCGTCCAATTTCAGCTCAGGTCATGATCTCAAGGTTCATGAGTTCAAGCCCTGCATCAAGCTCTCTGCTGTCAGCACAGAGCCCGCTTCAGATCCTCTGCCTCCCTCTCTCTCTGCCCCTCCCCTGCTTGCACTTTATCTCTCAAAAATAAATAAACATTTAAAAAATTGGGGCATTGGAGAAGTTCGCCGCATTAAAACAAGTTTGGTTTTGGAAATTATTGGAAAAATTGGGGCAACCCAGATTTTGATGACAGAATGCAGGTTCTTAGAAGATGCTTTAGTTCCTCAAATATTTTTGAAACCAGTGGGGAGATGTTTACCTCACAACGTAGTTGTGAGACCTAAATGAGCTTATGTATACCAAGAGCTTGTCATGATCAATGTTAGTTCTTTTTGCGATGTAATTTTGTTTTCATGTATTCTACTATTTTTATTTTGAGAATAACCAGCTTGAAATGATTTCCCTCTACACATTGAACTGATACTTATGATAGATGTTCAGTGCTATCCAACTGAAATAATTTTTTAATGTTTATTTTTGACAGAGATAGAGAAACAGAGTGGGAACAGGGGAGGAGCAGATAGAGAGGGAGACACAGACTCTGAAGCAGGCTCCAGGCTCTGAGCTGTCAGCACAGAGCCTGACACGGGGCTCATACTCATAAACCGTGAGATCGTGACCTGAGCCGAAGGTGGACACTTAACTGACTGAGCCACCCAGGCACCCTGAAATAACTATTTTTTTAAAGTAGGCTCCACCCCAAAGTGGGGCTTGAATTCACAACCCTGAGATTAAGAGTTGCATGCTCTACTGAGTCAGGCAAGTGTCCCTGAAATAAGTATTTTAATGTGGTTATGTCATAATGTGCTATTTTTCTTTTCTTTTCTCTCTTTTTTTTTTTTTGCATGGAGCAGAGCATTTTCTTGGCATCTAGTATAGATAAGTATTTAGAGATGATGCAATAATGTACTAATTGTCCTGAGCCAAATACCTTCTCTCCATTGGTGATACCACTACCTCTCATTGGGTCCACTTTCTTGATTCCTTGTTGTTCGAATACTGTTCCTAATACTTCTCCAGTCCTGCCTCTCTCCCATACTTCACTTTTCCTCAGTATCTTTTTGTCCAACTTGGAGTCCTCTACTCTTCTCTTGGATGTCTGTACTCTTGTTTTTGGGCTATTCACATGGAAGTCCTTTAACCATCCCAAGTCCTTTCATCCATGGAACATTTACTGAGATTCCACTATATTCTACTCACTGGAATCACCTGGGCAAACCAAAAATGATCAGTCCACATTCTCTGGGCAGAGGGAGTGCTCAGTCTAATGGGGAAGACAGATTACTGTACTATATGATGACAAGTGCTATATAATAGGAACAGCCCTTGGAGTAGTGGAAGCACAGAAACAGAAGCAGTACTTGTTTATGAAACCTTCAAGACATATCCCATACCTAGTGAAAATGATAATCTGTTGCATAATGCAAAGAGCAGATAATTTATGCCTGGAGACAAGTGGTCTTGGTCAAGTGAGTTACTGTCTCTGGGTAGCAGATTCCTCACAAGTAAAGCAAAAGTGTTGAACAAAATCATGATTTCCAAAGTGTGTTTCATAGAATATTACTAATGTGCAAATAAAGAGTTCCATGATCAAATACATTTGTGTGTTACTGGATTAAACAAAATTAAAGAGATTTGTTTATTGTTGAATTTATCAGTTTTTAATTGGTTATTTTAAATTCCAAATCTTTAGGAAAGGAATATAATTCTTCACATCTTTTTTACATGATGGAATCCCTCTATATCCCTCTATATCAGATTAAGTTTAACTGCTACATAAGAGTTTCAAGAAATATTTTAACACCTTTAGGTCTATAGTTGATTGTTAGTTTATTTTTATATATGACATAAAATGAGTCAAACTTTATTTTTTTGCATAAGGTTATCCAATTTTGACAGCATCATTTGTTGAAAATATCCTTGTCACTTTGGTCAAAAATCAGGTGGCCATATATGCAACCTGTACCTTCTATTCTGGACCCTCTATTCCGTTCTATTGGTCTGTGTCTCTATCCTGGCAATACTACTGTCTTGATTACTGTACCTTTATAATAAATCTTAAAACCAGGTAGTATGTCTTTTAACTTTGTCATTATTTTTCAAAGATGTTTTGCTTATTATTCTAGGTTCTTTCCATACCAATTATGAATTTTAGAATCAGCTTGTCAATTTTTACAAGAAAATCTCCTAGGATTTTGGTTGGTATTTGTTGAATCTATTTATCAATTTGTGGAGGAATGACAACTTACTAATATTGAGTCTTCCAATCCATGAGTAGAGTATATCTTTCTATTTAATTCTTATTTAATTTCTCTTAGTAATGTTTTTGTAGTTCTCAATGTATAAGGCTTGGACATTTTTAACCCAATTATCCTGAAGTATTTCATGTTTTTGATGCTTTAAAAAATTTAATTTCCAGTTGTTCGTGGCTAATGTGTAAAAATACAGTTGATTCCTGTGTATTGACTTCCTGCAACCTTGTGGAACTCACTTATTAGTCGTTGTTGTTTGTTTATGCATTCTGGAAGATTTTATGTTTTGACAACTTATCATCCATGACTAATGAGAAGTTAATGTTTTCCTTTCCTTAAGGTTTTCCAGTTTAGATGCATTTTTTTTTCTTGACTTACTGGCTTGGCTAGAATCTCCAGTATAATATTGAATGGAAATGGTAAAAGTGGATAGCCTTGCCTTGTTCCCGATATTAGGGGGAAAGCATTCAATTCACTCTGTCATCATTAAATGTGATTTAGCTGTAGGTCTTTTGTAGTTACCTTTCTTCTCATTAAGGAAGATTCCTTTTATTCCTACTTTGCTAAGAGATTTTATGCTAAGATGTTGCATTTTTTTCAACTGCTTTCTCTATGTCTAATGAGATGATGATATGTTCTTCCTTTGTTCTTTTGTTAATATGGTGAATTACAGTGATTTTGATTGTTCAACCTACTTTGCATTCCTCAGATAAACCTCATTTGGTCATGATGAAGTAGCTCTTATACATATAGACTCAATTAGCTAAAATTTTGCTCAGAATTTTTGAATTTTTTAAGTTTGTTTTCTGAGACAGAGAGAGAAAGCGAGCAGGGGAGGGGCAGAGAGAGGGAGAGAGAGAACCCTAAGCAGGTTCTGTACTGTCAGTGCAGAGCCCAACTTGGGGCTTGAACTAATGAACTATGGGATCATGACCTGAGCCAAAATCAAGAGTTGGACGCTTAACCAACTGAGCCATCCCAGCACCCCAAGAATTTTTGCATCTAAGTTTATGAGCGGTATTGGTCTTTGTTTTCTTATAACGTCTTTAATTGTGGTATCTATAGGATCTATAACTTCTGTTCTTTCTCTCAATCCTAATATTGGTTAGTTGGGTCCTGGTCAATCTTTCTAGAGGTTTATCTATTTTACTGACATTCTCAAAGAACCGGCTTTTCTTTGTTGTTGTTGTTTTTAATTTTCAGTGTTTGATTTCTACCTTTACTTTAGGTTTAAGTTTGCTTACTTTAGGTTTAATTTGTCCTTTGTCTTCTAGTTTCTCAAGGTGAAATTTGAGGTCACTGTTTCAAGATCCTTAATGTTTTCTAATATAAGTATTTACTGCCATAAAATTTCTTCTTACCATGGCTTTATCTCCATCCCACAATTTTTGCTGTTTTCATATTCATTCAGTTTCAGATGCTTTATAATTTCTCTTTTGATTTCTTCCTTGACCCCTGTGTTATTTAAAAGTTTGTTTCTCAGGTTCCAAATATTTAGGCATTTTCTAGAAATCTTTGTTTTATTGATATAATTTAATCTAATCTAGTAAAATCTAATTTAATTTCATTGGGTTCAGAGAACACACAGTTTTATAATTCTAATACTTTTAAATGTGTTGTGAATTGTTTTGTGGCCCAGAATATGGTCTATTTTGGTAAACGTTCTCTAGCCATGTGAAAAGAATGTATATTCTGTTGTTCATTGGAGTGTTTTATAAATTTCAATTAGGTCAAGTTGGTAGACAGTGTTAAGTTTTCTATACCCTTACTGATTTTCTGTCTACTTTTACTATCAATTATTGAAAGATATGTTGAAATCTCTAAGAGTGTATTTGTTTATTTTTCATTTCTTTTTTAAAAATTTTTTAAATCTTTATTTTTGAGAGAGAGAGAGAGAGAGAGAGAGAGAGAGAGAGCAGAGAAGGAACAAAGAGAGAGGGAGGTAAAGAATCTGAAGCAGGCTCCAGGCTCTGAGCTGTCAACACAGAGCCCCACAACTCACCAACCGCGAGTTCATGACCTGAGCCAAAGTCGGACACTTAACTGACTGAGCCACCCAGATGCCACCTTTCATTTCTATTCTATCAGTTTCTGTTTCATATATTTTGAAGCTGTTATTAGATGTATAAATATTTAGAATTGTGTGTCCTCTTGCAATATTTACCCACCCTTTTATTTTTTAATTTTTAAAAATGTTTAAAAAATAAAATATTTCATTATTTTGAGAGAGAGAGTGAGTGGGGGAAGGATAGAGAGAGAGAAGGAAAGGGAATCCCAAGCAGGCTCCATGGTGTCAGCACAGAGCCCAACATGGGGCTCTATCTCATGAACTGTGAGATCATGACCTGAGCCAAAATCAAGACTTGGACACTTAACCAACTGAGCCACCCAAGCACTCCCCCCGCCCCCTTTATAATCATATAATGTCCTTCTCTCTCTCTACTCATGTTTTTCTATTTTTTTAATGTTTATTTATTTTTGAGAGAAAGAGAAAGAGACAGAACGTGATCGGGGGAGAGACAGAGAGAGAGGGAGACACACAATCTGAAGCAGGCTCCAAGCTCTGAACTATCAGCACAGAGCCTGTCGTGGGCCTAGAACTCAAAAGCTGTGAGATCATGACCTGAGCTAAAGTTGGACACTTAACCAACTGAGCCACCCAGGCACCCCATCTCTCTACTCATTTTTAATTGGATTGCTTCTCTTTCTGTTGAATTATGAGAGTTCTTTATTCTAGATACTAAAACTATTATCAGATATATGATTTGCAAATATTTTCTCCCTTTCTGTGGATTGTTTTTCTACTTTCTTGGTAGTGTCTTCTAAGGCTCAAAAATTTCTATTTTTTAATTTATTTTAGTTTTTTTTCTTTTTTAAGTTTATTTATTTAATTAGACAGAGAGAGCGAGAGAGTGAGCACAGGGGAGGGGCAGAGAGAGACAGGGAGGGAGAGAGAATCCTAAGCAGGCTCTGTGCTGTTAGCGTGGTACCCGATGAGGGACTTAAACTCATGAACCGTGAAATCATGACCTGAACTAAAATCAAGAGGTGCTTAACCAACTGAGCCACCCTGACACTCCTTAATTTTTTTTGAGGCACAAAAATTTAAAAATTTTGAAGCAGTCTAATTTATCTAAATTTCCTATATTGTTTGTTGTTTATAATATTCCCTTATTTTGTTGCCTGGAAGATCTATGGTGATATCCCTGCTCTTATTTCTGATAATGGTAATTTGTGTCTTCCCTTTTTTTTTCCTGGTTAGTCTGGATACAGGTTTATAAATTTTGTTGATCTTTTGAAATAACCAGCTTTTGGTTTCATTGATTTTCTCTATTTTTTCCTGTTTTCTATTTCATTGGTTTCTGCCTCTGCTTTAATAATTCCTTTCTTCTGCTTACTTTGAGTTTCATTTCTTCTTATTTTTCTAGTTCCTGAAGATCAAAGCTGGAGTCATTGATTTGAGGCCGTTTCTTCTTTTCTTATATAGGAATTCAGTGCAATAAATTTCCTTCTAAATACTGCTTGAGCTGTAGCCCACAGCTTTTGTTAGGTTGTGTTTTCATTTTCATTTAGTTCAAAATACTTTCTAATTTCTCCTTCAGTGTCTTGTAGCAGTGAATTTCAGGGATACACATGAAATATCTGTGTCCAGTAAAGACCATTTTGAGTCTCAGGTTTTGGATCACAGATGGGAAGGCTGGTCACATATGTACATCTTATTGACGAGTGGCCATGACCAGGAGATTCAGGACCCCAACAATGAAACCAGGTTCACATCATCAATCTTCATGTTTGTGCAAAGTAATCATAACAAGATAGCATGGCCATGGCCTATTACTGTAGGTGTACACAACAAAATCATCAATCTGTTGTTGTTAAAAACAACACTTAGATCCTCATGGGTTGCCTAAGGGTCTCTCATGGTTCTCCTGGAGACAGACAAGGAGTAAGCCACCAGACCTGCTCTGTTAACTCTTTCCTCATAACACCCAAATCCCTATTGCTAAACCCTGCCAATCTGAGGTTAAGGCCTCAGAGATGGGGGAGTAAAGGATGATTAGGGATTGGGCACCATTTGGTCTATAATCACATATAACTAGGAGTCATTTGTTTTAATGGGAATTACTCTCTTTTTCATTTGAAAATATAAGGGATAGACACCTCTATGTTTTGTAGGTTTGCTTTCTCCTGATTATGTCAACCTTCCCAGACTCTTAAAAAGAAAATCCAAAGTTTTTACCATGATATACACAGCCCTACCTGATCTCCTTCCACTGATGACCTCTCTGACCTCATCTCCTACCGCTGTCCCCCTTCATCCCCCTGCTCCAGCCACCCTGGTGACCTCAGGGTTCATCAAACACGCCAGGCTCAGTCCTGCTTTGGGGCCTTTGCTGTTACTGTTCTCTTTGCCTGGAATGAAATCCTCATAGCTCACTCGCTCACCTCCTTCACACCTCTCCACAAATATCACATTAGATAATGTGGCCTTCCTGACTAATCCAAAACAGCAGCCCCTGCCATTCTCTGTGTCCTTTCCCTGCTTCATTTTTCTTCACACCTGACAATATGTCATCCACCTGAATATCGACTTCCTTTCTGTTCACCCCTCCCCCAACCAGACTGTCTATTTCAAGGGGGCAGGGACTGTTTCTAGTTCACTGCTAGGTCCCCGTGCCTAACACGATGCGTGGCACCCGACAGGTGTTCCATAAATACCTATCCAGTGACTGGGTGAATAAATTGCAACTGTTTGTCTGTCTGTCTACCTACCTACCTATCTATCTGACACTGAATGGAGGGGAAGGAAAGTATTTAAAGCACAAAAGATTCCTTAGTCTCAGTTCCAGACTGTAGAGGAAATGCTCAACGGAATTCCCAACTTTTCTCTCAGGATTAGAGTATGCAAACATTATATTTAATACCATAAAACTTCTTTTATAAAGATGATTTTAGTTTCTCCTTGGAGGTTTACGCTGTACAAAAGATTTTTTATTTTTATTTTTTATGATTGGAAGTAACACTTTTGTAGAAGAAAATGTAAATAGTGCAGAAAGCACTAAAATACAAAGTGAGAGTCCTCTGGACTGCAGGCTGGGGAGAGAGGGCGGGTGGGGGAGTGCACTGTGATGGAGACAGCTGGAACGGGGCGGCTGCGTCACAGCAGCTGTGCCGGTGGGGCTCATCAAAATGTCCCCATGCAGAAATTGGCCACATTGGACTCCCTTGCTTGACTCTTTCTATCCTTTGCCTGTTTTTCTACGAAAATACCTTTAAGTGTTTGTATTTATTTAATTTGTAAAGCTTGTTGTATATTAAAGACCTTTTTGTCTGTCAAATTAGTTACATCCCCCCCCCCCAAATTATTGCTTATCTTCTAACTTCTTGGTGTTTTCAGCCATGATTTTTATTGTGTGGTTGGTCCCAATAATTCTTTTTAATTTTTTTTAAACATTTTATTTTTAGAGACAGAGTACGAGCGGGGGAGGGACAGAGAGAGAGGGAGACACAGAATCCGAGGCAGGCTCCAGGCCCCAAGCTGTCAGCACAGAGCCTGACGCAGGGCTCAAACCCACAAACTGTGAGATCGTGACCTGAGCTGAAGTCGGAGGCTCAACCGACTGAGCCACCCAGGTGCCCCCAATAATTCTTCTTTTTTAATGCTTCTTTATTTTTGAGAGAGAGAGAAGGAGAGCGTGAGCAGGGGAGGGGTAGAGAGAGAGGGAGACATAGAATCTGAAGCAGGTTTCTGTGGGTCAGCACAGAGCCTGATGCGGGGCTTGAACTCACAAACCGCGAGATCATGACCAGAGCCCAAGTCGGATGCGTAACTGACTGAGCCACCCAGGTGCCCCTGGTTCCAATAATTCTTTGTTTGATGTCTCTGCCTCTGATAGCATGCTTAGAAGGTCTCCTCCACCCCCAGGATTATCAAAGTGTTCAGCTACACGTTCTTCGAGTACTGTCATGGTTGCACCTCATTTTTCATGTTTAAATTGCCAGGGCAACCAGAATTTACTTGATGAACATAGACATCTCCTGAGTGCTTATGACGAGCCAGGCTCCGTTCCACATGCCTTATGTGGATCGTCTCATTTGAATGCTCAGTAACCCCAGAGGTTGGTGCTAGTAGGTTCTTTGTTTTCACAGCTGAGGAAACTTAAGGACGGGAAGGTTGGGTACTTATTCAAGACCACACAGCTGGCAAAACCTGGTCCATCCAGTGGTAAAGCCTACACAAGGTTGTAGTGAGGATTAGAGTCAGCATGGGTGACTTTCTGGAAAAAAGGAGGCATTCAATAGAAGATAAAGTTCATTATGATTGCATACTTCTCATAAGCATAATTTCTGATGGCTGCATATTATTTGAAAAATGGTATATATATTTTTAAAAAATTTTTTTTCAACGTTTATTTATTTTTGGGACAGAGAGAGACAGAGCATGAACGGGGGAGGGGCAGAGAGAGAGGGAGACACAGAATCGGAAACAGGCTCCAGGCTCTGAGCCATCAGCCCAGAGCCTGACGCGGGGCTCGAACTCCCGGACCGCGAGATCGTGACCTGGCTGAAGTCGGACGCTTAACCGACTGCGCCACCCAGGCGCCCCCCAAAAAATGGTATATTTTTAAGGGAAGTACACTTCTGAAATGTTCCTTCGAAAGCATGTTAGAATTCCATGGTAACAAAACCTTTCTCTTTTAAAAAGTTTATATATTTCTTTTGAGAAAGAGGTTGGGGGTGCGGGGGGAGGCAGAGAGAGAGGCAGAATCCCAAGCCGGCTCCACCAAGACAGGGCAGAGTCTGATGTGGGGCTTGATCCCATGAACTGCAGGATCATGACCTGAGCCGAAATTGAGTCAGACACTTAACCGACTGAGCCACCCAGTCACCCTCAAAACCTTTATTTTAAGGAACAATTGTCATAAAGATAAATCCTGGGAGAATCTGTATGAACATGTGAAGAGTTTCATTGGATAATGGGATTATTATAATTTTTTAAAAAATCTTTTTTCTCTCTGTATTCCAGTTTTCATAAAAGGGTTAAAAATTTTTTTCTGATCTGAAAAATAGCCACAATAACTCCTGTTTTTTTAAAGGCTATGATAAAATGGTGCAGCTGCTGTGGAAAACAGTTTGGTGGTTCCTTAAAAAGTTAAATATATAGAATTACCATATGATCCATCAATTCCATTCCTAGGTATTTACCCCAAAGAGTTCAAAGCGAGGACTCAGATTCTTGTACACCACTGTTCATAGCAGCATTATTCACAATAGTCTAAAGGTGAAAACAGCCGAAATGTCCATCAGTAGATGAATGGATAAACAAAATGTGGTACATACATACAATGGAATAATTATTGTAAGAAGGAAGGAAATTCTGATACAGTGTATAACATGGATGAATGTTGAAAACATGCTAAGTAAAATAAATCACACAAAAAGACAAATATTGTATGAGTTCATTGATAAGAGGTACCTAGAATAGTCAAACTCATAGAGACTGAAAGAATGATGGTTATCAGGGGTTGGGGGGAGAGGAGATGTGGAAGTGATTGTTTATTTATTTATTTTTTAAAAATATATGAAATTTATCGTCAAATTGGTTTCCATACAACACTCAGTGCTCATCCCAACAGGTGCCCTCTCAATACCCATCACCCACCCTCCCCTCCCTCCCACCCCCCATCGGCCCTCAGTTTGTTCTCAGTTTTTAAGAGTCTCTTATGCTTTGGCTCTCTCCCACTCTAACCTCTTTTTTTTTTTGGAAGTGATTGTTTAATAGGTTTCAGTTTGAGATGATGAAAGTTCTGGAAATGGAGAGGTGAAGGTTGCACAATATTGCGTATGTAGCTAACGCCACTGAATTGTACACTTAAAAGTGGTTAAATGGTAAATTTTTATGATTATGTATATTTTATCACAATAAACAGTGACCACAACAAAAGGAGTCAAAATTGGCAACTATCTCATAGAGTGTTGGGCTTAAATGAGATGGATAATTGATGTGAAGTTCTTAGCACAATGCCAGGCTTACGGGGAATCTTCAATAAAGAAGAAATGTTTTTCTACTAATTACAACCATTTAAAGAAGGGGCAGGCTTCGTTGGGGATGGAATTGGGGGTTCCTTGCTACTGGAAGTGTTTAATAGAAGGCAGACCAGACTTCTTAAGTTTCAAATACAAATGAATCACTTGGGGATAGTGCTAAAATGCAGATTCTAATTTAGATAGATCCTGTGTGGGGCCTGAGATTTTTGAATTTCTAGCAAGTTCCAGGTGATGCTGATGCTACTAATTGGCTACATTTGAATAGCAGAGCACTAGATGATTTTTGGTTGGGGGAGGTATGTAATCATCTATCAGATGGAGCAATGAATTAGATTTCTTCTGCTCAGTATGGTGGCCAACTCACCACATGTGGCTATGGAGCACTTGGAAAGTTAGTCTGAACTGAGATGAACTGTGAGTGTAAAATACACAAAAACTTAGTATATAAATAAACTGTGAAATATCTCAATAGTTTTTATACAGATTATGTTCCAAAATGATACTTTGGATATATTGGGTTAAGTAAAATATTGTTTAAAAATTTTAAAGGGCTATGAATGGAAGGTGATTGGGCAGTATCTGGAGGGTGACACAGGATTAGAAGAGGATTTTCTTGTTTTGGTACCCTGGGAAGAACATGAAGCTATTAGGAAGGATAAATGGATGGAGAGGTTGGCTGTCCAGGATGCAAGGGAAGGAGTGAGGGAGTGAGATTTGTGAGAAGCCAGGAGGTAAGACAAGGTTTATGAGGTATATATACAATTATGTAAAAGATGGAGAGACTGGAAGGAGACACATAGAAATGTTAATGGTGTTACCTGGGTAGTTGAGGGGACTGGAAGGAAACACATAGAAATGTTAATGGTGTTATCTGGGTAGTGGGGGTGATGTTTACGTTTTATTTTACTTCTTTTGGATTTTTATCTTCTTGTTTATGATTTTTATATTTTCCCTTTCCCTCTATAAAGATACATAACTTTTAAAATTGGGGAAATGTGGGAGGACCATAGGTAAGAGGTAGCAGAGACACTGACTTCAGCACAAGGCCAACCTGTAGGAGCATGGGACAGAAACATGCACATCACAAGAATGATAGCATAAGTATGTGTGTATGTCCCAAGAGAGGGCTAGAAGGAGGCTCTCCACACTGTTAAGAGTAGTAGTCTTTGGGTATTTGGTTTTGGGGTGATTTTTTTACGTTCTTTCCACTTCTGTGTACAGTTTAAATGTTTTATGATGACTATGTACTTTTTTATAATCTGAAAAAGAAGCTATTGTAATTTTGAAAAATAGGTGTAGACTTCATCACGGAAAATAATTGTCCCGCTAAATTCTGTGTTGATAAAACCTCATCTTAGGCTCTCGTTCTGCTGATGTGAAAGAAGCTAGTGGCCATATTGTGAACTGCCCATGGAAAGGGCCATGTTGCAGAAAACTGGGACAGCCTCAGGAGCAGAGAGTGGCCTCTGGCCAACATCGAGCAAGAAACTGAAGCCCTCAGTGCTACAGCTGCAAGGAAGTGAATTTCACAACAACCTGAGTGAGCTTGGAAGTGAATTTTTTCCTAATCAAGTCTTGAGATAAAAACATCTTGATTGCAGCCTTGTGAGACCCAGAGCCCAGGACCCCATTAAGATGTGCCTGGATTCCTAATCTGCAGAAACCAGAAGACAATAAATGTGTGGTGTTTTAAGCTGCTAAATTTGTGGCAGTATTTTTTATGCAGCAATAGAAAACTAATACAACCTTACACCAGCAGTGTAAAAGAATTTGAGATGCTTTCCACCAACCCCCTTCTTGTCAGTCCTTCTAACTTTGGCCATGTTGGTGGGTTTGTATTGTGATTTTAATTTTAATTTTCTATATGCCTAATAATACTGAACACTTATTCATATGCTTATTGATCATTTGGGTGTACTCTTTTATGAAGTGTGTTTCAAGTATTTTCCCCATTAAAAAAATTGAGTTTCCTGTCTTTTTTTTCACGGGTATGCAGACTTAAGAAAAAAAATTTTAGATTATTTATTTTTTTAGTGTTTACTCAGAGAGAGAGAGAATGAGCAGGGGAGGGGCAGAGAGAGGGAGACACAGAATCTGAAGCAGGCTCTGGGTTCCGAGCTGTCAGCACAGCACATGGGGCTTGAACTCATGAACCGTGAGATCATGACCTGAGCCGAAGTCGGACACTTAGCCGACTGAGCCACCCAGGCGCCCTGAAAAAAATTTTAATTATTGGAGTAGAACTGACATACAATGTTATATTAGTTTCAAGTGTATAACAGTGATTCGACAATTGTATATGTTTACACATTGCTCAGCATGGTAAGTGTACTTACATCTGTCACTATACAACATTATTACAATGTTATTGACTATATTTCCTATGCTGTACTTTTCATCTGTGTGAGTAATTTATTTCATAACTGGAAGTTTGTACCTGTTAATCCCTTTCACCTATTTTGCCCATTCCCTCATCCCCCTCCCCTCTGGCAACCACCGGTTTTGTTCTCCGTGTTTATGACTCTTTGGGTTTTTTTGTTTGTTTTTCAGATTCCTTTTTTTTCTTTAATGCTTACTTATTTGCTTTTGTGTGAGAGAGAGAGAACACAAGCCGAGGAAGGGCAGAGAGATAGGGAGACACAGAATCTGAAGCAGGCTCCAGGCTCCGAGCTGTCAGCGCAGAGCCCAACTTGGGGCTGGAATTCATGAACCATGAGATCATGACCTGAGCTGAAGTCAGACACTTAATGGACTGTTCCACCCATGCTCCCCTGTTTTTTAGATTCCACATATAAGTAGAATCAGGGGCACTTGGGTGGCTCAGTCGTTTAAGCGTTTGACTCTTGATTTTGGCTCAGGTCGTGATCTCATGGTTTGTGGTTTTGAGCCCCACATTGGTCTCTGCGGAGCCTGCTTGTGATTCTCTCTCCCTCTTTCTGCCCCTTCCCTGCTCTCTCTCTCTTAAAATAAATAACTAAACTTAAAAAAATAATTGAAATCATATGGTATTGGCCTTTGTCTGACTTGTTTTAGCACAAAACCCTTTAGATACATCCATATTGTCACAAATGGCAGGATCACATTCTTTTCTATGACTGAATGATATTCTATATACACACTGAGTTGCCTGTGTTTCTTTTTATTAAAAAAATTTTTTTTAGAGAGAGAGAGAGCGACCGAGCACATGTTCAAGAGTCGGGGAGAGGGTCAGAGGGAGAGAGAGAATCTTAAGCAGGCTCCACGCTCAGTGCAGAGCCTGGCATGGGGCTTGATTCCACAATCCTGGAATCATGATTTGAGCTGAAATCAAGAGTCAGATGCTTAACAGACTGAGCCACCCAATCGCCCTGAGGTGTCTCTGTTTTTATTGCTGAGTTTTAGGAGTTCTTTATTTATAATGGATGTGAGATTTTGTAGGACATATGGATTAAAAATCTCTTTTCCCAGATTGTACCTTGCCTTTTCACTGTCTTGTGTCATTGAATAAAAATAGTATAATGGCTGACTTGTGATGTATACTTACACTGGAAGTATTCTAACAGAGACTGAATAACTGTTCATAATGAATATTATAGAAGCAACCTCTAAATCTCCTTCCAACTTGAAGATTCCAGTATTCTATCTTCTTCAATACTTTATCTCTTGGAGATATCAGAATTCAGGCATAACACAAGACAGAGTATAATCAAATACTGGTCTGTGTGATAGAGACTACAAATGGAAGGTAATTAAAAAGGAAAATAGCCAACTTTGATAATGAGGATTAGATCTTTTGTATGTTTTAGAAAAATGTTGAAAATAAACTAAGCAATCAAATAGCAAATGTGTTAAATAAAAGTGTGGTATGTGTTTATAATGGTGCTACAAATGCTATTTTAAATTCATCTATTGTAGAACTTTTAAAAAAAGTCATTTGAAAACAAAGTTCCTTTTTAACAGGTTTATCTAGGTGATCAGTGAGATTAGCTGGTGGTAGCAGTGGCTGAGGAGGCAAAAGTGCTGTCTTGTAGAAAAATTGGGTGATTTGCTCACAGAGGGGGCCTAAATTCTACAAGGTTCGGTGACCTGGATGTGAGGGACAAGACCAGGTCCCCACTGGAGACATAGACTTCACATCATTGGAGAGAGTACAGTTCTTCCGAATAGGGATTCTAAGCTATGAGCCTGTTTGGCTGGAAGGGAGTGCTTTGCTTAGATGTAAATGGAAGGGAATTCAAATTTTGTAATGCATGCACATAGTTTTTATATTATCTATTTTTAGTAAGAAAGTTTTTGAAAGTAACAAGGGAATTATTAAAGCTGAATCAGTATAGCATGGTCGTTAAGAGCCTAGGCTCTTGAGTCAGACCCAAATTTGAATCCCAGCTCTGCCATTACCAAGTTACTCTAGTAACTTCTTAAGACCTCAGTTTTCTCATCTACCAAAAGGGGAAAATAATAGTACCTGTCTCATTGAGTAGTTGTCTGCACATGAAGCTATTTGCCTCATGCTTGGTAATCATTGTACGTCGGGTGGTATTATGTGTGCTGCCCGAAGAAATTTTTTAATAGGGGTAAAAACCAAGGTGTTGACTAAAATGAGAAAGGTCCTTTCACAACAAAGGTATTCCAAGGATTAATTGAACAATCACTTATGTGATTGTTAATTCAACAATCACTTATGTGATGTTCCTGGCATTTACCCGCTTTTCCTTGTACTCACCACATAAGCCCTGTTGTTTCGTATCCTCGCGTGATTTCGGAACGTTCACGTGTGAGGTTTGAAAATCAAAAGTAGTCCATTGGCCAACAGATTACCCAGGGTGCTTTGCAACCATTCCTTCTGGTACCAGGGGGCCAGAAGCTGGTCAGTGGGCTTGGTCAACCAGCTCGCTCGTCATTCTCTGGCTGGTTGTGAGGTTCGGATTAGCTTGGACTCCTCCGTCAGCATTTATACTCTCAAGACTCTAACTTTTTGTGGTCCCACTTTCTGTTTCCAATCTGCTTTTTCTCAATCGTGTGCTTTGAGTACAGGGCCTGAGTCTGAGTCCTCAGTCGCTAATATCTGGCGTCTAGTCGGTGCTGAGGTTTATTTACTTACTTGGTCTTTATTTTCTTAACGACTTCGGACACTTAATTAAATACCGCTCACTCCTTACCCTCATTTTCCTACTTTTAACTCCTTTGCTCCGCCACCCTAACTTTCCCTCCTTTTTCGTACTTTGCGCGCAGGCGCCTTGCCCCACCCCTTCACTACAGTCTGCAGGCCCCTCGCGTCCCTTAGGTTTGGCTGGCCCCACTCTTCTTGCCCCCCCTTCCTAGTCCAATACGCGTCGCCACCCCCCCCCTTCCTGCTCCTAGTACGCGCCGCACCCCCCCCCCCCGTAGTCCTGGTACGCGCCAGT
This sequence comes from Prionailurus bengalensis, assembly GCF_016509475.1. Taxonomy (NCBI): domain Eukaryota; kingdom Metazoa; phylum Chordata; class Mammalia; order Carnivora; family Felidae; genus Prionailurus; species Prionailurus bengalensis. The sequence continues at coordinate 108,367,837 of NC_057361.1, forward strand.
TGCCTGGTAACGCGGGAACGAGGCGACATGTCTGCCCCCAACTGGAGAGCACGTGAACTGCAGAAGCTGCCAAATTGTCGCGCCTTCTTTCTCCCTACACATCCCAAAAGTCAGGTTGCCCTCTCTGAGCCTTTGCACCCGCAGCCTGCTCGACTCCCCCGCTTAGACCTCTGTAGTTCCCGCCTCTCATTTTGCGCCTTCTTTTCTAGGCTTTGAGGAGGCGGTGTTGGAATGCCGGAGCCACCACCGTTGCCGAGGCGACAACTTGGTTACTTCCGTTGGTTTCAATGCTTCCGGGTTGGCGTTGCGGTGCCGCTTCCGACTGTGGGAGCCTCGGCTTCCCAGTCGTCCGCTGAGCCTGAGCAGGTGAGGGGGAGCTCCTGGACATCTAGGCTGGGGAGCGGGGCTGGGCCGCGCCAGGCCGCGCGGGGCCGGGCTGGCCTTGTTCCCGGCCTGGGAGGGGCTTAACGGTCCTTTGATCTCTCTCTCCCCTCAGCCGAGTCCCTTCCCTGTCTTTCACTCTTCTGGCATCGGTGGTTTTACTTCTTCGATTGAACCCTGCTTCCTCGACCCCCTTGGGAGGCCGCCTTCTTCAGGCGCCTCCCTTCTCTCCACGAACTCGCTCTGACAGCTGAGGAACTGGCAAGATCCTGCTACCCAGAGGGTGAATGGGTATCTTTCCTGGAATAATCCTAATTTTTCTAAGGGTGAAGTTTGCAACGGCGGCCGTGATTGTAAGCGGAGTAAGCAAACACCTCCATTGTGTTAGTGTGAGGGATGCTGTTAAAAGATGCTCCCCTTCAGTTTCTACCCCCTGCCACTCTTTGAGGTCAAGGCATTGAAGGCATCTATTAAAATGCAGTTCAGCTAACTAATTGGGATGACAGCTATTCTCAACATGAATTAGTTTCTCAGATAAGGTAACAAACAGCAGGGACGTTTGTAGCTTGCTGTCAGTGTTTCCTTGTTTTTTTTTTCCAGGCTAGGGATGCTTAGAGTTATTGTGAACTTTTGTCTTCATTCCCTACATCATCAAGTTCCTTTGTGTCTCCATTTTAGAAGTTTATCTCTAACCTCATTGTCAACAAGCATCTTGTCTGCTTTACTTCACAACATCCTAAGCTAGTTTCCTTGCCTATCCTGTTTGGAATCCACTGTTTGCGGCAGCCTGAGTAGGCTAACTAAAATGTGGTGGATTTCCCCAAGTCCCTTCCCTGTTCAAAAACTTACAGCCTCCCTCCCACCCTGCCAAACACACATTTTGGTTTCAAGCCTTTCAGCCTGTTTCTTTATCATACTTGTTGTCTGATAATTGTATCAATCTGTTAAGAGAATTCTCTGTTCAGGTTAGGTTGCACTATTCCTTCTCAGAACAAGCTATACTGATACCTGCCTCCACATGCTGTGTCCCCCCCCCCCCACCATGTTTGTGTCTCTGTTCATCCTCTTTTCCTCCTCCACCCCTCCCTTACCTAGACCTATCCTGATTCTACCTGTACTCTGTCAAGGCCCATTTTAAATTCTCTCATCTCCACAAGCCTTTCAAATTATTCAGGCCCATGCTGATTGTCTCCTTTACCATGCTTCTGTTCTTACAGTTTGTACTATGTAATTTAATACTTAATTTTTTCTCTAATGAGAAACTTTGATTTCTTCCACCAGACTATAAGCTCTTGAAAGGCAAGTACTCAATTTCATACAACTTTATCCCCACCCCAATCTCCTTGATTGTCCAGGAAAGATAGGTTGAATGATAAATACTGTCCTGATGTTAGAGCATGTGTTCTGGTTTTTTTTTTTTGTTTTGTTTTGTTTTTTTGTTTTTTTGTTTTTTTTTTTTTTTAACATGAGGTTTATACTCATAGCATGTTGCAGGTTTGGGCATTTTGTATGCTTTCAATAAATATTTGCTTCATTCTCCATTATTACTTCCCAAGTCTGAGTATCTATAATGCCTACTCTTTTTAAAAGGAGAAAGTGAGAAAAACACTCAAGATTTTTCTGACCAGATCTTTGGAGTAATGTAGGGCTATGTAACTTGTATTCTAGGACTTTCTTCCACTCTCTAGGCTATCAGATTTTCCTTAGTCAGACTTCAGTATACACGTTTGCATTTTAAATATATTTTCATTGGCTTCTTTATGCGATGAATATTTAAGGTTTCTGTTTTAATTCAGATGTGGTTTGTTTCCTTTTACCCATATCTGGGGATAGCCCTCACAAGTAAAAATCATTTTTAGTGTGCTTGGGGTCTTTTACACAAGTAATTCTCTGTAACAAAATCAACGGGGGAGAATTAGGCAGAGAACCTCTGACGATCAACAAAAACAAAATGTTGTTTACAGAGTGTAGCATTGCTTTGGTCCAGCAAGTTAACTTTCTAAGTTCTCACATAATCTTTTACGTACACACTGCATACATAGATAAAGGATATTACACGGGAACCAACCAAGTATTTAATAGATGTATACCCAATTCTGTGCAAGCTATTCTAAGGGTTATGAAAAGTACTGTGAGACATGGTGTTTGCCTTCAGGGATCTTAGCTAGTTAAGAGAAAAATAACATGGAGCAACTGGAAGATAAGCCTCATCCTGTGTGCCTGAAATTAAGATATACAAGGGGGTGAATGAAGGTTCTAAAAACATTGCACAACTGTGGAATAGGTGTGACATGACATGTATGCAGACTTAAAGGTTTTAAGGTGACATTTTAATGATTCAGTAGTGTGATATGGTCTCACAAAAATGACTGCCATTTTCAGCTGTAGTAATTGAAGTATAATATAGTGAGTGATGAAAACTATTGTGGATATTTACCCTGAGAAAGATAAGATATAGGAGGGCATGATAGCTGTCTTTAAATACTTGAAGGACCCTGTAGGGAAAAAGAATACATTCGTTTAATATTACCTCCCCAAATGGGTGAAAACTAGAGGAAGGCAGACTTTTGGCTCAGTACGAGGAAAGAAGGTTTAAAATCAGACCTAACTAAAGATGATAAAGTACTTTTTTGTAACAAGATTCTTTCCTAACATTGGAGGAAAAGGGATTTTACTGTCAGATGGGGGTGGGGAGGTGACAGTGGTAGCAGTGTCAAATTTGGCCAGTGGTCCTCAGAATTTTGGATTTCATGGATCAATAATATTTAAATGAAAGTGTGGAGAGGAGACATAAATTAAGGTAGCCAGTCTTATTTTGCTAAGAAAGGCACTAAACAAAGTCAACTACCAACTATATTTCATACAAGAAAGGTGATTTTAAAAAATGCTCCAGGAGTAGGAAGAACAGGATTTCCTAATAGATAGTCCTTTAAATTAAATACATTTGGCTGAAGAAAAAGGTATTAGGTGCCCTTATTTTCTTTATTTCATTTCAGAATTGTAAAAACTTCATTAAGGAACCACTGGGCCGACTGACTTGAGATTCTATTCCCTGCTATGGCTCTGCCCCCTGCCTTTAACTGACTTATTATTATTGTTCCCTGAGCACATCTTCCTTATTAAAAGTCTGGGTAGCAGGTAATAAAGTTCTGATAGAGGCTTTCTCTGTAATGAGATGAATTGAAAGAAGTTGTAAAAAGAAAGCTTTGGAGAGAAGCATAGCAGCCATTTGAAATGCTTGACTGTTTTGGGAAATCTCTAAATTGTGGGGGGAAAATGCCCTCTCCATTGACCAAACTAAGAGAGGGGATATGTCATGGTCCTTGCTTTTCCATGCTTCCCCTCTCGCTGTGTGTGTCGTGTGTTACTGTTAATTGTAATAAAATGTGCGCATAACTGAAAATGTTAATAAGATAATATTTAGTACTCAAGACTCATTTCAGACTGTAGCTGGTACTAGAAGTGCCTATTCCTGCTTTGTTTTCCAGAATTCCTTTCAATAATTTTCCTCCAAAAGAGCTATCTGTTCCCGACTCTGTATATCAGATGGACTGGCTGATCCCACTAAGCTTGAAAGGAAGTTTCCATAATTATGGAATATTATTTCCATAATTATTATTCCATAATCCATAATTATTCCATAATTATTTGTGGCTTCTAACTAAAACATTTGTCTGCATGTTTGCTATCCTCTTTTGGGAAATTGTTCATTTGTGCTTAGTTACAGAGATTTCCTTCTGGGGAAATAAAGCAAAACCTTGTCTCCTCTAAAAAGAGACTGTGACTCAATGGTGCTAACCTCAGATTGGGCTGTGGGGGAGGTGGGCAGTAAGTAATATCTGCTAAAATGTAAATTTTAGTACTTTTCAAAATGTAGTAATGATAATAGCTAATAGTTGAACTAGAGGGCGCCTGGCTGGCTCAGTCTGAAGAGCATGCAACAATAAACTTAAAAAAAGTTGAACTAGGTGGCAGGTACTTTTTCACGTATTTTACATATATCATTTAATTTTCACAACAACCCTATAATATAGGATTTATAATTATCCCCATTTTACAGTTCAGAAAGCCCAGGCATAGAGTGGTTAAGTAACTTGGTCACAGAGCTAGTAAGTGGTAGTGTCAGGGTTTGAACTTAGGTAGTCTTACTTCAGAGTCTTTATTCCTGACCATAAAACATTGGAAGATATTTTTGAAATTCAATAGTATATGTACTGTGAAGTTCTGAAAAAGGAACATTTAAAAGAAATCTGAGAGTCCATCTTAAAAGATTACTTCCAGCTGGACCAGGATTTAGGAGGCAATGCATAGAACAGTAGTAGTTCTTAAAGGATGGAAGCACCAGCATTATCCGAAAACTTGCATATTCTCAGGCAGGACCCAGACCACTATCAGAAATTCTGAGGGTGGCCCAACACTCTGTTTTAATCTCTCTTCTAGATCATCCTGGTGCACATAAAATTGGAAAACCACTGATCTAGAGGGCAGAACTGTGGGGAAAAGAATCCAAGAGAAATAGTTGAGTGATAGGAAAAACAAAAATGAGAAGATTGAAGATGACAGGTCTAATGGGGGTGGGATGGGGAAGAAGGCAAGGGGACTGGGAGTAGAATACATTGTTAAAAAGTCAGAACATCAAAGAAAAACATTATTTGTATGTATGTGCTTTAAAAAGACCAAGGAAAAAGAGTCACTAGATGAATGTAAGTTAAATGTCAGGGAGAAGAGAGACATCATTTATATTATTTTCATTCCTCTGGGAACCAGAAGAAGATGAAAAGATACTTAGCTCAGCTTGGGCTTTGTGGGGAGAAGCTGTGTATAGCTAGAAGTAGCTAGATGAATTAAAACCCTGCAGTTTAGTGGAGAGATGAGAGGGCTAAGAATATGAGAGGGTAGTGGTGTCAGCCTTTGCTTTGCACCTGAATCAAGATAACTGAATACCATGAACTGCTTTTATGAGATGCCTCAGCCTATATAATTTGAACTCCAAGTTCCTTCACTTGTAATTGTCTAGTTGAATGTCTAAGTTGGTTGTGCTGGATGGACTGAAACCTCTTCTTTGGGTGGGGCTATGGATAACATTAAAGAAACTAGAGAAAGAAGGGCACAAGTTGATCTTTGAGGGAATTGCACGCCTACCCGTACAGAGTGGCAGTAAAGAACACATTCATGATCATCCAGTACATAAAACAGGATCCCCCATTTTGTTTCATTCCACTTGGTAGGGTTTTTCCTCTACATCTGCTTCATTTACTAATTTTGTTGATATAAATAATGTGATCAAACACTAACAAATGCTCCTCACTCTTGTGCCTTGTTCTGATTTGTGTTTATTTTTAGCCCCAGAAAAGTGCCACTGTAAGCCATGAGATGTCTGGTCTGAATTGGAAACCCTTTGTATATGGCGGCCTTGCCTCTATCGTTGCTGAGTTTGGTAAGAATGTGAAAACTGACAAATCTGCTTCTTATGGTATAGATGGTAGCTTATGGTGACAGTTATTTTTGGGGAAAATTAGAGAAAAAGTGAAAAGAAGCTCACTCTCTTTGTTTTAAAAACTATTGTCTCTAAGCCATCGAGTAATATTTTCTAGAAAAGTACTACTAATGGTATGGTGAGTGAGGTTAAGAAAGTCAAACTTAGGGGGTGCCTAGGTGGCTCAGTTGGTTAAGCATCCGACTTTGGCTCAGGTCATGATCCCGCAGTTCGTGGGTCTGAGCCCCGCATCAGGCTCTGTGCTGACAGCTCAGAGCCTGAAGCCTGCTTCAGATTCTGTCTCCCTCCCTCTCTGCCCCTCCCCGACTTGTGCTCTGTCTCTGTTGCTCAAAAATAAATAAATGTTAAAAAAAATTTTAATAATAAAAGTCAAACTTAGGAAGATTTTTTTTATAGTTTAATAATTTGTTAATTTGCTCTAGGTTTAAGTAATGTACATGAAAAGATAAAGGGAGTTTAACAATATAGGGGTTTCTGCTATATTTTTGTACTAATGGTCTTTCCTTTATGCTAAGTTGTTTATAACTTTCTTAGTATTCAGACTTTTTTTCTTTTCTTTTTAAAAGTTTATTATTTATTTTGAGAGAGAGAGAAAGCAAGCATGAGTGGAGGGTGGGGCAGAGAGAGAGGGAGACACAGAATCTGAAGCAGACTCTGCACTGTCAGTGCAAAGCCAGTGGGGGGCTTGAACTCACGAACTGTGAGATCATGACCTGAGCTAAAGTCAGCTGTTTAACCGACTGAGCCACCCAGGCATCCCCAGACTTCTTTTTTCAAACCTCAGTCCCATTTAAAAAAAAATTTTTTTTAATGTTTATTCATTTTTGAGACAGGGAGAGACAGAGCATGGATGAGGGAAGGTCAGAGAGAGAGGGAGACACAGAATCTGAAACAGGCTCCAGGCTCTGAGCTGTCAGCACAGAGCCCGACGTGGGGCTTGAACTCATGGACCGCGAGATCCTGACCTGAGCCGAAGTCGGATGCCCAACCGACTGAGCCACCCAGGCGCCTTTCTGTCCCATTTTAGAAGAAAATTGATTAATAAGATCAAACTGGATTCTTCTCTATTTGATTTTAATTTGGAAATATTTTTTAGATTGTGTTTTTTCATCTCCCAATTTTCTCTTTCCTAAGCTATTTGTAAGTGACCCAACCCATTAATCTTTGTTGACTTTCTTGGCACATGCTCTGGTGTTATGATACCAAAGTCATAAGTGACCAGAGCTACATAATCACCTTGTTAGCTTTAGACTTCGAAATATTCCCTGCAACACATTTTGTCAATGTAATGACCACTTTTGTGTGTGGAGGTAACTAAAGAAGTTTGGTTAAAGACATTTCCCAGGCACTATGTTGGTTATTAGTCCAGAATTAAACGTAGAACCAAGATGAGTCGGCCAAGTAGGACTTTGCTGTTATCTTTCATAATATTAGGGAACTATTTGTTTCTTGTAAACAGATAAAAGAAAAAAAACTCACAAAACTTTATAATAGTATATAAGAGTACCTGGAACAGCAACCCCATGCTTTCCCATATTCTTTGTGAAAAATTAGATTTATGAAGAAGTGGGGAGTCAAGGTGGGGGGGGTGCAGAGGAAGATTCAAATGCCAAACTGTATTATGTTAAAGATGAAATTAAAACATCATTTAAATTGTTTTGTATTTGCAGTATATTAGGACCATCTTAAAGCATTTTATTATATCAGTTTCAACTATACTGTGGGCCAAATCCTACTGCCTAGATACAGTACAGTATATTTCACTTTACCATATACAACTCTTCTGAAAGTGGTACTCTTAGTGGAGATATCCCCTATGTGTTATAAAAAGGACTTCATCTTATGTTTTCAAATTGTCATTGGCTTAAATTCAGCCAAAATTTAACCATGAGTCTTTGGAGAAATTTATAAATCAGTGTGTTCTTTCATAGGAACTTTCCCTGTGGACCTGACTAAAACACGCCTTCAAGTTCAGGGCCAAAGCATTGATGTCCGTTTTAAAGAAATAAAATACCGAGGAATGTTTCATGCCTTGTTCCGAATCTATAAAGAAGAAGGCGTATTGGCTTTGTATTCTGGGTGAGACTGGATTCTTTCTTTACCTCTTGAATAGAAACACTTTCAAAAAAAATTTTCTGATGTTTATTTATTTTTGAGAGAGAAAGACAGAGCATGAGCAGGGGAAAGGCAGAGAGAGGGAGAAACAGAACTTGAAGCAGGCTCCAGGCTCTGAGCTGTCAGCACAGAGCCCAACGCGGGGCTCAGACCCACGAACCGCAAGATCATGACCTGAGCCTAAGTCAGACGCTTAACTGACTAAGCCACCCAGGCGCCCCAAAACACTTTTTAAAGAAACTATGTATTTCAGTGGTCTGATAGTGTGTGCCCTTCATATTCACCATTCTAACTTGTAATTCAATATTCCTGTGCAAGTTTCTATTTCACTTGCTTGTAAGTCTTGAGCTTTAGATTTTGTGTTCATCTGGCTTTGCGTGATATATTTTAAAATGGATATCTCATTGCAGCATTGGCTTTCTCCTGTTTTCCTGAGAGTCATCAATAGCCCCTGTGAATAGCAGCACCAATTAATGGCTTATATTTCTGTGGTATTCTTCCTGAGTTGCCAAATACTTCTTTTAAAATTTTCCTCTTTAAAGAAATACTATTCTGTAGTTTAAGCATAAAATGCAGAATGTGAGAGAGGGAGACTGATCTTTTTTTGTCAATTTTTAATTAGTTATAGGTTTGTGGTTTATTGTCCATTTTGTCATGTATCTGCTGCCAGTTTCCTAGGCCACTCCTGCATCTAGGTTACCAGTTTACTGCTCAGAGAAGGGACATCAATTTTATTATTAACCTATGTTAGACTTAATTTTGAAAGACAATTTTCTTAGGGAAAAAAATCAAGTAATACATCTCGAAGCAAATGAATCATGGATCATCTGTTTCACCTTGTTCTTTAATCAGCATGGACAATCACAAGATTATTTATTTCTAATAGCAAGCAGTAAAGTCAGAAATATGCATATTTAGTCATCGTTTTTAAAATCTTAACCATCCAAGCTGCTGTCGTCTTTCTATTTATAACTACTAAAGTATAGTTCTGCAACTTGGAAGAATCTCAAAGGGGGTATGAGTGAGAATGTCTTCAGTTTATAAGCAGAACTTAAATATGGTGAAATCTTGGCTCTAGTATCTTCTTGATAGATGAAAGATATATGTGCAGCTGTTAGGAAGTAAGGTTGATTTTTTAAAAATCTCCATGAGGTGAATAATGGTGTGTACTTCTTTTCCTACATTGCTAGATTCAATTTGCTAATATTTTGTTAAGGATTTTTGCATCTAAATTCATGAGAGATATTTTCCTGTAGTTTTTCCTTTTTGTACTCTTTTTGTCTGGTTTTGATATTGGGGTAATACTAGCCTCATAAAATGAATTGGTAAGTATTCCCTCTCCTTTTTTCTGGAAGAGATTATGTAAGATTAGTGTTGATTTTTTTAGGTGTTTGGTAGAATTCCCCCATTGAAATTGTCTGGGCCTGGAGGTTTCCTTTTTGGGAACTTTTAAATTATGAATTAAAATGTTTTAATTGTTATGAGACTATTCAAATGATCTATTTCATGTTTTTTTAATGATTCCCATATTTTTATCTGTTTCATTCTGAATTTTGGTAGTTTGTAGTTTTTGAGGAATTAGTCCATTTCTTCTGAGTTGTTGAATTTATGAGCATAAAGTCGTTTATAGTAGTATTCCCTTATTCTTTTAATGGCTGCAGAATTTGTAGTGCTGTTGCTTGTTTCATTCCTGATATTGGTGACTTCCATCTTTTTATTACTATGAACCTTGCTAGAGGTTTATCAATTTTATTGATTTTTTTCAAAAAAGCTGGATTTTTCTCTATTTTTGTTTTCAGTTTTATTAATTTACGTTCTTTACTATTTCCTCCCCTTCTTCTTGCTTTGGGTTTATTTTGCTCTTCTTTTTCTAGTTTCTTGAGTTAGGAACTTATGTTGATTTGGGATTTCCCTCCTTTCTAATGTAAGCATTTCGTGACGTAAATTTCCCTCTGAGCATTGCTTTGGCTGTGCCCTATGTATTTTAACAGGTTCAATTTTCATTTTCATTTAGTTCTATGTATTTTAAAAATTTTCTTTGAGACTTCTTGTGAACCATGGATTATTTAGAAATGTGATGTTTGATTTCCAAGTGTTTGAGGATTTTCCTTACTGATTTCTAGTTTGATTCCATTATAGTCAGAGAACGTACTCTATATGACTTCAATTCTTTTAAACTTGTTGAGTTTTGGGGTGCCTGGGTGGCTCAGTCGGTTAGGTGTCTGACTCTTAATTTTGGCTCAGGTCATGATCTCATGGTTTGTGGGTTCAAGCCCTGTGTCGAGCTCTGTGCTGACAGCATGGAGCCTACTTGGGATTCTCTCTCTCCCTCTCTCTCTGCCTCTCCCCTGTACTCGCTCACTCTCTAAATAAATGAATAAACTTAAAAAAAAATAGTTGAGGGGCGCCTGGGTGGCGCAGTCGGTTAAGCGTCCGACTTCAGCCAGGTCACGATCTCGCGGTCCGTGAGTTCGAGCCCCGTGTCGGGCTCTGGGCTGATGGCTCAGAGCCTGGAGCCTGTTTCTGATTCTGTGTCTCCCTCTCTCTCTTCCCCTCCCCCGTTCATGCTCTGTCTCTCTCTGTCCCAAAAATAAATAAAAAACGTTGAAAAAAAAATTAAAAAAAAATAGTTGAGTTTTGTTTTATGATCCAAATGTGCTGTCTCTTGGTGAATGTTCCACTATGCTTGAATAAATGCATATTCTGAAGTAGTTGGGTGGAATGAGGTGAGTAATGGAAATGAGTAGACTATCTAGATGTGTTTAATCTGCAAGTGCACATTGAGTATAATTGACTTTTTCTTTCTTTTTTTGGCAGAATTGCTCCTGCTTTGCTAAGACAGGCATCATATGGCACCATCAAAATTGGCATTTACCAAAGCTTGAAGAGATTATTTGTAGAACGTCTAGAAGGTCAGTATAGACTTCTTCTCTTTTAGGGTGATACTCAGAGGGATTATCAAAATCATGCTTACTAAGAAGCATTCATCATAGGATGCTTGAGAGTGGATGACAGTCATTGCAAGGACAAAGCGAGTTCATACTGACTTGGGATTAATCCTTGCAGGAGTGATCTATGAGTTAGAAGGACCTGCTCTTTAAGTTTGTCCCTTTTTCTATCAAAGAAAAAAGAAGGCTTCTGGTCATCACAGAGGGAACATGGACAAGTTTGTCCAGAAAATTAATGCTATCTTCATTGCCAAAAAGACTTCAACTATAAGCAGTTCTGTAGCTGCCAATTTTGATAAGCTTTTGTTAGATGGAGTAATTTTAGACTATTCTAGATTCTGTTGTACCTATGACCACCTTACCCACATTCAGCATTATCCTATGTCTCTATTATTGTTGCTGTAGCATTTCTAGCCTGATATTGTACTAAATGGTTATTTTACCACAGGGCTGTTGCGTGGTTGTGGATAGCTGGAGAGCCTTTTGATTAGTAATGTCCTTTGAGTTACTTGATTGTCCTAAATTGACTTTTTCTGGAGCCTCTTCTTTGAGGATTCTGAAGGATTTACTTCCTAAAATAATTTCCTTTCACAGATGCTTCACTTGGGTTTACCTAGTTTCTGTTTGTAGGCTCTCCATGGTAAGAAGGCATGGTGAAGATGGAATTTTCATTTTAGAATATTATGCTGTTTCTTCTTCTTTTTCTTTTTCTTTTTTTTTTTTGGCTGAGTGGATTTAATTTCAAATGACTAGTTTTTCACATTTGAACTACAGAAACCTGTAAATAGAGACCAGTAGATATCAAGGCCAGTCAAAATTAATATTTAAGTAATTTTTTTCTGTTACCCGTAAGCTTTTACCTTTTAAAATTCTTTTTTTTTTTTAAATTTTTTTTTCAACGTTTATTTATTTTTGGGACAGAGAGAGACAGAGCATGAACGGGGGAGGGGCAGAGAGAGAGGGAGACACAGAATCAGAAACAGGCTCCAGGCTCTGAGCCATCAGCCCAGAGCCTGACGCGGGGCTCGAACTCCCGGACCGCGAGATCGTGACCTGGCTGAAGTCGGACGCTTAACCGACTGCGCCACCCAGGCGCCCCTACCTTTTAAAATTCTGTTGCTACGTCTTTAGAGTTGATGATTCTCCAGAAAAATACTTAAAAAATTTTTTTAGGTGTTTGAAATGATTGAGGAAGAAATACCATATTCTGAATTTATGTGGGTTATTGCCAGTTGCTCTATACAGAATAATAGGACATGTGCTAGTGTCCTTTAGAACTACCTTTAAAAAATAGTGATTTATGTTTTATAATTTTTATGTTTCAGTGATGATATGGGATCTAGAAATATTTGAGTTTTTTTTTTTTTTTTAATTTTCATAAGCTTTGTGGTTCATTTCTCACAGTCAATTCTCTGCCCAGGGTTCCCTTTCTCTGAAAGATCAGTACTTTATTCTCAGAAACTAGTACTTAATACAAGCAGAATTTTTTTTCCTTTTTACAGATGAAACTCTTCTAATTAATATGATCTGTGGGGTAGTGTCAGGAGTGATATCTTCCGCTATAGCCAACCCCACTGATGTACTAAAGGTAAGAGAGGTCTGGTAGCATTGGATGTATGCAATGTGATGTGAAAAGAGCATGAACTTTGAGTCAGATCTCCACTTGCCAGCTGTAAAACCTTTGGCAAATCACTTAACTGTGTTAAGCCTTAGTTTCCTCATTTGTAAAATGAAGATAATTTAGTACCTATTGCATAGGTTTGTTTAGGATTAGAGATAATATGTGTAGACTGCCTATCACACTTGGTAGATTGTAGATGCTCAGTAAATAATAGTCAATTTATTATGATATGCATTGATCCTTTGGTCTTTAGAGTATGCAGAGCTGTATAAGATTCTTTCCAAGGACTATGTAATTTTAAGGGAATCAGTTTTCAGATACCTCATTTCCATTTATATTCTCCTAAAATTGATCTGAGAAAGAACTTGTGTTTTCATTTTTTTTTTTCAACGTTTATTTATTTTTGGGACAGAGAGAGACAGAGCATGAACGGGGGAGGGGCAGAGAGAGAGGGAGACACAGAATCGGAAGCAGGCTCCAGGCTCTGAGCCATCAGCCCAGAGCCTGACGCGGGGCTCGAACTCACAGACCGCGAGATTGTGACCTGGCTGAAGTCGGACGCTTAACCGACTGCGCCACCCAGGCGCCCCATGTGTTTTCATTTTTAATAGTTCTTTTCCCACCTTACAAAAGAAAGGCATACTCCCAACCCATTTTAAATCTCAGTATGGTATATTGACCAGTGGTGTAACCTGGGGTACCAAACAAAGGGATACATCAAAATATAGTTTTTGGAGAAGACTCCTTTAATAGCTAATTGACGTACCTTAGTCTATAATGCATCTGTCTTTTCTTGTCTTACCTATATTTCCATTAAGGATGAGATTTGGCTTTTAAATGGTATATTTTGGTTTGTGTTGGGATATTCTGAATACAAAACTCGAACAGTATAGGTTAGTGGTATTGATTTTTAAAAATATAATTGGATTTCTTTCAGATTTTATCAAAAGACAGGATGAAACATTCATTTTATAATATTAATCATCATCTTATTTTATCTCATAAAATGGTAAACAGTTTCTACATAGTTACTAACTTATTTAAACTTAGGATTAATTAAAAGCACTAAATATATGATTATAATGTGTGAGAGGGTCACAAGTTTTTGAGAGTTATTTTAGAGGGAATATGAGAAAAAAGAGGACATATGCTTTATTTATTTGAAACCATAGGTGGTTAGGTTAGTGAAGGAGAGATCTATTGCAATTCAGAGAGTTTTGAGAACCAAGAGAGTGACATGAAAAACCGCACACAAGAAAGAAACCAGTGATGGTTGATGGAGAAAAGATATGAAATGAACTTTCTAGGTTAAATTGAGAGTAATATATACAGAATTTTTATAACTTTTGATTTGAAGAGTAAGTATTTGTGAAGAGAACTGATTGTATCCTAAAACTCTAAAATATTTGCAATATAATTACACTTGACCTTTTCAAGAACAATAATACTTAACTCCCTAAAGCTTCCTTTCTTATCCATGTGGATCCTAGATTTAATCACCTAAGTGATTCACTTCAATTTCCTGTCCCTTTGACCTGCCTGGTACAATTACAACCATTGACCCATGCTATAATCTTCCTTTTCCTTTCTTATACCTGGGTAGGGCTGAAGGCGCTGGGGGTGGGGTGAGTCACAAACTTAGACTGTGATGGTACCAATATAGGATCTATAATCATAATTGGGTTGTTCAGTTCTTGCCTATATCCTTGAACAGCTCTTTCTTTGATCTATGTGTTGCTTCCTTGCCTTTGTATATATAGCTCTCTGACTGTAATGCCTTTTACCCCTTTTCTCATGAATTTATCCTTCAGGACTGCTCAGGAACAGGGCCAGGACTAGGATGAGACAAATGAGGTGCTCCTTGTGGATGCAAAATGGAAGGGGGCACAAAAGAAAACCACCTCAGTAATCAAGAGAGATAACATTAAAAAAAATTTTTTTAATGTTTTTTATTTTGAGAGGAGCTCAAGCCAGGGAGGGGCAGAGAGAGAGGGAGACACAGAATCTGAAGCAGGCTCCAGGCTCTGAGCTGTCAGCACAGAGCCTGATGTGGGGCTCGAACTCATGAACCATGAGATCATGACCTGAGCTGAAGTTGGACACTTAACCAACTGAGCCACCCAGGCGCCCCGAGAGATAACATTTTTATGCAATATTTTTCAAAAATTAAAATGAATGCAAATTATTCACGATGAATAAAGTATCAATATTTTGTATAATTCATCTCACCTCCTCACCCTAATCTCATCCTGTTGGATTCTGTCTTTAGTTAAATTTTTGATATTTGGTTCATTGTGGGGTTTTCTGCATTCATTTTCATGTCTTAAAATATTGAATTATTATTTGGATTACTGAGGTTTTTTTGAGTCCCCCTCCTACATTTGGTTCCGGAGGAAAGTGCCATACTTGCCTCACCCTCGTCCCAGCCCTGCTCAGGAATCACTTCCTTAAAGAAGTCTCCTACTTGCTTCACCCTAGTCCCAGCCCTGCTCAGAAATTACCTCCTTAAAGAAGTCTCCTACTTACCATAGGATATTTGTAGTTTTTTAAATTTATCTTTGTAATAGTTTCTATTCCGATTTAACTGAGTTTAGGTTTTTATCTCAAAACTCTTAGTAGTAGCAGTTGACTTTCCACGTAAAAACATGCTGTTGTCTCCTGATTTACCAAAGACATTTATTTTATTTTATTAAAAAAATTTTTTTTTCAATGTTTATTTATTTTTTGGGGGACACAGAGAGACAGAGCATGAACGGGGGAGGGGCAGAGAGAGAGGGAGACACAGAATCGGAAACTGGCTCCAGGCTCTGAGCCATCAGCCCAGAGCCTGACGCGGGGTTCGAACTCACGGACCGCGAGATCGTGACCTGGCTGAAGTCGGACGCTTAACCGACTGCGCCACCCAGGCGCCCCTCAAAGACATTTATTGACACCTAGAGTTCTGCATCCTGAAAATCAGGCCCACATTTGGGCCACTAGTATTTAACGACTGGCTGCTATGATTCTATGTGTGCAGTCACGGGGGGAATTGTACCAAATCTTTCATGTGGCTTTTTTTTTTAATTTTTAATTTTTGTTTATTTTTGAGAGAGAGAGAGTGCATGCAAGCTGGGATGGAGCAGAGAGAGAGGGAGACAGAATCCAAAGCAGGCTCCGTACTGTCAGCACAGAGCTCAATGCAGGTCTTGAACTCACGAATGGTGAGATAATGACCTGAGCCAAAGTTGGACGCTTAACCGACTGAGCTACCCAGTTGCCCCAACTAATCACATTTTAGAAGAATTATTTTCTACCCTCACTGAGTACTTGTTCTCTTTTTCCCAAAATTTCTTCCAGCTCTAGAATTGATTGACTTAGTATAAGGAACGTGAGGCTAATGAAAATCATTTTTTTAATTAAAAAAATTTTTTAACATTTATTTATTATTGAGAGACAGAGCATGAGCATGGGAGGGACAGAGAGAGGGGGAGACACAGAATCTGAAGTAGGTTCCAGGCTCTGAGCTGTTAGCACAGAGCCCAACACAGGGCTGGAACTCACAAACCGCAAGATCATGACCTGAGCTGAAGTCTGACACTTAACCAACTGAGCCACCCAGGCACCCCTGATGCAAATCATTTTTATAAGACATACTTTTACACAAATTACACTTCTAAAATATGTAGTTTGTCATTAATTTTATCAGAATAGCAGGGTAACATTTCTGAGAATTCCCAAATACTGTTTTCTTAATTTTAAATGAGTGAAACCTCTCATTTTGGTCTCTGTTAAAACAAAATGTTCACCCCTTCTTACTTTAGATTCGAATGCAGGCTCAAGGAAGTCTGTTCCAAGGCAGCATGATTGGCAGCTTCATCGATATATACCAACAAGAAGGTGCCAGGGGTCTGTGGAGGGTAAGTACTCTTTATGCACCTTTCCTATAAATTTGCAAAGAATACTTCTTATACGAAGCCATAAAATTATGAATTGTCATCTTACGCTGTTTAATTTTTTGTAACCCAGAACATAAGGTAAGAAACTTTCTTATCACCTATGAAAGGACCAAAACTTACCAGTTTCTTTATTTCTGCTTAATGTTTGGGGATGTTTGTGTGAGAGAAGTTAATGACATTACTTGAGATAGTCATTTTGATTTGTTTAAATTCACAGTGAATTTAATTCTTCAATACATATTTTTGCCAGTTTTGTACTAACGCTGCACTATATGTTTGTGATAGTCTCTGATTACCTAAAACAGCTTTTCTTAACCTTATAAAAAGTAAAAATTGTACTAAAAATATTGAGATCTATAAAAGAAAAAAATCCAGTATTATTAACTAGAGATAATCACTGTTAACATTTTGCCATTTAATCTTCCAGTCTTCTATCTACTCCTGTTTTTGTTTTTGTTCCTATAACTTATCTTATTTTAATCACTTAATAAGACTACTTGTAGAATATACACAGATAGTAGAATGGGAAATCCATTAATAAATAGGCTCTTAAAGAAGAGAGCTTTGTGTTTTTTTTCTTCCTTCATATTTTTCCCCAACTTCCTATAAAAATTTTAAACATACAGAAAAGTTGAAAGAACAGAACAGTGAACACCTTATATACCCAGATTAAATGACTGTTAACATCTGGCCATATATGCTTTATCTGTTTATATGTGTGTACACAGATAAACATACACACACATTCTTTTTTTTTTTTTTTTTTTTTTTGCTAACTTATTTGAAAGGAAGTTGCAGACATCATGGTACTCTCCTAAATAGTTCGTTATGCATCTCCTAAGAAATAAGGACATTCTCCTATATAATAATACATAATAATGATATCATTATCACACCTAAGAAAATTAACAAGTCCTTAATACCTAACATCCAGTCTGTATTCAAATTTTCCTTATTGATGAGACCAGGCCAGTTTTCTTATAGAATGTTTCCCCTGTATTTCCTTCAAACTGGAAGTTAGGTTTGTTGACTTGATTAGATTCACATTAAACATTTTGGTAAGAGAACTTCATAGGTTACACTGTATATTTCATATTGTATCAAAGCAAGAAGCACATATTACTTTGTCCCACAATTAATGATGCCAAGTTTGATTATTTGGTAAGATGATGTCCACCAGATCTCACCATTGTAAGAGATAAAAATTTTTCCCCCTTTGTAATTAGCAGGTAACCTGTAGGGTGATACTCTAGCAACATGCATATATCCTGTTACTTAATAACCTTTCACTTAATGGTCTTAGCATCCATTAATGATCCTTGAGGTTTGCTTTTTGATAACAGGGTGCACTTTCTTGATTAGTCTAATTTAAAACCAGAAAATGGACCTAACTAGATATTTTCACAAACTAATGCTAAGGGAAAGACAAAGCAGGAATCACAATAGGGAGTTTTTGTCAAAACATAGCTACTTTATTTTTAGTTAAAAATTTTAATTGTGGTAAAATACACGTAACATAAAACTTAGCATCTTAAACATTTTTAAATGTACAGTTCAGTAGTGATAAGTACATTTACATTGTTGTACAGTTAGTCTCTAGATTTCTTTTTTCTTGCAAAACTGAAACTCTGTACCCATTAAACAACTCCCCATTTTCCCCTCCCCCTGGTGACCATCCTTCTATCTGTCTCTTATGAATTTGACTATTCTGGATACCTCATGTAAGTGGAATCATACAGTATTTGTGTTTTGTTACTGGCTTATTTTACTTAGCATAATTTGTTCCACGTTCACTCATGTTGTCACTTGTCAGAATATCCTTCCTTTTTAAGGCTGAACAATACTCCATTGTATCTATATACCACATTTTATTTATCTGTTCATCTGTTAATGGGCATTTAAGTTGTTTCTGTATCTTGGCTTTTGTGAATAATGCTACTCTGAATATGGGTGTGAAAATATCTCTTTAAGACTCTGATTTCAGTTCTTTTGTGTGTATACCCAGAAGCGAGATTGCTGGATCACATGGTAATTCTATGTTTAATGTTTTGAGGAATGGAACATAGCTACTTTCATGATCCAGGCTGCTTAAATCGTCCAGGCATATAAGATAAAGAAGTGAAATACATTGTGTTATGTACTCTTTTGACACAGACGTGTCTTATTTGCATATTAAAATATAGGAATAGGGGTGCCTGGGTGGCTCAGTTGGTTAAGCATCTGACTTCAGCTCAGGTCATGATCTTGAGGTTCGTGAGTTTGAGCCCTGCATCAGGCTCTCTGCTGTCAGCACAGAGCCTGCTTTGGATCCTCTGTCCCCCTCACTCTATCCCTCCCCCACTCACACGCTCTTTGTCTCTCTCAAAATAAACTTAAAAAAAATACAGGAATATTTTTTCATTTCAACACGGAAATAGGTTTACATTTTTCTTCAAACACATGGTCTCCTTTGTCATTGTTTTATTTTCCTGCTTTAATTGTCACATAAGTACTGGAAACATTTTCTTTTCTTTTTTCTTTTTTAAAAAATTTTTTTTTTCCAACGTTTATTTATTTTGGGGACAGAGAAAGACAGAGCATGAATGGGGGAGGGGCAGAGAGAGGGAGACACAGAATCGGAAACAGGCTCCAGGCTCTGAGCCATCAGCCCAGAGCCTGACGCGGGGCTCGAACTCATAGACCGCGAGATCGTGACCTGGCTGAAGTCGGACGCTTAACCGACTGCGCCACCCAGGCGCCCCGAAACATTTTATTTTCTAACTTCATTGTAAGAAATAACAGCACAAGTGAAAGTCAGAGTTGGAGACATGGTAGAGAGTGATGGGGACCCTGGTGAACTGGAAAGCAGTGTGGACCCTATTCATTGTTGTCTTGCATGATGGGAGTCCAGTGTGGCCAAAGTGTTTGGGATTTCAAGAGAAGCTGAAAATCTGCATTCCTATGGGAAGTGTCCTGTTTTTTATACACTGACAGCTAATTCGGCCTTCTAGAAACACTGTGTAGGCCACACACAACATGTCTGTTGCCTGAATTTGGCCCATGGGCTCCAATTTGGGGCGTTACTGTTCAGCAAGGTAGTCTTCTCTGAAGATCATCTTCTAACACTGTTGAGCAGGTGGAAGTGTCCGAGAGGAAGGCACTGTTGGGCCAGCCAGCCCGACCAGCAGAATTAGACATCTTCTGATGATAGCACAGCTACGTCACTTCCACTTTATGAGTTGAATTTGGGAATTTATAAATGAGCAGTTTATAACAGGTATCCCAGAAAGCACTTGTCCCCGTGGTATGTTATTTTCAAATGTAAATGACATTTTATTTTTTTTAAATGTTTATTTTTGAGAGAGAGTATGAGCAAGGGAGGGGCAGAGAGGGACAGATGATCAGAAACAGGCTCCACATTGACAGCTGCGAGCCCCATGTGGGGCTGAAACTCACGAACTGCAAGATCATGACCTAAACCGAAGTTGGATGCTCAACTGACTGAGCCGCCCAGGAGTCCCTATTTTATTTTTTTAATGTTTGTTTATTTTTGAAAGAGAGAGCGAGCATGTATGCATGAGAACTGGGGAGAGGCAGAGAGGGAGGGAGCCTGAGGATCCAAAGTGAGTTCTGCGCTGACAGCAGAGAGCCCAGTGCAGGGCTCGAACTCAGGAACCTTGAGATCATGAACTTGAGCCGAAGTCGGACACTTAACTGACTGAGCCACCCAGGTGCCCCCAGACTTGGATTTTTATGTCACTTTGCAACTCCCAACCTGTTTTGTTCTGTTTTATTTTTATTTATTTGTTTTTTAAATCATACTTTTTTTGAGAGAGAGGGGGCTCAAGTGAGCGAGAGGCAGAGAGAGAGAATCCCACAAGGGGCAGAGTGGGGGGGTAGAGAGAGACAGAGAGAGAGAAGGGCTCACCTGGAATGGGGCTCGTGCTCACCCGAAGCGGGGTGTGAGCTCACCCGAAGCGGGGCGTGAGCTCACCCAATGTGGAGCTCAAACTCACGAACCACGAGATCATGACCTGAGCCGAAGTCAGATACCTAGTGACTGAGCCATCTAGGTGCTTCTCTCTCATATTTTAATGTTTATTTTGAGAGAGAGAGAATGTGCACATGGGAGGGACAGAGAGAGAGGGACTCCCAAGCAAGCTCTGCACTGTCTGCACAGAGCTGAACGTGGGGCTTGATCTCACAATCCAATTCATGAGATCATGACCTGAGCCTAAATCAAGAGTTGGACACTTAACAGACTGAGCCACCCAGGTGCCCCTTGTTCACTTTTTTTTACAATTTATGTCACTAACCTGTGTATTTCTTTGGTGTGTAATATCACTTACATATTTCAGGGTGTTGTCCCAACTGCTCAGCGGGCTGCCATTGTTGTGGGCGTGGAGTTACCAGTCTATGATATTACAAAGAAGCACTTAATATTGTCAGGGGTGATGGGAGACACAATTTTAACTCACTTTGTGTAAGTATTATAGGCTGTGCTTATTCCATATTTCCATTATTTTAAGCACAAAAAGCATCTTTCACTGAGGTCCTCATGTAGAATCAATAATGGGTACAGATGGTCTAGATACTCCTCTCTGTCTTATGTCCAGAACTTCAAGCCTTCTAATACTTGTACAGAGATCCTAGATGCTGTGGGTAGATACTGTACTGTGGGTAGATACTGTAGATACTGTACTACCACTGTACTTGGTAGCAGTGTCTAATACAACAGCCTATCATATGTCTAGGATTTGCATTTGTTCATACACAGCCTCTATATCTAATTTTATCTGTTATTTTCTTTGGTTAAGTTTGGATCAGAAAGCAAACTTTTCTCAATGAGAATCAGAAAAAAGTGAAAATTTATAGGGCCTGTGAAACAAAACTACAGTTTTGGGCTAAAGACTGTTGCTAGCCTTATCCTACATTCTCTTCATATTGGAGCTTTTATGATACTTTACCGCTCAAAGTATACCGCATTTGGTATATGATGTTGTGGTATGAAAACTTATATATCTAATAGAGGATGTGTGTTAGTTTCTGCTTAGGGATCCTGCTAGACTTCTAAATTGCACCCCCCCCCGCCCCCTACCAAAGGCTAAGTTTTGGATTGAAAAGTGAAGGGCATAATACTTTTTAAAGGATTTTATTTTTAAGTAATCTCTACACTCAGTATGGGGCTTGAACTTACTACCTGAGATCAAGAGTCACATGCTCTATGGACTGAGCCAGCCAGGTGCCCCACAGGGATACCTTTTGAATGATATTTCTTTAGAACACATTTCCTCTCTCTTTAGATTGTAATGAAAGGGCAAGTGCCAAGTTTTATCTGATGAGTCTGACTCATCATACAGTTATGAATTTATGTTTGGCGTAATTTCTGTTTAGTCAGGGTTGGAAGTGAGGTGGTTTATCTTAAAGTTTTCATTTTTAGTTCCAGCTTTACATGCGGCTTGGCTGGTGCTCTGGCTTCCAATCCAGTTGATGTGGTTCGAACTCGCATGATGAACCAGAGGGCAATCGTGGGACATGTGGACCTTTACAAGGGTACTTTGGATGGTATTTTAAAGGTATGCACGCTGTAGGCTTGGTTTGCATTTTTGATTTTCTTAGATGTCTCAGGCATTCTTTCAGTCCTTATTCTTGGTTGCTATGTATCATTTTGAAGATGGAAGAATCATTATGTATATTTTTAATAGCCTCTCAGAATAAGTTCCGGTTATAAAAGCTGTCTCCTTGGCAATCTGCTGATATGCAGTGGTCCTTAATATTATCATTCCAGTTTGAATACTTGAGACTGCAGGATACTTTTATTGATAGCACCATGTAGAATTATTGACAGATAGAAGGGACTTAAGATATCCCACATTTACTTGCTTCAGGTAAGACAGAGACCCTGTAATAGAAAATCTGGTACTCCATTTCAGTTCAGTATTGTGCTGTTGCTTACACTTTGCCTTTGAAAGTTTCTGCGATGCTATGTTTGTAGGAAACTGAATATCATAAATGTGTTGTGTAATCACTGGTGATCATCCTTCTACAAAAAGCAAATTTGGGGCCAAAATATGACATTTCCATACGGTTTCTCTGTGCTGTCAGTTTAGTTTAACAACCATTTATTATCTAACAGGAACCATTTTAGTAGATACAGAGAAATTACAGTATACTGCAGGTGTACAAACAGATAATCAGCACAGCCTGGTAAACCTGATAAACTCAGGGACCTATGGAAGGAAATTCTAGTCTAATTTGGAAGTTTAGGATAGGCTCCCTGTAGATGGTGGCATCTTGAATAACTCACATGTGTTGAGTGCTTTTACTTTGTATCAGAAACTGTCCTAATGAGACTTACATGTATTCATTCACTTAATCCTCATCATTACCCCATGTGGTAGATACTAAAGCACTAGAGATTAACTAACCTGCCCCAAATTTTGCAGCTAGTGGGGTTTCAGCTCAGACCATTTGGCTTCAAACTAACATTCTTAACTTCTACACTGTAGTGCCTTTCTTATGTTGATGGCTAAGGGGTTAAATAGGTTATAAAGGATATTGAATGCTATGCTGAGGTACTTGGTTTTTTTTTTAACTTGATGGGGAGCTATTGAAATATCTTAATCAGGTCAGATTTATATTTTAGATCACTTTGGGTTTGTAAGACAGTGGTTCTCAGGTGCATTGGAGCCATCTGGGGAAACTTTTACAGCTCCTGTGTCTACTGTAGACCAATGAACTCAGAACTTATGGGGGTAAGGGACCTAGGTTGAAAGTATTTTTTAAAGTCCTCAGGTGATTGCAGTGTTCACCTAAGGTTGAAAAGCCATTTATCTAAGGGGTAAGCCTGGAGCAGTGGTTCTTAAGGCATTAACTTGCCTCGGAATCACCTGGAGGGCTTATTCAAATGCAGATGGCTGGGGCCCATCACCAGATTCTGACTCAGCAGGTCTTGAATAGGGACTTGAGAATTTGTGTTTCTAACCAGTTCTCAGGCAATACTGAGACTCTGGATACTACACTTTGAGAAACAATGACCTAGAGATAGGGAAGCTGATTAGAAAGCTGTTAGTAATCTAAGATAGAGGCAATAAAGCCTGAATTTGAGCACTGGAGTGGGGATGCAGAAGATAGGATAGAGTTGAGAATAATTTAGTTGATAAAGTCAATAGGATTTGCTTGACTAGGTGTGGAGAGGTGTGGGAGAAAGGAAGTGTCAGAGATAAGTTCCCAGTTCTTTGTTTTGGTGACTATGTGGTGATTCCCATTGACACAGTTATCACAGGAAAAACAGGTTTTTTTGGGTGGGGGAGGGGGCGGGGGGAGACAGTACAGTTTTGGATACTTAGTTTGAAGTGCATGAGGAACATGCAGTGGATATATTTGGAGACCTTAGTCTTAACTCAGGGGAGAGTTTAGGGATATAGATAGGAGCCTGGGGAATCAGTAGTGTACAGGTGTTACATAACTGTGGAGGGAGAGACCAAGGAGAGAACGTAGAGGAGTTCACATCATTTTTGCTTTTCTAGCACACTAGAGTATTATGCATTCCTTCCATTAATAGTGATTCACAGAGGAAATGATTCTCAGACTTTGGGAAGTAGAGTTTGGTAAAAGCCCCTCTTTGCTATTTCTGACATGCTTACCCTTCCACTTGACAATCGCTGGTATAGAGAGAGAGAAAGGGAGGGCCAAGGAAATAACTCTGAGGAATACCAATTGCTAAGGGTTGGCAGGTGGGAAACCTAGGAGAGACACCGAAAGATAACAGTCAAAAGATATGAGGAAACTTAGAAGAGCCATGGAAGCCAAGGGAGTAATGAGTTTGAAGAAGAGATGAGTAGTTATTTAATGCCAACTGGAATAGAGAGGTCCAATATAAGGACTACAAACTATCTGTTGGATTTGATATTTTCTAGAGGAGGTTTCCTGGAATGATGTTTGCAAAAGCTAGATTGATGTGCATGAGGAGTGTGTTTAATTATTCATTCATCCAGTACAAAAATGTTTAAGTCTTATGTGCCAGGTGCTGTTCTAGTTTGGTGAACAGAAAAGTTTTGGCCTTTGTCATGACACTTTAATTCTAATAGAGACAGGTAAACACATAGGAATCAAGCGTAAATAGACAAGTGTAAAATACTCTTTCAAGAAGGTTGGCTAACAGGAGATAGAACGTACAATAATAGAGTAATAGCTAGCATTTAGTGAATGCTTATTATGTGCCACACACTATAGTCTATCTTTTAGCTCACAGCAACCCTATGGAGTAGATATGTTTTCCATTTTATAAACAAGGGAACTTGGGTGGGAGTGGCTAAGTACCCAAGATTATACACCTAATAAGAAGCAAATCTGGGACTTAAACCAGAGTCTGATTCAAAAGTTTAAACTTAAAACCACCATGCTGTGTTATATTGTCAGAAACACATTTTCATGTTGGCAGTAACCTTTACCTATATTCACTCTCTCATTCATTTACTTGCTGTTAAAGTTCTTTATACTGATTGCTCTATATTGTCATTGTACATAATAGCATCTTGCTTTGTTACTTCATCAGCGAGAGTCCCAGAGCACTAGTGAATGGAGTTCTGCATTCATTTCTGCCATAGAAACCAACAGCTGCAAATCTTACCCTGTCACTCCTGTCTTAAAACCCTTGAATGGCTTCTCGTTGACCCAAAGCTCTATATGATTTGGCCCCTTTTTACTTCTACAGCCTTATCACTGCTACCTTTATTCTACATTCCAGATGTACTATACAATTTCCACTGGTAGACTTTCCTTCATTCCCAAATTTTCATCCATGCCATATACTTTGTTAGATGCCCCCACCCTACCCTATATATCCTTTTCACTTAGCTAGTTCCTATTCATTCTTCAGAGCTTGTTACTTTCTCCTAAAGGCCTTCCCTGACTGATGAACTAGGTTCTGTGTACACAGTTTCTTGTACTTACTCTGACAACATTTATTTTATTATTTAAAAACATCTTTTTTGAGGACTAATTTACATATTGTAAAATTTACCTATTCAAAGTGGCTTTTGGTATATTCCCAGATTTGTGTGACCGTCATCACCACAGTTGATTTTAGAACATTTTCATGAATTCAAAAAGAAACTTCATACTCTTTAGTTATCACCTCCCTGTTCCCTCACTCCCAGTCCTAAGAAACCACTAACCTACTTTTCTAACTCTTTAGATTTGCATATTCTAGATACCTCATATAAATGGAATCATACAATATGTGATCTTTTTGACTGGCTCCTTTCACTTACCACAATGTTTCAAGGTTCATTCATGTCTTAGTACGTATCAGTGTGTTCCTTTTTATGGCTGGGTGATACTCCATTGTGTGGCTGTATCACATTTATATTTGTTACATTTTATTGTAATTGCTTTTAATGTCTGTCTGCCCCAGTAGACTGTAAGTTCCATGAAGGCAGGGCCATGTGCATCTTATCACTTTATCCACAGCAGATTATTTATTGAATGAATGCACAACTTCATGAAGTAGTCTGTTGTCTCTGTTTATCTACAGAAGTTCTTGTGTTTGTTTTCAGACAACTGTCTGAAGTCAGGCAGTGGGCCTCCTAGTCCTAATGTTCTATAGAAGTTTGTCACTGTTTTGGAGCTTTTTAAAGATTCATATGGCTCATAGGAGTATTAGAGACCCTTACTGTGTTTGTATGTTCATGTACTCAACAGATATTCATTTAGGTATTTATTGGAAACTTTCCTGTGTCAGACAGTGTTAGGTGGTAGGGATATAGTGGTGAGCAAGACAAACATAGTCCCTGTTCTCCTGGAGACTACATTCTAGTTGAGGGAGACAGACAATAAACACACAAATAATAAACAATATAATTTCAGATAGAATTAAATGCTATTAAGACATAAATAGAGCATGAGACAGTGATGGAAATGATAGTAGGGAACTACTTCAGCCAGGATAGCCAGGACAAGGCTGTGGGTAGGTGATATTTGAGCAGAGATCTGAATGATGAGAAGAAGGTGATGAAGATCTGAGAGAAAAAACATTTCAAAAAGAGGGAACAGGTACAAAGGCCCTGAGTTGGGAATGAACTGGATATGTTCAAAGGTTAAAAGGAAGGCTGGTGTGGCTGAGTGTGGTAAATAAAGGAGAAAGTAGTAGGAAATGAAACTGGAGAGACTGGCAGGGGCTAAATCAGGTAGGATCCTATATATCATCACATAAAATTTGCAATTAGAGTGAAATCCACTGGGAAGCCATTGGAGAGCTTGAATCAGGAAAGTGACACTATTTATAATTTAATGTATAAATTATATTTTTTTATATTGGATTGTATCTCTAAGGTCCCTTGTCATTTTAGCAGTCTATGATTCTAGGTTATCTGCACCTGGCTGAATTTCACAATTTTCTAACATCAATTTTGGTCTGAGACCTTCAGCATTTGCTGGTAATCCATTGGGGGAAAGCATATTACCACTATGATTCTGTAAAAGTACCCTTATTCTGTTACTATTTGTTCAAAAAATGATTAGTAAGGATAATTATCTTGAGTATTCTTAATCTACAGTATGGGATAGGGGATATTTACAAGTCTGGATTCTCGTATTAATGTCCTATCCAAGTATATCAATTATTTAGTATAGTGGCAGGTTTTACTTCACCAGGGGAAGGGCAAAATAACATCGCAATGTCTAACCCAGTGCCTAACACACAGGAGTTACTTAATAGATATTTTAAAATAGTACACAAAATAGGGACTGTTTCTGCTGGCTGAATTCAACACACCACCAGTTTATGACCTTTGTCATTTAATATGTCATTTAATTCAAATAATTACTCAGTTGGTGTGTTTAGGACCCCCATTGTATAAAACAGGAAACCTAAACTCAAAGCAATTTACACACTGTTCCTCATGCAATCTTGAAAGCATTTAC
Organism: Prionailurus bengalensis; assembly: GCF_016509475.1. Classification (NCBI taxonomy): domain Eukaryota; kingdom Metazoa; phylum Chordata; class Mammalia; order Carnivora; family Felidae; genus Prionailurus; species Prionailurus bengalensis. The sequence continues at coordinate 108,395,239 of NC_057361.1, forward strand.
ATCAGGTAGTCAGTCCATGGCATTACACAGAAGTTGATAGAATGAAACAGACTCAGAGGAGGATAGTGACTTGCCCAGCTCCTTATTCCCTACCCTACTTTAGTTTTCCTATTAGCACTTCCATTTCTGAATATAATATATATCAATCTATGTATTTGTCAGCTCTTTTAGAGAGTGCACTCCTTGAGGGCAGGGAGTGTATAAGTTATCTCTTCCTTTATAACAAATTGCTCCAAAACTCACTTCCTTAAAACAGCAAACATTTGTGATCACGCAGTTTCTGTGGGTCTGGAATTCAGAAGCAACTTAGCTTAGTGATTTCAGCTTATGTTCTCTTGTGAGGTTGTAGTCAGATGTCAGCTAGAGCTATAGCCATATCTGAAGGCTTGACTGGAGCTGGGATATCTGCTTCAAAGATCACTCATGTGGCTATTAGCAGGAATTATTAGCTGTTGGCTACTAAACCTGTGTTCTCTGGAAGTTGGCTGGAAGCCTTAGTTTCTCCCCTTCTGGGCCTCTCATGACGTGACAGCTAACTTTCTCTATAGTGAACAATTCAAGAGAGAAGAAGACAGAAGCAGAAGGCTTTTAGATCTAAAACATCTTTTATAACATAATGGAGGTGACAGACTACTGCTGTATTTTCTTGGTGACCTAGACCTCTCCTGGTATGTTGTGAGAGGGGTTACACAAGGATATGAATAACTAGTGGTGGCTTTCATTGGGGTCATATTGGAGGCTGGCTACCACAGACACCTTCTCTCTCGTTTACTGTTATTACTATTATCCCAGCATCAAGAAGAGTACCTTGCATAGGCAAGGTGCTTAAATATTTGTTGAATGAGTGGGTAGATTTAGACTGTATATGAATTCAAAATATATGGCTTTAGAAAAACAGCATTAATGGAGCCATAAGTTGTTGGGGGAGGGACATGGAAGATGAGTACTAAAAATAAAAGTAATTGTCAGATGTAAATAGTAAGGGGAATTCACTCTATTTTTGATTATATCTTTCCCTCAGATGTGGAAACATGAGGGATTTTTTGCACTCTATAAAGGATTTTGGCCAAACTGGCTTCGACTTGGACCCTGGAACATCATTGTATCCTTTTAGAATATGAGAATGAAAGCAGATGCTTTAAGCTCCCAGGTAATTTTTTACTATGGGAAGGAAAATTTGGTTATTGACACCTTTAGGCGAGTGAGAAACTCAAGCATTCTAATGGTGACCATTGAGGATAGAACTAAGTAGAGAAATGGCTTTTAGTTGGAGTCTAGTACAAACTAAAGGCAGCAGAAAAGATGTACCAAAGTGTCCTCTTTAAAACAAAACAAGTACAAACAAATCTGGAAGGGGTTATGAAGTTTTTGGAAACCCTGTTGGGATTTGCCCACAGGAAAGTACATGCTGAGGTGGTCCAGATTTCCTACTCCTAACTATAGGACCAGAGCAACTGGAGAAATAATAAGACAGAAAACACTCATAGGGTGAAGGAATCCAGGCCAAGTAGGTCTCTTTCCTCACGGATGGCTCTTCTTTCTTTAGCTGTGTTTGAGTGCCTCCTTTGTGCAGAGAGAATTGAATGTTGTATATAGTTTGTGTGTATAGTGGTGAGCATTGCAGGGTTCAAAAGTAATTCCTTGCCCTTGTGGAATCTATAGGTTGAGAGAGGGAGTATGCCTCTCTCTCCTTGGGATTGATCTGATCACCTAAGAATGACAGTTACTCTTAGCATTGAATAATATATATGTTGTCATTAATGTTCTTGGGTGTGTGTGAGAGAGTGTGTGTGGCCTGTTGGCCACTGAAGACTATAAGTATGTTAGAGTTCTAATCTGTTTTTATTGCTAAATGCCAAATCATAAGGGGTACGTGGTGGGTACTCAATGCATGCTTGATTTGCCAGGTATTGTTTTTAAAAAGTCTTAAGCAAGTACAACTCAGAATCTGAGATAGACTACCTCAGTGTAAGAGAATGCAATACACAATTTTAGAACTAGGTTTAGCTTTCATTGTCAACCCAATGATCTTCCATGACTTACTCCTCAGTTTTTTATTACATATGAGCAGCTCAAGAGGCTTCAAATCTAAGAACTGAATTATACGTGAGCCAAGCCCTGCCAGCGTTTCTACTTTTTTCCCTTTTTCCGTGTTCTAATGTATTTTGACAAAGTTGTAAGTGTTTACTGAACCATTGGTCTCCCAAGGGCCTCCTGATGGAAGAACTACAGGATGCTTCAAAATTGTTCGTGTGTTTGTGTTACCATGTTAACTTTTCCGTGAGAGGAAGTGTTAACATTGAGACTCTGGCCCCAGATTGGTATCTTCTATGAAGATGGATACTGATAGATGACATCAAAATGGCCTTCTTTTCAAATGTGGGTTAAATGTAGTTGGTTAGCCCCAAACTTGAGCTAGAGCAGAAGGCATAGGCCAGGGCAGTTACTGCTATGTATGTTACAGACCTCGGTTCTCATTAAAGTATTTATTGGCAGAATCACTTTGGCTTTGTCTTCATTTACTACTTTCTCCTTTGCCAGCTCTTTAAGTTACATTCTCCAGAAGGTGATAAAGAGAGGGTTACTATGAAATTGAGTCTAGACTCTTCAAGCACATTTATGGAAATAGACTAAGTGCATTGTGTTTTTCCACTGCCACTTGTTGTCATAATGCTACTCATTTTTAAAAATTAAAAAAAAAATTATTTTTGAGAGAGAGAGAGTGCGAGTGCGGGAGGGGGAAGAGAGAGAGAGAGAAGACACAGAATCTGAAGCAGGCTCCAGGGTCTGAGCTGTTGTGTTACTCACTTAAACATCAGGCAAATTGTTCTTTCCTAAGCATGAATAAATAAACAAGTGGCTCATTTGGAAGTTTCTACAGATAAAATGTTAAAAGAGGCTTAAAATAGAACACTGTGTGCAGGGTTCTAATTTTCTTATAGGCAAAAAGTTCTGGTGACTTTCTTGTACTAGAACAGTGCTTAGGCATTGTAAGCACTCACATTTTTGTGGAATGAATAGTTTAGCTCTTCATTTTTATCCATTCATTCATTTATTCAGCAAACATTTATTGTATGCCTATTACGTCCTAGATGTTGGGAGTATAAAAACAAGTTAAGACATAGTCTCTATTTTCAAGCTCACATTATAGGATGAGAAACAGACATGTAAGTAGATAATTATAGTAGGTACTAAGTACTATATAAAAGATGAACAAAGTGCTAGAAGCGCAGAGAAGGGAACAACAGCCAGTTACCTAGGGGATTGGCCAAAGTCTTCATAGTGCAGGTGACATTTGAGGTAAATAGAAGATGTTACCATATGGATAAGGCAGTGAAGGACATTCCAGGCAGGGGAGTGGGGGAAAGTTCAGTTTGGCTAAAATGTAGGGCAGGGGTTTTCAAATACTACGTGAGGCAGAATTGCCTGGAGATCTCATGAAAATGTAGTTTCCTACATCCATTGCTTGAGATCCTAACTTTATTTGGGGCAAAGTTTGCTTTCATCACAAGTACTTGATACAGGTGGTCCTTAGATTGCACTTTGGGAAGCACTTGTATAGAACTGTGGCTAAAATGAAAGGAAATAAGAATAGTGTGACCAGAAGGGTCAAATTATGAGGGATCTGTATGTGCCCTAATAAAGAATTGGACTTTTTTTTATCCTGGAGGAGGGGCAGGTAAAGGAAGTTTAAAATATGGGAATAATATAACCAGCTTTTGTATTTTTAGGAAGATAACCCTGTTGTGGAGGGTAGCCTGGAGGGGGAGTAACCCAAAAAAGGTTAAGACCTACTGAAATCTACTTTTTATGTACAGGTAGACAAAATATGGTTCACAAAAATGAAGAAAATTTGTCCTAAGTCACATGACTGGATTGTGGCAGATTTGAGACTAGCACATAGTTCTCAGATTTCTTCTCTGTCTCATTCTCCCACTCCACAGTGCCTTCTTTTTAAAAAAAATTTTTTTTAACGTTTATTTATTTTTGAGACAGAGAGAGACAGAGCATGAACGGGGGAGGGTCAGAGAGAGGGAGACAGAATCTGAAACAGGCTCCAGGCTCCGAGCTGTCAGCACAGAGCCTGACATGGGGCTCGAACTCACGGACCGTGAGATCGTGACCTGAGCCGAAGTCGGCCGCTTAACCGACTGAGCCACCCAGGCGCCCCCACAGTGCCTTCTTAACTGACAGTCTAAAGTACTATCTTTTTAAAATTAATTTTAATAAACTTTATTTTTATTTTCATATTTTAATATAATTTATTGTCAAGTTGGCTAACATATAGTATGTACAGTGTGCTCTTGGTTTTGGGGGTAGATTCCCATGATTCAGCGCTTACATACAACACCCAGTGCTCATCCCAACAAGTGCCCTCCTCAATGCCCATCGCCCATTCCCCCCCCCCAAACCTCAGTTTGTTCTCTGTATTTAAGTGTCTCTTATGGTTTGCCTCCCTCTCTCTCTCTAACTATTTTTTCCCCTTCCCTTCCCCCATGATCTTCTGTTAAGTTTCTCAAGTTCCACATATGAGTGAAAACATATGATATCTGTCCTTCTCTGACTGACTTATTTCACTTAGCATAAAATCCTCCAGTTCCATCCACGTTGCTACAAATGGCAAGATTTCATTCTCTCTCATTGCCATGTAGTATTCCATTGTGTATATAAACCACATCTTCTTTATCCATTCATCTGCTGATGGACATTTAAGCTCTTTCTGTAACTTGGCTATTGTTGAAAGTGCTGCTATAAACATTGGGGTACATGTGCCCCTATGAATCAGCACTCCTGTATCCTTTGGATAAATTCCTAGCAGTGCTATTGCTGGGTCATAGGGTAGTTCTGTTTTTAATTTTTTATGGAAACTCCACACTGTTTTCCAGAGTGGCTGTACCAGTTTGCATTCCAGTAAACTTTATTTTTAAGAGAAGTCTCAGGTTCACAGCAAAATTGTGTTCAAGGTACAGAGATTTCCCATGTTCCCCTACCCCTACATATGCATAGCTTCCCCCACATCAAAATTCGTCACCAGAGTGATTCATTTGTTACAGTTAATAAGTATACAATGGCACATTATTATCACCCCAAATCTGTCATCTACATTAGGATTCACTCTTCGTGTTATGCATTTTATGGGTTTTGATAAATGTATAATGACCTATATCCATCATTATAGTACCATACAGAATGGTTTCACTGCCCATAAAACCTCTGTGCTCTGCCTATTCATCCTTCCCTCTTCTCTAACCCCTGTGATCCCCTCATCCTTTTTTTTTTTTTTGAAGAGAGAATGCATGAGCACGAGTGGTGGGGCAGTGTGGGAGAGAGAGAGAAAATCTTAAGCAGGTTCCATGCTTAGCATGGAAATGAGCCACCTAGGCACCCCTTTACTGATCCTGTTATTGTCTCTATGGTTTTACCTTTTGCAGAATGTCCTATAGTTGGGATGTCGCCTTTTCAGATTGGCTTTTTCACGTAGTAATGTGCACTTAAGATTCCTCCATGTCTTCTCATGGTTTGATAGCTCATTTTCTTTTTTTTTCTTTTGGATGTACCATAGTATATTTATCCATTTACCTGCTAAAGGATGTCTTGGTTGTTTCCAAGTTTTGGCAATTATGAATAAAGCTATTATAAATATTCATGTGCAAGTTTTTGTGTGGACACAAGTTTCCACTCATTTGCTTATAAATACCAAGGAGCACAATTGCTGGATGGTATGGTAAGAGTATGTTTAGTTTTGTAAGAAATTGCCAAACTGTCTTCCAAAGTAGCTGTACCATTTTGCATTCTCATCAACAATGAACAAGAGTTCCAGTTTCTCGACATCCTTGCCAGCTTTTGGTGTCAGTGTTTTGGATTTTGACCATTCTTATAGGTGTGTAATGGTATCTCACCATTTATTTTTTTCCTCTTTCAGTTGTCGCTTTAAAATTTTGTTTTCAAAGTTTGAAATTTGAATTCCAGTAGAGTTCACATACAGTGTTCTATTAGTTTCAGGTGTAACAGTATAGTGATTCAACAAGTCTATACATTGCAGTGCGCTCTTCAATCTCCATCACCTATTTCATCTATCCCTTCACCTCCCCTCTAGTAATCTGCAGTTCTCTATAGTTAAGAGTCTGTTTCTTGGTTTGTCTCTCTCTCTTTTTTTCCTTTGTTTATTTTCTTAAATTCCACGTATGAGTGAAATCACATGGTATTTGTCTTTCTCTGACTTATCTCTCTTGGCATTATACTTTCTGGCTACATCCAAGTTGTTGCAAGTACGATATTTCATTATTTTTTATGGCTGAATAATATTACATACACACACACACTTTCTCTCCCCCCCCCCCAAGACTACTACACCAGTCAGATACCCTCTTATTCCTGAATAGATGAGCAAAAAGGAAACCAGTTTTTCACAAGGGTGTAGACTGAAAGGTAGTTCCTTGAAGGGTTTATATATATTGGAAATTGGCTTTCTATTCACCTCAGGTTAAGTGTTATTCCTTTAGAGAAGCCTTACATTGATTTTCTCTCTACCAGTCTAAATAACTTACCTCATTATAATTTTTATGCCACATATTTATAACTACATACTATATTTGTGTGACTATTTGGTTAATATCTAAATTTCTCATCAGTCTGTAAGCTCCATAAAAATAGAGATTCTGTTGATTTTGTTTACTGTTATGTTCTCCATGCCTAGCACTGTTCTATATACTCAGAAAATATTTGTTAAATGAAAAAAATGAATTGATCTGTACACAAAGATCTGATAAAAGGCCTAAAACGTAGTGAAGGTTAAGCAAATACTGTGGGATTTAAATGGAATGAAATTAAATTTTGAATTACTAGATAAGGATGGGATGACAAAGGGTAGGTTATTAAGGATAAATAGGGGTCCTTGGGGAGGGAGATGCACCTAATGTTTTTAACTGATTATCTGCTCATTTATTCAACAGATATCCCTGCCTCCTAGAGCTTTTTGTCCACAGAAGGGAAACATAATAAAAAGATTAATGAGTAAAATAAATAGTGTATTGGGTGGTGATAAATCATTTATAGAAAAATAAAGCAGGGAAGGGGGATGGGGAATAATATTAGGGCAGGGTTGCACACCGAGAAAGCCAAATTTAGTTGAAGTCTATTGGAGGTGAGAAAGGAGCCAGTCTAGGGTTAAAGCAATGCAAAGCCATGATACTGAAGGAGACCACCAAGGGAGTGCCAGTAGCAAGAGAAGAGGTCCAAGAAGCGAGCCTGGGCCAGTCCAGTATAAAACAGTTTGGGGAGGACATCACAGAGGACACTGGTGATGACAATACCAGCCTGAAGTATAAAAAGGACTAATATTCTAGTGGTAGAAAAAGAGTAGAGGGGCAGTAGGGGCCAATAATTTTCAATGTAAATTTTGAAGAAAAAGAATTTGAAGCTGATGATACCTTTATCCAAATTGGCAAAGCTTTAAAGATTAATGCCTTTATATAGTAGCCATAATCATGGGTAGGTAGTTCCAATTAAAGAATTTGACTTGCTTTTTTTATTTTAGGTATCCTATCCTATCCTATCCTTAGTCATGGATTAATAAAGTATCCCCTCAGGTAACCAATATGATGAATAGAGCATTTTGACTGAACACTAAGGACTAACCCATTTCTATAGTGAAATAGGCTACTACAGTAAAGGTGCCTCAGAGAGTAAGGGTCTGACTCTTACCACACAAAATTTGAAGATTTCACATCTTCACATGTGATTATTTCACACGTGTGAAGAATTCAGTGTTTCACAAAAATATTCACTATAGAGTTCCTTTAAGTAACAGCTCCCCATTGGATATTTAAATTGCAATTTTGGATTGAAAAATGAATTCTTAGGGACATATCAGATATGAAATAGACACACCAATTTCTTTTTTCTCGCGTTCACCCAAAGCAAGCTCATGCTCAACTGAAGTGAGGCTTTAGATTACCTGATATGGGACTCGAACTCACGAACTGTGAGATCATGACCTGAGCCAAAGTCAGATGCTTAACGACTGAGCCACCTAGGCACCCACACACCAATGTCTTTTGAAGGTAGATTGATAAGGGAAAACTTTCAGATTCAGTTGAATACAAGGAAACAGTCTTTAAAGGAACTAAGGGCTTTGGTTGAAAACTTGTTTGTCAGAAAACAAGACAAACTCTTTGTACTGTCAGCTCAATTTACATGTAAACCTAAAACTTCTAAAAGATAAACTATTAATTTCTTTTACAATTTTTTTATTTTAAAATACATTTTTAAAATGTTTATTCCTTTTTGAGAGAGAGTGAGCCCAAGTGGGGTAGGGGCAGAGAGAAGGGGACAGAGGATCTCCAAAACAGGCTTTGTGCTGACAGCAGAGTGCCCAATGTGGGGTTTGAACTCACGAACCATGAGATCATGTCCTGAGCTGAAGTCTGACACTTAACGGACTGAGCCACCCAGGTGCCCCATCTATTAATTTCTTAAAAGTGCTCAAAATGAGAGGGTGTAATACAAGGATGAGCAGGTACCACTGATTTGGAAGAGAAATAATGATTTTCCCAGGTAAAAAGCCCAGCATGTCAAAAAGAAAGCCAGACAGGGGTGCCTGTGTGGCTCAGTCGGTTGAGCATCTGACTTTGGCTCAGGTCATGATCTCACAGTCTGTGAGTTCGAGCCCTGCATCAGGCTCTGTGCTGACAGCTCAGAGCCTGGAGCCTGCTTCCGATTCTGTGTCTCCCTCTCTCTCTGCCTCTCCCCTGCTCATGCTCTGTCTCTCTCCCTGTCTCAAAAATAAATTAAAAAAAAAACATTAAAAAAAAAAAGAAAAAGAAAAAAGAAACTGCAGGTAATAGTTCCAACAAAGCAAAGTTATGAAAACTTTGTAAAAAAAAAAAAAGCCAGACAATAACAGAAGTTGGTGAGGATGTGAAGCAGTTAGAACTCCTACATTGCAGGAGAGGTTGTAAAATAATGCAGCCCTTTTGGAAGACAGTCAGGCACTTCCTCAATAGTTAAGCATAGAATTACCATATGACCCAGTAATTCTGTTCCTAGTATACACCCAAAAGAATTGAAAACAGGGACTCAGATACTTGTATACCAGTGTTCACTGCAGCATTATTCATAATAACAAAAAGATGGAAACAACCCAAATATCAACTAATGAATGGGTAAAGAAATTGTAGTATATCCAGACAATGGAATATTCAACCATAAATAGGTATGAAGTGCTGACACATCGCTACAACGTGATGAACCTTGAAAACACTATGTTAAATGCAAGAAGTCAGACACAAAATTCCACATATTGTATGATTCCAGTTTTAAGTAGAATGTCCAGAATAGGCAAATCCCATAAGTAAATTAGTGGTTGCTTACGGCTGGGGGAAATGGGGAGGTCTGCTAATGGGTATAAGGTTTCATTTTGGGATGAGCATGTTCTAAAAATAGATTATGGTTGATGGTTGCATAACTCTGTAAATATACTAAGAAACATTTAATTGTGTGATTTGAATAGGTGATCTTTATGCTATATAAATTATATCTCAATAAAACTTAAAAAAGCCCACCCAGCATGTGGTTTAGCTTGATTAGGATGGCTAGTGAGGAATTTCAATGAAGCTGTTTGGTAACAAAATAAAGATTGATTCATATTAATTCCAATTTCAATGAAGCTGTTTGGTTACAAAATAAAGATTGATTCATATTAACTCCAGAAGGTCACATGGATGTTTTTCCTTTAGAATGAACAAATCCAGGGTGCCCGGGTGGCTCAGTTGGTTAAGCGTCCAACTTTGGCTCAGGTCATGATCTCGTGGTTCATGAGTTTGAGCCCCATGTGGGGCTCTATGCTGACAGCTGGGAGCCTGGAGCCTGTTTCAAATTCTGTGTCTCCCTCTCTCTCTGCCCCTCCCCCACTCATGCTATGTCTCTCTCACTCTCTCTCTCAAAAGTAAATAAACATTAAAAAAAATTAGAATGAGCAAATCCATTATATTACCGGCCATCTGAAGATGAAACAACTGACATTTCTGAGCAGGAAACCCCAGGTTTGAAGGGATAAAATTATCAAAATTTGTAGGCTATAAGATGAAAAAACTTTCACTGTTTTTCTTTCCTTTTTTTTTTAAGAGGCTAGAGCATGAGGCAACCCAGATGATAATAGTTAATACTTATGGCTTTTATTATGTATCATACTGTTCTAAGTGTATTGTGTTTATAAAACTGTTTACATTCTTTCACCCACTCTAGGAGGTAGATACTGTTCTTATTTTTCAGATGAGAAGCTGAGGCACAGAAAGGTGGAATACTTTGTTCCTAGGAAATGGCAGACCCAGGTTTCTAACCCAGGCAGTCTGGCTCATGAGCCCATGCTTATAATCACTATGCTAGGGGTGTATGGACTCAGCCTTGTCGAAGGTCACTTAAAGTTTATGGCAGGTGAGCAGTAAAGAGTATTGATTTCATTAATTCCCCTATCTTTATAACACCCTGGGAGAAAGAAGGTCAATAGTTGTTGTGGTTGGTCACTCTTTGACACTTAACTGTAACACTGACTTTATTTTCCTGGAGACCTGTGAGTGCAAATACATAATTTTCCTCTTATTATCCACTTTCTACTTCTTCCCCCTATTTTCTCTGTTAGCCTTTCTTCTCCATAACCTCCTTAATCACTAGCCCACCCCTTCTTCTTCCAGTCTAAGTGAGCACAGTTCACCATACACACAGGAACTTGTTTTTGTTGTATGTTATACTATTTATTAAAGAACTTGGAATTATTAAAACAGATGCCACTAGTTTAAAATAGAATAATTTGGATGTGGAGCTAGACTTCTCTCCCTCTCTCCTCCAATGCAAACAAGTGTGTTGTTAGGCTTATAAAAAAATTTATGGGAGGAACAATTGAACTAAGAACCTGATTATAAATAGTTCTTTTCTATTCACTAAAGCATATCATTTAAGGGGTAGCATTTTTGTTAGCCAAGCCCAGTGAGGGTATTGCATGTAAGTTTTAAAGTCATAAAATAGCTTTTAAAAAAAGTTTTATTTATTTATTTTGAGAGAGAGGGAGAGTGAACGAGCAGGGGAGGGGCAGAGAGAGAGAGAGAGAGATGGACCCCAGGCAGTCTCTGTGCTCTCAGTGCAGAGCCTGACGCTGGGCTTGAATCAGGAACTGTGAGATCCTGACCTGAGCTGAAATCAAGAGTTGCACACCCAACCGACTGAGCCACCCAAGGTGCTCCATAAAATTGCTTTTTAAAAAACAAATATTTTCTAAGAGTGGCTACTTTGTATGAATTCCTGAGATTTCACTAAAGGATGTTTCTTCTCTCTATTCACTTTTTCAGCATCAGAATTCAGTTGTATTTTGGGCTGTGCCCAACTCACTATAAACACTATGCATACTTGTCTTTCCCATTTATTTAGTAAATAAAAACAATTTAATGCATCATTGTATAAGATTACTAAGGGACCTGGCAATCTTAAAGTGGTAAGTTTGAATTTGGGATTATGGATCTTTTCCTCATTTGAAATAACCCCATAGTCATTCAGCTATCATTTCTGGGAACCACTTCTGAAATGACAGGGTACCAGTTTGCTTGTCTATAGGAAGTGCTTTAGTATTTGTTGAATGGCTCAGTGGGCAAATCTGCAAAAATATTATGAGTGGTAAAAGCACAATGAACAATTTTGTAAGACTGCATGGCATTTTAGTGGGCCAATGACTGTTATCTCAGAGTGTTTATCAGCTTTTTAGTGCCTTAATGTCAACACAACTGAGACAGAACTGGAACTGATATGGATTTATTAGAGTAAATAGGAAATCTGATTCAATCATGGGATTGTTGGGCAACATGCACCAAATAAAACGAAACCTAAACAAATAAAGAGACCTTCCTCAGCCTCTTGGTCATACATGACTTTAGTCTCCTCCAGTGCACTGGAGCAAATGGATCCTGCCTGTCCCGTTGTGTAGCAGGCATTTTAAAGAACAAGGAACTGCATGAAAACAGACTCTGAGACCCTTAGCAGCTGCATTGGTGGTTTCTAGGGCTCCTCATGAGAGGGCTCTTTGAGCCCAGTGGGTGATTATGGTCCCAACAGCTTGTAAATCCAGTGAACATATGGTTGGGTAGTAGCATGTTAAGCTCTCATGTACTTTACCCTGCACGGTTGATCCATTAGGTGGAGCACGTTTCCCTTTCAGCAACACTGCAAAACTATGGCTTCAAGGTTTCAACTGCATCAAGACTGGTCTCTTGGCTCCATGTGATTACGTTTTCATGTTCTCATGCCTACGTAGCATTTTATGGTGTTGCACAACACAACTACCTCTGAAAACTTGAAGAGTGAAAACACTGAAATACCTGGATATTAGACGGTACCATATTGATGATGCAGTTGTACTGTGAGAGGTGTTCTTAATCTGCTGTGTCCCATTAGTCCAGATTTCTAAATTTACAGATTAACTCTAGCAGTAGGACATATGAAGAGGGTTCCTTTTTTTTTAAGAAAACAACTGGTAAACCCCTTAGTACGGTTTATGCTTTCAGGAAGCAACTTTTATTGCTTTGAGATCTTCATATCAGTGTGGTCTGTTCATTTATAGCTCATTCTTGACCTCTTTTAGCAAATACCCTATGGAAACATTACACTTTGAGAAATACCAGCAAAAACGTGAATCAAAATTCTTATAAATGTTTAATGCTTCTTGACCTAGTAATGCTTCTTTGTAGAATTTATCCTAAGGAATTAAACAGATGTGCCAAAGATTTATTTTTTAAAATTTTATTTTGAGACAGAGAGCAGGGGAGGGGCAGATAGAGAGGGAGAGAGAGAGAATCCCAAGCAGGCTCCATGCTGTCAGTGCGGAGCCTGACGTGGGGCTCAGTCTCACGAACCAGGAGGTCCTGACCTGAGCCAAAATCAAGACACGGGTACTCGACCGACTGAACCACCCAGGCGCCCTAGACGTGTCAAAGATTTATACACAAAGGTATTTATAGTGGTATTAAAACAGTGAGACATTGGAAATAACAAATGTACAACTATAGGGAAATGGTTAAAACATTATATACTCATGATGAAATAACATGAAACCGTTACAAGTCATGTTTTTGAAGAAAACTTTATGACAAAGGAAAATATGCACAATATAAAGTGAAGAAAACAGATGAAGAATAACAGTGATCATCTCTGGATGGTACAATTATGGGTACATTTATGATTTTATGTATTTAAAATTTTTTCTGAAATGAACAAAAATTGTTTTTATAATCAGAAAAGAACCTCATTGATACATCATTATAGATCTCTGAAAGAAATCCCAGCAAACCTGGGGCAATTTCAGCACCTAGCTCTCAAAAAATGTTTGTGGAGTAGGTAGATAGATGGACAAATGAATGAATGAAGGACAGTTGACACTTGTAAGTACCATTACTGAGTTTATATGACTGCTGAAATAAAAAATGAAGGTTTGTTAATTAAAAGGAGAAGATTCCAGACCAGTCAGCAGTTTGAAGGATGGCATGGGAGTTACTGAAGGAGTCACAAAATAAATGAGTGGCTGATGGCAGCCAAGGAGTTGTAGTCTGGCCTTGGGTCCATTGCTGCTCTTGTTGCCCAGCTATCAACACCATGTTTCCTCTTGTTCTATGTGTGTCCTTGAAGTATCTCTTGTGCCTCCTGTTTTCATTGGCCTCTATTCAGTTTGACCAATGACTGAGCAAGTATGAATGACATCAAAGTCACAAGTTCATTTTCCATTTGAACCACTAAATACTTTTCCATATGAGGAGAAGATATACTAAGGCTAACTCTGGCTGGCCAACTCTCAGACTTGGACTTATTAGACAAGCAGGAGAGTTTGGTAGATAAGGGCAACCTGCCTCTAACACTTGTGACACCACTCACAATTCCCCTATACAGAGGGCTGTGTGTTCTTATGTTCTTGTGAGTAGTCCTCTCTGAAACATTTGTGCTATGAATAATGTTAGCTACCCAAAGAATTAGTAGAACACTTAGTCATGCCACAGTTTTTATAACAAATTCACAAGCTCTTTATGGAAATTATAAATGGGACCGATTGATCTACATTCTGTCCTACACGGTGTTAATTTCTTTTGGCTATTTTGATCAAATTGCTGAACAGGATCTGGCTTCTCTGCAAAGCCATCAGGAGACACCATTGGATGTATGAATGAAATCTAAATGTTTCCTCTTCAGTGCATGCCCGTATCTGTGCCAGAGCCTGTGTCAAAGAAAGCCATTAGACTTTTTGCATATTATTCTGTATCTCTGCTCTTGGTGGCTTATTAAACACAGTGTTCTTAATTGCGGTTACTCTTAAACCCAAATGTATGATAATAGGGCCTTGTTTGTATTTGCTGTCCCTTGATCCTGAGATTTACTGTTTGTCTCTTTCAACCTGAGTTGTCTCTCACCACTTGTTTTCAGAAACATTCATGGGTTGAGGAATTCACAGTTTGGAGCCTAACTGTCTTTGTCCTGGAGGCCATTATATCTACAGATATGACAGACTCCTTTAAATTGGCCAGCTGGATATTTTATTCTTTAGGATTTTTAAGTATGAGGAAGAGAACATTATTTGAGCACTAACCATGTGCTGTCATTTACTAGACGTTTTCCTATACATTATTTGAGCTAATCCTTTTGATAACAATATAAGGTAGGCATTATTACCCCAGTTTTACAAATGAGGAAGCTGTAGCTTTGACAGTTAAACAACTGAATGGTAATTTGGACACTGGTCTATTGGACTTCAAAGTTTGTGATTTCCACTGAATATACTGCCTCTCAGGAATAGCAGAGTTTTTTTAGACTGAGCCTAACACCACAGCATTCACTTAGCTTCTCCTCAGTTCCTTTTTCCTATAATTTTCATTCCACTTTGCTTGTGTTACCTTGGCAAGATCAGTCCTTTGCAGCAAGGCCAGGAAGTTAAGCTTTGGACCACCAGTAAGGAGGGCATTGATTTGAGCCTGCTTCCCATTTTGTCCCCAAACCCCATCACTGTTTGTGTTTTATGTAGCTCCCAGTAACTCATAACCCAATCCAAGAGGGTGCCTATTGCTGGCATAAGTGGTACTTGCTGCGTGCTCAGCACTTCAAGGCACTTGGGGTTCCATCATTCACTTGAGAGCCAAAAAGTTCTTCAGTTTTAGGAACATAAAGCCTGCTCTGGTGAAGGCAAGCATGGTCCTCCTCTGGGCCACTGTGGTAAACAGAGCAACTGCACAAAATAGTCTAGCAAAAGAGGGTTGGTGTGTATTAGAATAGATCAGCGAGAAACAGGCCATTTGTGCTGAAGGTAGAGGGTGAAAATAGGAAGAAGGGAATTTTTCAAGTGTATAGAAGTGGAAAGGGATGAACATTCACCTCCAAACAACTGAGGAATACAAGCTGGGAGGTAGTCTAAGACTGAAGGGAAATTAAAACCCAAGTGCAAAACATCATGGTGTGGCGCCATCCTGTGGAGAGGAGGACAGCCGGATTCCATCCTGGTTTGGAACATTTTAGTTTCAGATGTGAATGAAAAAGTTCATGGGCCTCTTGGAATTAGCCTTTACACATTGGACTCAAATGCATCCTCAGGCCATCATTTTAGAGATATCAATGGGTTAACCTTCCATGGTTGTTTTGGCACCAAATTAAAATTTAATCCATACTGTATTGGTTTCTTCTTGCCTTCTTTGGTTGTCCACTCAGCAGCTTTCTAGGGAGTTAATCTAGTTTAGGACCTCAAGAGACAAATTTCTAAGAATCCTCTGTGGAGACCAGGAGATTGAGGAAAGGGTTACAAGAAAGCTCAGGAAGACTGAGCATAATTCCTGGGTTTCTTTCCCAGTCTGTTCTCGAATTTCTGCTGCCAGCGTTGCCCAGAGGGAGGCTGGCCATAATTCCTGGCTGCCAACAGCCATTGTTTTTGTACCCACAGAAAGCAAGATGAGACACCTGTTCCTCAGCTGGTCTCCTGGGACATGTTGGAGGTATCCCCTTATGTGACTGAGTTTCTTAGGAAAATGCAGATTTAAGAGTGTTTAAGAGCTTGGCAGTGCCTTTCTTGGTACCTAACCCTTTTTCCACCTCCTTCACTTCTAGGGTCTCAGAATTTGTGGTTCAGCATTCTCATCAAGTAGCTACAAGTGACCATAAGCCAACTGAGGGGAAGGGGCACCACAGAGTTAGTGGTAGAATGGGAGGGGTCGTAGCAGAAATAACCACAAGATTGGCTATTTCCAAAGAAACAGTGTTTTGAACTCCATGAAGTGCGAGAGAAGACAAGCTGTAGAATCTAATTCAGGTTCCTACATTTCAGGCAAACTCACTACTTAAAATGTCTGATTTACATCAGGGAGGGCAGGACTCCTCACTTTACCAAAGCCATCACTATAGTAAAGAGTTGAGGGGAACAACCTCATGTCTCTAGTGCTGTGCTGTCCAATATGGTAGCTACTAGCCATATGTGGCTGTTGAGCATTTGAAATATGGCTAGTTTGGATTTAGAGGTTCTGAAAGGTAAAACACACACCAGATGCAAAGATTTAGCATGAAAAAAACAGTGCAGTAATTTTTATATTGATTACATATTGAAAGTATGTTTTAGATATACTGGGTTAAAGGAAACATTAACATTGCCTTTTTTAAACCTTTTAAATGTGGTTACTAGAACATTTAAAATCATATGTGACCTGCATTATATTTATGTTGGATACTGCTGCTGTAGTGTATTCAAGAATAGGATTAGATTTTTTAGCATTATTTCAGTAGTACATTTCTTTCTACCTACCTGTACAGGAGAGACAGATTAATTGCAAAAGAAGCATAGGGAGGAATGGAGATTTGCAAACGAGGAAATTGGTTATAGAAGAAAGTCAGCACCCTACCTCAGTTCCTCTCAGTCTGGGGTGGGGCAGTCAACTGTCTGAAGCAAGCACTTTCATTCCCCTAGCTTTGAATTCCTAGTTGGGGCCCAGAGAGGAGAGGGAGAAGTCACTTTGAAACTTCTCTGCCCTTACCATCTTCGCCATGAAGCTGTGAGTGGGAGATAGTGGTGATAGGACAGGAACTTTCCCTGGGCCCCTCTGGGCCACCATCCCTGGCTGAGAGAAGAAGAAGGAATGAGGTGAGCCCTTTCTTCACTCCCAGGGCCATCTGGTAGAGCTGCTGCCGCACCTCCTTCTGCCAGTAGGCATAGATGAGTGGGTTGAGCAGGGAGTTGCCCACACCGAGCAGCCACAGGTACCGTTCCAGCACCAGGTAGAGGTAGCACTTCTGGCAGGCCACCTGCACAATGCCAGTGATAAGGAATGGGGTCCAGGACAGAGTGAAGCTCCCAATGAGAACAGCCACAGTGCGGACAGCCTTGAAGTCGCTGGGAGTCCGAGGAGGCCGGTATGCTCCAGCCATGGCTCCTGCTTGTTCCATCTTTCGGATCTGCTGGCTGTGCATGGAGGCAATCTTGAGCATATCACAGTAGAAGAAGACAAAGAGGAGCAGGGCTGGGAAGAAGCCAACGCAGGAGAGGGTCAGCACAAAGCGTGGGTGAAACACAGCGAAGAAGCTGCAGGGACCCTGGTAGGTAGTCTGCTGAAATATGGGGACTCCAAGTGGGAGGAAGCCAATAAGGTAAGACACCAACCACAGCCCGGCAATGCAGGACCCAGCCATGAGCCCGTTCATTATCTGGAAGTAGCGGAGGGGCTGCTTGATGGCAAGGTACCTGTCAAAGGCAATCAGCATGACTGTGAGGACAGAGGCAGCTGCGGAAGAAGTAACAAATGCCATCCGAAGGCTGCATAGGGTCTTCTGTGTGGGCCGAGGTGGGCTGGAGAGCTGGTCTGTGACTAGGCCAGAGATGGCCACACCAAGCAAGGTGTCGGCTACAGCCAGATTCAAGGTGAAGCAGAGACCAACACCATCATTCTTGTGGATCAGCAACAGCACAGCCACAGCCACTAGTGCATTGGCAGCAATAATGAGGGAGGCCAGGACAGCAAGAGTCACTCCAAATGGAAAAGATGACTCCATGTCTTGAAGTGGCAGGATTTCCACTTACCAGGGCATTCTGGCTCTCCAGCTCAAATTCTCACGGGCTGGGAGAGAAAGGGCTGGGTTCAGAGGGGCATCAGAGATCTGGCCACGACGGGCAGCTTGCCATCTTTCAGATCCTGCTGATCACTGAGAATCACTCACCCTTTCTCTTTCAGTCCTCAGCCTATTGCCTCTCCAGCTCTCTGAAGGCAGAAATCCCTGTGTAGCCCTCCCCCTGGCCGCTGTGCTAGTCCCTCCTCCTCCAACTACCAAGTTACTAGACAACTCCCAAGTACCTGTGCATACTGTCTCGCCAGGCTCTCTTCCTCCATTGATGCTTCAAGGACTTTCTTTGGAGGGCCTGGGGCATTCATCTGATCTCCTGTCTGGCAGAAGATATAATTGACTCTAATCACACTTTTTCTTCCTCCATAGCTTGATATTAAACTCCTACTTCTTCTTTTCCCAAGCTTCAAGTACTAGCTTAACAACTGATCTCAGCTTAATTAAGTATTTGCTTAATAACAAATTCTCAGTTACTACTAATACTTCTTTCAATCAAGCAAGATGATCATAATCAGTTGAAGTGGGAAGTGAGGGCGGGCAGACTATTTCAAGGCCCAGCCTACTTTTAGGGGAGCTACCACACATTTAAGCTATTTATCTTTTGCTTCCTAACACCTCAGAGTCTAATTCTCTAAAATAGGCGGTGCCATCCCCTTCTTTTTCATCCCTCAGATCTTGGCTGATTCAGAAAGGCAGGAAAATGAAAGCAGGTAATTGTTAACAGTTGTTAATTCAGTTTCAACCAGAACCCACTCCCTGTCTAAAACTTCTGTTTGTTGGGTATACTCACTGAAGACGTGTCTCTGGTCAGAAGTCGTGGTTGCCAGCCTTGCCTTTCTTGATCCTGTAGCCCCGAGGTCTCTCTGGGACAGGAGAAGAGGAGGCGAGCTGCATTCTGGAAAGTGTCTGCTGTAATATTTGGTTGTGGAATTTTCCATTTCCACTGTGGATCGTGTTAGGCTGAAGGGTGGCAGTGTTGCCGAGGCAGGTGAGATGGGCTCAGGCAGGGCCGCCGCTGTGTAGGTCACTCCTATTTTAAGTTGTATATCCATTTGTTCGGGTACATTAGAACCAACCTTTTGCCTGCTACTCTTGGATACCAAGAAGAGAGGGGTGGGGAGAAGAGTGGTTTGAAGCTTATTTACTCAGTTCAGGTGAGAGCACAAATGGGAAAGGTTAGTGTTTTAAGTGAGGGAGTGGAGAGCAAGGTGCAGAGTTGGAGGCAAACATTATATCCAGGATGTTTTGACAGTCGGAGAGGGCTGTTGACAGAGGTCTCTCCTACAAATGATCACAAAGGCTGTGGCATGGGGACTTGGTACTCCAGCTGCCAGTCTGAGAACAGTTCTTATGCTTTGGTACCTCCATTAGGAAGCTGACTTCAGGTTGCTTAGTACCTGGCCTGATTTTATGCCTGGATCTAAAGTGTGCTCTAGTTTCCCTAGCTCTTGTCTAGGAGTCAAGATGGTCCTTTTGAAGCCCATGCTCAAACTTGAGAGTGCATCAGAGCCCCTTGGAAGGCTTGTTAACACACAGATTCTTGAGCCTCACCCTGAGTTTTAGATTATTTATGTCTGGGGTGGGCCTGAGAATCTGCATTTCTAACAAGTTCCCAGGTGATGCTGATTCAGGGACCCCATTTGAGAACCAGTGCTCTAGTGAATTGGTTCTTTTTTTTTTTTTTTTTTTTGAAATGGTTCTTAACCTTAGCCGTGCTGTGGAGTTACTTGGTGACCAAAAATACTGATGTTTTGGGTCACACACCAAGAGATTCTGATACCATTAGTTTGGGGTGTGACCTATGCATCCAGAGTTTTGAAAGCTCCTCATGTGATTATAATACTCAGCCAGGGGTGAGAACCACTGTTCATTGGCAGAAACACAGGCTCTGGAGTCAGGACACTGTCTCTGTGATTTTGCTTGGACAAATGAATTCACCTCTCTGACTCAGCTGTGGCTTCCTCGTGTGTTCCATGGGGACAATAATTCCTATGTCACAAGGTTGTGGGGATTACAGAACGAGGTATGATGGATATTAAAAGGCTTCATGAACTATAAAATATTACACAGGTACTTTTATCGAGTGTCTTCTAGTCTCTTGTTAATCAAAGTGTGTATCAGATCAGGAGCATTGGTAGGACCTGTGAGCTTGGTAGAAATGCAGAATCTTAGGCCCTTCCCAAGACCTCCTGAAGCAGAGTGCGCATTGGAACAAGATCTCCAGGTGATCTGTATGCACATTAAAGGTGTCCTTTCCCAGCACCTAGTCTCCGGTGCCTGGTTATGTTGGTTTACTTTTGCTGCTGTAGCAAACTGCTACAAGCTTAGTGGCTTAAACAACATAGATGTATTATTTTACCCTTCTTGAGGTCAGAAGTCCGAAACAGGTTTCACAGGGCTCCAATTAAGGCGTTATCAGGGCTGGGTTCCTTTGGGAGGCTCTAGGGGACAATAATTTCCTTGCCTTTTTCAGCTTTTAGAGGCTGCCTGCATTCCTTGGCTCATGACACATCATTCCAACCTCTGCTTCTGTAGTCACATCTTCTCTGACTCTGACCCTCCTACCTCCCTCTTTTAAGGACTCTTGTGATTATATTGAGTCTACCTGGATAATCAATGATATCCTCCCCATGTCACATTTTCAAAGTGCTTTTTGCTGTGTAAGGTAAAATATTCACAGGTTCTGGGGATTAGGACATGCACGTCTTTGGAAGGGGGCATTTTTCTGCCTACCATACCAGTGTTCTCTGCTGCCCACATCTTCTCCCTCCATCCCCCAAAGATGGTCTTCTCAGTGTAATCTTCCTTTGCTCATGTCCTAGACATTTATTTCTTTTACCCATCAACACTCTCTTTTTTTCTGTCTTATCTCCTTAGGCATCCACAAGCTGATTTAAACTAATATAGGAAGCTTTGGAAAAGAGTGGGCTCCCTGTCACTGGAAATATGCAAGCAGAGCCTGAATGCTCACCTGTCGGGAAGGCCTTAGAGATAATTCCTGCAGCAGTGCAAAACATCTGCAAAACATCGTTATTCCCGTTGCGTTGTCTTTCAGTCCCTGTGCAACCTATTATTGATGGGCCCCTGGGAGTCTTCCGTTCCTCAGCTCCCTCCGTTCTTTCTTAGTTGTCCCCACCTCTGTGTCCTCCTTGGCTTTTTCTGTCCCCTTTCTCACACTACCACATAGACTCAGCTGTGTGTCCTTTGGCTTTGCCCATGCTGTGAGGTCAAGACCACAGAGAATGTGGTTCCTTCCTGGAAGGCCAGTGGTTAGTCCTTATGGTCTTAAGTCTGAGGGTTCTCAGAGTCTCCAGAGTGGAGCATTGATTGACAAGGTAAACAAGTTGGGGTTGACAAAGGGGAGGAAGGTAAAGGATGAGAGGGCTTATTCTCTGGTCAAACTATCCCATAACCAAAGCATTAAATGCTGGTTGTAGTGGGCTAAGGATGCAGTGGGGTGCTTTGTACACCCTGAGGGCATGGAACCAAGGACCAGAGGTTTCAACTGGAATGAGTGTGGAGGAGAAGCCAGGCTTCAAAAGAGCCCGCCTTTGGAGCCAGGCCCCTGGGAGAGGAGCTCTAGGAAGATATCCAAGACAAGTGATGCCTGATTACTTGTAGTGCCTAGACCAGCCATCTGCCTGTATGATTTAGCTGCGTCTTGCCCAGGGATAAAAGCAGCAGTGACATTTAATATCCCTCTGTGAATGACTAGACCATACATCCATTGCTGTTAAATACTACGCAGTGGTGTGAAAAGAATGGGATAGGCTTATATGTCCTGATGCAGCCCTCCAAGGCTTATTGTTGACTGATAAATCAAGTCACACATCAGTATGTAGAGTCTGGACCCACTTACAAAAGTAAAATCCCAAACCCCAGCTTTATGTGTGTATAGGTGCACAGAGATCACCATAAATACATGTTAACAGAGAGTGAATAGCTTTAAGGAGGGGAGTGAGAAGCCGGGATGGAAAGCGACTGTCACAATTTACTTGGAATACTGACTTGTTATGTATTTTCACAGTGAGGATGTGTTCATGTAATTTCAAAAGAAAGGGGCGCCTGGTTAAGCATCCGACTTGAGCTCAGGTCACGATCTCACAGTTTTGTGAGTTTGAGCCCCACATCGGGGTCTGCACTGACAGTGTGGAGCCTGTTTGGCATTCATTCTCTCTCTCTCTCTCTCTCTCTCTCTCTCTCTCTCTCTCTCTCTCCCCCTCTCTTTCTGTCAATAAATAAATAAATAAATAAATAAATAAATAAATAAACAAACTTAAAATAAAACCTCCTCAGTAACAACCCCCTTCTCCCCATTTCAGCTCAGGCACCACTTTGCAAAGGCCCTTTGCAGACCACAGCCAAATGCCTCTGTGCACACATGTACATTATGTATATACATAGTTATACACTTGCTTTTGCTTACACTTTGTTACCTGCCAGTGCTACAGTTGTAGAAAGAGGTTGTGTGTGTGTGTGTGGTGAGAAATGGCAGGGAAAAATGGGGTGGGTGGAGCAGTATTTGAGGCTTTAGTCCCTTTTTACAGTGGGAGGCACTTTGAAGAAACAGCCCTAGACTTCTGGGGCTTCTGAGCCGCCGTGCAACAGTGATACCAGCTAATATTTATGGGGCCTTTAAAATGCTGAGTACCGTGCTAAATGTACAACATATTCTTTAATCCTTACAAAAATTCTATAAGGTAGGTACTATTAATATTCCAATTTTACAGATGGGCAAACCAAGGCATGCAGAGGGTGACTTATTTGTCCAAGGCCACACAACTCATATAAGCAGCAGGTGTTGGAAATTCTCAGGCCAGAAGCTTGTGTGGAACAGCCACCAAGAATTTGTCCTCTTATCAACCATAGAGATTACCCCCCCCCCTTTTTGTTTTGCCAGTTTGTGACTCTGTGCCTTTGCACATTTTATTACCTCGACCTTAATGCTGACACTTTTATGCTTTGGGTTTTTTCACAGGTGCTTGAGCTCAAATTAAATAGAAGACCTTTCCCCCTTGTTGGGTCACTAAAGCCCAGTAATTGTGGACAATGAGAATTTTTTTTTTTTTTTTTTTTTTTTTTTTTTTAGTGAGCCCAAGGAAATATATGACTCTGGACTCATGTATACCTCTCCACTTATCTTCCCACTCCTGCTTTCCATTATTGCTAGTGCCTCTCCGTTTTAGCACTTCTCTTATCTTTCATCTGCACTATTATAGCCTTCTAACTGCTTGTCCTGTCTTTCTCCCCTGTCAACATCCCCTTCCAGCATGTTGATGGAGTGCCTGATCTGTGATCGTTACTATGCTCAGAACTTTTTGGACATTCAAGTAACACCTTATGAGATAGGTGTTATTTTTCTCCCCACCTTAAAGGTGAAGATGCTGAGACTTGGAGAGGCAAAAGGGCCTGTCCAAGGTTACCCAGCTAGGAAGCAGTGGCAGAGCAGGGATTGGCATCCAAGTCTTATCACTCCTTGTCCAATAGCTTTTTTCTACTCCATGTTGCAGAAGCCTGGGTGTGGTAGGCTGAGTAATAGCTCCCAAAGATGTTCACTTTTGAATCCCTGGAACCTGTGAATATCTTGCCTTATGCGGCAAAAGGGACTTTGTTGATGGGATTAAGCAAAAATCTTGAGATGGGGTGATTATCCTGGATATTATGGGTGGGCCCAATGATATAATCCCAAGGGTCCTTGTTTGAGGGAGGCAGGAGATCAGCAAGCAGTATTAAGGGGTGTGATGATGGAAGCACAGAGGTTGGAGTGATGCAAGGAAGGGGTCATGAGCCAAAAATTGCAAGAGGCCTCTAGAAGCTAGAAAAGGCAAGGAGACAGATTCTCCCCTAGAGCCTCCAGAAGGAACCAGGCGTGCTGACACTTTGATGTGAAACTGATCTCAGACTTCCGATGTCGAGAACTGTAAGATACTACATTGGTGGTGTTTTAAGCGCTAGGTTTGTGGGAATTTGTTGCAGCAACAGTAGGAAACTAATACATTGAACTAAAGGGTTAATATGAGGAGGCAATTAAAACACTGGGTCCTGTTTATATTGCTGCTTGGCAGTGCCTGCTGCCCAAGAGACATTTGGTTGTAATACTACAAAGGTTTCTACTTACCCAGGAAAGAGCAGCTTGCTCTGCGATGCCAAATGCCAATGGCCATGAAGCCCAGCAGAGGGCAGACACTCTTCAGGGAGAAAGCAATCCTTGGAAAGGCTTTGCTCCTGTTTTCCATATAAATAGGAAGGATCTTTAAAAGGAAGAAAGATCCTTCTAGGCACACGCAGGTTGCTCTGATTGTGTTGCATCTTAGTTATGCCTTCATGCAGGCCAGAGGAGCGTGGTGAGTACAAAGACGTTTTCATTTGCCACCCAGGGCTCAGAAATTTCTTCCTCCTTTTATGTATTCATATTGTTGGGACCAGTGCATGGAAATCCTTCCCTGCCCTGAAGATTAGGAATTGGGTAATAAGGCACAAATACTTTTGCTTAATTCCCATGGCTTGTGCAATGGGGGTGGGGTGAGGGGAGAAAATATACATTCAATTCACATTTCTTTTTTCATTGAAAGTCTTTCTTATCACACACACTTGACAATGCATGATCTCATTTAATCCTCACAATATGCCTGTGAGGTGATATTATCAGAAGTTAATTCAGGCTAATTAAATTGCCCAGAGTTCCACAGCCAGCAGACGGTAGAACTCGGATTTGAACCCAGGTCTGCCAAGTCTCAGAGTCTGCATTCACATAACGATGCCACCTGGTCTCTCCAAAACTATAATGTTGTTACAGAAAAAAGTTGCTGACCAGAGGCAGTGAAAGCTGTGTGGCATCATCCTATGGCTTTGAAAACTCATGCCCAGCCTCATGATGGATGCCAGCGTCCACCGTGCACAAGAATGCAGCCCTCCTACATGCAATGGCACTGGGCCTTGAGCCAAGGCAGACCTGCCCTGTGTTTCGTCTCTGAGGGCTTTGCTTGCTTCTCAGTTTGTCTTTCTGATCACCCATCTATTCTAGTCCTTATGATAATGTGTCTCAGTTGTCTGGCTTCTCTGCCCCATGGCCACCTACTCCTTTCCCTAATATGCAGATTGTCTCCTACTCTCTGGATCAGTGTTTCACCAGGCTCTCCTGCTAACTGGCTTCTTCCCCTTTGTCTCAATATGTCATTTTATGATAAGGATTGGCAACAGAACACTCCAGAAATTATGAGAATGACTGACAGGAGGGTAAAGGCTGATAATGCAAGGAGTATTTTGGAGACTCGAGGGTAGGGCACTTAGTCATTGGCT
Source organism: Prionailurus bengalensis (assembly GCF_016509475.1). Lineage (NCBI taxonomy): Eukaryota > Metazoa > Chordata > Mammalia > Carnivora > Felidae > Prionailurus > Prionailurus bengalensis. The sequence goes on from NC_057361.1 coordinate 108,420,652, forward strand.
TGGAGATTGACCTGCTTAAGTGCAAATGTGATGGCCTTTTAGGAACTCCTGCTCTAGGCAGGCTCCTGACATCCCTCAAAAATTCTTTTCCATTCAGCCCCAGTTCAATTGGCCCACCTCTACTCATCGCACCTGGTCTGATGATCCCATTCAGTTCGATTCTGCATGCATGCTCCTTAGACCTATATACCGAAGGGGACTTAACATCATGAATTTAGAGTAAATGTGATTCATGATCACAGGTGGGCTCTGCTTGGATCAGAGCTATCTAATGCCCTAGCAATTTCTTCTTCATTCTCCCCCTTCATGCCCTGAAACTGGATTCTGCTTTTAAAGTCAGCTCATCAGAAACCTTAGCCTCTTCTAGGGGCACCTGGTGGCTCAGTCGGTTGAGCGTCTGACTTTGGTGCAGGTCATGGTTTCACAGTTCGTGAGGTCGAGCCCCACATCAGGCTCTGTGCTGACAGCTCAGAGCCTGGAGCCTGCTTCAGAGTCTGTGTCTCCCTGTCTCTCTGCCCCTCCCCTGCTTGTGCTCGGTCTCTTTCTCTCTCAAAAATAAATAAACATTAAAAATTAAAAAAAAAAGAAACCTTAGCCACTTCTAAAATTTGTGCTGCTCGAGGTTTGGAAATCTGCTTTGGCCTGGGCACTGGAGAAAAGCTGAACAACAATGAGCAGGTGATAAAACGACATCTGTCATGTACCTTCTAGAAGGCATACTCACCCCTGAAAGTGATTTGTCCTCCTCTTCCTCCAGAGTTTGGGATTCTCTATGTAGCTCCTCAAGATTATACCTGAGAGTCAGACTGCTGAGAGCGAGCAGTTGTGCTGAGCCTGGGGGGAGCCAGTGGAGGGTGCGGTTGTGCTTCCAATGTATCAATATCTGATGCACATAACTCATGCCAGTTCTCCTGCAACAGCTTCTCAGCTTTGTAAACTGCTCTGAATTATCTGTGGATGACAGTATTCATAGATAATCCTTAGACACTCTAGTGCAGTAGTCTTTAGCTGTTGTTTTCTGAACCATAGAACTATTTTGGAACCTGTTGGAAGCTATGGACCATCTCTTTAAAAATGCACATGTTCATGTTACATACACATCATACAAGCAAACACAGGGTCCTTATAGACTCCCTGGAGCCCACGTATGGATTCAGGTTAATATCCTTGGAAGAGATGGTAAGAGCTCCTGTTAACACAACACATCATTTCTTATTCTCTATTCCTCCAGGCAACCTATAATTAAGGAACAGACCCCTTAAATAAATATATTTAACAGCTTTCTTTAACTCATGGAAGTGTGGCCTGTATCCACGCTCTCAGGCTTCTGTTTTGCTTCCATCAGGCAGCATTGCCCCTAAGTCTCCAGTGTTGGAGCAGGTAAATACAGGATGGCATGCCGTTGGATTTTTGGGTCCTCTCAAGTCAACTTTCTTGATAGTGACATTGATTTGGACCAATTGAAATAAATGGGCAAAACACTGAAAGCTTAAAGGTCCTTCTGCCTAGAGAACTTTCCTGTGGTGTTTGACAACATTGGTCACCTTTCACTATCTTCTGGAATCCTGCTGCTTCACCTTCAGCCATCCTTCTCCTCCTTGGTCTCCTTTGGATACTTTAGATTCAACAGTTTGCCGTATGAATTCATCAGTTTTCTCCCAAACCAGCCTTCCTCCCTGCCTTTCTTACTGTAGAGACTAGTCATTACTCATCTAGTCTCTCACCAGAAACCTAAGTGCCATCCTGAGATGTTTCCTCACCGCCCATGTCTACTTTAGTCAACATGTGCCACTGAAATCTGTTGACTTTTGTTCTTTCCATCACAGCCAACTGGTCCCCCAGAATCAAGACTTGCATGCCTTTAATCCATCTTCCATACTTGTTCCAAGGTGATCTTAAATAAAATTGACCATTTTATCCCCAGGGTCAAGGGACAATACTTGCATTGTATTTTTTCCTGACATATATTTTTCTCTCTAGACTTAACATGTTACCTTTTGTATTCTCAGCACCTAATACAGTGTTTGCATATGGCAGGTCCTCAACTAGTGGCTGGCTTGTTCTTTGGTTGAATGACTGACTGATTAAGCCATATGATCATTTCTCATTGCCTGCAGGCTGGAATCTGACCTTCTTGGCTGCATCTGCAAGGCCTTTCATAAAATGGCCTGAAACCTTCCATCTTCATGGGATGCCCTGCCCCATCCCATCTCCTGGTCACACCGTACACTTTTCACACTTTGATGTATTTGTCTCTTGTGATTCTTCTGCTTGAAATGCTCTCTCTGCCTGGCATCCATCCCGTCTTCCATCTTCATGGTGACTGCCTTCAAGGTGCAGCTCAACTGTCCTCTGCCTCACCATAGCTTTCCCTGACAATCTCTTTTCCAATCCCAGCTCCCTTTGATCCCTGGTAGTCAGAATTAATTGATTCCTCAACTTGTTCCAGTGACATTTCATTCATACCTTCATTTTGACCCTCATCCCTTTGTATTATATTTATTCATAAATGTAAATATCTGGCAACATTTTGAGCTATTCAGGAGCAGGGACTGGGTCTTATGGTCTTGTTTACTGTAGTATCCCCAGCATCTAGCCCAGCATCCCAGCACTCATAAACATAGAATATGCCTTTACATTGGTGTCATGTATGTTCTTTACTTTTTAAAAGTATTTTCTCTGGGGCGCCTGGGTGGCTCAGTTGGTTAAGTGTCTGAGTTCAGCTCAGGTCATGATCTCACGGTTTGTGAGTTTGAGCCCCACATCAGGCTCTGGGCAGACAGCTCAGGCCCTGGAACCTGCTTCGGATTCTGAGTCTCTCTGCCCCTTCTCAACTTGCACTCTGTGTGTGTCTTGCACTCTGTGTCTCTCTCTCTCAAAAATAAGTAAACATTAAAAAAAAATAATAAAAGATTTTTTTGTTAAAAAAATATCAGCATGGGACACCCTCTCCCTTGCTATCTCCCTGGGGCAAACCACCATCATCTCCTGCCTGAATTATTGCAAAGCTTCCTAGTCTCCTTGACTCTATCCTAGGCACTCTCCTCAACCCCACAGTTTGCAGCCAAGGTGATCCTGCTAAAATGTAAGCCAGACTAAAATCCTTTGTTGGCTTCTCACCTCACACTGAGTAAAATCTAAAGTTGCTACCCAACATGTCCCTGCCTGATCTGTTCCCCTCACCCCCACTTATCCTATGCATGTTGGCTAAGGGGGCAGACATTGGAGCCATACTACCTGGATCTAAATCCTGGCTCTACCACTGGCCAGCTGTGTGACATAGGGCAAGTGACTTAACCTCTCTGTGCCCCAGTTTCATCATCTGCAAAATGGGGATAATAGTATCTACCACATAGGATTGTTGTGAGAAGTAAATGAGTTAATGTATGTAAGGTACCTAGAACAGTACCTGGTATGTGGTGGGTACTAAATCAGATTTTGTTAAATAAACAAAAATATGTTATTCTCTTCCTTGCCTGCTCCTCTCCAGCTACTCTGGCCTCCTTATTGTTTCTCAAACACATTCCTGTCTCAGGACCTTGGCACTTAATGTTCACTCTCCCTGAATACTCTTCCCCCAGATGTTTCATGACTTGCTCCTCATCTTCTTGCAGGTCTCTGCCTCCGTGTCATTTTATCAGGGAGGCCTTCTTTGACACATCACCCTTTTAAAATAGCAACACTTTGTAACTCTCTGTCCCCTTACCCTTCATAGCACTTCTCAACATTGGGTGTATGTTTATATGTTTATTTGCCTTCTTCCCCAACAAGAATGTAAACTCCATGAAGACAAGAACTCTCCTTGCCTTGTTTACTGTTATAACCCTCGCACCTAGAACAGTGTCTAGCATATAGTAGTTGCTCAATAAATATTTGTTGAATAAATGAACAAAAGACAAAAGTGAGAAAATAAAGGTCACGATCTCTCTGCCAAGATAACATGGCAATAAAAAAATGTAAGTGATCTCTGGATAAAGGGAAGACAATTCTAACAGTATAGAAAGAAACATAGGGAAAATAAAATCCTCTCTCCTATCCTCATCTGTTTCCCTAAAGGTAACCATATCTCTGTGTGTTTGCAACTTCATTAACCAGCAGTTGTATTGGTTGCTTGCTATATGTGCAGAAAAGTGTTCAAGGTTTGAGGTGCTGAGGGCTTAGAAAGGAAGAGCCTGTATTTTCCAGGATCTGACAGCCTTCCTGGGGAGATAACATAAAAGAGTTGTGATATGCTGCAGAGTTCAGAAGTGGGAACCATCACTGTGGACTAGTGAGGTCAGGAAAGGTTTCCTACTTGAGAGATGCCCTGATGGGAGTTGAGAGCTCAGGTGGGTTTCAGAGAGAGAGAGAGAGAGAGGAGTGGCCCAGGGGTATAGGGGTCTCCCAGCAGGGCGTCTAGGCTGGATAATGAAAGGAACCCCTGAGGGAATGGATAGAAGTGAAAGCTGGCTGAAATTGAGGCTTTGTGTTGGGGAGCAGTGGGAGAAAAGACTGGAGAATAGGGGCTGAGGCACTTATACAAGTACTGAAAGAACTAGGAGCCATGCGATAATGAAACAGAACCGTGACTGGATGAGATGCAATTTATAGACACTGCAGTAGTGCAGTTATTGGACTTGGTGATTGGATAGATATCTTTGGGTGAAGAATAGGGAAGACTGAAATATAAAACCCCTGTTTTTGTACCTGGGCAACCAGGCAAATGTTGATAACATTTCTTGAAATTAGGAAGTTAGGAGGGAAAGCTGTTTTGGGATGTGGTGTGGTGGGAAGTGAAGAGATGAATTTGGCTGGACATATTTTTCAGCCTTGGCTTGAATGTAAGGACTGCGTATGCATTACTCAGTATTGCCCATAGAGCCTAGACGTGAGCTTTCCATACAGTGGGTGCTAAATGGATGTTACTGGTGGAGATCACTAATAGCCACCTTGAATAGCAAACCCTGGTTCTCTTCTCAGACCCTCAGATCATAGGGTCCTCTGGATCCTCATTCCCTTTCCACCCAGACTTGTGGAAATCTCTAGACATCGTCTCACCTACCAATTCCTACCAATTGGAAGCACATCAATGGGGATGTCCCAGGCAAACTGGGATGTTTTTCAGTTCTCCCAGGTTCAGAATATCTCTGCTGAACCCACTAGCTTGATAGTAGCAGTCTTCTCATGTCCTCCTCCAACTGAATTGTCCTTCCCTTTGGTTGGTCTTTATCTCCTCTTTTGCTTCAGCTTCCTTTTGAACCCTGATGTCCAAGACCCAGGTGTAGCCCCATTTCTTTCATTTCACAGTTGCTTGAAGAATCCAGCCAGATAATGCTACATGCTGGTTTATCACTTTGCAGTGGCTACTTCAACCCTACAACTAAGCAACTTAAGATTCCCAGGAGCAGATAAAACCTGTATGCAATCTGTCACTGTTTAGTTTTCACTGCCAAGATAATTCTACAAAGCTAATGAATAGCTGGGTTGGAGTGGGGGAGGGACACAAACAGAATGAATGAAGAGAAACTGTCATTGGTGGGTAGTCTCCCTTTTGCTTTTTGTCAGGACATTGGGTACATGGTGAGTCATTGAAGTTATAGTTGTCGTCATCATCGTCATCATCATCATTATCATCAAAGTACTTTTCTGAAGTGCCTAACTTCTGGGGCTCTGAGTTAGGCCTATGCAGAGAACTACACAGCTCTGGAACTTCACTTCTAAACCATGCATGTTCTCACAGCCATTGATGTAGACACGTGCAAGATGGATTCAGAACTTCAATATGGCTTAAATCACACATTGTCTGCCACCATCTCTTCTATGGGTTCCTAGTTATTCTGGAGTGAAATCTACCAGGCAAATATATCTTGTCTCCTCAATGATATTATTAGCTCCTGAGGGAAGAGAACCTAAACTTAACATTTCTGTCTACAGATTTGCTGTACAGGACAAACATAGATGCTCAGTAAGGACGGATTAAATCAACCGGACCTGATAAGTAGAGGCAGAGTACCTCCTTTGAAACAACTAGTTAACTCCTTTGAATCTCAGTTTCTCCCTCTATAAAATGAAGAGGGTAATTTTATCTATAGGCTTTATGGAGTAGTTGTGAGAATGGAGGGCCAATACATGTAAATTGCTTAGCACACAAACTAGCATCTGCTAACTTATTAGCTTTTTAACTATTTCTGCCTCCTGCTCAAGTAGCAGCGAGACTGGAAAAGGGTGAGGATAGCAGCTTTCACACAAATCTGGGTATTCAATTCAGCTTATAGAGACACGCTGGTCAATTGCCTATGCATTTGGATTTGAGGAAGAAAAAAAGGTTTATCCTTTCGCATATCTTCTTCACTTTTCTGTTGTAATTCCTGGACAGAGATGCTTTGATGGGTGTATGTGTGTGTGAGCTAAGATTAGCTGGGAGTGGAAGCCCGAGTAGGGATTTGCACTGAGAGCAAAGGCTGAGACTAAAGTTGCCATAACAGGCACCTTTTCCAGTCTTTATTCAGCATTTATAGGTAGCCCAATCAGTGTGAGGCGTCGTCCAGGAGCTGAGAGTCCGGCAATAAACCCGGCTCACATTCACGCCCCATTTCACATAGGGAGGAAGCGACGGACTAGACAAAAATCCTCCGGTACCGCGAAACCTACGGAGCAAGGTAAGTCCTTTTCCACGCTAGTGCGCAAGCGCTACGCCCTGGCGCTGTCCAGCCTTCCGGCGCGGGGCGAGCACCGCGGAATCCAATGGGCGCGAGGCGTCAGGGCTGCGCATGCGCGTTGCAGGCTCGCCCGGAAGTCAATGTCTAGCTGCTGAGCGTGGACCCGCGGAGATGAAGTAAGGCCTCAGCTTATCTTTGGGGAAGTAGGGACCGGCCGCGGGAGGTGGCCCACCAGGGCTGGGGTGGTAGAGCGTCTGCCGGGCCGAGGGTCGGGAGAGGCGCGGAGACTGAAAAATTACCCCCCTAGTTTTGCTCTCCCTTACATCTGGCCAGGCCGCACTTAACGTCCGCCTGTCTCTGCAGCCCTTTAACTAAAGTGAAGCTGATCAACGAGCTGAATGAGCGTGAGGTCCAGCTTGGGGTGGCAGATAAGGTGTCCTGGCACTCCGAGTACAAGGACAGCGCCTGGATCTTCCTGGGTGAGGTCCACATCTTTCTCCCGCACTACTCGTCATTCTGTCCTGGCCTGCTTTTTAATATTTCAGCATTCCCGCCTTTCATTCTTCCCAGCATTCATCACACTTATTTCCTTCTGCTGTCTGCCCCTTAAATCCTTTTTTCATATCTCTCTCTCCCCCATTTCTAGTTGCTCCCCCTGCCAAATCAGTGCCCACGATAGTTACCCTTTGCCATTCACTGTGGTAAGAGTCTTGCCACTTGGTTTGTCAGAGACAGTTGTTACCATACCGTGTCCCCTCTCCCATTACACAGCTGAGGAAACTGAGGTGCAGAGAAGTTAATGGACTTAAGGTCACATAGCTAGTATGTGGAGCAACCAGAACTGTGGGATTCTGGAACTCATGGTCTTAGCCACAATCCTGTATTACTGCTAGCCCCTCTTTCCCCTTCCCTCAGAATTAATTCTCCTCATCTAATTAGCTCCTGCCTTCTCTCCATGGCCATATGATCATCTCTGCGTTCACTTTGTGTCACATCCAGTAATGTGACAGTTTGTTCAAAGGGGTTATTGCACCAGATACTGTGCTAAGCATTTTATATCCATTGTTTTATTTAATTCTCACAACAGTTCTGTGGGGTAAGTACTAATATTCCCATTTTACAGATGAGGAAGGAATGATTTGCAGAGGAATTTCTTTCCTATGGAATGCTCAACAGTTGTCTTTATAATCCTTAGTCTATGTGAGGTGGGGTTAAAATTTTGTAACTTAAACTGATTTTGGAACTTAGTTGTAAATTTGCAGGTAAAAGAACAGGTGAGTTCAAGATATGTTTGTGGAAGTAGAGTTTTATGTTGGAAACTATCTGCTTTGTCCATAAGCTTTTGGGTGTGAGGAGTATTTGGTTAGTGCTGACACACAACCTTTCAGTCAAAGTTAATCACTCCTTTTCCTGCCCTACTGCTGCACCTTATATATGCTTCTATCATATCATCAGACTGTGAGTTCTTTTTTCTTTTTTTGAAGGGTTATTTATTTTTGAGAGAGAGAGAGAGAGGGAGACAGAGGATCCAAAGCAGGCTCTGTGCTGACAGCAGAGCCTGATGCAGGGTTTGAACTCACTAACCATGAGATCATGACCTGAGCCACAGTCGGATGCCTAACCGACTGAGCCACCCAGGGGCCCCAGACGGAATTCTTTGAGGGCAGGCCCTGTGGCTTACTCTTCTTTGCACCCCCAGTGCCAGGCCTAGTGCATGGTATGTAATATACACTTGGTAAATGTTTGTGGAATTGAAATGTGTTTTTTTTCTTCTAGGAGGACTTCCTTATGAACTCACTGAAGGGGACATCATTTGTGTGTTCTCACAGTAAGTCTTTTTCATTTCCTGACTTCTGGGTCATCAGAGTGTGCTACCATAAAGCATTTTGTGGCATCATAAAATCCATTTATTTTAATTCTAGGCTGATTGGTCTCCCTGCATGGGGAAGGCTAGAGCATCTGCTCTAGTCTAGATCAGCCCCAGGACATGGTTATAGAAGTCTCCCAATATGCAAAATCCAAGAAGTTGGATAATTTAGGAAGCCATCTTAGGGATTATGGTCTATTTTTACTGCTCTTTCACTGAGGCTTGTCCAGCCTCGGCCTACACGCAAACAGAGTGGAACTCACAAGAAGCTACTATGTGGAGCTCCTTGGACTCCTACAAAATAAGGGTAACCCATGGTCCCAGGGCCCTTCTGGCACACACCTGTGTGGTGTTGTAGGATTAGGGCAAAGCACAGAGGAGTGGGGAAAAAAAGCAAAAGGTTTAGGTAGCAGTTTGTTTTCTTTGTTTCTAGATGAGCATGAGGTTAGTGAGCAGAGCCAATCTCTTTATCCAGAAGCTGAGAATTACAGGCTGGTGAGGAACAAGAATGAGTAGGTGAACCTTATACTCTTCATTCAGCTATGAGATGAAAGCAGCAGTACTGGGGTGGGAGAGCGATTTGGCAGCTCGCACTGGTAGTGACAGCTGGTAGGAGAGGGACTGGGCACAACCCAGAGTGACACAGAGTGGTTAGACAGTCTGTAGGGCCAGAGGGGCCCTGAGGGCAGAGGACTGTTGCAGGGAAGCTGCATGAATAGGCAGAAGACAGTGGCAAAAGGGTTTGGGCAAGCAAACACAGCCAGCACACCATGGCAGAGACATTACCATGGCAGTAGATGATTAGACCATCCCATAGGAAGGAGACCCTGGATGAGTGGTTGGGCAGCATTTGGGACAGAGGGCCATGTGAAGGAAATTGGGCAGTACACAGAAGAAGGCCGTGGTAGAGGGCCTTGGCATCCCACACTGGCAGAGTGCCCTGAGAGGGACACAGGCTGCTTCCTCCAAATTCTGGGCAGCTGTAAGTTCGCAGCAGGTGCAGCTTCCACCCCTTAGGATACCTCTGCCTGGTCCAGCCCTCCATTTAGGGGCTGTTCTTGTCTTATTTGCATTGAGTGATGATCAGCTAGTGTTTGTTTATTCTAATTCTCAATTCTGGCTACACACATTGCTCTCCATGAAGATTGCTGTTGCCATTGATAACAGTGGTTTTCAAAAAATGTTTTGTTTTCTGATTATCAAGGTAATGTATAATCATTATAATGCATAATCATTTGGCAAAAAGGAAAAGCATAAAGAAGGAAATAGAATGTACTTTAAGGAAAAACAACATTTTGGTGTATTTATTTTTTATTTAATGTTGGGCATTATTTCTAATATTTTGCCATTATAAATTGTATTGCAGCATACATGGTAGTATATACATCTCTGTATGGATTCATACCTTCCGTAGTGAAATTACTGGATCAATATGTTAGCGTTTTTAAGATGTTTTATAAATATGATCAAATTGCTCTTTGAAAGGTTGTACCGATTTCTACTCTCACTAGAATGCCCATTTTTGTGAATGCTAATCAACCGTGGTAATTTTAAAAAATATTTGTTGTATGGCTTCTCATTATTATTTTATTTTGCCTTTATTCATCAGTGAGGTTGATGTAATCTTTTCATAGATTTACATGCCATTATTATTTTTTAAGTGTCTATTCATATCCCTTGCTTGTTTTTTGCTGTTGGTGTGTTCCTCATTTTCTTAGTGATTTTACAAAAGCTCTTAATTGATGTTAACTCTTTGTTATAACATTTTGTCATGTACTGTGTTACTGTGGGCTTATTGTACTTAATTTGATGTGTTCTACTACATTGCCATCATCATTATATCTTGATGCACAAATTGTACCAGTTTGGTCTATAGGAGTCCGTTTAAATGAGTTCCTATATTTTTTCTTTTACTTTTTATGTTGAAATAATCTCAGACTTAAATTATGAAAGTTATAAAGTAATATAAGGAATACCTATTTCCCTTTTTCTTAAATGTTAACATTTTACCACATTTGCCTTGTCATTATTTCTCCCTATGTATACCTATTATTTTTTTTCTGAATAATTTGAGCGTCAGTGACAGACATGGTGCCCATTTATCCCTAAATTCTTCAATGTGTATTTTCCCCCAAACAAGGGCATTCTCTTGTTTAACCTCGGTATGGTGATCAATTCAAGAAGTTAACACTGATACAATAGTATTGTATTAAGCCTAATCCATAGGCTTTATTCAGCTTTACCAGTTGTCCTGCTAAGATTCTTTACAGAATAGGAAAAGCAATTACTTTCTGGTCCTTTATCTGTGGTATAAATTGTAAATATTTTCTCCTAATTTGTCATTTGTCTTTTGACTTTGTGATTTTTTTTTTTTTGCTATGCAGAATTAAAAAAAATTTTTATTCATTCGTGTATTTAAATTATCATGTGGTAAAATTGACTTTTTAGGGGGTGTACAGTCCTGTGAGCTTTAATGCGTGTATAGATTTGTGTAGTTACCCCACAATTAGGATAAAGAACAATTCCATCACCCCAAAAACTCCTTTGTGCTGTCCCTTTATAGTCTCATGCTCTAGTGTTTTATATGATCAAATTTATCAGTCTTTTTTTTATTGATTCTGGATTTTGAGTCACAATTAGACAGTATTTCTCTCCACTCCACCCATCTGTATTCTCTTCTAGTACTTGTATAGTTTCAGTTTTATGCATTGAAGTCTGATCCATTTAGGGTTATTCTGATAGTGTGAGGTACAGATTCACTTTCATGTTTTTTTCAATGGTTGTTCAGTTCCCACATTTATAAAAAAGTCCATATTTTCCCAAGCAAATTAAGATGTTACCTTTACCATGTTACTTTACCATATATACTTGAGTCTCTTTATTGGCTTTCTTTTTTTTAAATGTTTTTATAAAGTTTATTTATTTTGAGAGAGAGAGAGGGAGGGAGAGAGGGAGCGGGAGAGGGAGAGAGAGAGAGAGAATGCATGCATAAGTAGGGGAGGGGCAGAGAAGGAGAGAGAGAACCCCAAGCAGGCTCCCCACTGAGCAGGGCTTGATCTCCTGACTGACCTGAGCTGAAATCAAGAGTCAGATGCTTAACTGACTGAGGGACCGAGGCATCCCTCTTTATTGGCTTTCTGTTCTCTTTTGTTGGTCTGTCTCTTCACATGCCAGTACCACACTAATCAATCATAGAAGTTTTCAGTGTGTTTAAAATCTAGGAGAGTTGCTCCCTCTCCTTGTTCTTTTTTGAAGTTTTTCCATCTATTTTTACATGTTCATTTTCCCATGAGAACATTAGAATCAACTTCTTCAGCTAAATAAAACACAACTTATACTACATTAAATTTAAGTATTAACTTGGGGAAGATGTTGCTGTCTTTATGATGTTGAGTCATCCTATCCAAAAACAAGGGATGTCTTCATATTTGTTCAAATCTGTGTGGTGTTTCAGTTTTTAAAAGTTTTCTTTATATAGACTTTGTGCATTGCTTGTTAAGTTTATTTTTAAGTATTTTATCTTTTTGTTACTACTAAAAATGGGGTTTATCTTTAATTATGTCTTCTAACTGATTGTTTGTATGTAAGAGAGTGATTTATTTTTTTAACTTTGTATCCTATTACTGAATTGTTACACTGTTTTTTTCATTGTTTCTCTTGGGTTTTCTATACAGACTATCCTATATAATCTTCAGAGATAGTGTTACTACTTTTTCATTTTTTACATGTTTTCTCCTGTGTAATTGCATTGTCCAATACCTACAATGTTAAATAGTGTTAAATAGTTCCTGGCCTCAGTTGAATTGGCCCAGGTACAGGTTTCCCCTGCTAGCCGAAGGTAGTGTTCTGTAAAAGCTTTTTCTAAGCTGAAATGGCATAAGGTGGAAAAGCAATTACCATTTCATAAAAGCAAAAATCCTCTTCAGATTTCTTAGTGAAAACAGGTACTAATATAGGTCTTTTGTAAAAGCAAAGTGGCATAAAGTAAACATTGGACGAGTAGCCTGTATTTTCTATTTGGTAAGATGCTACATACCTGGCTGGGATGTATGTATATGATCATGTTACTAAGTATCAATCAATAGCTATTTTTAAAATAAGTTTATTTATTTATTTTGAGAGAGAGAGAGAGAGAACACAAGCTGGGGAGGGGCAGAGAGGTGGGGCAGAGGATCCGAAGTGGGCTCTGTGCTGACAGCAGAGAGCCTGATGCAGGGCTCAAACTCATGAACTGTAAAATCATGACCTGAGCTGAAGTCGGACCCTTAACTGACTGAGCCACCCAGGCGCCCAATTCCTATTTTATTTTTACGACTTTACTTTTTAACTTAGGAATCTTTAACTTAGCTGGAATTTAACTTTGTACAAGGAATAATGTAGAATTTTCTAGTTTCTATTTAATTAATTTCTGCTTTTATCTGTATTAATTCCCATCTGCTTTCCTTATGTTTGTTTTCTTTTATATTCATTCTGTCTTTTTGACGTAAAACTCTTTAAGGTTACAGATTTTCCTGAGTATGGTTTTTGCCCTATCCTGTAAGTTTTGGTATATATGCTTCTCATTTTTTTTTTTTGAAGTACTCTGCCATTGATGTTTTTCTTCATTTTGTTTCACTTTTGCTTTGATCCAGTTGTTAGCTAAGAGAGTAGGTTTCAAGTTTTAGTTAATAGGGTTAACATTTAGTTAACATTAGTTAACATTTATTCATTTTTGAGAGACAGAGAGAGACAGAGCAGAGTGGGGGAGGGGCCGAGAGAGAGGGAGACACAGAATCTGAAGCAGGCTCCAGGCTCTGAGCTGTCAGCACAGAGCCCAACACGGGGCTTGAACTCATGTACTGCGAGATCATGACCCGAGCCAAAGTCGGATGCTTAACTGACTGAGCCACCCAGGCGCCTCTAGGGTATTTTTTTATTTAAAATATTATTTTCGGCTGTATAACATTGTGATTGGAGGACATGGTCTGTTCTGTTTTTGGAGGTTATTGAGGTTTTTGGAGGTTATAGTCAATTTTAGACTCTTTAGAAGAAATTGTCCTCTTTTTGTGAGATTTAAATGTATCTATATATCCACTAGTTTGACATTAATATTTAACATTATAATTGTTATATTATTAATTATGTTTATTTGTATTACATAATTATATATTGATATTTCTCTGACCTTAATTTTGTCAACATTATATGTTATAAACTTAAAGTGGTATGTTAAAATCTCTCATAACTTTTGTTATTAGTTTTTCTTTGTATTTCTCATAGTTTTCTTAATTAAAATTTTTGATTTGTTAATTTATACATAAAGTTTCATGATATATCTTTGTAATATATTAGGATCTTTTTCAGTGTAAAAGAGCTCTTTTAGTCCTATTTAAATATTTTTTTGGCCTTGAATTCATCTTCAGTCTTAATATTACCACCCATTTTTTAATTGAGTGTTCATGCTATATCATCTAATTTTTATTTTTAACTTTTGTGTCATCTTGTTCTAGATATGTCTCCTGTACAGACTATATTATTTGAATTTTGTTTTGTCATTCAGTTGAAAGTTTTTGCATTTTAAATCAATAGTGTCTTACTCTTTTATAAAATAAATAGATATGGGGAGATTGTTAACATTAATCTGGTGCGGGACAAGAAGACTGGGAAATCCAAAGGATTCTGTTTCCTCTGCTATGAAGACCAGAGGAGCACAGTTCTTGCTGTTGACAATTTTAATGGGATCAAGGTGAGTGTGTTCACTAAGCAGGATTTGGCTGGACTTTTCCTGTATGTAGGGGTTTGGTTTAATTTCCCACCTGATCGCCACAGGTTCAAGGACAGTACTGATCAGCTGGGTGTGTGAGAGGGTTGCAGAGGTGTGGGGACATACTGACCAGGAAGTGATCCCAGGAAATGATTTCTTTGGCTTATGACCCTACTAACAATTGTTCCTTTTCCTCATGTTCATCTTCCCAGGAGCATGGGTACCATGCACCATGCCCCAAACCAAGCCTCTTGTTTCTCACCTTTCCATCCTCACACCCCACTCTCACCTCTGACGTATTGGGCAGCAAAGAGACTCTCAAATATTGCTCTTTCATGCTATCCTCTGTCAGGGGATTTGGGGCTGTGTCATGGCTTCATGCTCTGAGACATGGCTTTGTATGTCTGTCATATGTCTCCAGTCACTTAGCATTACTGGGCCCTGGAAATTCTCTAGTTAAAGTCTGATGACAAATTCTACAAAAATCACTCCTTCTGAAGTTTTTTCTCCTCTGTTTCCTCTCAGTTCACCCTGGGGCTGAGAGAAAGTAATGGGACAAGTCAGGTTTATCTATGCTCCACCCAATTCCTATGCTTATTTAGCAGTTGGATGAACATTGTCATAGGTTGGGGGGGTGACTTTTGACTTGGAGAGTTTGTCACTGATTGCACCAGTATGGAGCATCTGGAGACTATAGGACAGGATGGAATAAGGTTCTAGGCTTGATTTATAAGGGTCAGCAGTCAAATGGAGTCACCATGAAAGGGAGGTTTTCAAAAATGTTTTTGAAAAGGGGAATAGGATAGATGACAGAAGCTACTCAGACTTAAAGGTAAGAATAAAAATCTGCTCTTGTGTGGGAACAATAAAAGCCAGACTTTTCAAATTTTGGATTGTTTTGCCTATAGAATAAGTCTGTATCTGCCCGAATGTTTTTAAGTGAGGGGTTAATTTTTTGTTGTTCACCCAGAGAGTTGTGATTGACAACAAAAGTATCAGTGTGAGCCAGTTGTTCCACTATGGTGAGGGTAGAGCAAGGTATGAGGGCTGAAGAAAAAAGATTCCTTCCCCCTTCCCAACTGTTGGTCTGCCTTGGCCTCATCTTACTTGCTGTATCAAGAAAACAGCTGTAGCATTGCACTTGATTTCAGGAATTCTTTCTAGCTGCCAGACCATGGTATGTTTTACTGTAAATTAATGTTACAGATTGAGGGTAATTGTGCATGTGAATTCTCACAGTTTCCCCTGCTGCTTGTGCTTTGGACAGTACCAGCCAGGCTTTTTTCACTTAATGCAAGTGTAGAACATGAAGGTTATTGTGTGGTACACTGGAGTAAAGTGACAAGGCTGTCTAGTATGACTGCCTCAGGAACTCCAGCTGCCCCTGGCCCTACCTGGATGCCCCAAGTGCTGAGCAAGTTATAATCTGGGTGTATGTGCTGTTACACACCAGTTGGACAGGTCTGCTTTAGTGATTTCCCCAGAAATAGAATTAGCAGGAAGGTAAGGGGTGTGGTTCAAACCATGGCTTTCTGCAGCTGGGTTCAAATAGTTTGATAGGAGGGCCATCTTTGCTGAAGCATTGCCTGTCTGTCTTAGATCAAAGGAAGAACTATCCGAGTGGATCATGTGTCTAACTATCGGGCTCCTAAGGACTCAGAAGAAATGGATGATATGACCAAAGAACTCCAGGAGAAGGGCTGTGGGGCTTTTACCCCCTCAGAGAGTTCATCTGAGGGTTCTGAAGATGACAAACCCACAAAAAAACACAAAAAAGGTAAAGCGTTAAGTTCCGAGAGAAGATTCTGGGTAGTCTAAGTGTTTATTCTTCCTAGTGTTCACTGAGAGTTGATAATCAGTTCTTAAGTGTGAAGGGGAAAGGTGTTTGGGAAACCTTGCTTTAATTGGGAAAGGAGAGGTATCAGTGGAAGACAAATATTATGGGCTGAGTTCTGTCTCCTAAAATTCATACATTAAAGTCCTAATCCTCTAGTACCTCAGAATGTGAGTGTATTTGTAGTTAGGGTTTTTAGAAAGGTAATTAAGGGTGAGAACTGCCTTATACAGCATCTTGACATATCAAGGCTGACAGACATCCAACTTGGCTTCTCAGAGACACTTTCTGGAAGTATAGATTATGACTGCTTCACACACAGTGCTGCCCATGGTGCTTTCCTTTTGCTTATACCCTCCCTCTCCTCCATCTTCCTTTCCTTATTGGTTGTGCCCCTTTTTTCCTCCAGACAAAAAGGAAAAAAAGAGAAGAAAGAAAGACAAAGAGAAGACTGACCGGGAGGTACAGGGAGAGCAGCCAGCCTCCTCTTCATCACCCAGAAGCAAGGCGATAATGGAAAAGGATGACCCTGGCTCTAACAAGCACAGCAGCAAGAACTCAGAGAGGGGTCAGAAGTCAGAGTCCAGAGAGGTGCGGAGGCACTATCCCAGCTCTCCTGAGGTCAGGACCATCTGCCGCAGTGGAGCAGAAGACAGAGAGAGGGAGCCGAAGAAGGAGAAGGCTAAGCATGAACATAGGTCCTCAACCAGGAGGGAAGAAAGAGAAGAAAAGAACAGGGATAGAGATAGATGTCGAAGCTCAGACACACATTCCGGCCGGCACAATGGACGTTCTGAGGGACATAGTCAGAGAAGTAGAAGTAGGAGCCGAGATAAATCTCACAGGCATAAAAGGGCCCGACACTCCCGGGACCGGGAGTCCTCTAACCCCAGTGACCGCAGGCATCACTGAAACTGCAGCCCATGACTGCCTGGTAGAATTGCAAATGAACTAGGCCTTTAAAATGCAATCATATTCAGTTATGCTTTTACTATTACTACAAGTAAAATCTCTGAGGCTGAATTCTTTTAATCCCTTGAGTATTAGAGTCATAGACAGCTGTAGTTTTAACAGCCAAATATCCTGGATTTTTAAGTGAAATCCATTGTTCCTGGGAATATGCTCGTTACCTACTGGAGGAGGTATCCTAAATTTGGTTTCATAAACATGGCCCTTGAATTTATGACCCCAATTTATGACAAAATTGCCAGGAAAAGGGAAATATCAGGCAATTCTAGAATTCTGGTCTTTGTGCTAGATGTTTAGGTGACCTATCCAGTTGGCAGGTATAGCCATAGAATAGAGAAGTGTGGTTTAACTAGGTTCGGACAGCTTGATGTGAATGTGATATTGATTCCTAACACCAGCCCGCTCCCTCTGCACCCCACCCTCCTTTAAAAAATTTTTTTATAAACATCTTTTTTTTTGCATTTTGTTTTTTTGGTTGATATGTCTCCACATTTTTTCCTTGCTATCTATTTATGTATGTATGTATTTATTTATATTGAGGTGAAATTCACATAACATGAAATTAACAATTTTAAAGGGATAATTCAGTGGCATTTGGTACAATCACGGTGTTATAAAACCACCACCACTGTCTAGTCCTAAAACATTTTCATCACTCCAAAATGAAACCCTGTCCCCATTAAACAGTTACTCTCCATTCCCTCCTCCTTGTCCCTGTCAACTACCAGTCTGCTTTCCATTTCTGTGGAATACCTATTCTGGACATTTCATGTAAGTGGAATTGTACAATATGTGGCCTTTTGTGTCTAGTGTCTTTCACTTAGTATGTTTTTGAGGTTCATCTGTGTTGTAGCATGGATCAGTACTTTGTTCCTTTTAATGGCTGAATAATATCCCATTGTATGGATATACCACATTTTGTTTATCTATTCATTAGTGGATAGACATTTGGGTTTCTACCTCTTGGCTAGCCACTCCTTTTCCATGTTTCAGACATACCAGGCCACTTGTGGGCCTAGTTTCCTTTTTAATTAGCTGTTCTTGCTGAGATGGGAATACTGTCAGTTCCATCGCATATCCATCTGGTCTCCTTGGCAGTTTTTTCTCATCTTGAGAATCTTGCCCTTTTACTTTATCAATCAGTCCCTTATGACTTTGGTAGGAATTAGTTCCCAGGACCTTAATATCCCTGCTGAATTATTAAAATTGAACTTCTGATCCTGTAAAACAGAAGAATACATTTTTAAATATAATTTATTGTCAAATTGGTTTCCATACGACACCTAGTACTCATCCCAACAAATGCCCTCCTCAATGCGCATCACCCACTTTCCCCTCTCTCCCCACCGCATCAACCCTCAGCTTGTCCTTGGTATTTAAAGAGTCTCTTATGGTTTTCCTCCCTCCCTCTCTGTAACTTTTTTTTCCCCTTCCCCTCCCCCATGGTCTTCTGGTAAGTTTCTCAAGTTCCCCATATGAGTGAAAATATATGATATCTGTCTTTCTCTGACTGATTTCACTTAGCATAATACCGTCCAGTTCCACCCACGTTGCTACAAATGGCCAGATTTCATTCTTTCTCATTGCCAAGTAGTAGAGGAATACATTTTTAATAGTGGGCACATTTAGTTTACCTGGTATGTTATTTTGGGTCCAAGATTAGATGCACAAGAGAGTTTTTTTTAGGGGAAAATGCCCATGAAAGAAAATGGGGAAGGAGGCAAGAGGAGTCTGGAAAAGCAGTCAGACTCTGATAGAGGTCTAATCTCTGGAGAAGCGGGGAGGGAAGAAGGAAGTTTGAGTAGGAAAAGTCTTATACTACTGTGGTGTTCTGAGAATGTTTCAGCAAGACCAGTGGTGAGTTCTTGAGCCAAAGTCATCTGTCAGAGGAGTTCCTATTAGATCAGCTTTGGTAAGCAGGAGTCCTTGCTGTTGGGCCTCTGTTGGCCCTTGTGGCCACTCTGCTTATGTGTCCATTGTGCCAGTTGTGTGGTATCATTGACAAAGGCCAGTGTACTTGGCTGAGTCCTTTTGTGTGCTTGGCAGTTCAGTGCCTCTTCTGTGATGGATGCTCTGATGGATGTTAACATGTGATACAGAAACATTCACAGTTTGCCTACTCCCACGTGTCAGTCCACAGCATTTACACCAGACCTTGTCTCTAATCTTCAGCTCTTTTCCTTCCAGTATCCCAACTAGATAGGCCATTGACCACAGCCTAGGAGTTGGTATATATGCAATAAATATTCTCAATTTTGGCCACTTCTTTTACACCAAGTCAAGTGCACTGCTTGAGGTTCTGTCCATTGGAAAAATTTTCTTTCTCCTCCCCCGAATGTGGCTGTAATGCAGATAACATTCATCTTCATTTTGTGATGACCCACCAAGCTCAAATTTTTTCTGCCCCAGCTGGTCATCCTGGAACCCCCATTTTGCTATAGGTGCAAAGATACAAGGGCTACCATTCTCTGCATCTTTTAGGTTTTTTTTTTTTTTAATTTTTTTTTCAACGTTTATTTTATTTTTGGGACAGAGAGAGACAGAGCATGAACGGGGGAGGGGCAGAGAGAGAGGGAGACACAGAATCGGAAACAGGCTCCAGGCTCTGAGTCATCAGCCCAGAGCCTGACGCGGGGCTCGAACTCCCGGACCGCGAGATCGTGACCTGGCTGAAGTCGGACGCTTAACCGACTGCGCCACCCAGGCGCCCCTTAGGTTTTTAATAGTAACACTGATCTACTCTGTCTCCCCTGAGCTGTATTATTATTTTATGTATTGTTTAGGGTTCTGCCAGGGAAACAACCAGTAGAATATATGTATCCTGCTGTAAGCCAGTTCCTAATGAGAAAACATACAGGCATACCTTGTCTTATACTTTGCTTAATTGTGCTTTACAGATAACTTTTTTTATAAATTAAGGGACTGTGGCAACCCTGTGTCAAAGAAGTCTTGCTGTCATTTTTCCTCACACCATTTGCTTCATGTCCCTGTCAGATTTTGGTAATTGCCATATTTCAAACTTTTTCATTATTATTACATTTGTTATGGTGATCTGTGACCAGTGGTTATGACTCACTGAAAGCTCAGATGATGGTTAGCATTTTTAGCAATAAAGTATTTTTCAGTTAAGGTATGTACGTTGGTTTTTTTATGCATAATGCTATTTATTGCACACTTTAGACTACAGTATAGTGTAAACATAAGTTTTATATGCAGTGGGAAATGAAAAGATACATTAACGTGTTATTGTGATACTCGCTTTATTGTAGTCTGGAACTGAACCCCTGATAGCTCTGAGGGGTGTGTGTGTGTGTGTGTGTGTGTGTGTGTGTGTGTGGCAAGGAATTGAATTATGCAGTTTTTGGAGCTGGCTAGGCAAGTCTGAAATTTATAGGGCAGGATATTTAAGTCTGAAATTTATGAGGCTGGAAATGCTTGGGCAGGAGCTGACACTGCAGTCCACAGGCAGAATTTCTTCAGGGAAGTCTCAGTTTTGCTATTAAGTTCTTCCAACTGATTAGATAAGGCCCACCCTGAATGAGGATAATCTCCTTTACTTAAAATCAACTGATTGTAGATGTTAATCACATCTATAAAATGCTTTCACAGCAGCATTTAGATTGATGTTTGATTAATTGATTGACAACCCCCCTACAGCCTGAGGCAAGTTGACACAGAAAAGTAACCATCCCAGTTTATTCTTGTCCATGGTGGAGGGGAACAGTTTCAGAGGTTTCCACTTGACTTTCCTCATGTGACAGCTCTTACCCATTAGGCTAAGGACCCATGTGGGGATTACTCTCAAGCAGCAACTCGGTTCCAGTCACACATTTGGGGAGTGGGAAATGACCACTAGGCAGGTCTCCAAGCCCCCTATGAGTCTTGTTATAGGCCAGGCCTTCAGTTATTATTCAGCCCTGAAACCTCCAGTCTAACAGGGCTGTGATCATGCTTCAGGTCTCTAGGTACAAATGTCAACTTTGATCTTGAATCCAGTATTCCTCAAATCTCTGGCTATTCTTTCCTCAGTGTTCATACATTGAAGCAAGTGGCTATAAGTCCCTTTAAGGGAAGTACTGAGGGGATATTCATCCTTGTCCTTCCTTCTACGGACCAAGCTACCTCTTCCAGGTCTGCAAACAGCTGAAGTTTGGAAACTGAGCAAGGAATTCAGAATTTTTATTGGGGAAACCTCCCTGAAACCCCTGCTCCTCCACTGTTGTCTTTTTCAGCTTGTAGATCCTGATACCCTTGCTCGCTGTCCATCTGTATTATTCCTAGGGACACCACAGTCCATCCGCCATCTCTGCAACTCCCTGTGGGTAAGGCTCTCTTGGCTGTCCTTCAGGCCTTGTGGTTCATTTTGGTGTTTGCAACCTTCTGGCTTTTGGAAGGTAGCACCTCTACCTGGTCACTATTACTCTAGGGCCTCAGCTCTGTGATGGTCTCTTACTGCCATCCCTGGCCAGTAGAGGAGGTCACCTCTGAACTTAGTGATGCTGGTACCCCTTTTATCAGTGCCTTCCTGATGGCCTTGGTAAATGAGGTGTTCCTGCACCTCCCTGCCCCCGCCCCATGGAACACTACCGTCTCATGGGGTTTTTCCACTGTAACACGTCCACTTCCCTCTGCCTTTTCATTCCTTCTTTTGCCATTTGTCAGGACAGCTCAGGCATTTCAGTTTTGTTCAGTGGTAGCCATCACTTTCTCCAAGCCTCTAAGAGCCACCTTAGTAGAGACTTTGTATCTCCTGCAGGTCCTTGTGAGGGGATTAAATCTGTATTGTGAGAATGTCCTCTCAAATCAGTGAATTTTTGCTTTTCTGTTCCTCTTGATATAGCACCCTCAAAATCCAAACCCAATGCTTCCTTGGCTGCTGTCAGTGCCTGTCAGCTAATTCTTGCAGCTCTTTGGTGTTATTCTTTCTTCTCTTTACTAGGCTCAGGACTGACCTAGCCAGGTTATGCTGGATTAAATGTGGGATTTAATCCTAGTTTTCAGTTTAGGAACCAGGAGAGGGGCTGGACACAGCTCCTTGGAGGGGGATACGAGTTGCCTTGAGGGAGCAGGCTCTGCAGCATCTTCCGGTGAAGGGAAAATGCTAGCTCTCATTAGGGAAGAGTGGTCCCCTCTGCAAGGTAAAGTCTGGGAGGGGATGTCTGCAGAGCCAACACCCTGAGGAGTGTCTGGCTAGATGTTCCCACTCCATGTCTCAGGGTCTCAGGATTTTCCAACTACATGGAGTCATGTGGCCCTGACTTCAGCAGAGCAGACCCACCACGTATTAAATATTGAGTATTTAGTCTCTCTTGAGTTCTGCCACTCCCGTATGTTCTTCTTTGGTCTGCTCCTCCACTGCGGGAGAAAAGGACTTCTTTGTAAGCTCCACAGAGAGTCTCTGGCTCTCACACTTAATCTTTAGCTACTTATTAACTGTCATCCATTTCTCATTACCCTGCTGCAGGGCGTCAGTACAATTTGACAGTATTCAGCCATCTCCACTGTCTCTGTAGGCCATATTCCTCTCATATTTCAAAAGTCTGAATCACCACATCTGCAAGGCCATTCTCCCAGTTTTCCCAGGTCATCTCCAGAGAACTGTTTAGCACTTGGGCTGCCATATTGTGCCTGGGACTGTCTGTGCCCTACACCCCCATCAGGACAGTGTCCATTTTGTCCACCAGCCAATGACTGAAGCAGTCCTGGAACCCCATCTTATCACAGCCTGTTTTCTTGGACCACCACTGGCACCATTTTTGCTGGTTTGAATTCTCTGAGAAGCAGATGCCAAGATGAGATTGGCATGTAAGAGATTTACTAGTGAAAACGCCTGTGAGGGAAAATGAGTGGGAGCTAGAGAAGTCCAGGAGAGCTGATGGACAGACTAGATGCAGGTCTAAATTCTGTGGAAGAGAGAGGGAAGGAAGGAGGGGTGTTGGGTAGGAAAGGTCTTGGACCGTGTGGTGTGGTTCTAAGAACATTTTGGCAAAACAAGTGTGTCTGTTGGGAGAGGCAGTCCACTGTGGGTCGTGAGCATCCTTGCACATTCTTGGTGAGGCTTTTTAAAGCAAGGCTCATTGGTCACCCTAATACTGAGCCACTTGTGCAGGGCAAGGTGACCACAATGTGACTATCATTGAACTGCTTGCTTCCCAGGGGAGGGGCACTGGTTTGTTTGCTCATTGCTCAAGAAGTCCTGGGCCCTTGACTTTGGGTTCCTCAGCTGCGATGCAACCCACTGCATGGGTAGTGCCCCATCTGAGCCCATTACATTGTTCTGTAGGATTTGGGACAGGGGAGCTTGCAAAGCTTCACTGATACTCATGCTGATGCCATTTGCTGTGCTGTAATAAACTGTCTTGTTCTAACTCATTAAGTCTCCCTGTCTACTTTCTACATCTGTGAAGTAGTGTCAGAGCCAGTCCTTGCTATCCTTTGTCAGGCTGGAGTTCTTCCCTGGCAGCATCCCTGACTCCAAGTCACCTGTTAAGGGAGTCCTGTGTCTCACAGGAATGGCTTGTCTTAATATCTCTGCCACATTCAGTCATTGGCAGAGAGCAGCTTGTGGGAAGTTTGGCCTTGGTGAACATGCAGGGATAATGGATTTCAGCTACACAGCACTGGATTTCAGAGCTCAGCAGCTGTGGCCATTTGTCACTTATGCTCCCTGTAGTCAGAGATCTGAGAGGCGCGTATGCACCCTGCACTAGGCCAAGCCTGAAGCAACCAGCTAGCAATTGGTGTTAGTTGATCTTTGGGTACAGTGAATGTTCCTTTCATGGATTCACTTCACAGAAGACAGTTGGAATTCATTGGTGGACAAATTCCCAGTGATCTCAAGGCTAAACAGCCACATTGAATGAAGTGCTCAATTAAGAATGTTTTTTGTTTTTTGCCGTATCAATATTTCTTTCATGTAGCCTAATTAACATCCTAGTCTGTCAGTCCCTTTTTGCTTCCTCTAACCTTTTGGGCCAGATAAGTATCTGTCTCAGCAATTTATAAACTCATTGAATCCTAAAATGGAAATAATCCTTATCTGGTACAGGACATACCTTCTGTAAACATGTTTTGAAGCTCTTTGAAAGGAATAACCTGGTCATTGTCTAAGTGGTATTCTAGTGAAGTATAAAGTGCTCAGTGCTGTGCTGTCAGGACCAAAGAATAAAGTTAAGTGTTTAATGATGTCTTTTATTTTATCTGAAATTGTCAACTTAGAAGACATATTTTGGGTGTAATTATTTGCACTAGGATTTAACTTAGAGTTCTTCCTTTACTAAATAAGTGGCTCCTGATTTCTACAAGTGTTACTGGAAACTGCGTCATAAAATAGATAAGAGCAGGCCATATTTTTCAGTAGGAAATAATCTATAATTACATTTGCGATAAGCATTTGGTATTCTATAAATTAAGTATGACCAATAGTATGTCATCAAAGATATATTGGTTCCTAGACAAATCATTAAAAATACTGAACTTAATATGTTGGGTCCTATAAAGGGGCAAAGCCGTATGACCTATGTTAATTAAGTTACTCTGAAGTGTATGTGTATCACACAAATACATGGCTGTTGTAATTTTATATTTAAGGCCAGTATACTCTCCACAATGAACTTCAGTCAAAAATTTGAATACCTTTTGCCAGCTTAGGGTTTAGAAGAGTACTTTGGGATGATTGGAGATGACCTAACCTCTTTAAAGAAGCCATTTTAAAAAGTCTGAACTGATGTTTTCTTTTTTCTCATGCATCACGAGAAACTGAGGTATTAGATATTCCATTTGGCTTGGGATAGGGTTAGAAATGACTTAAGAAGTGATGGTGATTATGATGATGTTTCTTCAAGAGAAAGGCATTTATTAGCAAGTAGCTAATAACAGCAAAACCCCCTCATGATTATTAAATTAAATCTCTAACTTATTTGGATTTTTTATTAGTATGTCATATGATTGCCAAATCATAAAATATACTCTGTGATTGTTATCAGAGTACACATCTTATTTTGCAAGCTGATTTTGTTTTTGTCAAATGTACACTTGTATTTATGTTATCACTATCCTTGTCATTTTCAGTGTCTGTATGGCACTTGTCATTTTCAGTGTCTGTATGGCATTGTTTTTTGTTAACACACTGCACCATTTCCCCCACTTGGATTGTTATAATTTTTCATCATAATCAATAGTACTGTTATGAACATTTTTATACAGAGTCCCTTTAAAATTTTTCCTTTTGTATTATTCCCTTGGACCACATTCCCCAAAGTGGAGTTATCAGATCCAAAAGTACAGACAGAACAATCGGTTGTCTTACTTATTAGTAGATTTCTTTTCAGAAAGATCCAATTTGTGGAACCATCAGCACTGTAGAGTGCAAATGTAATTTTCCCTCTACATTCTGGACATCGCTGGCTTTTTTCATTTTATTCCTTGTTTCTTTTCTGGAAGGTATATTGTGATACCTTCAGGTTATTCTAATTTGCATTTTCTTTCATTGCAAGTGAGGCAGTGCATTTTTACTTTTAGTACTTAAATCTATTTATATTTAGATGGTTCCATCTCCAAGGACTATAGCTACTAGCTCAAGCATTCTTAATGTATTTTGGCCAGCAGGGTTTGAACCACTATGGTAGGGGCCTTTCTTCCCATGGTGGTGCTTTTGACATTTTAGCATTGACATTAATTTGACAAAAAGCATTGTTTAAATTTTTTTTGAATGTTTGTTTATTTTTGAAGAAGAGGGAGAGAGAAACAGTGTGAGCAGGGGAGGAGCAGAGAGAAAGGGAGACAGAATCCAAAGCGGGCTCCAGGCTCTGGGCTGTCAGCACAGAGCCTGACGTGGGTCTCAAACCCACAAACCGTGAGATCATGACCTGAGCCAAAGTCGGACACTTAACCGACTGAGCCACCCAGGCGCCCCAACAAAAAGCATGTTTAAAATGAGGACTGAGTTTATTTGAAGCTACAAATGCAACCATAGAAACTGACCAAATCACTGGTTCCAGGAAATAGTGTCTGTCAAATAGCATGCTTGCCTTCTCTGTCTCTCCTTCCATTCTCCTCTCCCTCCATCTTTTCCTCTCTGTTTTCTGCCTTTTTGAGGGAAGATATTCAATTACACTTCATTCTAAAGCCATACATTAACACGCTTGTTACTCATAGAGTATATCGGGAAGGACACTCGATTCAGTGGTAAAAGAGATTGCTTCTGGAATGAACCAGGTAGCATCTGGGAGAGGAGAGGTGAAGAGGCTTTTCACCACACCGTTTGTACTTTTGAATTCCAAACTGGATTTATATTACTTATTAATAAAAACAAATTAAATCCATATGTAAGATCAGTATTTGTCATTGTGAACCTTTAAAAAATGACTTTAAAACTTAGGCTGCTGCATGTGGTGAATTTCAGTATGTAAGGGCAGGAATGAGTGAATAGATGAAGGCAGCCAAATTTGGGGGATAGGTGATATTTGGGCAGAACTGCCTGCCATTTTATTTGCAAAAGTTCAGTTAACATTTATGGACTATCAGTACAGCATAAAGGAAATTTACTTGCCTAGAAATATTTCCCTGGGGAGTTTTGGATAAGGTTGGTACCTTCCTCTGACCTTTTTGGATAAAGTATGAGAATGACTAGGTGATTGATCATCTTCCTGTATACTGAGTGGATAGAGGGAGGCCAGAGTGGTGGTTTCAGTACCAGAGTGGTGTTTCTGTCCTGTGGAAGCAGTTTCTAGCCAAACACTATGTTTGAGGCCAGCTGGCAGGAACAGGTTCTGATTTGCTCTTTGTGATGCCTTGAATTTGGTGTTCTAGAAGGGGCCTATCTTTTGTCCATCAATTGAGTTTTGGCAAGTGCAGGAGCACAGATATGACTGGAAAGCTCCCTCTGGCCACATTGGTGGTTCATGTGTCTTGAAGGGGCCAAGAGGATGCCTGGAGGCTTCCAGAGCCCCTCTGAGGAGTCAGTTGCACTGGTGTTTGGGGATAGACTTTGGAAATGAGCTTTCAGGTAATTCTTCAACCTAATCTGAATTGGGCTACTGTACATGAGGCCATGTACTAACTAGACTGGTCCTATCCAGTAAGGGAGCCACTAGCTCTACATGGCTATTTAAATGGAAATAAAGTGAAAAATTCAGTTGTTCAACAATACTAGTAACTAAATAGCTTTGTGGGGCTAGTGGCTACTGTACTGGAATGAAAAAAAATATATATATAATTGGACAGCACTGAATTAGATCATTCAGACATGGTGGCATTGTATGCAGCTCTGTGACCAGAGGTGAAAGCCTTCCTGGTACTTTCCAGGCCTACCTGGTCCTACCTGTCCTTTGAGGATTACCTCAATTCCAGTTCCTCCAGGAAACTTATCCTGACCACTGCAGCTCACAACCATGACTCCCTTCTTTGAACTCCTAGAGCACACAAAATACATGATGACTCACTCTTGTTGGTGTCACACTTTCACTTTTAAGTTAGTCTTATTTTGCCAGCAAAGGCGTCAGGGCCCTCAAGAGCAGAGATTGAATCCCACGCTGCCTGGCAGATACATCCCTCTGGGAGGGACAGTCCTTCTTTTCATGCCAAAATCAGAAGCATTTGTTAACCCCTTCTTTTCTCCAGCTGCCTTTTTGTACATTCTTTGCTCTTACTGTTTATAAGAATTTAAAAGTATTTCTAAGAATCGGCGTGTGGTACACAATGTCATGTTTCAAAAACCATTTATTTTTTGAGGAAGGCCAGCACCATTATTGATGTTAGGTGTAGCAGCAGCCTCAGCTTCTGTCCTAGTGAGGGGGTGAGGTTGAGGAAGATCTGGAAACATTGGCCTTGGATCTTGAAAACACTTTGGACAGAACTGATGATGCCTTCTTCAACATTTCAGACCGCTGTTTGGAAGTACTGGGCTTATCAGCATCTGTAAACAAACCAAAAGATAAATCTGGTCATTTATTGGGCTTTCTAACTGAGCCTGTCAGGCTAGGGGACTGATAATTTAGGATTCAGAAAGAATCATTTATATAATAACTTCTGAGGTTTTTAAAAAATTTTTTGGGGGCGCCTGGGTGGCTCAGTCGGTTAAGCGTCTGACTTCAGCTCAGGTCATGATCTCGCAGTCCGTGGGTTCGAGCCCCGCGTCGGGCTCTGTGCTGACCGCTCAGAGCCTGGAGCCTGTTTCAGATTCTGTGTCTCCCTCTCTCTCTGACCCTCTCCCGTTCATGCTCTGTCTCTCTCTTTCTCAATAATAAATAAACGTTAAAAAAATTTAAAAAAAAAATTTTTTTTAGTGTTTATTTTTTGAGAGAGAGACAGAGTGAGAGTTGGAGAGGGGCAGAGACAGAGGGAGACACAGAATCTGAAGCAGGCTCCAGGCTCTGAGCTGTCAGCACAGAGCCCAACTGGGGACTTGTACTCACAAATCGCAAGATAATGACCTGAGCTGAAGTCGGACGCTTAACTGACTGAGCCACCCAGGCTGCCTCAAACTTTTGAGTTTTTTTTTTTTTTAACGTTTACTTATTTTTGAGACAGAGAGAGACAGAGCATGAACGGGGGAGGGTCAGAGAGAGGGAGACAGAATCTGAAACAGGCTCCAGGCTTTGGGCTGTCAGCACAGAGCCCGACGCGGGGCTCGAACTCACGGACCATGAGATCATGACCTGAGCCGAAGTCGGACGCTTAACCGACCAAGCCACCCAGGCGCCCCAAACTTTTGAGTTTTAAAGTGCTTTCACAAAGAGTCTTATTTTAAAGTTTTAAATTTTCATTCCAGTATGGGTAACAGACAGTGGTATATTAGTTTAGGTGTACAATATAGTGATTCAAAAATTCTATACATTTCTCAGTGCTCATTATGATAACACAAGGAATCTTTAGTTGCTCCTTCTGACACTCTTGGGAAGGAAACCAGAGACATTCAGTAAGGTCGGATGCCTCATCTGAGATGACCTTAATGACCTTGGATGAGGTAGGAAGGTGGCCAAGTTGGCATTAGAGCCCAGGCTTTGACGTGCAGGCCAGCTCTGTACTGCCTGCACCCTGATGCTTCTTGAGCCAGCTCAGCAGTACGTGTCTCCCTCATGCCATCAGGTAACTATCCAAAACAGCCTGAGGAGCTAATTCCACATGAAAATGTTACTTCCGTCCATTTCAGAATGTCCAGGTAAAAGCAGCAGTGCATTAAAAAAGGTTATCATTTCTCACTCGCTTTGGGTAAATTTTCAGTTGACTGACCCCAAGTGATCTGTTTGTTGTGTGAGCTATAAAGGACTTGTGTGGCCAATAAGTCTCCATTTGGACCCATTTTTTCTGCACCAGTTGTTTTGTGCAAAGGGCTCTTAAAGTCTATCATAATTTATGTTAACAGAATGATTATTGTATCTGTAAGGACCGAAATGAGCATTTATCTGTGCTGCTGATGCATCATGACAGGATGTCATGAAAAGACAACAGGGCAATAAACCACATACTTTCTTGTTTCCAGTAAACGACAATGTTCTTCTATAACTTTTGCAGTTACCTAGGTTTTGATCTTCGCCAGCAATATAACCTTGGGAATCTCAAGAATCTATGCTTAGAAGTAAAGTAGCAGATAGAAAATTTACTCCCAAATAAGGGGGAGAAGTTTAGCTTTTCCAATTAATAATGCAGTCCTGGAATGTGCTAGTAGTTGATAAAATAAGAACAACCTAGAAATAAGGAAAAAGTCAAAATTTGCAGAGGCAAAGACAAAGGCTTGAATGGAGAGACCTACAGTCTGAAAAAGCAAGACAAAAGACTTTCAGTTACAGGATGGAGGCATATGCTGCAAGGCCATGTTCTGAAAATCTCACTGGAGGGGAAAAATGAAACTTTATTTTTGCAATTTGAGGATCTTGTTAAGGAAGCAGATGCCTGGACCCCATTTCCCAGAGACACTAACTGGGACGCCCTGGGGAGGGGCCAGGATTCTGAATTGTTAATAAGCATCCTGGGTGATCCTGATGCAAGCTGTCACTGGACAACACTTTGGGCCACTGCTCTAGTGGATGCTGCATATTATTTAAAGACTGGCACTGGCTAGAATAAGAGCATACACAAAGCTCATCCCTAGGGGCACAGTGAAACCTCTGGCTAACAATTCCTACTCCTTTCAAAGCAAAACTTCTGGAAAGAGAAATCAATCACCGGGTGTGACATTCACAGCATGCTGGAAGTAGGAGTTAGGTATTATGTCAAAATGAAGCCAGCATGGTGAGACCAACTCTCTTTCAAGGTACCCTGATGCTGCTTTGATCAGCTTGTGAGCAGTGTAGTGGGGTTCACTTGGTTGACACTGGTTGCTATGAGAAAAGAGATGTGTTTATGGCCAAATTGAATTTGCCACAATGCACGCCAAGTACTATAGTATGTCACTTCACACTATGAACTGATTTAGACTCCCGATAAAACCATATTTTGTAAAAAAAAAAACAAAAAAACAAAAACAAAAACAAAAACAAAAAAGCATTATAAGCCATAATGGGCATGTGTTGGCCTAGAGAAGTCCCCTTTTTCTTATGGGTTTTCATAAACAGACATCACTGTAATTTCTAATAAATTCTCCTTGGTGGGCCTTTTTACTATTTTGAGCACAACGTTGGCCATTTATGCATTTCTCCCTTCAAAAGCCGTTGTCAGAGAAAAAATGTGTTATTTGAATTCAGAGGTGCTGCCAGTGAGTTCCTCTAATGTGCAGAATGCAGGGGTTGGGGGGAGGTGTCCTGGTCAAACTAAATGTCCAGAAGAATATGATTTTCCTATTTGATTGGACATGCAGTCAAAAACCTAGGTGGGATCTTTCCTTTCCTACTTGCCACTCAATGCTGCAGGCTTTCCTTGGTCACTACCCATTCTGAGATGCAGTGGCAACTGGATGTAGCCCCTGGCTGGTAGGAAGAAAGAATGTGGGATAAAAGTCACAGGAACTGTGAGGTTAGAGCCCTGGCTCTACCACTTTCTGGCTTTGCAACGTCAGGCAGGTCATTTGCTTCCATTTTCTCTTCTGTATAACAGGACTTTAAGACTTGCAGAGGCAACATGGCATGGTAAGTTATTTCACTTCAGTGACTCTGTTTCCACATCAATACAATGGATATGATGCTTCCCAGGGTGGATGTGAGAAAAATACTTAGCAGAATGCCTGGTGCATAGCCAATACCTAATAAATGTTACTTCCAGTAAATGTCACCCCTTTGCTGTGAGGTTCAACTCAGAGAACTGCATTATAACTTGCAAATAACAATCTAGATACACTGTTAGTAATATTATTTCAGCCCCATATTGGTGGTGGGTAAGGCTGCTGCAAGACAGGAGCCACTCACTGCAAGGGGGGAATGAATAATCAAAACTTCTATATTTAGAATGACATATTTGAGAGCTTCATTATAAAATGATAAATATGTTGTACCTGAAATGCCATCATTTGAAGAATAAAGGCTTCCCAGACCACTTTCACGTTGATAGAGGGTGATAAACTGCCAAGACAGAGGTGAAATACTAGCTTAAGCCCCCTGTCCTTTGTTGGACAGTGAATACCAGAAGTACGTAGAAACCCTCAAGGGACAAAGCACAACTGTGTGGCATTATACACTGTAATCTTGGTGCTCTGCAGTCTCAATTATTCTCTGGGATTTTGGCCATTCCTAGGCATGACTTCTTGTAATTCTTGCCCGTTGTGACACCCAGGATTGGCCTCAGGCTTGGACATGGGCTGCCCCTATAGGATAATTTCAAGGGCTCAAGTGTTGCAAACAAATGTCAGCCATGCATGCCCCCTCCCTCCTGGAGCTTGGAATAAATAACATTTTTAGATCCTTCTCTGAGAGAAGATAATCATGGGGGGGTCTCAAGGGGAGAAAGGGGAAAAGGGATGTCCATTTTACTACTCCAATCTCCCTTTAAATAATTCGTAACAGTTGTGAGGTCTGGAGCGAGTAAGTGGCAGTGTGGGGTTGTGGGAGCATGGAGGTGGTAGGGCAGGGATAGTGGCTCAGATGCTGGCTTTGCTCTGTGGACTTTTATTCCCTCCTGGAATGCAGAAGCAGCATGATCCTATAAGGGCACAAAATAGGCACAAAATAATGGCCAGGCTGCAGGGTAGCCATTCTGTGATGGTGGCAGTTAAAAAGGAAGTGGCAAATCAATAAACTAAGGCATAAACACATGCAAGATGAGAGAAGTGTGTTTGGTGTTGATGGTGAGGAGGGCAGAGTATTATCATAGAAGCTTGATTCTAATTCTTCCAAGAGGATTTGAGGCAGCTTATGGACATAAGACATTGCAAAAGAGGATATTTAAAGGGATAATCTGGGACAGGGACAATCTAAAGAAATGGTTCTCAGCAGTAGCAGCACAGTAGAACCATCTGGAGAAATATTAAAAATAGGCATGCTTGAGCTCCACCCCAAATTGAACAGGAACCCCTGAGGGTGGGGCAAGCATTTCTTTGTTTTCTAAGTTGCCCAGTTGACTCTACGTGCAGCCAGGCTGAGCACTTCTGATCTAAAGGAAGGTGGGGTTGGGTGGGGCAGATGCCCCCAAATGGCCTGACATGAGTAGGTGAAGTCAATGGTTTGTAGTGCTGGCTACACATTAAAGTAGCCAGCCTTTAGAACTCTCAAGGCCCCAGCTGCAACCCAGACTAATCAGAATCTCTGGAGGTGAGGCCTGGGAATCAGTTTTTAAAGTTTGCCAGATGATTCCAGGTGTAGCCACGGTTGAAAACTTCTACTCTGTGTAGTAGTTTCCAATTATGGCTTTACATCAGACTAACGGGGAGAAAGCTGGGGAACTCCTAACACAGAGATTAAATTTGGCTCTGATGGCTGAGGCTGTTCTTTCAACAAATGTTAATTGGGCATCTACTATATTTCAGCCCTGTGTTAGGTGCTGGGCATACAGTTATGAACAAAACAAAGCCTTTGCCATCATGAAGCTTATATTCAAGTGAATAGAGAGTCTACCAGAGGATTAAGGCAGGAATGTTTGTCTGCTTTGTTTATTGTTGAATCTCCAGTGCGTGGCACATAGTAGGCGCTTGATAAAAAATTGTTAAATAAATGAATGATTGAATAATGACTTAAGTGTTATGACAAAAAATAAAGCAGGATAGGGGAGGATACTGTGTGTGTGTGTGTGTGTGTGTGTGTTTCCATTTTACATGGTGGTAGTCAGGGAAGGCCTCACAGAAAAGGTGACTTTTGAGCAAAGACTGAAAGGAGAT
The DNA here is from genome assembly GCF_016509475.1 of Prionailurus bengalensis. Taxonomy (NCBI): domain Eukaryota; kingdom Metazoa; phylum Chordata; class Mammalia; order Carnivora; family Felidae; genus Prionailurus; species Prionailurus bengalensis. The sequence continues at coordinate 108,453,943 of NC_057361.1, forward strand.
GGGGGAGCAAGACACAGCTATCTGGGGATAGAGTGTTCCTGGCAAAGGAAGAGCAAGTGCAAAGGCCCTGAGGTAAGAGCATGCTTGGCATTTTAGGGGAGCAGTAAGGAGGCCAGTGTATCCAGAGGAGTGACAATGAGTGGACAGAAGGGTAACAGAGTGTCACACAGAGGTAATGGGGGTTGGGCAGAGAGATGGTGGGCAGCTCATACAGGGGTGTTTAGACTATACTAAGGACTTTGGCATTAAGGGAAATATAATGGCTTCTTTTTTGTGTCTGACAATGGAGAGTGTATGCATTCATGTATATAGTGACTGATGTTTTTCTGGAGCTGAATGCAAGCAGGAATTTCTTTGCTACTCAATAATGCTGAATATCTTAATGGATCATGTCTTTAATTTTACAATGGCAAAAAACTCAGCAAGTGAGATGGACAATCAGCAAAAAGAGTCAGGATGAGTCAGGGAATCAGCTTGGCAATGGAAAAGTCTATCAGTAGGCCTCCACACTGGAGATTCTACCTCTCCTCTTAATGTTTTCTTGGAAACCATGGCTTCTAAGTGATGCTTGATGTTGTCAAATAGATGTTAGCATTGCTAAATGAGAAGTGCCTGGAAAACTGATGTGGTGTGTGTGTGTGTATGTGTGTGTGTGTGTGTGTGTGTGTATGCACACTCATGCGTGTGCATGTGTGTGCATGCTGGGGAGAGGTTAAAGCAATCATAGAGAGAAGCAAAAGTGATACAAAACAGAGAAGAGGGTCCAGGAGGATCCGTGGCATCAGCCATTATTGGAAACTTCCCAAGAGGGCCTTAGGGAAGGGAAATTTCTTGGGATCACACTGAGGAGTTGCTCAGACATTTGGAAAGCTGTCTATGAAGGGTCAGTGCTCAGGGATAATGGGAAGTAGCTGGAATGAGCACTCATTTCCCTCAAGCAGTGCCCCTTCCTCTTTGAAGCACCCGTTCCCTCTCTGCCCCCACCAGGTCCCTTGTCTTGTCTACCTGGGAGTGCACTGGGACTCACTCCTGTTCAGCTTTTCTCTAGAGGCTACAGGAACCAAACTGTGCGGGATTATTTTAAGGCACTATGGGGGATGTGGACAAGGGAGTGCTTCCTGATGGACCTCAGAACACACAATACAGTCCCTCACTTGAAGGCAGTCCCTTATTTCTATCAGGGCTTCACTAGCTCACAATGAGGGGCCAGTGAAAAATATTTACCTTAATTGTGCTTGCCCTTTCCAGATGTGGACGTTCAAGACTTTCTGTGATCAAAATACAATATTGGAAAAACAATTATTTCAGAGACATGTACAAATTTTGGCACAAAAATAATCTCAATAATTTAACAAAGGATCACAGAAATTAAGCAAACAGAAAAAGCTGAAAAGAGGTAAGACCCCTAGAATTATGGGCACAAGTCTTGGTCCTTCACTCCCCAACTGGGGAAGACAGTGGGTAATGTGGTAGGAACACCAGGCAGCACATCAGGAAAGGCAGGCTTTGCAACTAGCTGTGCATCTTGCACAGCCACTCAAACTCTGTGGGCTTCTTCGTTCATCTGTAAAATGGGAAATTAGGCTGTGGATGATTTCTAAGGACCCCTATAGCTCTCTGGTTGCAGGGAGTTGGAAAGAACTGGATGGGGCTGCCAGCTAGAGAAAGGCTGGAAAGGACGATGCTGCTCTTAGGAAATGGTTGCTTCCCATGAAGATCAGGGGAGCACTGGGGCATTATCTTGAATTCCAGGAGACATCAGTGATTGACAGACATCACTGACATTTGGCCTTAGGAGGTAGAGATGATACCAAGAGGGAAGTTTCAAAAGGACCCACAGCTAGGGAAGGAGAGAACAGTAGAACAATGGACGTGTTTGGAGTCAGAAAAACTGTGTTTGAATCTTAGCTTCATTATGGGGCTCAGTGAACAGTGGTGAGTTCTGTAACTTCTCTGACTCTGTTTCCTCATATGTACAATGGGGATGTGACTACTTTCTCACAAGAGGACCAGATGAAATAATGTGTATGTATTTGAATATATATTTTATACACGTGTAATCATAAAGGACCAAGATGAAAAGATTCTCTCTGGATTACCCTTTGGGCCAAGGGCTCTAGAAAAAATATACTAAAACTTCAGATACTTTCAATATGAGGAGATCCCATAGTTGAATTATCTAATGAAACTGGTTAACCAGAATATCCAATAAATTTTATTATCAATTGCTAGTTATTCTAAGGTATCTGAATGTACTTTCCTGCCTTAGGAAGTCTTGTGTACTATACATATTCGAACTGATTTTTTTTTTTTAATGATTGGGGCCATTTGGGTTTGCCTGGGCCATCATTCCAATATAATTTTTTAAACGTCTAGTCTAAGTGCATAGCAACCCTTCTGGATATATCTGAGAAGTTGTTTTGATAAAAAGGGGATGGAAAAATTCCAGGTACTTGAGAGTGCCAGATAGAGTCAAGTTTAGATTTTATTGTCGGTGAAACTAAGAATCTGTATTGCAGCCCTCACCTCCCCACTGAATTCTAAACTATCCAACTGCCCATGTGATGTCTCCACTTGAGTATCTAATGGTCCCATTCTCACACACTTCAAACAGAATTCTTGTTCCCTGTCCCCTCTCCACTCTTGCTACCCACTGCCCAAGCATCTCACCATCTGGTACCACAAGGCACTTAGTTGTTCAAGCCAAAATTGTAGGACCCATCCTTGATTTTTTCTATTTTCCTCACTTCCAACATCCACTCCATTAGCAGGCCCTGCTGATTCTACTTTCAAAATACACTCTGAATCTGTTCACTTTTTACCATCTCCACTGCTATACCCCTAGTCCAAGTCACCGTCATTTCTTGGCTGGATTATTGTTAAAGCCGCCTAACCAGTCTTCCTGCTTTAACCCTATCCTTACTCAGCTCACTCTCCAAATAGTAGCCATAGGGATTTTTTTAAATTCATAAATTAGATTATATCACTTCCCTGCAACCAAAAAGTAATCTGCAGGATTCTTGCTGCAACCCAAAAAGTAATCCACACTCCTTTCCATTGTCTATAACAAGCCCTAATGTGATCTGACCCCTAGCTATCTCTTTAACCCCATCTCATACCACTTTTCTTCTCATTGGGCTCCTGTTACTGGCCTTTATTCTTTTCCTCTAACATGCCAAGCTCATACCATCCTAAGGTCTTTGCACTTACTGTACCCTGTACCTGGGATCCTCTGCTTCCAGATCTTCCTGCAGCTGCTTCCTTTTGTCATTGAGGTCTGATGTTTCTGGACTTATTGGACCAAACTAATCTAGCCAGCCACTCTCTATCATGTTGGCTCTTCTTTCTTTTTGTCATATTCATTCATGAATTCCACAAATATTTACTTAGTGCCTACTATGTGCCTTCTTTCTAGGCATGTGGGGATATAGCAAAGAGACAAAAATCCCTGTCCTCATGGAGCTAAATTCTAGGGGAGGGAGATAGCCAACAAACAAGTAAAAACATACAATCTATCAGGTGGTATAAATGCTAGGAAAAAAGTTAAAGCAGGGAAGGAGGATAGCGAGTGTGGGATGGTAGTAAGTGCTGGGGTTGCAATTTAAAAATCTTTTTTAATGTTTATTTATTTTGACAGAGAGAGAGAGAGAGAGAGAGAGAGAGAGAGAGAGACAGAGCATGAGTGGGGGAGGGGCAGAGAGAGGGAGACACAGAATCTGAAGCAGACTCCAGGCTCCAAGCTGTCAGCACAGAGCCCGATGCGGGGCTCAAACCCATGGACCGCAAGATCATGACCTGAGCCAAAGTCAGACGCTCAACCGACTGAGCTACCCAGGCACCCCTGGGGTTGCAATTTCAAAGAAGGTGCTCAGAGGAGGCTTTACTTAGAAGATGATATCTAAGCAAAGATCTAAAGAAAGTGAGGCGTGAGCTATGCAGATCTCTGAGAGAAGAATGTTTCAGGCAGCTCAGCAAGTGCAAATGTTCTGAGAAAGGAGAATGCCTGGCATGTATAAGGGCGTGTGTGGCTGGAGTAGAGTGCTTAAGAGGGATCCTAAGAAGAGGTGGTCAGAGAGGTCGTGGGGAGCAGGGAGAGCTATCCAGACCATGTGGGGCCTTGTAAGCCGCTGTAAAGACTCTGGCTTTTACCCTACGTGAGATGGGGGGTACTTATTCTTATCTAGATTGATTGTGTTTATGTTGCCCGCTGAATCCCAAGTTAGAATGAGGGTAAGGACTTTGTTTCTCTTACTCAGGGCTTTATCTGTAGAACTTAGAACAGTGTCTAGCACAGAGAAAGTGCTCAGAGAATCTCTGTTGAATGTGATTGAATGAATAAACTCGAGAGGTGCAGTATTACCGAAGGATGTAGGAACTAAGCATAATGCAGTGCAATGAAATTGAGGAAAACAATACAATGGGATTCAGGTTTAGGAGACTTGGGATCTATACTCTGACTCAGTGTATGACCTTGGACAAGTCACTTCCCCACCATGAACCTCAGGCTCTTCATCTTTATTTTTTTTAATAATTTTTTAAAGTTTATTTATTTATTTTGAGAGAGACAGAGAATGAGTAGGGGAGGTGCAGAGAGGGAGGGAGAGAGAGAATCCCAAGCAGGCTCCATGCTCAGTGCAGAGCCCAACACGGAGCTCGAACTCACGAGTGTGAAATCATGACCTAAGCTGAAAGCAAGAGTCAGTCACTTGACCAACTGAACCACCTGGGTGCCCCAGATTCTTCATCTTTAAAGTAAAGTTACATTAGATGGCTTCTTTCTGGCTCTAATATCCTATGATGATTCCATACTGCAGGGTACACACCAGTGGTACATTACATCATCTTCTGACTATGACCTGCTCATGGAATTCTGGTCAACTTAACAATACTCTATGGTTCATCATTTAATAAGCTTTATTTCCACTTAAAAGTGGAGAGGATAGCTTTCTTGAGTAACTTTTTGAGTGGGCTGCAGGCTTGAAATAATTAAGGTCAACTCCAGCCCTGTAGTTTGACTTTCAAGGCCACTTTTATAGTAAACATTACACTCCCCCCTCTAGGCCAGTGCTGTCACTGTGAGAACCACATTGATCCTTTACAGTTTGAAAGAACAGGGGACCAGGGATGCCTGGTCATTTGGTTAAGCATCCAACTCTTGATTTCCGCTCATATCATGATCTCATGGTTTGTGGGATCGAAACCCACAGAGAGCATGCTCGGGATTCTCTCTCTCCCTTTCTCTCTGCCCCTCCCTGACTCCCACACATGCTGTCTCTTTCAAAATAAATGTTAAAAAAAAAAGAATAGGTGACCAAAAACTTGAATTGTAAATATTTTAGTGAGTCAGTTCTAACAGAGACAAAAGATAAAATGGAATCTACCCTAGCAAGATTTTAACATGAACAAATAAATTTAGGTTTAATTTGTAGCTTTAAAAGCTTTTTTATATATTTTACTGGGGCTAAGCTAGTTATGCAATGCGAGCATACATTCTTAAAGAGATGATTAAATCCTAGTAGCATGAGCTCTAGTCCACGTACAGATGTGATAAACTCATATTTCCTACAGGAGCATGGCAATTTTAAACTCTTAATATCACACCATGTACTTTATACCAGAATTATTAATGAAAGCTTAGTGATTCAGTAAAAGCAAACTAGGGGTGCCTGGGTGGCTAAGTGGGTTGACCGTGTGACTCTTGGTTGTGGCTCAGGTCATGATTCCAGGGTCGTGGGATCGAGCCCTGCATCAGGCTCTGTGCTGAGTATGGAGCCTACTTAAGATTCTGTCTCTCCCTCTGTCCCTCTCCCCTGCTCTTACTCTCTAAAGAGAAGAGAAGAGAAAAGAGAAGAGAAGAGAAGAGAAGAGAAGAGAAGAGAAGAGAAGAGAAGAGAAGAGAAGAGAAGAAAAGCAAACTAGTCAGCTTATGTTAACTACACCCCCAAAGTAGGTCAACCTGCTAGAAATTCCAGCATTAACTTCATGTTTCACAATAGGAAATTTATCAATGCTGAACAAAGTCTTTTTAAATAGTATCTAAATTGAGAAAAAAAAATCAATCCAACCTTCTGATACTATGGCACTTGGATCTGAGGGACGATCACCACCACTAAAAAAAAAAGATAAAGAAATTTCATTTTCTATGTATTTAATATATGAAGGAATACTGGCTAAATTAAAGAAAAATCTGTCAAAATCATTATTCATATAGAAGTAAATCTGGAATGGTATGTCTCTGAGTTTTCAAATCAAGTGAAAATGATTGCTACATCGACTTTTGTTTGGTTTTGTATGTGCCCTCTTTTCTTCTTCAGTGACACAAATAATTGAGAGTTGCCGGCAATACTGCATGTAACATACTGTATTACCTGTATGTTACAACCATCATAAAGGGAGAAAGGATCAATGGTGGGCCAGGGGTAGTTGTCCTAAAATGGCATCAGGTCAAAAAGAAACTTAATTTCATAGTGCAAGGTGGAAAAGAATATAGTTACCATCAGGTAGATTTTTCTCCTTATACCCTATTTCTCCCATGATGCAAAGTGCTCCTCTTCCCAGTTTGTGAATATTTTTATAAACATAAAAACAATTTTAGGCATGTTTGGACTACTCTAGAAAAAGTTTTAACCAGACTTCAAGTCTACAGTGTCTCCTATAAATATTGCATAGTCCAGCCTTTCTCTCACAGTCTCCCCCAACTTGGATGGACTTATCTAAATCTCATCCATCCTTTAAGGCCCGACTCAAACTCTACTGGTTTTGAGAATTCTTCCCTGAATGCTCCAACCTACATAACTCCTCCATTTTGGGGATCCCTGTAATAGTGCCTCACTGTTGAGTGTTTAGGTACATAAGGAAACTAAGTAGGAAGCCCTTTCAGTGGGCCATTAGTGCAGGAACTATTGTTGATCCAGGGCCTGTCTCTTAGGTTCCAGTCTGACACATTTAAGACTTAATCTAACTATACTAAGTAGACCACTGTAATAGAAAGAAGCAAGTAGAGACCAGATAAATAGGAATGAGAGAGAAGATGGAAAGGGGAGGCCTAGGAAGTAACCACAGAGGGGAACGAGGGGAAGGAGTTGAGGGGAGTTTGAGGGGCAAGACACTGGCTTCCTCACAGGTTTACCTGAGGGGCCCATGCTTCCCACCAACATAATTTCATTTCATTTCTATTTTCTTAGCCAACTCGTATTGCTTTAATTAACTGTACCTAGAAAATGAAGGCAGATCCTCTTCATTGTACGAGGATGAACTCATAATTCTATGTAAGAAGTAATGTACTGGTTCAGTACTAGATTTCATTTCTTCTCTCTGGAAAAGTACAAGTCAGGTAATTACAAAAAGGAAATTTTGTAATAAATCAAGTAAAATATATTATAATGTTTCCTTAGTTATCTATGTAGCCAGCATTTCTAACCAGGCACACTATGTTTGCTCCTGAAATCTCACATGGCTTCCATTTAATAAATAGATCCTAATAACTAGATCTGAGTTTATGTTGAGGCTATTGTCCATGGTGCGCTCTCTGAATTGGCCAGAGTTGTACTTCTGTGTTTTCTTTTCTCTGGTTCACTGCAGTTTTTGGGTTAACCTGGAAATTATTACAAATGGATAATCCAGGATATTGTCTCACCAGGAAATCCTAAATCATGTGTATTCTTCAAACACATTTATGGTACAATTTTTTGGTACAGCTAACCCAAGAGGACAATGAGGCCCAGACCATCACTAGGATACAGAACCAGGGACAGGAGATGTGCATCAAAGTGATAGTGGGACTTATGGGCTGAGGAATATTCAACATACTTTGACTAACTTGCTATGTTGCAACAAGCTGGATAAGTAATTTTTGAGAAAAAAAGTTAAGTAACTTGCCCCAAGGCCACATGGCTACTAAGTGGCATAGCCAGAATTCAAACCCAGATAGGCTGAATTTGCATGAATCTTTTTACTCCCCTCCAGCCCATCTTCTGGTCTTGCCCATTGGCATGGAATTTCTGCAAACAGAACTTCCAGCGAGTATTTATAGGTTTGAGTACAAAAAAGAATTAAATCAATGATTTTAAATAGTTAGAATGCATTTCTCCTAACTGGTTTCCATTTTCTTTTTTTTTTTCTTGTCCTTCTAACTAACTTAGGACTCTTTCTATGATCTATTTTTCTTCAATTTTCGCTTCTGGCTTCATCTGTTAATCACTTCCCTTTCGTTGTAAATATCATCAAAGTTGGGAGACACTGCCTGGATCCAGTTTATGACCTTTTCTTCCTATCCAATGTAAATTACTTGGACTAAGTTTGTGAAACTCTGTGCCTTTTCTATAGAAACCTGGTCATTGATAGTCACATTTGTCACTTACACTTAGTTGTGTCTTTCTTTCCGAAAAGGAAGAATCTGTGACAGTTGAGGATTTGGACTTGGTCACATCAGGCTTAGAAACAGTTCTTTGTTGTGTCTCCTCAGATTCTGTCCGTTGAGTTGGTGATGCTTCAGTATTTGTTGTAGTTGCAGTGGATTTGGGATGACAATATTTTCCTAGTGACAAAATTTTTTTCAGATTTCTCTTGCTCATCAGTGGCTTGGCAAAAGCCACTGTGCTTGTAATGGGCTTCATGTCTTCTTTTACTTGATCTTCAAATGGGACTTCTGGAAGTTCTTTCATAACCTTTTGTAAAACAACTTCATCTTCATCAGAAGTTAAGCTCTCTTCTATTTTATTTTCTGAAACTCTTGGATCAGTATCATGAGTTACCAAACGAATGATAAGATCTTTTTTGCTGTGGACGTCTTTTAAAAGCTCCACTTTGGTGATGTCAGGCTTTATTAAATTTTGAAATGAATTCCTACTCGCAGTCTGGAATTGAAGAGACAATTAATATTAAAAACAACAGCCTCATTTTTTCTTGTGGTTATACAGTAATAAAGCAATTTTCATATGGTCGTCAGTTTCAATTTAGTAAAATTATCCTCAAATGCCATTTACTGGTATAGTAGTGGCATATTTAAAGAAGAAATAAACAAAAACATCATAAGCAATATTTGTTCATTCAACAATCTTTTTGTTTTGCATTCAAGAATAGTGTCATTTGGTCCAAAGAAGGGAACCTACATAAGTTTTTTCTTTTGCTTCACAATTTACTTTTTTCTTGCCAAGAAATGCAAAATGCACAAATACTTTAATTACATTCTGTTTTCATTATTTACCTGGAAAGTTCTGTTAACAGATTTAGACATGACAACATGTTTTTCTAAACTTAGTGAGGGAACTAATCATAGAGTAATCTAAATATAGACATTTTCATGAAAAAAAGAGGCAAGATATTGGCTGACCTGGATTCTAAAAAATGATTGTGAAGGGCTTTGAATGTTCACTTGTCACCCCTCTACATTCTAATCCTTGAAGATGTTTTTCCTAAAGGAGCTTCAAAGAGTAAATCTTCATCTCTCCTCACCTCCCTAGTCAATTGTCATTTTCCATTGTGCAATGGTAAAGACAGATCAAGGAAAAGACAGTTATAATTAAGTAAATGACTTTTCCTATTTCTGTAGCCTTTGATGATGCCAGAGAACATTTAAATCAATTTGAATTATCAATCTTACATCTCTGTAACACTGCAAACCAGATTTCCAGAGAAATGGTCCCTTACAGTAATACCTTTTGTGCAAAACAAAATGAAAGAAGAACTCCTGTTAAGAAACCGAAACACCATCAATTTTGATGATCTGTGCTGGTGGAAGGAAATAATGGTTCAAAAACTCAAGTCATCTATGTGGCTCTGGAATATATCACTGTGTGAGTCTTTGATAGACATGCGGCTGGTGTGTTGGAAAGTTTTGGTACCTCAAAATAGCACATGAAGCACACTGCTTGAGGATTCCTGACTGAAGACTAGCCTGGGAGTTGTCTGGGTTCCTCAAACTGATGTACTGTTCTTTCTGAAACCTCCATCTCCACGTTGGGGATGGACAGCACTGCTATCCAGATAGCTGCAAAGTATCTGTCTTAACTGAGCTATCTATATCTGTTTGCTTTTCTTGAGACAGCTTTTGCTTCCCTTAAGAGTAGCAGCAGTAGTTGAGGGCCGCCTGGCTGGCTTAGTCGGTTAAGCGTCTGACTTCAGCTCAGGTCACGATCTCGCGGTTCGTGATTTCGAGCCCCCATCAGGCTCTGTGCTGACAGCTCAGAGCCTGGAGCCTACTTCAGATTCTGTGTCTCCCTCTCTCTGCTCCTCCCCTGCTCATGCTCTGTCTCTCTCTGTCTCAAAAAGAAATAAACATTAAAAAATAAAAAAAAAAGAGTAGCAGCAGTAGTTGATTTGATTAGCTAATCTCTTCCAACTTTCTGTGGGATTAAAGAGACAGTTAAAGTACTGATAAAAGATGTAAAAGAAGAAAGCAGGTAACCAAGACTGACAGATATTTCTGCAGATGATTAAGAGGTAATGACCTGGGAGTAATGTTCTTTGTTTAGACACATAGATCTTGTACCCAAGGAATTACTTGTATATACATTAAGGCTACTAAGTAAATGCTAATGTAATTTTGAGAACCCAGAGAGAAAAGGATATTTTAATACTGGAAAGGACCTTCATCTGGTCCAAGAAACTAAGGACCAAGGAGACTCCATCGGTGTCTATGACAATCTCAGTACTTGAAACAAAAAATGTACCCATAATGTATTCACCAGCTCTGAGACTTAGTTCAGTGGGTTGTAAAATAATGCTAAGGAAAATCTGCTCCTAGACTTATGCTCCAGGCAGGCTGGTTCTATAGAACTTTGCGCAGTTTGTAAATCACAGGCCACATCCTGAGTGTGAGTGCACACCATCATCCTTGCAAGAGGCTCATTTATACAGAGGGGCTTTGGTATTCATTACATGGGAACGTGGGAGCTGGATCAGTGTAACTCCATCTGGAAAGACAATTCCTATGCCCTAGTGCCCTAAGATCTGTAAACAGAACTATTTTTTCAATAGTTATATTGTTTTTTTAAATACAATTTATTGTCAGATTGGCTTCCATACAACACCCAGTGCTCATCCCGAGTGCCCTCCTCAATGCCCATCACCCACTTTCCCCTCTCCCCCACTCCCATAAACCCTCAGTTTTTTCTCTGTATTTAAGAGTCTCTTATGGTTTGCCTCCCTCCCTCTCTGTTTTTCAATAGTCATATTGTACCAAGGACAGTGTTTTCGCATTTCAAGCCCCTTTTAAATATATTCAGAGCCCAAATATAGGACTTCAGAAAAACTAGTTCGTAAAACCAGAAGCATGGAGACAACTGTGTCTAGAACAAGGGTACAATAGGAAAGAAACTGGGCACCTCCTAAGTGTGTATGAATATAGGAAACTGGGAAAATGTTATGTAATGAACACAAAATGAGAAGAAACAAATAAACTTTAAAGAGCTTGCAGCCTGATGTTTGTTGATGAAAGTTTCTAAGTAAAATCAATACTACTGTGAAGCCTTAAGTTTGAAGATTTCAATCTTTAACAGGTTTACCTGTTATTCTAACTGGCCCTTTTGGACCCATACAGTACTATGATAATGCACATCCATAAAAAAAGAATTGTGGGGATTATAAAAATCACGTTTCTTCCGAGTTGCCAAATGAGGACTACAATTCCAGTCAGTCCTGTTTACTGTTAAGGGTATTTCCCCGTATTCCCATTCTTCAAGAAATGGCAGTTTAGTCTGACTGGCTAATGGAAAATAGCCTGCCACCTTTACACTGAGCCACACTGCTGATGGGGTGAGTCCCAGGGAAGCAGGGAATTGGATGAATCAATGTCCAATTCTACTGGGCTGGACAAGAGAAAATTGACCGTATTTTACAAATGCATTCCCATAGACCTACCTGAGGAAGGAAATCACAAGACAACCAGGTCTCAGTAACTACTCATTTCTTTTCACCATTGTGTTTAGCACTTACCTCTAATGGCTTTATATTCAGTCGTCCCCCTTCATCCAATGAGATGCGTCTTTCTTTCTTTCCCTTTCCTGCATCAGGTGTGTCCACTGAGTGACTCCTCCCACTTATTGCCATTCTTCTCAGTGCTTCAATGCTATGTCCAGTTCTAGTTAAACACTCCATCTGCAGTCTCTCAAGAGGTTGTGTTTTTATAGAAATGACTTCTAAGTGTTCTGCAACAATGTCTGGATCAATATTGATTGGTTGTTTCCCACGGTGAGGAATTATTTTAATTGGAAGTTCCTCTTTGCTTAAATCTTGACCTAATTCTTTTTGCTCTAGCTCAGGCCCTCTTTTAACACCATGGTCATGCACCTTTTCAACAATTCGACCAACATCCAAATCGCCAAAGAGATCAGCCTGTGAATCTTGTAGGCTAATTGTTTCTAATGGACAACTGGAAACTTTACTGATGATTAAAGAAGCTACCTGTTTAGAGAAGACATTGTTTGTACCTGTCATGTCATAATAAAGTTCTTCATGTGTTCCAGATTGTTGTAGTACATGATTATAAATAGAATCGACCATCTGAGAAATAATTTCTATACTTTATGGATTTAAAAAGTTTTCTTCAGGATTAGTAGCTACAACACTAATATTATTTCTGGAAATTTCAGCTGTCACAGATTTTGTCAATTGAGATGCAATTTTATTTACCTCAGACTTTGATAATTCTTTAGCATTTTTGCCTGAGGCACTTGGCAACTTTATTAGTTTAGCCAAGAACAAGGCCAGGGTTTCCTCTAAAAACCTGGCATCTAACACAGTCTCTTTTTTGGTTGAAGGCTTTTTCCTTGACTTGAGGCCATCAATAATCTTAACCACTTTTTCCATAATTTTGACAGCTTCCAGAACCAACTCTGGACTTGATGTTTCTCCTTCTACTTGAGGATGAAATTCTGAATTGGAAATTTCCTTCACCATTAAAAATCCTATTATATCAGAGAGAACATTGCTCTTACCTATTAAATCTTTATACACTGAAATATGAGAGCCAGAGCGCCTTAAAACACTGTTATAGACAGAAGTAACCACTTTTTCGATAGTTGTACTATCTGCTAAAGATACAGTGGGTGATTCTTTGGCCTGTGGCACGATAATAATTTGATTTTTAGAGAGATGTTCTTGGAATGAGTTTAAGATTTTTGAGATTATTGTTTGCATTTCAGCATTTAGAGAATTGTTTTGTTTCTTATCCAGTTTTGGAAACATAGATAAAAGCTTTGACAAAAAAATTACAGCAAACCTCTTCTATTATGTTAAAAGGCAGTTTGTAAGCCCATGATGGCTGAGGCTGGGGAACTTCAGTGGTTTGGATAACATCTTTAAGGATATTTTCAACAACATTGTCAACTTCTATACATTGATGTGGTGTTAGCTCTCCAGAAAAATAGTTCTGCAACTGGTTGCCAGCCACTTCCTGTATAACTAAATTAACTATGGTTTCTGAAAGGATTTTGCAACCACTGCTGACACAATTTTGTATGCTCTCTTGAGATCCAAACTGTGGCAATAGATTATTATAAATTGTCTGAACAACCAATTGAATAATTTCATCATTAGGATGTAAGGATTCTACACACTGTTCAATCATATCTTCATCTTTGGAGATCTCTGCCATAATTGTACCTACTAACTTCATTTGAAGGAAATCCAGTTCTGCGTACAAATTATCTTCAGATATTCCTGTTTTAGCATTGGATACTGTTGAGAAAATTTTTGATAGGAGAGAAGAAATTATACTTTCTAAAAATTTGCAAGGTAGCATTATGGTATATGGTGATGATGTTTGACATTCTTTGCAGGCTGTTTGGACTACGTTATGGACCTTTATCATAACCTGCTTAGATTCTAGAGGCAAACATGCTGCAGCTGGAACCTCATCATAAAGTAGCAAGTTGAGCTGATGCTGCAAAATTTCTTCTATTACTGCATTAGCTAGCTTTCTTACTAAATTTTCACCATTGCTATTTATGTCCTTATAAATGGAGTCTTGAGATCTATATTCCTGCAAAATATTGCATATAGAGGAGTGAACAATCTTATTGACCAACATTTTATCACTTGATGGTATGTTAGCCACTGAAGGTGCCTCATCAGAAAAAGGTGTTTTAGTTTCAGGTGCCATTTTTTTTCTGGGGAGGTGCTTTATCCACAGATGGCTCTTTTTGCCTGAGAGGTACATTGTGAACAGATGAAACTTTATCTGCAGATGGTAGGAACTGACCAACCTGACCTGGGCTTAATACTTTAATTTGAGCATCTGAAAACTCTTTTAACAGAGAATCAATGAGTTTCATAGCTGTGTCATAGACCTCAGCTTGATTTACATTATTGGTTACATTTTGACATGCAGCATCTGTACCCAGTGAGGAATTAAAAATCAATCTGTTAACTATTTCAGAGATAACATTTTCTAAAAAGTTAGCAGGAAAAAACCTGGGGTTATTTTCTGATGGACTGTCTGGTTTACTTTTAATCTCTTTATCTTTAGTTTTCTCATTCTCTTCCTCTTTTGCAGGAACATTCTCTTTAGCTGAATTTGTTAAGGCAGGCTGGGCAAAATTTTTGCCATCCTCTTGAGTTACATATGCTGCTTTATCATGTAGGGGGTTTGGGGATTTTCTTAGAACCCCTTTCTTTTTATTTGCCACACCTCCAACTAACCCTGATGCTAGGGTAGTTAATTCACCCTTCATAATGCTAGGTATAGTGGTACAGGTTGGCTCATGGATGCTGCCTATTTTCATAGATGTGTCCTCCTTTTTGAAATTCCCCTTTCCATGAAGTGCTCCTCTACCTATTTCCAAAGTGTCCATTACATCTTTCAGGCCTGAAGTCAGAGAAGTAAGTGTAGATAACTGTTTTAGTGAAGAAACTGGGTGGTTCTTCAAGCTTCTGTTTATTTTTGTAAAGTTATTATATGGTAGGTGTTGAACTCTTTGGATGATGTTATCCACATTTAGAAATGAAAAGAAGGTGGAAGACCAGTCTCCTGAAAAAAGGGGTTGAATCTTGAAAGCAGAGATTGCCTTTTTGGCTAAAGCAGCTATCATCTCTATAACAATGTTACTTCCATCATCTTTCTGAACATTGTTAGATCCATACATTTCCATCACCTCATTGTATACAGAATCAGATACTTTATTGACTGTCTCTTTATCTATTGGTGGAAAAGAAAACATTTCTCCAGCATTTGCTAGGACTTTAATCTTACTTTTCCGAAATTCCCCAATCAGGGCATTTGCAAATTTTATAGCCATGCCCATGAGGTCTTCTTCTGGTATCTCTTTGTCCTTAGGGTTTTCAGCAATACTTGGGAGAGTATAAAATTTGTGAACAAGGTCAATTATGACATCTTCCAAAAATGTAGCAGAATACACAGAAGTCTGTGGGAAGGACTGTTTGTTTACTTTATCAAGTTCTAAGAGTTCAATGATGTGGTCATTTTTGGGTAAGTCATAGGGAGGTGATTCTTCATCATGTAAAAATGGCTGCAGATGGTGGTCCACAATTTCTTTCATAATAAAACCAGCTATTATCTTGAGGAATGAGTCTCCCTTTTTGCATGTATTGCTCTGTGTTTCATCTTCTAATTTAATTTTTTTCATAATATTATTACATATGGAGTCAATAAAGTTCTCAGTTGCCCCTAACTGCATACTTTCCACATGCTCCTCTCCTGTGGCAAGTCTAATTTCATGTTCAGAAATTTCTGTTATAATTTTATCAGTCAGTTTTGAAGCTGCATTCACAAACTCATAATCTGGTGGCACCTCTTTCTCATTTAGTTCAGTTTCACTCTCAAATGAAGGGAATATATGTGCTAGAAGCTTGTAAATAATATCTTCTAAAGGGGAGCATGGAAATACAGTCATACATGATGGCACAACATGGCTATCATTGTTGATGGTGTCAAGCACATTTCTGATGATGTTCTCATCTTGGAGGGAGGAATAGGAATAAGCTGCTAATTCTCCCAAAACTAATGACTCCACTTGATAATCATAAATTTCTTCTAGTAGCAAATAACCTATTTTTTCCCCAAAACTAACAGCATCACTTTGTATAGCTCTATAAATATGAATCAGAGATTTATAATCATCTAATATTTTTTTGTAAATTAGGCTGACAGTTTTTTTAACCATTTCTTTATATCCTTCTGAAAAATACAGTTTTTCATCCAAGTGATCTGCAACTAAAATTTCTGACATGGTGAATTCCAGCACAATTGATTTTACTAATGTTGTAACAATGTTAGTTATGTTGGCTTTTGCTTTACATGGGTTCTCAGCAGCCAAGACATTATGTGAGAATACATAGAGGATTCTGCATAAAAGCTCAGAAATTACATCCTCTAAAAAGACAGCTGAATTCACAATAAACAATAATTCTCTTTGTTCAGGATCTGTTGCTCTCTGTTGATAAGTTTGACCCACTATACCTGAAGGAAAAGTTTTATCTCCAGATAAAAATGACTCAAAATGGGGCGCCTGGGTGGCGCAGTCGGTTAAGCGTCCGACTTCAGCCAGGTCACGATCTCGCGGTCCGTGAGTTCGAGCCCCGCGTCAGGCTCTGGGCTGATGGCTCAGAGCCTGGAGCCTGTTTCCGATTCTGTGTCTCCCTCTCTCTCTGCCCCTCCCCCATTCATGCTCTGTCTCTCTCTGTCCCAAAAATGGATAAACGTTGAAAAAAAAAATTAAAAAAAAATGACTCAAAATGATGGTTAAATATTTCTTTTATTATATAACTTGCTATTTTTGTAATAGGTATATTATTCATGCCTTCTTTATCTTTTGTAAGAGATTGGTATAGACTTGAATGAGAAATATCAGTGTAAATGGCCTCAACCATAGCCTGGATGTCTTTCTTTGAAGTCACATTTTGTTTTTCATTTCCATGTTTAATAATGCATATTGCATGTTTAGAAATTATTGACATAGTTTCACCAATCAGCCTCACAAATGCATTGCTGAAGTCTGACTGCAAAAAATCCGGGTCTTCTGCACTGCAGTTCAATGGATTTATCTGAGATAAAACCTGAGTGACTATTTTTTCCAAATGTGTATGTGATAATACAGTGGTATATGTTGTAGAGGTCTGTCTTCGGGGTCTTGATTTACTAATAGCATAATGAACTCTCTTTATCAAAACATCAGCATTGAGTCTTGAATATGATTTAAAAGGCAGCTTTGCTATAAAATCTGGATGAATTTGGAAATCAAAAACTTCAGCCAGTATAATTTTAGTTACCCTTTCAGCCAATGTTTTTGTATCCTCAAGAAAGCCTTTATCAGGTCCCAGTTCATATTCTTGTAAAACTTTGCTATACACTGTGTCAATAACTTTGATCACTATGTCTCTGTGTACTGGTGGCAAACACAATTGTTCCTTTGCATTTTCTAGGATGCTAACTTGAGCTTTTGAGAATTCTTCCGTTATCAAATATATGAGTTTTTCAGCTGTTGCCAACAGTTCTTTTCCTGAATCTCTTATTGAGTTTGTTTGCACAATACCTAACACCCTGTGGAATATTTTGCTTAAAACCCCAGTGATTACATCTTCCAAAAAGGCTGAGGAGTAAACACCAACAAAAACATGCTGCTTTCTCATATCATCAAAATGTGTATATGATGGAGGAAGTAATGACTTTTCATACACAAATGGATGGAGATGCTGCTGACATATTTTTAATGATAAAACCTGCTAATCTGTCAATAAGAACATTGTTACTGTTTGTGATATCATGCTCAACTGCTTCTTTAGACCCAGAATTTTGCAAGATATTTCTTAATACAGAATCAGCAAGATGCTGAGCATCATCCTCTGAATAAGTAGATTCGGTTTCTTCATCTTTTGAAAATCGAATTTCATGTTGGGAAATTTTCATCCTAATATCACTGATTAGCTTTGAAGAGATTTCACTGCAATTAATTCCTAATCTACCTTTTGGAGTTTCACTGCATGGAACCATGTTAGATGTAGAAGGAAAGATTCTAGATAACAGTACTCTAATTATGGCTTCTAAAAATGTGTATGGCAGCAAGGTGTTAGATGGAGATAGATGCTGGCTTGACTTGGTAGTTTCACTGCTGTCACTAAAGATGTTCTGAATAATGTTCTCTGCTGTTAAAGTAGCATAGGAAGAAGCTGACAAATCCCCAGAAAACAGTGGGTGAAAAAGATAATCAGAAATAGCATCCACAATTAAATTGGCAACATTTTCTGCAAAAATATCACTGCTTTTGAGTTCTTCATTGTCAACCTCAGGGGCTAGCCCATGCTGTTTCAGAACATCCTCATAAACTGAATTGATGAGTTTATCCACAGTGTCTATATCTACAGTGGGGAAAGACTGTTTTTGGTCATCATGAAGAATGCAGATTTTAGCTTGGTTAAAATGGTTATTTATTGAGTTTACTACTTTTTGGGTCATTTTATCCAGTTCATATTCAGTGTTATATTTTGGATTAAAGACCTTTGATAATAGTCCGGCAACAATATCTTCTACAAATGCATTAGGATAAAAGTCCATACCTAGTGATGGCTTCAGAGGTCTATGTGACTCTGTGACCTCAATGAGAACCCCTTTAACCATATTTGATATTTCATCCAATGGAGTCATTGAACAAGGTAAGCTCTCTCCACACAAAAAAGGTTGAAGATGATTGTCAATAATCTCTTGAATAATGAGACTGGCCATTCGGTCAAGCATAACTGGGCTTTGGCTTACTATATTTTTCTGTATTGACACAAGAGAGTCAGATATTTGTAAAACATTATTATAAACAGACTCCACCATATTTTGAAGGTTTTTTTCTGTATATAGATGTTGACAATCATATTTAGTGAGCCAAATCTTATGCTTTGAAATGGCTAACAAAACCTTATTTATTATACAGGTGGGCATCTCATTAAAATCTGAAGTCATTAAATACTTCTTTCCAAAGCAAGAAGCCTTGCAGGGTGGAGAAATGAGCTGAAATAATAGCTTTCTGATGACATCTTCTAAAAATGAGTGTGATAATATGGTAGTATAGCCCGCTGAATGTTGACCTTGGTAATTAAGTTCTCTCAGGTTGTTTTGAAGTTTCTGCAATATATTTTCAGCTTTAAGAGGGTAATATGAATTAAGCATGATCTTTCCTACAAAGCACAATGGGAGCTGGTAGTCTACACTCTTTTTCAATATGCCATTAGTTATCTGTTCTGCTATTGAGGTGGTAGCATGTGTCAGATGATGGCCACTGGTAACTTGTAATGCATATTCCCATGAAACATCATTATTAACTGAGTCAACAATCTTTCTAACAGTTTCTTTATTGATTGATGGAAAATATATCCTTTCTTCAACATCCTGTAAAACAGTGATTCGAGCATTGTTAAATTCATTCACTACAGAGTTGACATCTAATATATTTATCTCATTGAGCTGAGTTTCAGTGATGTTTACATTTTTGCCCTGCAATGAGGTAGAGAGATTAAGGAAAATGTCTGCAATTATTTCCTCCAGAAATGTGGCAGAGTAAACCCCTGTGTACATGCATTCTGGATGTTTCATGTTAAGAATGGCTGTTGCATTCAATTCTTTTTTTACCTGGTCTTTGAAGAGGAGGTAGAGGAGAGAATTTTCCTGAAAATTGCTTACAAAATTGGACTTGTGTTTTGGAATGTATCACCCTGGGATTATTCAGTGGTTCTGTCAAAGGCTTGCTGTCATAACTCACGAATCTTACAGAGTGTTTACCCAGTCTTGATTCTTTTAATTCTGGCCTTTTTCCTTTGGGGAAGCTAGGGAGTCTTTCTCTAGTACTATACGTTAAATTCTTGCTTGTAAAAAGTGGACTTCTGGGAGGTTGATGTATACCACATGACAGTTTTTCTATTAAGGATTTTACCAAGGTATGGGAAGTAATACTAAGCATAGATTCTTGATTTATTTCTGCCAGATCTTCCAAAAGGTCTGACATGTCATATTCTTCAAATGGTGAACCAGAGTCCATAGTTTCCCTGCAATAATCCTCTACATTTTGTAGTATGTTGAACAGTTGACCTTCTACTGAAATTTCATCAGAAGGAGGGCTATCTGTAAGGAAGTTGTTGGCTGTACATTCTTCCAAAAGTATTCTAATAAGTTTCTCACATACAACATTCAGAAGAAAAGCTGATTTGGGGGAGAGTCCTGGGTTATTTCTAGGTATTCTAAGGCTTTGCTGATTATTTGAAGATAGGAACATTTTTTCTTGGTATTTTATTGGAATTCATGTCCCAATTTGGGCATTCATCTGGCAAAAACAAATTGAAAACAATATTGAAAATTTTATTGACTACCTCCTTGGATCCATGAGTTTTTAGGCTACCAGCCAGAGTGGCTAACTTACATGCCAGTGAGTTTAGTTTATTTTTCTGTGCTAGCTGATTAATTTGTTGAGTAGGAGCTGACTCCCAACCTCTGGGGCCTGTCTGTCTTTTCATAGTTTTGGTTTTGTTGCAAATGGGCAAACTATGGCTTTTAAGCATGGAGAGTGGCTTGTTTCTTCCTCTGTTGCCATGCTGATGCTTTATTCCTATTTCTTTGGACAGAACATGGATCACTCCTATTAAGAGATCCTGAAAGAGATCACCGAAGTCAGCCGCAGCTACTCTTGGGCAGTAAATATATTTTGTTTTCACAGAAACCACTTGTATAATGTCTTCCTTTAAAATGTCACTATTAATAAGGATTTGAATAATGATTTCAGAAATGTTTAAAGCAAGTCCTCTGACAGAAATTGACCAACTTGCAAACACTTGTGAATGAACTAGAATAACCTTACTAAATGCTGCATCTTGGTTTTCCAGTGATTTCTGCTTTGTTTCACCATCTTCAGTACAGTCATAAATGCTTGAAATTATATAGGAAATAACCAGTTCAGTGAGATGTTCACAAAATTGATAAAGTGAAGAATCATAGTTAATGTCTTTTAGAGGCTGCTTTGATTCATATTTTTTCCTTAACGGTGTGGAAACAATAGATACTTTTTCATCAAGAGGACCTTAAAATAGAAAACATTACTATTTTTAACATGCATTAAGGGAAAATGTTGAGCATTCAAAATACTAACAATATTTTATACACGAATTTTACCTTGGGGGTACCTCACTCAAGAAATAGAAAAACCTAGTCAAGGAAGGAACTGAGTTTTATTCAAATCTCTATTTCCCACATGTGGGACTTTACTTCCACCAGGAAGTTAAGAAAATGGCCAAACAGAATTCAGATCTGTAAGTGTTTGTTTCTTTCTTGTATAAACATATTTCTAGCTTTTGGAAATCTTGGGGCAGAGAAATGATTTTCAACTTTAGGTGCAATGCCCTAGAGTGATTCCAGTGATAACTAGAGACCTCATATTATTCTTGAAAACATTTTCAGCTGTTCAGCTAATTATCCAGTTTGGGACTCTATAGTATACAGTAAATTGAACTGAATGAAACTGCTGATATTTGACAGTTTTTGACACACAAAAATGGCTATTTTATATGGTTCAACCCAAAAATATGCATGTAAGCATTCATAAAAAGGGAGTGCATATATCCTATTTGTAAGCATGGGTTTAGAGTATTGTACTTAAAAAAGAGCTTAAGTAAGAACAGTGGCACATGAACAGAACAAGTTTGATGCCACTGTTCTTGTAAACTCTATCATCAATAATTGCAAAGACTAACTGTATATATCAAAAATAAGTTGGATCATTACAGTCTATGTATGGAAAGTCTGACTATAATTTAAGAAATCATTCTTTTAAAAAAACACATAAAAAGAAAAACCCTCTTTGAACTTATGTTTGGGAATTTGCCTTTAGAGCAACTGTATATCCCAAGAAAGACAACTGGTTTCATCGTGTCCTAGTGATACCTCATGCCCAACAAAATATATCACTTTAAATTATGCCCATTTAGTTTCATCTGTTGATAGTGAAAACTGCACAACACTCCTCCAAATAAAAATTATGTAAATGTGTCAACATTTTTTTTCCTTTTAGCATACTGACCAGTTGAAAAACACACAATCAGCCACCTCAAATCCAAAATTACTTTCAGAGAAGCAACGGATGCAGCTTCTTGGATGTGAGAAGTGAAACAAAACTCATGGATTTTTTTTTCTAAAATGATGCCAATTCTTTATAAGTCATTCCTCACTCACCTCTGGCTTCAAAGTTCTTGAAATGTGTGACCACAGCTGTAGTAACATATCTTGCTACTAAATGGATTTCCTGTGGTCCCAGTTCTTGATCTGCAAAAGCAATGACTTCAGCCTCTTCAAGAGGTGCTATTTTTTCTAATATTTGGTACTTATCTTTCCATTTTTCCAGTAAAGTGAAATTGTCTACACTTGCTATAAGGCTTCTGTTTTCTTCTTTGGTTTTAGAGCTGATTCTTTTTTCCCATATTTTAAGCAGGCTTTTATTATCCTTTTGTTCTTCAGACATTAGAGACAAAGGCTTTTCCTTTGATACAAAAAATGGCTTCATTGTTTCTATACTTTCATTAGTTTGTGGGGTTTGACTTGAGAGGCCATAACTCAACAGCATCGTATTGACAATATTTTCTTCAGCTACACATATTTTGGGTGGAGAAATGGTTGTCTGTTTTTGGTTTAGCTTAACAACTGTTTTTGGGAACTCACAGTGATGAACTCTTTGATTTTCACCTTCTTCCATTTCTATGAAGGATGTGGAGTGCTCTGGTGCTGCTTGCACAGAGTCACCAGATTTCTGAGATGGTTTTTGTAAGATGCTGCCTTCTGGGAGAGAGCTGTTTCCTTTCGTGGCTTGATCAAAATGGCTGAGGCCTTGGCCTTCACTTCTAGAATATAATGGCTTAAGTTCTGATTCAAGCCCTTCCAATGGCTTTCTGGATTTAGGTGTATCACCTGCAGAGTATCTGACATATGAAGATAGATTTGAGGAAATCTTATCCTTTACTTTTCTATCTTCCTCTGAATAAAAATACAAGCCAGGGATTTGTGGAAGATCATCCCCACAGCTAACTCCCTTTGACTTTGAAGTGAACATTCCCATCCCAGTTACAAACCTGTGCCAATTGGCAGTGTTGGCATTTTCAGCTAATTGGAGATTTTCCTTTGGATGGCTTATTATCATAGATTCATAGAAATGAGTACACTGGTCCATCAGTGTGCTGATAATCTGACTTGAAGATGGTTACATTTGGCATTTTTCTTTGTCTAGCTTGTTCTTAATTATACCAAGCATGTTATTGACAGTATTAGCAGTATAAGTAAGCAGCTCTGAATGGAATGAGTGAAGCTGTCGAAGGGTCGTCTTCATGTTCTCCTGGGAGATCATACTACTTGATTTAGATTCATCAGGAAACATATTAAGTTGTTGTAACTTGGGCAATATCGTTTTCATTAATGGCTTCTGTTGGACAGCAAAAAAGTTTTCAATAGGTATTTTCACAATTTCAGAAAAAGCATATGTAGAGATATGTTTAAACTGTAGGTCTGCAAATGATTCTAAGGTGTTCAGAACCCCTTCCATGATCTCTTGAGCAATTTGGTGGCTAGAACCCCCAAATATTTTGTGTTTCAACTTTGTGTTATATGTTGGTACACTGTTGAGGATGTTTGTTGTTAAGGAGCCACCTTGATTTCTAGTAGTAGTTTCTTTCTTGCTTTCTAGCATCTCTTCACCATCTGTTATGAACATCTGAGTCATGAAGTACACCTCTAATTTTTCAAATAGCTTTTTAACAATTTCCTGACCAAATATGTTAATTTGTACTTGGGAACCTGCAGTTCTAAAGGCAGCTTTTTTAAAGTTGTACCTGCTTTCACAAGCATCAAGAGATGACAAATTTAAAAGTGAAACAGATTGTTCTAATTCTTTTGTTTTCATTGAAATTTCATTCAAAACAGTCTCAGCTATCATCAATAGCTTATATTTTTCATTTTCTATGTCATTTGATTCTGTTTGCCATTTACCAAGCATTTGTTTAAAAATATCTTCTTTAGGAAAGACTTTCTCTAGCTGCGAAGAAACATTCTCCAAAGACAAATGGGCTTCTGGATTTGCAAGAGAGATTGCCCTAAAATTCGTCTGTGAAAGTTTGAGATCATGTGAGTAGGAGCCTTTTGTTTGGCTGGCCAACTTGTTGTTCTTTGTAGCATATAATCCTTGCAAAACTGCATTAACTATTTTGCTTGCTGTCAAGATTTGATCAGAAGTTAAAGTGTTTATATTTACCATTAGTCTATTTTGCCTCATCTTTTGAAATTCACTTACAATTGTTTCCAGAATATTGCTTACTATATCCTTGGCATACATTTTTAGTTCTGCAGTGGGGAGTTTTTTTCTCACTAAGGAGTTTTTAGCATCCCCTGTTGATAGCAGGTATGGCAGACCAATGCCAGTATTGGACTGACTGCCTCTTAAAGTCTTCTCTCTAGGACTTAACTTGGTCTTGTTTTTGGCTTTAGCACCACTAGGTTCTAGGTGTGGTTTTGTTCCAAATTTAGGCAAAGAGAGAACTTTTGATTTTGCTTTAAAGTGTGTTTTAAAACTCGCATTAGGGCTGCCTTTGGAACTAGCTTTAGAACTGCATGGCCTCAGAGATTGCATTTCATCAGATTGATCTTTAGGGGACAAATTCTCTTCTAGGTTTTGTAAAACAAAATTTGTGATCTTTTTGAGAACCTTTTGGGCCAATTCTTCACCCACTTGCAATGGAGAAGTTTGCAGTAAGGTGTTTTCCAAAGAAGTCATGCTTCTAATGCCTGTAGAAGGGCAAACTTGCAGTATCACATGTTCGGGGGGAACACTTCTTTCTGCTTGTTTCAAGTCTTGAAAGTATGATGGATTCACCAGTAATTCATCACTGCCAGATGCTTCCAGTTCTCCCCTGACCTTATTGTTTTCATATAAGGATGTCATAACTATTGAGAACATTTTTCCAAAAACACTTTCTACTATGTCATTTGCAATACTGCTTATATATGACTGCAAGGGTTTTTTGTGTGCTGCTATTGATGTTTTAATTTTAGAATCAGATGTAAAGTGGGGGAGTTCATTACATGGAGGGCAATGGCCTATGTCTTCCATTACCCTCTGATATACCTTCTTTAAAATTTCATTAATTGCATTTAACAAAGCAGTTTTTTCCTGTCTAGATTCTCCATTTTTAAATATCTCTTCCAAAACCCTTCTCAGGTTTTCTGCTTCTGATAGAGTTTGGTTTTGATGTGGGTATTTTGAAAAAAGAGATAGTTCAGTGTTGTCTTCCATCTTTCTTTGACCAGGCAATATTTCATTTTGTACAGCTAGTTGTGTAAATAGATTAGGGTTCTGCTGTGAGTAAAGCCTATTTGCCTTTAAAGATATTTTATCATGGGGCGCCTGGGTGGCTCAGTCGGTTGAGCGTCCGACTTCGGCTCAGGTCAGGATCTCGCGGTCCGTGGGTTCGAGCCCCGCGTCAGGCTCTGGGCTGATGGCTCGGAGCCTGGAGCCTGCTTCCGATTCTGTGTCTCCCTCTCTCTCTGCCCCTCCCCCGTTCATGCTCTGTCTCTCTCTGTCTCAAAAATAAATAAATGTTAAAAAAAAAAAAATTAAAAAAAAAAAAAAAGATATTTTATCATGTAAACTATTGAAGATGTTGTTGACAGTTTCACTCACAATTATGGTTTCTTGGAATGAGGTATTGTTTGGATATGAATACATCTTTTGGATTTCTAAATCTATGTCATTTTTTATAAGCATCAAAATGGTACTTGCAATTATGTCGGCATATTCCCTAAGACTACCTTGTGATATATGAATTGGAGGTCTATGTTTTTCCCTATATTTAGCAAATGTGTAATCTGTGACATCTTGACCAAGAATGGTTATGGCTGTTGAGATTTTTGGGATACTCACATCTGATGGCATTTGGTTTGCTTCAAGAAATAGACTGTTGTTTTGTTTATAATTTGTAAGTTCTGGGAAAACATATGGTTTTTCTCTAGTCTATCAAGAGTAAGTAGAAAATCTATTCTTTCTGTGGCAAAAGATTTTAATCTATTCAAAATGGTCTTAGTAATGAAGTGAGCATTTTCTTCACATGGGTCAGAAGCATATTTCTTGGCATCTTGTTTTTTAAGTACAGTTGTCTGATTGTCATCAGAGTAGACTGATTTCAGCTGTACATCTCTTCCCTTTCTTGCAAATGGATGTAGCTCCCTTTTCCCTTCATTCACTGGGTCCATAACAGGAGATTGTTGATGCTCTGATTTGGGACATACACCAGAAAACATCAGGGGCAATTTTGGAGAAATAGAATCCTTTGCATTTACACCAAGCATGATAGCAGAAGTGAGACTTTGAAGAACAGTATTCACCATATCACTGTAAATCATAGCGACACAAGACTTAGGAACTAAAAGCATTGGAACAGCCTTATTTGCACACTTGGCGTTTGTTTCAGAGTTTGCTTCTAAAAGTTTCTCACTTGTATTACATTTATTAAGAGTGGATTCAGCAAGTAGGACATTATTCTCATCTAGTGTTTTCTCGCAAATGTCACTTAAGATACCCTCAATGGTATCTAGTATTTGAAGTTGAAGTTTTTTTCGATAATTGCTTTTATTGAACAGCCTTTCAACAATATCTTCTGGCCAACTTAGATCAATTGCTCTGTCAAATGTGTTTTTTTCATATTTACCTTTAGTAGACATAATACTTAACACTGTGTTGACAGTCTGACTTGGGTTCCTGTCAGAAACCGCAATATTATGAGCTAAGAATGGATTTTCCATTTCTTTATCTAACTTCTGTTTGATTCCTTGTAAAATTAGTCTAGCCACTTCTGTTGCATATCTATTTAATTTACAGGCAGTCGGGTGACATATTGAGGTGGTCTCTCCAGACTTGTTATGATCCACTGAGCAACAGGAACATTCATCATCAGAATATGAATCTTTGGTTGATAGCCATGGTTGGCTTAAAGCAGTCTCATCATGCTGTAGAGGCAAAGCTATTGGAACTGTGAGATTGATATGAGGACAAAAGAGAGCTTTTACTTTGGAAGTAGCAAACATTTCTAGATTTGTTAATACTGACTGTATAATATCTTCAACTACATTCATTTTGGTTATTTTACCACTACTGAGTGTGGACTGAAATGTACCTGGATTTCTGTCCAGTGTGGTAGAATGAACAGAGGCCTTTTCCCCACTGTAATGTTCAGGAAAAGAGATATTTGCCAAGCAGGTGATAGTGTTATATCTATTTTCATTTGCATTTCTATCTGTCATGGCTGCAGAATAAAGTTTTTTAAGTATGGTTCTAACAATATTACCTACAACAACAGTTACATCTGCTTCAGACACTAAAAGATCCATTCTTTTATCCACAGACTGAATTGATTTTTGAGCAAATGGCTTACTGCCAGCATGAGGAATGTCCCATAAATGAGACTGGGAGAGAGTAAGCACATTTAATTGATCAATTAAGTGATTCTGAAAAATTTCATTCAAAATATTTCTTATAATGGGCACAACTGGGGACTTTCCTGGCTCTTTGAGTTCTACTTCAATTTTTTTAAATGTTCTTTCTAGGTACCATTGCTTAAGAGATTCTGATTTAGTTTCTTCTGATGGTCTTTCTTCTCCAGCACTTTCTTTCTCTGTATCTGCAAGATCTTCTAGATAAGATTCTGGGTCAGCTCCTCCAGGAAGAAAATTTCTATAGGTTGGCCTGTATCTGTAATTTTCAATGCCTTGCTCTTCTGGTTCAGTTTCATTAAACTTATGTGGATGCCCTGCATCTAAAATTAAATTGACTAGATTCTTAAGCATTTCTTTCTCCTGTAGTGGTTTGGTCATACCTGTTTCAAAATTTGGCAAGCTCACATTTAATTCCGTTTGCATAGCCTTCAAAATAGTACTTGATACTTTCTTTGCATGCACATATAAAGCAGACTGCAATTGTCTTTCATGTGTGTTTGTACAAATGTTGATACTTTCACTTTCCCAGTACCTCTTGTTGCTCTTTTTATTTCCACTGATTGTAGCGCCCAGAATTTCTAAATTTCTATTGGCAAACCCTTTCAATTTAGCAAAAACCATTTCAAAGATCTCTGAAGCCATGACTTCCAGTTTATCTTGATGCTTTACTTTTGTGGTCTGTGTTTTGTTTTTTTTTTTAATTTTTTTTTCAACGTTTATTTATTTTTGGGACAGAGAGAGACAGAGCATGAACGGGGGAGGGGCAGAGAGAGAGGGAGACACAGAATCGGAAACAGGCTCCAGGCTCTGAGCCATCAGCCCAGAGCCCGACGCGGGGCTCGAACTCACGGACCGCGAGATCGTGACCTGGCTGAAGTCGGACGCTTAACCGACTGCGCCACCCAGGCGCCCCTTGTGGTCTGTGTTTTGTGGGCAGTTGTATTTTCCTTGTTGTTAGTCACCTCTTTGCTACCTGGCTGGCTCATACTGGACACCATGCTGGAGATTATGTCAAAACATCTGCTCATTTCCTCAATAAGCAAAGAAAATGATAGGCTGTCAGTATCAGTATACTCTGAGGTAGCTTTAAATTCTGAATTTGTGAAACTGTGATCCATTTCAACACTACATAATTTTCTAATGATATATTCTAGAATTGTATGAGAAATGAGCTGAATATTAGACTGCAGTGCAGTGGTTGTCCTCAAATTCTCATTGATCCACTCTCTATTTTGTTCATCAGATGGGGGAGAACATGGATGGTCTCTTTTGAGCTCATGTAACATGTCATATAAGGTATCCCCGATTCTATCTAACACTTGCAATCTGGTACATTTGTCAACTTCTTGCATACAAGGACAATGACATTGTTGATCAATGTCAGCAGTTTCATGTGAGATTTTAGACCTTAGCTTATCTGAAGGGAGCATAACATTGCTTTTACCTGTATTTCCACTTAACAACTCACAAATACAAGTTGCTAATGAATTTATCATAATGTCAGTATTTAGCCTTGTGACAACGGAGTCTAATTTCTTTTCATAGTCAGCAAAAACTCCTGTATCTATAAAGTCCTTGGGAGAGCCACTCTTCCCAAGATTTAGATTTTTCTTATTATATTTCAGTTCTTTCTGTATCACATCCAAAACAATTTTTACCACTTTAGTTGTGTAAGTACCAAGGTGAGATTGAAATGGTTTCCTGTCAGGTGCAGGCTTTGAATGATCAGCATGGCTTTCTAGTTTAAAGCAGTTTTGCAATTTTGGACACATAAATGATTTTAGCTTCTTAAAAATTGTATAGATGATCTTATCACTAATGTGAACTATAGGTTCAGGTGTTGATTCACTTTCTTCAGGTTCTAACCAGGGATCTCTTGTAGGGTCTATGCCAAGTAAAGATAAAAATTTCATCTTCCCTTTACTCTCAAACCATATTTCTAATGGCTCTTTATTTGGTATGTCAGCATTATCTAGAGAATTTTCATGTACTGATGAGTAATGGCTGATAATGTGACTACAAGCTATGTAAAGTATTTTTAATACAGCATCTACAATTTCTTGAGATACTCTTTGGATTTCTGACACAGAGAACATCTGGTTCATCCAGTCTTGAAAGGACCGATCTTGTGGGCTTCCTGAGGTAAGAAGTGAAGCTTCCTTATCATTTTTATAATCTAGGTGACCAGAGGGCCCAGAAGATATGTCTTTGAGCATCTCTGCTAAAATACTTGTAATTATATTTTCTGAGGCTTTTTGTGTTTGATGCTTTACATGTTGGCCGAGAAGCAAAAGGTCATTATTCAAACATGGATTATCATTAAAAATGTCCCTATTATCAAAAACTGGAAGGTCAGTCTTTAATCCCCAGTCGGGAAATGCTACTTTGCCTTGAGGAGTAGACTTTGTAAGTAAGTTCATATTTCTTTTGTACTTTAAATCAGGATTTTCCCTTGTTAACCAGTGATCAGGAAGCTGTTCTTG
Source organism: Prionailurus bengalensis (assembly GCF_016509475.1). Lineage (NCBI taxonomy): Eukaryota > Metazoa > Chordata > Mammalia > Carnivora > Felidae > Prionailurus > Prionailurus bengalensis. The sequence continues at coordinate 108,483,877 of NC_057361.1, forward strand.
TAATTTTGCTTTTTCACCTTTGATAGATGAAATCAGCACATTTTCCACAATCTTATCTATTTCTTTATCTTCATCTTCAGAATAAAGAACCATGCCAAGAACATTAATAGGTGGAAACAGGCATCCATATCTAGGATCATTAGTTACTCTAGTGCTGGTGAGTCTGTGCTCTTCTTCAGTACCAGAAGGACTACTTAGTTTGGGGTGTCTTCTCTTTTGGAAAACTGTTTTTGGTGGTTTCTGATGTAGCTGAGCCAAGATATCATCAAGTAGCTGAAGGATGATCATTGTTTCTTTAGTTGCAATGAGCCTTTCATTATTAAGTCCAATTCGTATATAATTTAATATAGTACTGATTGCTTCCTGTATATAACCAACCAGAGAGGACTGGGAAAAAATATTTGACACTATATTTTGTATTTCTTCTTGGCCAATCAAATTGGCTGCATCAGGTTCAGCACTGGATTTCCTTTTACTGGTTCTTTGAAGGGACACATATGTTGGATCTTCCCTGTGTTGTTGATAAGCCAATTCAGTTGTGATTTCAAGATGAGCAAGTTCATTTTGCTTAGAAGATGCAAGAGCCCTCAGCTTTTCTAAAATCACATGAACCATATCCTCTGCAATATCACTCATGTTCTCCACAGTATAAGGCAGTGAAGCTTTTGAAGTTTTTTCTTCTGGAGAAATGCAATGTTCTCCACTGGTTGGTAAGTCTGATTTAAAGTGAACTGACAAATTTTCTTGTGCAAATACTTCAATACATTTTTTCTCAACTGCAGACTGTAACTTCTCAAGCACGCTTTCCATAATTTCAGCAGCTGCTGAGGAGATATTGGCATTGGAGAGTAAGTCTCCTTTGTCAGTGTCAGTTTGGTCAACCAGAGCTTTTCCTGTAACAGAAGAAAGAATGGGGATGGTTTGGGTTAATTCAGACACCATTTCATGAAATGTATTTTCTAAAATCAGCTCAGTTTCCTCTTTTAGATGATATTTAAAGTTATCAAAAACATTCTTTAACTCCTGCATCTCCTTTACAACTTTTGCTTTTTCATCAGTAGACAGTGGGTGTTCTGAGCCATCTTTAGATTCCTTTGTGCCTGTTTCAATCAGTGCAGAAAGGTGACTATCATATTTGTAGGTCTTAATCTTGGGGGATTCAGTGGTCTCATTATTTTTAGGTCCAGAGGTTTTACGTTGTCTTTTCCTGTGATGAGTTTTTCCCATAACTGTTCTTTCTTTGTGGGCAGAAGATGGTCTTACAGGTGCTGCTGGTTGCTGTAGTGACCTGTCAGCTGTGTCTGTACAGACCTCTGCCTGAAATGCCTTACTTAGTTCATATAGAAGCATTTCACTGCATGTGCTACATGCACAACTTGCACTATTTGAAGAGAGGGTAGAGTCATCAGACGATGGGTATGTAGTATTTTGCAACCTTTCTTCATATTTTGTGATGGCTGGGTATAATATACTGGTCACTGCAGCCACAACCCAGGTCATTATATTATGAATTATATTGTTCAGTTCTTCTGAAGTTACCTGGAAAGGAGGTAAGCAGGACACAAGGGAAATCATATATGAATTTCTTTTAGGGACAGGTGCTACCTTTAATTCCTTGTATCAAAGGATGCATAGCTAGAATCCAGCAATGGTCTATAGAATGAACACAGCAAAGCATCTATTTAGAATATATAATTTCAAGTTGGTTTATTCTCTGTGGCTGCGATCTATTCTTTGAATAAGATTCCCTTTGATTCAAAATCACTTGGAACTTTGATTTTAAGCATTTATTGCTGAGCATAAATGGCTTCCTGGTTAAAAAAAATAGCCAAGTGGCTGGGACAGATGGCCTTAACAGATATATTCAAAACATTTCATCCTAAAGCAGCAGAATACACATTCTTCTCAAGTGCACATGGGACATTCTCCAGAATAGATGACATACTGGGTCACAAATCAGCCCTCAACAGATACAAAAAGAGGAAGTTCATACCATGCATATTTTGAGATCATAATGCTATGAAACTTCAAATCAACCACAAGAAAAAAATTGGAAAGCCCTCAAAATACATGGAGGCTAAAAAACATCCTACTAAAGAATGAATGGGTGGGGCATCTGGGTGGCTCAGTCAGGTGGGCGTCTGACTTCAGCTCAGGTTATAATCTTGCAGTTCGTGAGTTCTAACCCTGCATTGGGCTCTGTGCTGACAGTCAGAACCTGAATCCTGGTTCAGATTCTGTGTCCCCCTCTCTCTGCACCTAACCCACTCACACTCTGTTTCTATCTCTCTCAAAAATAAATAAACATAAAAAAATTAAGAATGAATGGGTTAACCAGGAAATTAAAGAAGAAATAAAAAATACGTGTAATGAAATGAAAATGAAAATACAACAGTCCGAATCCTTTGGGATAGAGCAAAGCAGTCGTCCTAAGAGGAAAGTACATTGCAATTCAGGCCTATCTCAAGAAGCAAAAAAGGTCCCAAATACACAACCTAACCTTACATCTAAAGGAGCTACAAATGGAGCAGAAAAATAAAGCCTAAAGCTAGCAGAAGAAGGGAGATAATAAAGATTAGAGTAGAAATAAACGACATAGGCGGGGTACATGCATGGCTCAGTCAGTTGAGTGTCTGACTTTGGCTCAGGTCATGATCTTGGTTCATGAGCCCAAGCCCTGCATTGGGCTTTGTGCTGACAGCTCAGAGCCTGGAGCCTACTTTATATTCTGTGTCTCCCTCTCTCTCTGCCCCTCCCCCACTCATGCTCTGTCTCTCTCTCTCTCAAAAATAAAAAAAAAACATTGAAAATTTTTTGAAAAAAAAAATGACATAGGAAAAAACCCCCAGTAGAACAGATCAATGAAACTAAAAGCTGGTTTTTTGAAAGAATAAACAAAATTGATAAACCCCTAGCCAGACTTATCAAAAAGGAAAGAGAGAGAACCCAAATAGATAAATCATGAATTAAAGAGGAGAGATCACAAGCAAATACACAGAAATAAAAACAATAATAAGAGAATACTATGACAAATTATATGCCAACATATTGGGCTATCTTGAAGAAATGGACAAATTCCTAGAAACTCACACACTACCAAAACTGAAACAGGAAGAAATAGAAAATTTGAACAGGCCCATAACTGGCATAGAAATCGAATCAGTTATCAAAAATCTCCCAACAAATAAGAGGCCTTGTATTTCCTCCCAACAAACAAGGGGAATTCTACCAGACAATTAAAGAAGAGTTAATACCTATTCTTCTCAAAACTGTTCCAAAAAACAGAAATGTAAGGAAAGCTTCCAAACTCATCCTATGAGGCCACATTACCTTGATTCTAAAACCAGACAAAGACCCCACCTAAAAGGAGAATTACAGGCCAATATCCCTAATGAACCTGGATGCAAAAATTCTTAACAAGATACTAGCAAATTCAATAGTACATTAAAAGGATTATTCATCATGATCAAGTGGGCTTTATTCCTGGGCTGCAGGGCTGGTCCAATATTTGCAAATCAATCAATGTGATAAACCACATTAATAGAAGAAAGGATAAGAACCATATGATCCTTTTCATAAATGCAGAAAAAGCATTTGAAAAAAATACAGCATCCTTTCTTGATAAATACCCTCAAGAACGTAGGGATAGAAGTAACATACCTTAACATTATAAAAGCCATATATGAAAGACCCATAGCTAATATCATCCTCAATGGGGAAAAACAGAGCTTTTCCCCTAGGGTCAGGAACACGACAGGAATGTTCACTATCACCACTGTTGTTCCACATAGTACTGGACGTCCTAGCCTCAGCAATCAGACAATAAAAAGAAATAAAAGGCATACAAACTGGCAAAGAAGAAGTCAAACTTTCAAACTTTCAAACTTTCACTTTTCACAGATGACATGATGCTCTACATGGAAAACCTGAAAGACTCCACCAAAATACTTCTAGAAGTGATATGTGAATTCAGTCGCAGGATATAAAATCAATGTACAGAAATTGGTTGCATTTCTATACACCAATAATTAAGCAGCTGAAAGAGAAATCAAGGAATCTGTTCCATTTACAATTGCATGAAAACCCATAAGATACCTAGGAATAAACCTAAGCAAAGATGTAAAAGATTTGTATGTTGAAAACTACAGAAAGCTTATGAAAGAAATTGAAGAAGACACAAAGAAATGGAAAAATATTCCATGCTCATGGATTAGAACAAATGTTGTTAAAATGTCTATACTACTCAAAGCAATCTACACATTTAATGCAATCCCTATCAAAATAACACCAGCATTCTTCACAAAGCTAGAACAAACAATCCTAAAATTTGTATGGAACCAGAAAAGACCCGGAATAGCCAAAGTAATGTTGACAAAGAAAACCAAAGCTAGAGGCATCACAATTCCAGACTTCAAGTTGTATTATAAAGCTGTAGTCATCAAGACAGTATGGTACTGGCACAAAAACAGACACACAGATCAATGGAACAGAATAAAGAAACCAGAAATAGACCCACAATTGTATGGCCAACTAATCTTCAACAAAACAGAAAAGAGTATCCAATGGAAAAAAGTCTCTTCAGAAAATGGTGCTGGGAAAGCTGGACAGCGACACGCAGAAAAATGAACCTGGACCACTTACTTACACCATACACAAAAATAAACTCAAAATGGAAAAAGGCCTAAATGTAAGACAGGAAGCCATCAAAATCCTAGAGGAGAAAACAGACAGCAACCTCTTTGATTTTGGCCACAGCAACATCTTACTAGACATGTCTGTGGAGGCAAGGGAAATAAAAGAAAAAATGAACTATTGGAACCTCATCAAGATTACAAGCTTCTGCACAGTGAAGGAAAACAATCAACAAAACTAAAAGGCAACTTATAGAATGGGAAAAGACATTTGCAAATGACATATCAGAGAAAGGGTTAGTATCCAAAATCTATAAAGAACTTATCAAACTCAACACCCAAAAACACAAATAATCCAGTGAAGAAATGGGCAGAAGCTATGAATAGACACTCTTCCAAAGAAGACATCCAGATGGCTAACAGATACATGAAAATATGCTCAACATAACTCATCATCAGAGAAATACAAATCAAAATGACAATGAGATACCACCTCACACCTGTCAGAATGGCTAACATTAACAACTCAGGCAACAACAGCTGTTGGCAAGGATGTGGAGAAAGGGGAACCCTTTTGCACTGCTGGTGGGAATGCAAACTGGTGTAGCCACTCTGGAAAACAGTAGGGATATTCCTCAAAGAATTAAAAATACAGGTACAACACAGCAGTTGCACTACTGGGTATTTATCTAAAGTATACAAAAATGCTGATTCGAAGGGGCACAAGCACCCCAATGTTTATAGCAGTGCTATTAACAATAACCAAATTATGGAAAGAACCCAAATGTCTATTGACTGATGAATGGATAAAGAAGATGTGGTATATATATACAATGGAATTCTACTTGGTGATCAAAAAGAATGAAATCTTGCGATTTGCAACAACATGGATGGAACTAGAGTGTATTATTATTATTTCATTTTATTTTATTTTTACTACTATTTTTTTAATTTTATTTTTTATTTTTAAAAATTTACATCCAAATTAGTTAGCATATAGAGCAACAATGATTTCAGGAGTAGATTCCTTAGTGCCCCTTACCCATTTAGCCCAACCCCCCTCCCACAATCCCTCCTGTAACCCTCAGTTTGTTCTCCATGTTTATGAGTTGGAACTAGAGTGTATTATGCTAAGTGAAATAAGTCAGTCAGAAAAAGACAAATATCATACGATTTCACTCATGTGGAATTTAAGAATCAAAACAGCTAAACATAAGGGAAGGGAAGGAAAAATAAAATAGGGAGGCAAACCATATGAGTCTTAAATTCAGAGAAAAAAAAAGGGTGGCTAGAGGGGAGGCAGGTGGGGGTATGGGCTAAGTGGGTGATGGGCATTAAGGAGGGCACTTGCTGGTATGAGCACTGGGTGTTATACGGAAGTGATGAGTCACTGGTTCCTACTTCTGAAAATAGTACAACACTGTATGTTAAGTAACTTGAATTTAAATACATAAATTTAAAAATAGCCAGGTGGGTGTCTAAGCTCATAGAAAACCAATGCTCTGGCAAAAAGACAGACTGTGTTTATGATCCATGAAATAATTCTTAAAAATACAAACCAGATTACCTCTAACAAACTATTTCAGAAAACAAATTTGCCTCCAAAACATTTATATGCCTTTGCAGAGGTAGCCTCTTTTTATGTAGGCATCTATTCAGCTATGAGGCAATAGTGAAAAAGCGCCACAGTGGAGTGGTCAGCCTGTGGGCTCTGTGGCCTGCCTGTTGTTGCCTTCCTCTGAAAGTTCACTGTGCTTTTATATATGCTGATGACTACAGCTACTTGTTAAGGCTTAATTAATGGTCAACTATTAGTACTGATGATTTAGGGGAAGTGAACAGAGTTTGGGTGCAACAAAAGAATTCTCAGTGCAAACTGTCTTGGATAGGGAGACAGAGGATGGCTCAGAAGTAAAGAAACACATTCATTTAGGTCCAAAAGGCTGAGATACACCTGAGACTCAAAGGGCCAGAAGGCTGAGCAGTAGGAGGAAGTTGGGGGTCCTTCAGTATGAGCTGAAGTAGAACCCAAGGACCAGAACTGAATGACATTTTCCTCAATGGTTAATTGTACTCACTGTCACACCTAAGACTGGACTGGGGCCAGATGCAAATTGCACCTGAAAAACTCTATTTGTTTAGGTACTTCTACTTATTGAAGATATATTTTGGGAACATAAAAATCCTCCTGCCTATAATAAAATAGTATTTGTTTTGAAGTTATTGTTACCCTCAAGACATCTAGACCAAGAATGCATACCTTCCACAGAAACTCTTATTTTTCAAAGCTGTGCATAAAAGTCAGCAGCAGCAAAGGCTGGATGCCTGGCATTCTGGCTATGCATTGTTTGATATCCTGGCATTTGGGCACCAGATTCCCTATAATGTGGTTGTTGCCTCCCAATTACCTCCAAAGTTACCTTCCAGATTGTTCGGGTTTAGGCCAACATTCAATGAAAAGTTAGCACCTTGTTGTAGGTAGCATATCTCTCATGATCCGTTAGAGGTTTGAGAGCCACTACAGGGAAAAGCCAGTTTTTCCACCCCAATTCCCAAATATTTTAATGCTTTTTTATTGTGATAAAGTACACATAACATAAAATGTACCATTTTGCCATTTTAAAGTGTACAGTTCAGTGGCATTAAGCACACTCATAATGCCGTGCAAACATCACCGCTATCTAGTTCTCTTAATGCGTTCTTTGTCACCTACTGCTTGCACTAGAAAATGGCTATTGAGTTTGAAAAACATAGTCTGGGATGATAACATATGGTTGAAAAACACTTGTTTTACATAAACATGGCTGAAATCAAACACTTCTAACATCTAACCATTAACAGGTAAGTTACTTACCTTCTTGATCTAAATTGGTCCAAATCTGTTCCAATACATATGAGCCAAGAATTTCAATATATGTTATTAATACCAGAGAAAATGTACAGACGTCCTACATTATTACTCATAAGGTAGCAGAGAAGAGGCATTTCCAATCTTGGTATATAAAATAGGGGCATTCTTATAATGAAGTGAACTGTGATAAATAGAATCTGATTTTCACCTTATTCTCACTATACTATTAAACCAAGAAATATCCTTTTGGTGCCAGTATGTCTATGTCTTTGTGTTTGTTGCTTGTTTTCTGAATTGAGCAGGTGTATGTGTGAAAAGTGTGTGTGTGCTACTCCCCTGAACCTCTCTCATGTTCACGATTCCTCTGTCTAGCCCTACAGTTGGGGCTCATCAAATTCACCCTCTGATCTTGGCCTGGTCCAAGTTGCAGTTCTCAAGTGACCAGGTATTTCTTTTGATGGAGTACGACCCTAAGATTTTCCTTACTCCTAGGAAAATTAAGAGACAGATCTAGGCATCCTGGTTCACATGCCCAAGGGACAGGATGCTCAGCCCTAAGCCAGATTTTAAGAGTATGCAAAGACATTTCCCTTAATGGCTTCCCATTATGGAGTGGGTTTGTGGTATTTGATGCTTTTCACCTGGTGACTAAAGCTCCTAAAGCTCCTTCAATATATCCTCCTGAGCCCCTCTGCCCAAAGGGCCAATAACAGTAACTTTGGACCCCTGCAAAACTCAAGATTAACTGAGAGTGAAAGTCAAGGAAGAGAAGAAGACAAAGAGGGAAACTGACTAACGTCAACAGATGATTTTGCTCATTGTCTGATTCACAGATTTTTCTCTAATCTCATATTACAAAATATCCTTAACATGTTGCTTTACAGTGAATTTCATTGTACATACTTTTCCTTGACAGCAGTTATGACAGTTTTGTTGTCTGAAAAGTAAAGAGAGATTGATTTTATTACTTCTGATTTATAATTTATGTAACATTCTCCCCAATTCCTAATCAGTGAATCAGATTTTCTCCTTTGTACTTGGAGATTTTTTTTTTTCTCCATAGCAACTCACAAAAAAGAGTAAGTTTTATTTGTTGTCTAATCCCCCTATTTAGCCTCCTACTTAGATATTGGCCTGTGGGTATAGGACATGCTCCATTACTCTGGAGCAGAATAATTGCTGCATAAACAGTAGAATAATAAACAGCTGCTGCATAAACTAACATCTGTCTGAAGTTACTACTCATGAACCACCTTAGCCAAGTTTGTTTTGTAGTGAGTTGGGAAGAGTATGGGGTTGGAGAGAGAGGGGGCGGGCTAGTCCTTTCTGCCTGCTCTGCTTGATCAGAGCTTCCAGATAATTCACTTTCTGCCCACCTCCTCAAAACTCCTAGTCTCCTCCCCTTCACACTACAGTAGAAAAAGACCCATGGATGATTATTGATAATGATGGATTAAAATAATGGGTTTCTGATCACATGCAATACCAAATTAGATGTAGCCCTTTTCTAAGTATCATAATATTCTATCCTGTGCTTTTTTCTCTTTTTTAAAGGTTTTTATTTTAATCACCCTGTGCTCACCACAACAAGCACACTCCTTAATCCCCATCACCTATTTCATCTCTCCTCTGGTAACATCAGTTTGTTCTCTCTAGTTAAGAGTCTGTTTCTTGGTTTGCCTTTTTTCCGTTTGCTCATTTGTTTTGATTCTTAAATTCTACATGAGTGAAATCATATGGTTTTTATCTATCTCTTACTGCCTTCTTTCACTTGGAATTATACTATCTAGGTCCATCCATGTTGTTGCAATCTATTCTATGTTTTCAGCAGAATTCGTTATTATCACCTACTACATGGAACCAAAAATATATTTTACTAAATTGTAGCAAGAGAACCACACAATCATATAAATTATAGAATACTAAAAAAGTTTAAAAAAACAAGGCCTAAGACTGTAATTTTGATTTATATTATATTTTCCTGCCGACATGGATCATTTGCCTCTCTTCTTCCTGACCTCCTTAAAGGAAAAATGACACTCTACATTTTTACTTGGCCTGCCCTTATGTTATCAAAATTACTTTTTTCTCCAAGGCCTACAATTCAATTTTGAGAAATACAGCCAGTCTCTGAAATTACAACCTGACTCCTAGTGGGAAAAGAAAAACTTATAGGTCTCAGCTAGGGTTAGGTAGCAATAGCCCATCCTCAGACTTGGAGCGTTTTGCAATATGGAACTAGAACATGAATGTGGATGTCAGTGACACAGTTCCTATCCTTTGGCTTCATTTATTTTTCCGATACTCAGTTTCTTAGGCCAACTCCAGCACAATTTCCTTCTTGTAGGTCCTCTGCAACCTAATGCATCCAGACTCTTTTCTGCTTTCTCTGCCTCACACCATACACAGCAAGTGGGACCCGGTGAGTCCTGTGTATTTGTTGCTCTCTGTCCCCACAGGCTTTCTGTCCCAAAGGCATGCATTTAGATAAGAGGAAATGGCAAATATCTGAGAACAAAACTAACCAGATAAATGAGGAAGCCTCATAGAAGGCCACTAAAAAATAGTTGTAATATCAGATGCAATCTACAATCTGCAATGAATTATCAGATTCTCACTGGTGTCAAATGAACAGAAGCATGCAAATGAACCTGATGTCATATTGGAAAGTTCCATCACAATTTCAGGAGTGACATGATATTTCATCTACTTTTCCCTAGTCTTCGGTGGTTTTCCCTGATAGATTGATGCCATTAAAATGTCTAAAGTTTAGGTCATTTGTACTGCTCACTTTCTACTTCTTAAATAAAGAGGGCAGAGATATTTAATAACCATTATTTCAGAAGCCCCAAAGAGAAGGCACACTTTTTCATCGTTTAACTTGCCATTTCATAAAGCTATAAATATACCTCTCTGCTTCTGATCTTCTCCTCTGTACAACATCGCTTTAGTCCAGAAGATAACTTAAAGATATCTTCACATGGTTGGCCAGCCACCCCTTGAGGATTAATGTGACAAACCTAAAATTTAGTCTGCCTAGTCCTCTGAATACCTAATTTTTAATCTAATTGGTGGTCTTCTGTTTGTATCTCAGACCCATAGCTTTGAGGTGATGGCTTACACCTCTTGATCATCCACATGCACGGTCCATTCTATTGCCAAATCCATTTACTCATTCCAGTGGCTAAGTGGGAATTAAAAGCATCACTTCTGTATCCTAACATCAGTGGTTTAATCTGAAAGCCAAAACTGGGTGGTTCCATGGGTGGCCTTCCCTTTTCCTGACATTTTATCCACTGCCCTTCCCTCAGTTCACTCTCTGGCATTCCTCAAGTCTCCCTGTCTTTTGTCCTGATGTTTTGTAAAGAACAACTGAGGTCAGAGGTAGTGCTTTATTTATCGTTGTATCCCAATACCCAGAACTATACTCTGAACATAGTAGGCTCCCAAGAAAGTTTGGCACATAAATTCCCATTTAACATGTTTTGGATGCATACTTGTCTCTACTCCAAAAGGAAGGCCATTGTGCAGGCCACAAATCATTAATGGACTTTTGTAATGGGCACTGATTTAAGTGTCTTCTATTTGTCCTACATGCTGCTGTCACAGTTGTTCAGCAGAGTTACTGACTTGATAATATCACAGTCCTCCTGAAAGCCATTAGACTGTCATTCAGTGAATGAAATACAGACTTCTGAGCATAATCTTCAGGGTGAAAGACTCACTGCCTTCTTTACTGTGTTTCTCCTGTCATCTTCCATCCCAATCATAAGAACATGCTCAATATCTAAATGCAAAGCTTAATTATTACAACTGTCTACCCCACCACGATCTTATCACATTTCCCTCCTCTTGTCCTGATTTCTTTGGTTTCTAATTCTATTTTAAGGCTCCTGTGTATGGCCCTTGGTTAAGCATTAGGAAAAACAGAGAAATGAGGATTTGAGAGGAAGAGAAGGGAGAGAGGTAAGTGGTGGAACAGATGTGATGCATCTGTTGATGCATTGAGCTTTGTGAAGCAATGAGATGCATCAAAGAGGACTAAGCTCAAGCCCCTGAACCTGTGTTCCTCTCTGTAAGGTAAGGGAATGTGACATGGGTGCAATGGGCAGAGCCAGACCAGATGGTGTCATTAGCTATGTTTTGGTGTGCTCTGGCCTGGAATTGGTCTAGGGATAGCTAAAAGTATTTTAACACCGTCTATTTGAGAAGAATGGGGAAGAAGCTCCAGGTCATGAGCAAAGTTCTTCCTTTTAGCCGAGCTAAGATTTTTAGCAAAAGGGTACCCAGAGCATTTGCTTTTGAAAAGACTCACGTGATTCTGTAGTTCTGTAGTCTAGTATAGTGGATGGCAGGAGGAAGATGAGAACAGGGATGAATACTTTCTAAAACTACATAATCACTATTCCTCACCACTGTCCTAACAGTGGGCTAGTCAGTTTCCTTCCTTCAGCATCTTTACATCTTATGAGTACTCAGTAAGTCAGACAAACTGACTTCATCACTCCTAAGCTCAAAATCCTTTTTCTAGGAAGCTTGCTCTGAATGTCAACACCATTTACCACCACACGCTGCTTCACCTTACCCAACCATTTTCATCAGAATTGGGAATTTATAAAACCTATCCTGGACCTCATTTGGTTTGAGTGTTTAAAACATGATGGTGTTGGATATTTGTGTTCCATCAGGAGTTATTTTATATGCACAAAATATTCAAGTTTGAGGGGAACAGCACTTTAGCAGAATAGGTGGCCACAAGTTTGGAGGGCTGAAAGGCACCTAGGCCCCCAAAGAAACACCCTTCTCCACTGTCCTTGATTTTGCCTCATTAGAGATTCATTACTTTATGTTACACTACAAATATCCTAAAGATGGGGTGACAGATTAAGTCATTAATACTATATGACAAACTAATTCATCGTCATTAGAAAACCAATAACCTCAAAAGGCACGAGTAATGTATGTTTGAATGTGGAGAGGGGAAAAGAATAGATCTAGATCCTGGAAAGCTACCTGGAAAGAAGAGGTAGTATTACCTGAAAGGGGAATGAAGACCCTGTGTGTTAGGGGAACACAGAACAAAAGTGTGACTAGAGAGAAGGTAAAAGAACATACATAACTTTGCCAACTTTACAATTTTAGCTTAGTCCCAAGAGGTCGCAAAAAATGAATGCAGGCAGAACTGCAATAACTGAGGTGTCCATGGGAACATCCGCCCTCAAGCAGCACTCCTGTGTAATTATTAAAGTGTTAATTTAAAATAACACATTACTTTATTAAGTTTTATTAGATACTTACTTAATTGGTGAATCATGAGAAGCAAAGACTCCTTGAGCTACAGGTGAATTTTCAGAGAGAGAGAGAAAGAAAATTATTACTTGTTGGTATCTTTCACAAGTAATGGTATAGATTGTAAAATGGTAATAAACATGTACTAATATGTCTTTATTCCCTGCTGTCACTGCTGTGTTTAAACCCTCCATTGACTCCCAGGAAGGCATAAAATATACTTTAAGATCTGGGGCGATTGCCTACCTCACCAGCCTCATCTCTGGTCACCACTGTACATGTATTCTATGCTCCAGAGACACTGAACAACATGCAATTCCATTTGCCTGTGCCCTTACTATTTCCTTTATAACTCTAGTATCCCTCTCTTAAATTCTTCATCTTTTAGGATTCACTCAGCTTGTGTCACCTCTTTCAGAGAGCCTTCCTTGAAATCTGCCTAGACAGACAGGCATCCTCTTTCAATGCTCTTGAAGCACCCTATACTTCCTTCTCTTATAGGACTTACTATGCTATGGTTTACAGTGCCTGGCGTATAGTAAACACTCAATAATATTTATTGAATCAATTCTTTAACATAGATATTGGATCAATGTTTGTTTATTAGTCTAACAGTCATAATCTCTTTCTACTCAAATACTGTCTTTGCATGACATCTAGCAAAATTGCCTAAGTGGAATTTAGAAAATATTTCTGAATAATTATACCTAAAGCAAGTCTTCATGTAGAATATATTCATAGGAATACTGGAATGGTGTATGTCACTTATATGCATACATGACTAAATAGTCTTAGACAAGCAAGGCTCTGATTAATAGAAAGTAGTATTACCAATTAGAGCCAGTTCAAAGTCCAGGTGAATTACTATTTATCTTTCTCCTAATAAATATAAAGTGTATTGTGAATAACCAGTAAATCCCAATGATCTGTTTTAAAAGGTTTACTTAAAATTCTATGTGCCTTCTTGAGTTTCTTTGTATATGAGTATGTTTTTGCATGTGTACAGTTTTGGAAAGGAAGTGCATAAACCTGAAAAATTAAGTGTGAAGATAATACTGTTGTAGTCCTTTTATTTATTTTTTAAAATATTTATTTATTCATTCATTCATTCCTTCATTCATTCATTCATGTATTTAGAGAGTAGGGAGTGTGAGCAGGGGAGTGGCAGAGAGGGAGAGAGAGAAAGAATCCCAAGAAGGCTCCATGCTGTTAGTGCAGAGCCCAATATGGGGCTCCATCTCACTGTGAGATCATGACCTGAGCCAAAACCAAGAGTCAGATGCTTAACCAAATAAGCTACCCAGGCGCCCCTGTTGTGGTAGTTTTAAAGTATGTCTATAAGTTCCTTGTTAATACTCCCTCCAAAAAGTGGAGGTTAACTCTTTTCCCCTTGAGTGTACATTGGACTTAGTGACTTGGTTCTAATGAACACTACAGGGTAGAAATGATGGTGTACAACTTACTGAAACTAGGTTATAAAATATACTGTGGTTTCAGCCCCTCTATCTTGGATCACCCACTCTGGGGGAAGCCAGATGCCATATCATGATATTCTAGAAGCCCTATGGAGAGGCCCACAAGGTGAGGCACTGAGACCTCCTGACAACAGCTATGTGAGTGAGCCATCTTGGAAGTGAATCCTCCAGTTCCATTCAAGCCTTTAAATGACTGCAACAGCCCTGGATGACATCTTGATCATAACCTTATGAGAGACCCTGAGTCAGAACCATGCAGCTAAGGTGTTCCTGTATTCTTAACCACAGAAACTGTAGGATAATGTTGATTGTTTTTTTAAGCCACTGAGCTTTGGGGTGATTTTTAAACTTAGCAATAGATAACTAATGTGACTGTTACAAAAAATAAGCAAGTCTTCTATGGTTTCTATGAATATGGTGGATTACATGTCCTGAAGAGCCTATGTGAAACATATTAGAAATGCAACGGGAATTTGATAAAAATACAATTATAGTGTAGAGCTTCAAAACACCTCTTTAATGGCTGGATGCATCTAGTAGACAATAAGAAAAAAAAGTCTAGTAGACAAAAAAATTAGTAAAGACATACAATCAATAAATGTAATTTAATATTCATTTAGAGCCTTATATCCTGCAAATACAGAATACACATTTTTTTGGTATGTCCATGGAGCACTTTCAAATAGCAATCACATATTTGGCCACAAAGAAAACCTTAACAACTTCAACCTGTTACAAGATTTACAGGCTATATTCTCTGAATTTAATTAAAAGAACTGTGACCCAAAATATTAATTTCTTGACAATTAAGAAACATGGATAACTCTCAAATCAAAGAGGGAATTAAAAGGAGAAAGTATAATCTGCCTAAAAAAGTTGAACTAATTTTTTTCTCCTCCAAACTTGTTCATCCTTCTGTACTGCCTGTCTACTGAATGGCACCACTATTCACTACTCATTTAGTTGCCCAGTCTAGAAATCTGGGAGTTGTCTTCAACTCCTTCATCTCCCGTATTCAATCAGTAACCAAATCTCATCCATTCAACCTCCTTAGTTTGAGTCAAATATGTACCCAGCTCTTCATCCTCACTGCCACTGACCTTGTTCAGGACTCATTTCTAGCCTGGACTATTGTAATAGTCTCTTGAATTGTAGTAAGAGACAGTATGGCATTGTGGCTAGAATTGGTTGAGTAAGACAGACCTTTCACATACACTGTGAAACTTCGGGCAATATAGTTTACCACTCTGAGACTTAATTTACTTATATGTAAAATGGTAGATAAAAATGTTTCTGTCCTCGGGGCGCCTGGGTGGCGCAGTCGGTTAAGCGTCCGACTTCAGCCAGGTCACGATCTCACGGTCCGTGAGTTCGAGCCCCGCGTCGGGCTCTGGGCTGATGGCTCGGAGCCTGGAGCCTGTTTCCGATTCTGTGTCTCCCTCTCTCTCTGCCCCTCCCCCGTTCATGCTCTGTCTCTCTCTGTCCCAAAAATAAATAAACGTTGAAAAAAAATTAAAAAAAAATGTTTCTGTCCTCATTAAATTGGTGGGAGGACTAAATGAGAGGATATAACAAATTTAGCATAGTAACTGGCATATAGTAAATGCTATTATTTTTATTGTCTCATTTCCTCTAGTCTCTTCACCTCTAATTCTTTTATCCCTTTATCTATCTATCTATCTATCTATCTATCTATATATGAGAGTATGTGAGTGGAGGAGAGGGTCAGAAAGAGGGAGGGAAAGGGAGAGAGAGAGAATCTTGAGCAGGCTCCACATGCAGGGCTCAATCCCACAACTCTGGGATCATGACCTGAGCTGAAATCAAGAGTCGGACGCTCAACCAACTGAGCCACCACCCAGGCGCCCCTCTTTTTCCCCTTTTTAGAAAAGGCAAATTCTGATTATATTATGACCCTGCCAATATTCTTCAATAGTTGCACTTGAATAACAGGATAAAAGGTAGATTTCTTTGCCTGGCCTACCAGAGACAATGATCTAACCCTTATCTACCAGTCAAGCTTCATTTCCTGAAATTCTCTAACTGGAACTTTTAGATAAAGCAATTCTGAGAAAATTTCTATTTCCAAAAATGTACTATGCTCTAATGTCTATATGTTACTAAACGTATTCCCTTTTCCTGGAAGGTTCTCCTTCTATTTGTCTGCTTAGAAAATTTTTCTTATCCTTCATGTCTCAGCCCAACTGTGGCTTCTATAAAAGTTTCCCTGGCTTCCCTATGCTTCCACTGAATTATGTACATACCTCCATTATTACACTTATCGTAATGGGTTGTGATTATTGGCATAAGTGTTCCCCACTAAACTGTAAAATCCAGGAGAGGGACCATGGCTTTTCTACTTTGTATAGTTTCTACTTTGTATGTATGTAATAATTAGCACAATGCTTATCATATAGCAGAAGCTCAATAAATGTTAGTTGAATGAATAGGTTAATAGATTTTAGGACTTACTTAATAACTGTTGCTAATATTTACCTGACTTAGAGCTAATGCTTGATTTCTTGGCCCTTTCTTCATTAAAATCAGCATATTTCACCTATATATGCCACAAGAAAAAAAACCAATGAAATTCATCAAGGGGGTTTTAAAAGAATTTGAACGTCAGCTATTTCTCACATTTAAAATACAGAAATTTAGGAAAACAATGTTAAAAGTCCATTTATAATAAAAATGCAAGTTTTATTTGGTTTATATATTACAGAATTTACAGGTTTGTAGAATTCATTGGTATTCTGAAATTAACTGAGGAGTGCACTGATCAGCATGGAAGGTAATCAATTGAACAGATAAAAAGATTATGTGTGGTTTTTAAACAAACTATAGGGGACATGATTTTAGAAAGCTGGGAGGCAGAAAGGTTTTCTGCATGTATAGGATATGACTCTTTAATTTGGCCAAGAGCTCTACCTGTTTAGATATTTATACAGAAAGATAAATCCAACCGAGTAGACTTTATTTTTTCCCAGGTCTGAGAGCTAAACACAAGCCACCAGAAGTATATTTCCTGACACTGATGGAATGGGCAAAAAAGTTGGAAAATAGTATCATATTCTATTGTAATAAAAGTGGTCATGCTATTTCTCAAAGTAAATTAGGTTTTTGTGACCATTTGATGTATTCATAATGTTCATATATATATATATATATATATATATATATATATATTTTAAAGCCTACTTTAAAAACTGATAGTCTAAATGTGTTTATTGACTTTTTTTTGGCAAAGTATGTAGTATTAAGTTTACTGTCCATGTTACACTCAGGGGATACTTTTTTTATGGCTCCATAGTGAGACTAATGAAAAGTAATTCCTAATGTACAACTACTAAACTATCTTAGAGTAGTTAAGTTTCTTTTTTTCAGAAAGTAAGCATACTAATTATGGATGTTGATACAGTGATACAGTGCCCTGTACACAGCAGGTGTTTAATAAATATTTGTTTATAGAGAGAAGCATATTGTGGCTGACATGCTACATTTGAGCAGCTATATATTTGAGTCTGTTGCTTACTATGTATTTAACATAGGACACTGCAAATGATGGCACTTGCTATTTTAGTTGTGAAGGCAGACTTTTGGGAAGACTTTGGTGAATTTCCTGCTTGATGACATCTCTTTTAAACCATGTTAACTGTTTAGAACAGCTGAGCCAGTTAATACAGGGCTAACAGAGCCAATGTGGATTTGATTTTTAAAATGACAATATGGAAGTCTGCAAAGGCAATCTATGCTGTGACCAGAGGCTGCACCCTGAATGTCTGCCACCAACTTCCCACCATCAGATACGTGACCCCTGGTCACAAAGGGGACAGGGTGAGGCAGCATGGCTATCTCTGCACAACCCATCAGCACTGGGAGAAAATGACTCTCAAAGCCCAATTTGTTGCTTTCTCTGTAGGGCACAGGTATGTACTTTGAAGTTCTTGAAGCTCATCATTTAGGAAGCCTATAACCTAAGGGCTAAGTAGGAACATTCAAGTTGCTCCTGGTAAATCTCTATAAAAATTGAGGTAAATATAACATTCAAATTTTGGATCTTTTTAACACATTTAAAGTCTTGGTCTTATCACTTTTGGTAGCTTACAACTTGTTACTGATATTCCCTATACTTACAGTATGACAACACTAGTGCAATTGACAGCTATGAGCTTTGGAAGTCTGAAGTAGCAGAGCATTATTACTGTGGGTTTGCATTTCAATTTTTATAAAATCTTACTATAGGGTGGTTAATTGTCTTTTAATGAATGAAATTGTATTACACCAATCTTGATAATTCCATACTTCATTTTTTCTGTCTGTATCTAGGACAAATGGAATGTTACTTACCTCTTGTTTCAAAATAGCCTGCACAGAATGTCTGGGGCCATTTGTTTTAGCAGAAACACCTGGAGCTTGAAGTGAGCTACTTTTGATTCCTGGGGGAAAGAAAAGGTACTTTTAAATATGAAAAAAAAATGATACAGTTCTTGCTGAACTGGCATAATGTCTAGAATTACCACAGTCAGGGATGTATTTATTTATGCAAATAAAGACAGTATCTCCACATACAAGATGCCTTCCAGTGTCTCACCACCACCACCAGGGACAAGCCTGAATTCCCTAACTTCTGTTCCTAAATTACTTTGCCAAGCTTAATCTCCCATCACTCCCCCTGCCTCAGAATGAACTGCTTTGCACTTTATTCAGTAGGCAAGGGGGAACCACCAAGGACTTTTGAGTAATTATATGTTCGAAGCTGTATTTTGAGAATATTACACTCACAACAAACTGTAGGAGAGATTAACAAGAGGAAAAAGAGACTGAGGCAAATTATTACAGTTGTTAAGGGCAGGGGTATTGTGAATGGAAAGGAGGGAAAGATTATGAGATAGTTAAATGCTGTAAATTGGACAAAATGACAACTTTTGGATGTAGAATATGAGCAATAGGAAAGGGTCAAAGGTGACTCCAGCTTTGTGTCTGAAAAAAAGGAGGAACAGAAACAGGTTTGGGGGTGACTAGAAGATCATGAATTTGGTTTTGTGCATGCTGGATTCAAGGTGCTAATTGGCCACCCAGATGGAGATGTTGTAGTGTTCTTGGTGTGTGTGTGTGTGTGTGTGTGTGTGTGTGTAGAATATTCATGGGAATCTTTTGCCGAGACTATCAGAGACTTAGTGAACCTCTAGTTCAGCCAGAAGATGGGAAATTGGATGTATTTTTATGTCTGGGGAGAAAGGATGGCATTAGAGGATAGAGACCTTCTCCTAGGGAGAATTATCTGCACAAATCACAGTACTTCAGAAACTTACTCTACCTATCAGTATAGGCAGCCACAGCAGAGATTCTAACTTCCCCATGGTTTGCAGATTCCAAAGTGCCTATTCACCCAGCAATCACTCAAAAATGTTCGATACTAACATTTACAACCATGAATAATTTTTATATCTTCCTTAATCAAAATAATCACAGATTTTATAAGGGGTAAAAAGGCATAATTTAGAAAACTACACAACAAAACTATTTAACTGAAAGACAACAGAGCAATTATAAATATTGTTCATTTTCTTACCTTCATTTAAAATATGTGATGTTTTAGTCATTTCTTTATGTTTTTGTATGGTTTAATATTCAAGAAAAAAGCATTCATTAGTAATTAAGCTTCTAAAAGAGACTTGCTTGCTCTAGAGCAATCACATTAATATAGTATGTCCCCTTTTCTTCCCATCCCCTACATCTCTCCTAAGCTCTGGTCTCAATGCTAATACACAGTATCAACCTCTTTGATGAATATCTCTCATAGGTACCCAAACTAACTACTTCAAATGAACCTTATCATGTGCCCATGTACTCCCATCTTTCCAAACTTTTTCCTCCTTTGTCTTCCATATTTTGGTTAAACATGTAACAACCCAGGGGCACATGGTTGACTCAGTTGGTTAAGCATCCAACTCTTGATTTGGGCTCAGGTCATGATCTCATGGTTTGTGAGTTCAAGCCCCGCGTCAGGATCTACACTGACAGTGAGGGGCCTGCTTGGGATTTTCTCTCTCTTCCTGTCTCTCTGCCCCACCCATGTGCTCTCTCTCTCAAAATAAATAAATAAACTTTTTTTTTTTATAAATAAACTTTTTAAAAAAGGTATAACTATCCATCCAGTGACCCATACTAGAAAGCTTAGAGTTACTCCATTTATTTCAGATAGGACCAATCCAATGGGACTGAACACATTGCTTGGAATTAAAATAAGGTATGCAATTCCTAACCTTAAGTTTATCATCTTACAGTTGAACAGACAGAAAAAGATGACACAGTATAGTGATTTCTGACATAGAGGTAAGCCTGAGCACTATGGGAGCACAGAGAAAAGACATCCTACTTCAAGAGAACTATATACAAAAATTAAATCTTCATTATCATCATCATCATCATCACCATCATCATCATCCTCTCCCTCTCTCTGGATCTACACATCTATTGAGTCACCAAATCCTGACACCGTCTGACTCTGAAACGTGTTAAATCTGTAGCCTCTGGTTTACCCTCACTGCCACTGCCTTAGTTTGGGCCTTATCATTTTTATCTGGACCATCACAGTAGACTCAAAACGATATTCCCTCTAATCTCCTCTCTCTCAAACACTGCATCTATCTCACACACTTCAACTAGATTTATATATATATATTTTTAACGTTTATTTTATTTATTTTTGAGACAGAGAGAGACAGAGCATGAATGGGGGAGGGTCAGAGAGAGGGAGACACAGAATCTGAAACAGGCTCCAGGCTCTGAGCTGTCAGCACAGAGCCCGACGTGGGGCTCGAACCCACGGACCGCGAGATCATGACCTGAGCCGACGTCGGCCGCCCAACCGACTGAGCCACCCAGGCGCCCCAAGTAGATTATATTTTTATTTGTTTTTTAGTTTTAAAAAAGACTTCTCTCTCTCTTTTTAAATGTACGTACTTAAGTAATCTCTACACTCAATGTGGGGCTTGAACTCATGACCTGGGAGATCAAGAGTTGCATGCCTTTCCAACTGAGCCGGCCAGGTGCCCCCAGAATATCTTTTTAAACCCCATCTCATTCTTATTTCACATCTCTTGTCAAAAACCTGCAATGGTTCTATACTACTGAGACAATAAATCCATTCTCCACGAGGTGTACAAAACAATGGCTGCAACCTACCTTTCAGTCTCCTCTCTGGCGCTCCCCCGGCTTTGCAGGCTTGCACTATCATGCTCTCACTTAACACTTTAACATCAGTGCGTAATACTGCCTCACTATATCCTCATTCATCTGGAAGCATTCCACTCATATCGCAAGACCTAATACAATGAAGCCCTCCTTTAATAAAGCCTTTTAAGGCTTCTCTAGGCAGGACCAGTCTCTAAATCTTCTGTGCTCCCACTACATTTTGTACAAATCAAAACATTTTGTACAAATCAAAACTCTCGTCTTATTTTATGGTAAGGACTTTTGTTTATATGTGTCTAATCCTTGGATAGTGAGTCCTCACGAGTAGTGATAATGTCTTTTCCATATCTGTATATCATGTCAATTGTTTTCCCCCTTTTCCCCTCCTTCTAGTTTAACACAGGCCCAGGCCCACAGCAAATTCTCAATAAAGATTAGCTATTATCAGTATCAGCAAATTTTTAAGTCAGTTTCTGCAAAACCATATGGTACATTTAACATGATGCTGACTCAGAACCTTCTGTTCTGTGTAGGACTCCATTATCTCTGACCAGTCAGTACCATGGCAGTGAAGACAATATCCCATAGAAATAATAGTTAACAGGATAAATTAATGATCAATACAAAGCGTCGGAGACATACAACTTTCTACCTTTTGTTCTGCTTTGTTTTTCTGTACATCATGCTGAGAAGATATGAAGACTGATGAGTTTTTGGCAGGAACCTTTACAAAACTCAGAGAACGGTGACCTGGTCCTAAAAGTAAATGAAAGAGAAATCATATAATTTTAAATAATTTTATCCAAATGCAATTGAAGTACAATAAACCACATATATTTAAAACACACCATTTGTCCAGTTTTGACACATATACAAGCTATTGAAACCATCACCACAAACATTTCCACCACCCCCAAAAGTTTCCTTGTTTCCCCGTATAGTTCATCCCTCTCTCTACCCGTCTTCCAGACAACCTACTGATCTGCTGACACTATAATTGTTTGCATTTTCTAGAGTTTGCTACAAATGGAATCATATAGGATGTATTCTCTCCTTTTCTTTTTTTTTTCTTGGACTGGCTTCCTTCATTTAGCATATTTATTTTGAGATTCATCAATACTGTTGCCTGTAACAATGGTTTATTCCTTTTTATTACTACATAGTATTCCATACTACACTTCATCCATTTCCCCACTGATGGGCATTTAGGTTGTTTCCAGTTTTTTTGGCTATTATGAATAATGCTGCTATGAGTCTCTATGTGGACATATATTTTCACTTCTTTTGGGCACATATCTAAGACAGGGATGGCTGGGATCATATGGTAGTTTAACTTACATTGGCTACCATTTTCCATTCCAACCTGTAGTGTCAGAGTTCTGGCTGATTCAAGTCCTTGCAAACACTTATGTAAATTCAATTATTTAAATTCTAACTATTTTACTGGGTATATAGTGGTATCTCATTGTGCTTTACTTTGTATTTCCCTAATGACTAATAATATTAAGCAACTCTTTCATGTGCTTATTTGCCATCTGTATGTCTTCAGTAAAATGTGCCTTTTTCCCATATTTATTATGGTGTTACATTCTATATATTACATATTTTTATATATTTTACATTTTTTTACAGTAAGCATACTTTCCAGATGTAGGTCTGAAGACCCATCTCTTGTTGTGTTTCCTTTTGGGGCTTGACAGGTATGAAACAGCCATTATACAACAGGGCTACTGTTTCAAAATTTTATATTATTTTCTCATTTTTGACTCCCTAAGTACAAAACCTCTGCCCTAGTTTTGTACTCCACCTGCTTGGGGGTGGAACTAGGGGAGAGGAGGTTAGAATTTTTAACAGGAGGAATGCCACAATATAGACCCAAGTAATATTCAGCACCTGTCATTCAAAAATAGGATGACATAGCCAAGACAGTATGCTTTGCAAGCCATGCAACTGTCTCGAGAATTTCCCTAAATTTAACCTTCATTTTTGTATAACAACAGACTGGAATACTTAGCTCAGATAACTCTCCTTTAGTGTACTGGAGGGAGATACCCTAGCCCTCCAGGAAGAGCTATCTGGGCTCAGAAAGAAGGAAGATATGACTTGAGGAAAGTTGCGTGGGGAAGTCTATTCCTTTAGCAGCTTAGAGACGGTGGGAAAGTGAAAGGGTGGTGGGAGAAGCTGGAGAG
The DNA here is from genome assembly GCF_016509475.1 of Prionailurus bengalensis. Taxonomy (NCBI): domain Eukaryota; kingdom Metazoa; phylum Chordata; class Mammalia; order Carnivora; family Felidae; genus Prionailurus; species Prionailurus bengalensis. The sequence continues at coordinate 108,507,509 of NC_057361.1, forward strand.
CAAAGAAATCAGAAGAGGCTCTTACGTTTTTCTTACTTTGGGTCTTGGTTGCTTCAGACAAGTGAAGTTAGCATAGAGAGAAAAGAACTATTGCTCTGCTCCCCACTTAACGGTTCTAGGAAGAAATCTCTTAGACTATCCCCCACTGCTGCCACCTTCTCCTCACCTGGGACATGGGCCACAAACTATAATATAGTATGGTCAAGCAGAGCAAGCCTTTCTCTGACGTTGGTATCCTTTCCCTTCCCTTCCTTCTTTTCCTCTCTTTCTTTGTTTTTAATTTCAGCTTTGGTGACATATATAATTGGCATACAAAATTGTAAGATAGCTAAAGTACACATCATGGTGATGTGATATATGTATATATTGTGAAAGGATCCCCCCATTTAATTAACACATCCATCACCTCACATATTTATATTTTGTTGTTGTTGAAAACATTTTAAGTTCTGCTCTCTTAGCAAATTTCAATTATATACAGTTCAATCAACTATAGTCATCATGTTTTCCATTAGACCTTTAGACTTTATTCATCTTATAGCTAAAAGTTTGTACCTGTTTACCAATCTCTTCCTATTTCCCCTTGAGATTTTGCTTTCTTAAGCCACTCTTGGCTGGGAAGCTTTCCAAGGGCAGTCACTGTGGTGGAGGTGAGAGGGCCCCACCCTGAGTGTTATGGATCAGCCAGCCAGAATTGAGGTGGAATGGGAAAGCCAGAGGGCTCTACGTCAGTGAGACCAAACCATGAGTCACTGCCCTGGTGGCTGACTTCCACTGTGAATGTCAACAGGTCAAGCACTATGTCAGAAGAGATGAGGACATCTCTCTCTCTGGAGACCAGAGGCAGAAGACATTTCATCTAAGCACCATGGCTTTATTTCACCTCCATGAGGTCACAGATGCCACTGTTCCCCAAGCGTCAATGTGCATATAAAGCACGGGGATCTTGTGAAAATGTAGATTCCAATTTGGTAGGTCCAGGGTAAAGCCTGAGAATCTGCATTTCTAATAAGTTGTTTAGGTGATGCCCATATTGCTGCCACATAGAGAAATAAGAACATTAGCCACACCTCTTACCCCAGACATTTGGACATCATCTTTTGCAAAGAAGCAGAAAGATGGGGGAGGCTACATGAAATTCAGGCCCATTATGGGGGCCCCACAAAGGCAATATGTTAGAAAAATCAATGACTGAGCCCAAAAGCAAAAGGAAGGAAGGCACTGGCAAAATGTGCTAGCCATATATGTATTAGAGAAGCCTATTCAAGAAATAGGTTGAAATTTGAGAATGACAACAACTGCTACTCCATCAGGCTGTTCTAAAAGGAACAGGGGAATAAGAGTGGGCAACACTGAGGGCATGCCCCACTGCTGAGGAAAAATAAGTGGCAGAATAAAATATTTCTATTTCCAGTGAAGTGACAGAAGTTACTTCAGGCCTGAAAATTCCAAAGTCTAAGGAAGGGCAGGGTTTTGAGAAAGAGTGTTGGTTGGAGTCTCGGTCCTCACTAGGTCCCTAGGGCTGCTGGCTTCAGAAACATCAGTAGCACCTCCAGTCAGCAATCTGCAAGGATGACTCTCCAGGTGAATGAAACAAATGAGATGCAGGGAAAAGCTTCCCTAGGAGGCAGAACTGCTTGCTGAGTGAAGACTGGCAGTAGTAGCGGTAGGAGCCAGTGGGGAACAGGTTAAAAAACAATGCCTTGGGATCTTGTTGGTAATGGAAAAATACAGAAATGAGATCAGGATCAGGGGCCATGGAGAAGCAGGGCTCTCAACTGGGCTTGCAGACTTGTCAGCTGCAAAATATGCGCGGTCCTGCTCACGGGCATGTGGTGGCAGTGACATGAACTGAGTGAGTAATTAGGGAGTCTAATCCAGAAAGCAAGAGAGGCTGTAGCACTGTTGGCAAATATTACTCAAAATCCATCATTTATAACATAGGATAGAGGATTTATCTGCATTGTAAGCAGATGCGGTCAGTACCAAATCCCATCTTTCTACAAATTACTAGTTTAGTACTTCTAATCAAATAATTTCAATTACGTTTTGTCCTTGGTGTAATTTCTGGCCACTGGTACTATCACTTGTTTTCTTTATCTCTGGGGAAGGAGCTTAAAGAAACACAAGAAAATATTTGTTTTTAATAGTGTACATGACAGTTATCCAAGATAGATTCTATTTATTCTTTCATGCCCAATAAAAGGAGAGCTATATGCTAATATACATATGGGGCTGTAAGGAGGAACTGCAGAGGATAAGTAGTGGTTCTCAATGGGAGGCAATTTTTTCCCTTAGTGGACATTTGGAAATGTCTGGAGACATTGTGATTGTTACAAATGTGGCAGAGGAGGGTCACTCCTGGCATCTAGGGGGTGGAGGCCTGGGATGCTGCTAAACATTCTACAATGCAAAGGACAGCCCCCACAACAAAGAATTATCCAGCCCAAAATGTCAATAGTGGCAAGGTTGAGAAACCAGAAGACAGATGTGATGGGGAGGCAAGGCAATCCCTTTTACAGTATTATCCTGTGTAGTTAAAGCTATACTTGGGCAGAGTTGTCTTCTGGGAGAAGGGAAAAAACTCCATCCCTCCATCTTGCCCAGTGAGAACATGGCCTTTTCTCTGTGTGGGGATGCATGACAGCACAAACAACTATGCTGGAGATGCTGTGAGAGTGCTCATGATCTTCCTTGGCTGTGCCTCAGAGCTTGGCAGGGGCAAGTGACAGTACACATATACCTCAGCTGTGAAAGAGATGACTACAGTTACTGTTTCTAATCATTCAGATAGACAAAAGGATTCCAAACTATGTGTGCTGATTGCATTTTCACTAGAGCTTTAAGATATGCATCCCTTTGTGTCTATGTGATAGAAGATGATGGCCTTATTATAGTGGTATAAGTCTATTTCGTATGTGAAATAGATCTCTTCATTCTCCTGTCACCTATGTGATATTGTGAACAGATTTTTAAAAATATTTTCCTTTTTAAAAACCATTTGAGGTGGCCACTGTTTAAGATGCCTACCTTAGGGGTGCCTCAGTGGCTCAGTTGGTTAAGCATTAGACTCGTTCTTTATGAGATTTTTTTAAAGTTTATTTTTGAGAGAGTGAGCAAGCAGGGGAGGAACAGAGAGGGAGACAGAATCCCAAGCAGGCTCTGCCCTGTCATCACAGAGCCTGATGTGGGGCTTGAATTCACGGAACTGTAAGATCATGACCTGAGCTGAAATTAAGAGTTGGACGCCCAACTGACTGAGCCACCCAAGCATCCCTAGCATTCGACTCTTGATTCCGCCTCAAGTCATGATCATAAGGTTCATGAGTTCGAACCCTACGTCAGGCTCCATGCTGAGAGTGCACCATCTATTTGGGATTCTCTCACTCCCTCTCTCTCTTAGACCCTCCCCTGCTTGGTCTTTCTCTCAAAAATAAATAAACATTTAAAAAAGATGCCTACCTGAAACTTCCTACTGTAATTAGAAGCTAACCGTTAAAGATGGAGGAAGCAATATAGCTGCTGAAGTGATTTTTTTTTTTTATCCCAGAGGCAGGTGTTACCACCTCATTGCTTCACTGGACTAAATTATGAGCTTTTCTTACTGACTCTCCTTTCATAAACTTTCATTCTTTCTTTCCTCTCACATTGTCTATTCTTACTGGCTCATCCTTTAAAAACTTTCTCTTGCACATATTTCCTCTATCATTTTTTTAAAAAATCCCTTTATTTTGTTCTCCTTTTAAAACTTTTCTCTCTATTCCTTTTCCTTCTCCCTTCTGCTTCCTTTCCCTCCTCTTCCCTGCCCTATCCTATCCTGCCCATCCTCCTATCCTGCTCTATCTATCCTCTCTTGCCCTATCTTATCCTGCCCTGTCCTATCCTGCCCTATCCTATCCTATCCTATCCTATCCTATCCTATCCTATCCTATCCTATCCTATCCTATCCTACCCTATCTTATCCTGCCCTGTCCTATCCTATCCTATCCTATCCTGCCCTATCCTATCCTGCCCTATCCTATCCTACCCTATCCTGCCCTATCCTATCCTGCCCTATCCTATCCTATCCTATCCTGCCCTATCCTATCCTGCCCTATCCTATCCTGCCCTATCCTATCCTGCCCTATCCTATCCTGCCCTATCCTATCCTGCCCTATCCTATCCTGCCCTATCCTATCCTATCCTATCCTGCCCTATCCTATCCTGCCCTATCCTATCCTGCCCTATCCTATCCTGCCCTATCCTATCCTGCCCTACCCTATCCTGCCCTACCCTATCCTGCCCTATCCTATCCTGCCCTATCCTATCCTACCCTATCCTATCCTACCCTATCCTATCCTGCCCTATCCTATCCTGCCCTATCCTATCCTATCCTATCCTATCCTATCCTATCCTGCCCTATCCTATCCTATCCTGCCCTATCCTGCCCTATCCTGTCCTATCCTGCCCTATCCTATCCTATCCTATCCTACCCTATCCTATCCTATCCTATCCTATCCTGCCCTATCCTATCCTATCCTGCCCTATCCTATCCTACCCTATCCTATCCTATCCTATCCTATCCTATCCTGCCCTATCCTATCCTATCCTGCCCTATCCTATCTTACCCTATCCTATCCTACCCTATCTTATCCTGCCCTATCCTATCCTATCCTATCCTATCCTATCCTATCCTATCCTATCCTATCCTATCCTGCCCTAACTTATCCTATATCCTATTTTGCCTCATCCTATTCTATCCTCCTCTATCCTATCTTCCCCTGCCCTATTCTATCTTATCCCGTCCATCCATCTTCTCTCTTTCTTTTACTCTCTATTTACTGGCCCATGTCCAAAAAGTTTTCCATTTCTTTTCTTTCCCTTTCTAACTCTTTTATGTACTCTTTTTATTGGTTTCTCCTTTTTCTAATCAGTTTTATCTATCTAGGTATCTATCTTTCTATCAATGTATATCCCATCTATCCATCCACCCACCTACCCACCCATCCATTTACCTACCTAGATATCTATCCATATTTATTACATTGTATTTTATTGACGTTTATGTGTTTTATTGAAGTATAGTTGACATACACTTGACTACTACTTTGTAAATCCCCCATCATTCACAATGCACTTGCTTTACTTATTGGCTCCTCCCCCTCCCATTGTCTCCCTCTCTCCTTTAACACTTTCCCCTACTGACTCATTGCTCATAAACTTGTCTTTTTTCCCTTATTTCCTACTTCTGCTCTGTCTTCCTTCCTTTCACCCTCCCTCCCTTCTCTTTGCTACATTCCTTTCGTATCTCTATCCTCATCCCCACCCTCTGTCCTTCCTGTCTTCATTTCTCCCTCCCTCCTTCCCACTGCCCCCATTTTCCCTGCACTACCTCCCTCTTACCTTTTTACCCCTTCCTTCATTCCTTCCTTCTTCCCATTCTTCCTTTATTCACTTTGCACTGGTTCCACTTCCAGACCTTTTTCCTTTTCTTCTCTCCTCTCTTTCTCTCTCATTCTACCTTTTTCACATATTCTCCTCTGGTGTCTTCTACCTTTTATTATCTATCTACCGTTTACCTACCTATCATCTAGCTGTCTTCCTTCCATCTTTATTTTTATTTTTATCTGACTTTTGTTAGATCTCTTTCTCTCTGTCCTCTACTCTGTACATCATGTTTTACTAGCTCCTCCTTTTCAACTTCTCTGTGTCTAATATTCTTTCTTCTTTTTGTTTTAGTATTTTCCTAGTCTCACCCCATTTTAGAATATTCCTCTCTTTCTTGCCTTCCTTCTCTCCCTCTCCACACCCCCTCCCTCCCTTCTACCTTTAGATCTTCATCAACTGTCTCTAGGTCTCTTTCTTATTCCTTTTGCTGTCCTCCTCTGGATTGCTTTGCCTTCTTTGGTGAACCTGCACCCCTGCCTTCTCTCCTCCTTCCCTCCCTCCGTCCCCACCCCTACTTCTCTGCCTTCCCTCTCTCCTCATATCCCCACCTCACTTCCTTTCTTCTCTTTTTTCCTGCTCCTTCACTCCCTCCTTCCCTCCATTCTTCATATACTCCTTTTTAACTGGTTCTCCTTGTAAACTTTTTTTTTTTTTTCCCTTCAGGGCGCCTAGGTAGCTCAGTTGGTTGAGCATCTGACTTTGGCTCAGGTCATGATCTCATGGTTTATGGGTTCCGGGCTTTGTGCTGACAGCTCAGAGCCTGGAGCCTGCTTCAGATTCTGTGTGTGTCTCTCTCTCTATCTGCCCCTCCCCCACTCATGCTCTGTGTCTCTCTCCTTCAAAAATAAATAAAAACATTAAAAAATGAATAAACTTTGTTTCCCTTCATACTCTCTCCTGTTATCTTAAAAAAAATTTTTTTTAATATTTATCTATTTTTTAAATACAGAGAGACAGAGCACAAGTGGGGGAGGGGCAGAGAGAGAGGGAGACACAGAATCCAAAGCAGGCTCCAGGCTCTGATCTGTCAGCACAGGGCCTGGCATGGGGCTTGAACTCAAGAACTATGAGATCATGACCTGAGTTGAAGTCAGACGCTTAACCGACTGAGCCACCCAGGTGCCCGCTCTCCTGTTATCTTTTAATATTGTCTTTTGTATGAGGTCCTCCTCATAAAATCCTGTCTGCCTATATACCTGCTTTCCATCTATCTAACCACGTTTATTTTTACCTGACTTCTCTTTAGATCTCTCTACCCTCCATTCTTCACTTCCTCCGCCTTCCCTCCCTTTCTTCAGATCTTTACTCACTCCATTTCTTTTACTGCCTCTTTTTCTTTCTTTTCTTTCCTTCCTTTCCCCTCCTGCCTTTTCATCCTTCCTTCCCTCATTTCTTTCTTCCTTCCTCCTATTTCCTTTGTTATCTCCACCCAACCACTCATGCACTCACTCTCTATTTCCCGTCTGTGTTCCTTCATTTGGTTTTCCCACCTTCCTGTGTTCATTCCTCTTTTCTTTCTCCTTCCCCCTCTTTCCTCTTTTTCTTTTCTTCCTGCCATTCTTCTACTCTCTTTTTACTACTCCTCTTTTTAAACTTTTTCCCCTTTCCCCTCTTTCTTTATACATCTTTGTCCTGTCTTCACTGCTGCTTCCTCCTATTTAAAATCAGGTCTTTCTACCTATTCACCTGCCTAGCTGGCTGGCCATCTATCTGGCTATCAATCCCCTGTATCTTTATCTTACATTCTTTCTTTTACTGTCTTCTACTTTTTAAATCTCTTGCACACTACACAATTGTACTTAATTTTTGAAAATTAATTTATTAATTTAATAATTAATTAATTAATCTCTGAGAGACAGAGACAGTGCAAGTGGGGGAAGGGCAGAGAGAGAGAGAGAGAGAGAAAATCCCAAGCAGGCTCTACACTGTCAGTGCAGAGCCCAATGCAGGGCTCGAACTCACAAACCTCGAGATAATGACCTTAGCCGAAATCAAAAGTCAGATGCTTAACCCACTGAGCCACCCAGGCACCTCTGTACTTGATTATTTTACTGGTCTTCCTTGATATTCTCACATCTGTCTCTTGCAAATAACTTTTCCCTACTGACTCACCCTATACAAACTTTACTTCCTTCTTTCCTTTTTCTTGCTCCCTCCCTTCCTTTCTCTTTTTAGTGGCTCCTTATAACAACTTCTTTCCTTCTCTCTCCTTTTATTTTCTTTTTGTCCAGTCTTACTACTGGTTTTTTCTATTTGAAATCCTGTCTGTCTGTCCATCCATCCATCCCCCCCCCACTACTGCTGAACTGTCTCATCAGTTTACCTATCTTTATTTTACTCTATTTTAAGTGACGTCTTTTTACATTTTTCCCTCTCCCTGCCTTCCTCAATTGTACTTATTTTCACTGTAGCTTCTGCTTTTAAACTCCTGTGTCTCTTACTCTTATATCTTGTTATTTTTTTTTACCAAGTTTCCTAGCCTCATCCCTTTCAAAATTTTTGCTTTCCTTTTCCTTCCCTCCCTTCCATCTTTTTCTCCCATCTTAAGCTGTCATAACTGCTTCCTATAATGTCTTCCTATTTATCTTTTCTTACACTCCTTTTTTTAGTGGACTGTACTTTTAAAGTCCAGTCTTTTCTATATCTATGTATCTCTGTATCTATTTTATTTTACTGTATTTGTTAACTAATTTCTTCTTTTTAGACCTTGATTTCCTCCTCCTGTCCATGATTGTACTTAATTTTCTCACTAGCTTCTCCTTTTCAGCATCCTCATGCTGTCTTTCATGTTCACACTCTTTGTTACTCCTTTTCCCAGACTCTTCCCTTTTAATAGACATATTTACTTCCTGTCCCTTCCTTCTCTTAATCCCACCCCGCCTGAGTCCCCTATTTGTTTTACTCTCATTATATTCACTACTTTAAATTATTCTTCCCTTTTCCCTCTATTTTGTGTCCTGTCTTTATTACTGGCTTCTCTTTTTAAAAATCAGTTCTATTGGGAAACCTGGGTGGCTCAGTCAGTTAAGTGTCTGACTTCAGCTCAGGTCATGATCTCGAGGTTTGTGAGTTTGAGCCCCACATCAGGCCCTGTGCTGACAGCTCAGAGCCTGGAGCCTGCTTCATATTCTGTGTCTCCTTCTCTCTCTTGCCCCTTCCCCATTTGTTCTCTCTCTCTCAAAAATAAGCATTAAAAATATTTTAAAAAATCAGTTCTATGTATCTGTATATGAATTTATGTAAGGATATATGAATTAATTGTATATGAATGTATGTATTTAAGTATATATGAATTGATTGATCCATCCATCTAATTTTAAAGTATTTAAAAAAATTTTTTTAAAGTTTATTTTATCTCACAAACCGTGAGATCATCACCTGAGCTGTGATCAAGAGTCAGACGCTAAACCGACTGAGCCACCCAGGTGCCCCTAATTTTAATGTATTTTTAAATTGACTTATTATTTATTTTAAAATATTTAAATGGTGGTTCCACACCACCAGCACAAAGCCTGACGTGGGGCTAGAACTCATGAAACCATGAGATCATGACCTGACCTGAAATCAAGAGTTGGAGGCTTAACCAATTGAGCCAATCAGGCACCCCAACTTCTTTAAAAAAAAAATTTTAAGTAAGCTCTATGCCCAACGTGGGGCTTGAACTTACGACCCCAAGATCAAATCATGTGCTCTACCGACTGAGCCAGGCAGGCGCCTCTGAACTGACTTTTTTAGATGACTCAAACTCCTTTGTCTCTCACTAGACTCTCTGTGTCAAACTCCTTTGTCTCTGTGAGAGACTCTGTGTCTCTCACTCTATTTTTATTCTGCTTCGTCCCACTGAATTATCCTTTTTAAACTTCTTTCCTCTCCATCTTCCTTTCTCCCTCTTTGTCCTGTATTTTCCCCCTGTATATCTGTTTCTTCTTTCTTTCACTCTTTTTTCTTTGCCTGTTTGTCTTTCTCCTTCTAGTCTTTTTGTTTTGTTTCTTTGCTTTTGTTTTCCTCCCACCCACCTCATCTAGTGTGTGTGTGTGTGTGTGTGTGTGTTTTCTTACTGGTTTATTTTGTTCAGTTTTCTTTCTTTTTCTCTCCTATTTATTCTTTCCTTCTCTTCTTCATTTCATTTTTTTCTTTTTGTACCATTTTTTCTTACTGCCTCTTCCTTTTTAACCTTTGGTTCTTACTTTTTATCTATTCCTGTTTTGTGCTTGGTATATTTTAAATATCTCTTCTTTTGTCTCCTTTAAAAAAACCTAAAAAAATAAAAATTGGAAATGAAAAATCCTTTTTCCCCCTCTCTTTCTCTTACTAGTTTGCTCTCTTACTGTTTTGTATAATCTTACTGGTCCTGAGTTGAAATGTTTTCTTCCATTTTTATAAATATTTTTCTTGGGGTGCCTGGATGGCTCAGTCAGTTAAATGCTTGACTTTGGCTCAGGTCATGATCTCGCAATTTGCAGGTTTGAGCCCCACGTCAGGCTCTGTGCTGACGGCTCAGAGTCTGGAGCCTGCTTGATATTCTGGGTCTCCCCCTCTCTCTGCCCCTCCCCCTGCTCATGCTCTGCATCTCTCTCTAAAAAATAATAAACATTTAAAAAATAAATAAAAATATTTTTGTCTCCCTCTTTGTTTCTCTCTCTTTTTTGGTAATGTTTTCATTTACTGCTCCTTTTCTCTGTCTGTCTCTGTCTCTCTGTCTATATATATATATATATATATATATATATGTATCTTTCTCCTTCTTTGTTGTATTTTTTTATACTGTCTCCTTTTACTGGCTCCTTTTTAAACCTGTAGTGCGGGCAGTGTTGTCTACTGAATCACTTTATAGAAGCGTTGAATTTTTTATATATATAATAATATTGTGTGTGTATGTAGATTCTTTACAACTTGAGCTGTAACTAGGAGGTGCCTTGCATAGTGCTTGGCACAGGTAGTGTGGGCTTCTAGGATTTCCCTTTGCAAGGGGCCTGTGACCTCTCTGTATAAGCACATAGAGATTTTTTTTTTATAAAGCCACCATATTTAATATATAGATATGCATCTTCTACTTAGCGACTTTATCATTTATTGTTTCTCTCTCACCTTCTCTTTTGTCTTGTCCTTTGTTTTCATTTATACTTCCCCCTGGTCCTTCTCTCTTAAGGTCATCCTTTTGCATTTTTTGTAAATGATAAGCGATTTTTTTCTCTAGAAGTGCTTGTTTCTAAATATTAAAAAATACATTTAACATTTAAAAATTGAACAGCAACTTGCCACTGGAAATGCAAAACAGATATTTCAAATATGATGGTCTACTTGAAGGGTGCCCTCATTCCTATTTTGAGATTTCTGAAGTCACAATGAGTACAAAGCTAGGAAGGCAGTAAGGGTGAGTTTCCTTTTGTTGTCCAACATGAAGAATATATTGTAACAACTAGATCCAATTTAACTCATTGCCCACTTTCTGGACACTGGTCCCATTTCAGACCAACCCTTGAAGTCCAGGTTCAGACCAGACTGGGTCTCTCCATCAATAGCTATCCTCATGAGTTTAGGCCACTTTTGATAATTCACACTTTAATTATCAAAATTGGCAAAAGCTTTTTCTCAAATAGCCCAAGTTACTGGTAAAAGCTCACTCTACCTTCCGGTGGGCTTCCTCCCAGAGTTTATGACGTTGTTCCTCAATTCGGGCTTCTCTTTTTACTTCTTCTCCAATCTTGGTTAGAAGAAGCATTTCTTTTGTCTTCCATCCCTAAGGAGCACGATATTATGGTAGTTAGCAGAGGGTTTTCTTTCATTATCTTTTTTTTTGTATTTTGTCAATAAGCAAATTAGATCAAGTCAAGGGCCTTACAGAAATCGAGTCAACCATAATAAAAACCTTACATTGGCTTTAGAATGGGCTTCTTTTACCACTTTTCATTGGGAATATGTTGGCGAATGCAATTGAATGGCAAAAGGAAGATAATTATTTTGCTATTGGAAACTTAATTCAAGTATAAGCCTGGCTCCAAAGATGGGTCTAAAAAGATGTTGACAAGAGGGTTTTCTCTTATTGACTAAGGGGTATATCATATGTAATCGGTTGCTCTTAAATATATTTTGACAGAGAAATAAATAGGCTTGTCTGAACTTTGAGAGAATACAGGCATGATAATTTTTCACTAGAGTTAATATCTAAAACTTTCAGAGCAGAAAGTGACTAGAAATGCAATGGATATATAATTTGTGGTGTCAATCTCACTATGTTAAGTGAAATCTTGTCCATTATAACTGATAAAAAACAGTGGTTTATTCCTTAAATTATTGTTATTTTTAATAGTGGTTTATTTTTTAGACCTGAAATAGCTTCAGGTAATATGGTGGGATTGCTAAAAAATGTTTACCAATGAAACAAACATATGAAATTTCCCCTTCAATGTTTAAAATTTGGTTTTCCTCACCTCTTCAATTTGTCTACGGAGACTAAGTTTTCTTCTAATGTGGTCCTGATGTTGTAGTTCTTCTTCCTTCATCCGGAATGTGCTCTGCTTTTCTGCCGTGTGCTCAACCTTGTCTAATTCCTTACTAATTGTATCTAAATATCTAAGTAAAAGTGCAAATATAAGTTAAAGTAAATTGGGTGTTTCCCTTATGATGATATTATCTATTTTGATATTCCCAAACCACCTTCTGGGTTGTTTTTGTTTCTTAAATACAGGAAATGTAGAGTTTTTCAGGGACCTTTAAGCTCACCTGATCCACTAACTCACCATGCTATACTAATTTTACCAGACTCTGTTATACAAGTCTCTTATTGTGGCTGGGACAATGGCAAAATATGCAACAGAGTGATTAAAAACATTTTACACAGAGATTATTTATAGCTCAGCAGTTTGAGGAACATGAATTTCCAAAGGCAGCTGAAATCAGCTTAAAGACTAACTTCAAAACATAAGTCAATTTGAATTTCCTTTAAAAATAAGTGGGTAAAGGGTGCCTGGGTGGCTCAGTTGGTTAAGTGTCCAAATCTTGATTTTGGCTCAGGTCATGATCTCGAGGTTGTGAGATCGAGCCCTGTGTTGGGCTCCATGCTGAGCATGGAGCCTGCTTGGGATTCTCTCTTCCTCTCTCTCTCTCTCTCTGCCCCTCCACTTGTATGCTCTAAATAAACAAACAAACAAACAAACAAACAAACAAACTTTAAAAAATTACAACAAAAATAAGTCGTTACTGGTCTCTCTGTAATTTCCAAGTCCTTGAATGACCTTCCATGTACAGAGAGATCTGCAGATTACCAGTCTGGGACTTTGGTAGATCAGCACGTATTCTAGCATATCATGACACGAATCCATGGAATTTAAGAGGCAAGGGAAGGGTGACTGGCCCTCACCCCTGGTAAAGGACAAAGAGAAAGAACTAGAACTCATCTCTGCCTCCTAGGGCATGGGTTTGGCCGCTGAATGGTAATAGTGCACATGTGTGGGTAATAGCTGAATGAACACACACGGTTGGTGGGGGAACAACACCTGTTTGTATTAGCATCAGCTGAAGTTATAGGAACTTTCCCTTTTTGACCCTGCAGTACTTTCCTTAAATGTAACTTAGAAACATGCTGAACACATCTCTCTCTCTGCTACTATGGACGTGGGTTTCCCAGGCTTAGGGATTTGTACTTTAGATTTCTTCAAATATCAGTTTTGCCCACCTCTTGGGTTTCTGGTGGCTACAGTTTCTCAGGAAGAAACTCTCCTCCCAAGCCTTGGCACCAGGGTTCCCAAAACCTGTTACCACTTAATCTCCTTTTCCTTTCTCTCCATGTTGAAAACTATAGGGGGTTAAATAGTGTCTAATACTTTTTTTTTTTCATCCTGCTTTCAATGATTTCTAGTAGTTTTACAACTTCCTGGGGTCTATAGTATGTCCATGAAATATGCATTAACTTCAGTCGTACCTGTGTTTTATTACCAGCTCTTGGTCTGGAGTTGTGTGTGTACCTTCCTGTAACAGCCATTCTTGGAATTGTGCGTTTCCATAACTGTCATAGGGTCTCTTGGTTTCATTCAATTTATTTACTTGTTTTTCAATGATTTTCTGAGAGAGAAAAAAAATTAAGGTCTTTATACTTGCTGGAAATAAACCTGTCCTTTGGTATGCCTTCTTGAGTTTAGGGCTTAGTAAACCTCCTGTACTTTACAAATGGTTAATTCTGTTAACCTGCATTTCAGTCTAATGTGGCTCCATTCAAGATAAGTGAAAATTTCTCTCTGTAAATTAAAGGCAAAAGTCTCATCTTTATTTCTTATAGATCTCTAGAGATCTTATTTGATTTGTTACCTTAATAATTTTAGGTCAGGCTATTATAAGTAGATATTCTGCAGAGGACCAAACCTTTCTCCTAAATCCTACATAAAAACTATCTTTACAGGCCCCAAATAAAACAAATTTAAGTATTAACTTACTTGTTCTTTTATATAGTTTCTTTCAAAGTCTAATTTTAAAGTAGTCAGATACTGCCTGTACTTATTCAATTCTTTCAAAGTACATATGACCTATAAAAACAAAACCGAAAACCAAATGTATAAACAGAAAATTGTGACAGTCATAAAGCTTTACAGAGAAAAGTGTCATAAGAACATTCATTTTAGTAACAATTTTGGGATCAAGGGTAATAACAGCACATTTTGGTAGTAATTTGGAAAGTGGTGTCTAAAACTGCTGTATCACCAGGAAATATCTATCTAAATAATATTATTTCAATAATATGGTTCACATCATAATCAGAAATTTATTATTCCCAATGAATTTGTTATTAAAACACCAGTATAATAATGACATTTAATATCCTCCCCCCAATTTATTTCATTATGCTGTTTTCTGCTAGGTTTTTGTCTCTAGTCTTCTCAAAAGGTATATGAAATATTCCTTGATAGGTATACTGTGCCATTATTACTTTTAGAACAAGAGGAAAGGCACTACAATACAGCTGGGAGAAAATACACAAATAAATATGTGTGTATGGATGTCTTTACATATTTGAATCATTTGGTGCTTGTCTTTTGCTGTTATCAAAGAAAAAAGGTCAAGTAGGAACAAGTAGTCTTATTTGGAAATCCAAATACTGAGTAATTGAATTCTCTAATAAATATTCTTTACTGTCTATCCAAAGTTGATACAAGCTCCTAGTGAAGAACAGAACCAAGTGTCTATCAAGTCCCTAGACTTCTGCTAGTTAAAAGGAAGTAGGCTTCAACCTACTTTATTATTGTTGGTGATGTAGCCGCCCTTCTTTAATCTCTTTAGGATATCTTTTCGCTTATAGTATGCTTTTAAATGTGGATCATGCAGACTTCTATAGCTGGTTTCCAAAAGTCGGCAATAAGGATCAGTCAGGTTAAAGTCGTAAGAAGGCTGGTAAAGCTGCAAACACACAGATTCAAAAGTATTACATATGTAAAATGGATGAAATTGCACTGTTAAACCTCAATTTGTTGAACTGACTAGGTTGTTCAGTGAAAATAAAGCATGCAAGCAGAACCTGAAGTGAGGGAATGTGGACAGGGGGTTGATTTAGGTTAATCTCGCTGCCTTTCTCTTTCTCTCTTCTCTACCAAAGCTGTCTTTAGGCTGGAGGTAGGTGAGAGCCTCGACCTCTGTCCAATTAATGAACAGTGATGTGTCGCCCTAAGAGTTCCTGCAAGGGAGGTAGGATGCTTCATATGTGGGCAGGGGGTAAGACAAGAGGGGAATGATAGAGTTCTAGCTCTCTTTTTAGATTTAAAAGCTTCCTTTGTAAGTTTCTGACTGCTTGATTGTGCTAGCCTCTTGTCTTTCTTAAGGGACCTATATCAGGAAACTGGATTCACTGACTACCAATGTTTCCTTAAAAAGGCAAAGAAAGACATCCTTCTGGGCAATGATTTAATTTACAGTGGGACTAGATAAGAAGCCCACATCTTTCCTAGAAAAGAAATGATCAGCAGTTGATGGCAGTTGAAACAATGCTGCAATTAGCAGATTGGTTATAGCTTCTTCTTTTAGATGTTGACTTTTGTTGGTAACAGACATATGTTGACCAACCCTGGGCTACTGACCTATCAAGAAAGAAACAAATCCATTTGTTGAAGCCAGGGTTAAGTTTTCTATTGTCAATTAAAATGATTGGTTTCCCTGAACTGAAGAATCTATTATAACATCACTACCTGCCAGTGGGAGGTCACAGGGAAAAATTTTAAAAGTATGGAAATTGTTCTTTTAACAGGTTATCTTTTCTTGAAAGCAGAATGTCTAAGTTAATTGGCAAAGTTTTTACTATTAACAACAAAGGCAACTTAAGGAGTTTGTGAACAGTTGCTATCTTAGTATACTAATAAGCAAATTAATTTATAAACAAATTACTTGAGAATAAGTTTGGTATCAAAATGTTGAAGTATAGGATCACTTGTCAGGTTTGGATTAGTGCATAGCTAAAGATATGTAGGTTACATTGTTACATTTTAATCTGAGTGAAAACAAGACAGTTGGATACTATAATTTTGCCTTCCATTTGCTTTCAAAAAAACATGAAAGACCTTTAAATTCCCTGTTTCTGTAGTGATGTGCTTAAGTGGTCTGCAGTTGAGGAAGCTGAAACGTCAGGTGAAGAACTGTGCCCTGAGTCAGGAGATGGTGGTTCTGGTCTGAACTCTGCTACTATCTACCTGTGACCTTAGATAAATCATAGCTTCACCTTATAAGGTGGTGATGAGGGTAAAATGAGTTAAAAAAAAAAAAACACCTAATGGTGTAAATATAAAGTCTTACTTTCTTGAGGAGATCCTGTTAAAAGACAAAGATCCCACAAAGTTAGTCTTCGGGGGAGTTGAATGCAGTGCTTGATCATGATTAAATGCATATATTTGGGGGTAATCAATATAATACAGAGATAATCAGTGTAATTGAGTATAGGAAAAAACCCTGGAAATAATAAGTAGCTAACAAGTGAACAGCAGGAACAGTATAGAAATATAGCAAATAGAAGATAACTGAGGAAAAAAACCAACAGATAGGGCTACAGTTATAAACTAAAATGGAATGTTACTACTAGTAGTGAAATAGGGTTTGAGTATGTTTTAGGAAAGCTAATTTGTGGGAGTGTGACTCAGTCAATTTCTGTGAGATTGACATATATTTAGTAGAACATTATGCGTTTTCAAAAGAGAAACTGTTGTTTTCTACCAGTAAAACCTAAAAAAATCCTATATATTAGAAAGGTATCTGAAATACCAAGAAGCCCCTACTCATCCTTGATGACATACTAGACAGTGCAAGAATAAGGATGTCAGGATTATTCCTGTAAAACCTTTTGCTATTGTGATGAAAGCACACCCTCAGCTAGAAAGTTCTGAACCTCCTTCAGGCTTGGCCTAAATTAAGGACAGAGGCAGAGGACTTAAAATGTGTAACAGTGTGAGTGCAGCACACTGAATCACTAAAAGTGCTGATTCAGTGATAACTAAGATAGTGCAGACCAATGGTATGTAAATTCTAAGGAAAGCTTAGCTCTGTGTTGTGACACTTGTGAAAAGGCTTCTTAGGGTAGCTCTTAAAAGACGGCTCAAATTGAAGGTCAAGAAGGAGGGGAGAAAAGTGCATGCCAGGTTGCAGGAGCCAGATGGACAAAGGCACGGAAGTAAGAATTAGCATGATATGTTTAGGTAGGCAGAAAAGACCCCGACCTTTGGGAGCGCAGGCTTTGGTTTGGAACTAAGGATGAACTGGTGGCTGAGGTATATCATGGGTCCTTCCATCATTAAAGTGAAGTTCAGACACTACACATTTGAACTCTTTTACCTTCACTTTGTGTGTGAAATTAAAGTTGACTCAAAGCAAAATCATAGCAAGTATTTCAAGCTTAATAGCAAGTTAAAAAGAATAAAGAAAATCACTTAAGCACTATTAAAACTCAGTTTACCTTTTCACTTATATTTGTAGTGTAGAATACATTGTTGCTTCCTGGGATAACAGGCAGCTTGACCCCAAGAGGAAGATCAAATAGATTAGCTGCTCCGACCTCTGGAATGGGTTCTTTTTGTGAGCCCTGTCAGATACAATGAGAAAGTCTTTTTTTTTTAAGACCTATTCTTTTAGTTTAGATCAATCTACTCACACACATTTCAATGGGCTAATACTTCCACATAAACCAAAGAACCATCCACTCAGGGTTGAAAGAGCCCGCTCTGCTGACGCCCGGGAAAACCTCCCAGCTTCCACGAGTTGCCAGCCATCTCTCTGGACCCCACCCAACGCTGGTCGCGGCCACAGGCAGCACTCCCCACTACGGGCTGCCCCGCCTGGGAGCCTGAAGCTGAGTCTTCAGGCACCCGCCCCTTTCCCCCGCTCGCTCCGCTGAGGTCTCCGCCCCTTCCGTCCGCCCGCCGACCCAAGACTCCGCCCAGGAGCTAGGAGGACGACCACTACCCCGCACTAGCAGCCACTCACGGTGCCGCACTGCTCTCTGGCGGCAGCTAGGCTGCTGGCGGCCGCCTTAGTGGTGGAGGCTTCGGCAGCCTTATAGCAGTTGCTGAGATACAGATCCTTGGCCGCCCGTCAGCCCCCAGGGTGCTGGGGGCTGGGGCAGCAAGCCCTCTTCGTTCCACCTCTTCACTCACACCTCTACGATTAGATCAAGTCTGCGCCGCCACGGTGGTGGTCGCTAGGGTAATACGTCCTCCAGGCCACGCCCCTCACTGTGTTGCGTCCCACGCGGCAGCATTGTCCTCCCCAACTGGCATAGCCCTCGGCGGGTGGGGGGGGGGGAAGAGGAGCGGGACCACTCACCACTCGCTCTGCTGCCCCAACTTTTGGTGCATGCGCAGGTTTAAGAGCCTCAGCGTTTGGGAGTGGTTCA
Organism: Prionailurus bengalensis; assembly: GCF_016509475.1. Classification (NCBI taxonomy): domain Eukaryota; kingdom Metazoa; phylum Chordata; class Mammalia; order Carnivora; family Felidae; genus Prionailurus; species Prionailurus bengalensis. Next base: position 108,525,792 of record NC_057361.1, read on the forward strand.
GAAGTCTGGTGTAACAGGGCATGGTGGAGATTACGTTTCTCTCTGAAAGCAACACCCCTCATTTAAACTAAATCAGAATGTATCAAGCTTTGTCAGTGGGTAGCTGGCTGTAATTTTTACAATTCTTCCTGGCCCTCCAACAAGCTTTGATTCTGTTCAACACATGCCCACGAGTAATTGTGTAGTATACACTAGGGCCAGAGGTTTGGCTTTCCACATTTGCCACCTTTATATGACACCATGACCACGCCACCCCCCTTGCCCTAGGCATACCACCTCTCCAGGTCCCACATAGAGCACAATAATTTTTTTTTTTTTTTTTGCCTTAGGGCTCTTCATTTCTCTGGCCTCCTCTCTCTTTCTCTCCCTTTTTCTTATTTCTTTCTTTCTACCTTCTCATTCGTTTAGCCAACATTTCTTTATATATAGTTACTTATTTTTGAGAGAGAGGACATGAATGAGCAAAGGGCAGAGAGTCAGGGAGAGAGAGAGAGAATCCCACGCAGGGTCCCAACTGTCAGTGTGGAGCCCGAAGTGGGGCTCGACCTCACCCAAAGCAGGGCTTGACTCACGAACTGTGAGATCATGACCTGAGCCTAAGTTAGTTGTTTAACTGACTCAGTCACACAGGCGCCCCATCCTGGCCAACAATTCTTGAGTGCCTGCTCTATGCCAGACACTACAGGGTGCTGAGGACACACCAGTAAGTAAAACATAGTCCATACTACCTAGGAGCTCACTAGACGGTAAATACATTAAAGGCTGAGACTGCTCCTGATGTGTCAGGAGTTTGTACTTTGTGTCCATGGTTTTTATGCATCTTTTTACTGTGATAAAAAAACTGGCATAACATAACATTTACGATCTTAATCATTTTGAAATGTACAGTTCAGTACTGCTAAGTACATTCACGTTGTTGTACGACAGATCTCCAGAAGTTTTTCATTTTCCAAAATTGAAACCCTATACCCATTAAACAAGTCCCCTTTCTTCCCTTCACCTCAGCCGCTGGTAACCACCATTTTACTTTCTGTTTCTATAAATTTAACTACTTTAGATACTTTATATAAGTGGTATAAGTGGAATCACATGTCTTTTTGTGATTGGCTTATTTCACCTAGCATAATGTCCTCAAGGTTTATTCATGTCGTCGTAGCATGTAGTAGGATTTTTTTTTCCTTTTTAAGGTTGAATAATATCACATTGTATGTATACACCACATTTTCTCTATCTGTGCAACCATCAATGAACATTTAGGTTGCTTCCAGCTGTTGGTTATTGTGAATAGTGCTACTATGAACATGGGTGTGAAAATGTGTCTTTGAAACCCTACTTCAAAATTATTTGGCTATCTACCCAGAAGTGGAATTACTGGGTTGTATGATAATTCTATTTTTAATTTTTTGAGGAACCTCCACACTGTTTTCCAGAGCGGCTGCACCAGTTTGCATTCCCACCAACAGTGCAAGAGGTTTCCTGTTTCTCCACATCCTCGCCAGCATCTATAGTCTCCTGATTTGTTCATTTTAGCCACTCTGACTGGCGTGAGGTGATATCTGAGTGTGGTTTTGATTTGTACTTCCCTGATGAAGAGCGACGTTGAGCATCTTTTCATGTGCCTGTTGGCCATCTGGATGTCTTCTTTGGAGAAGTGTCTATTCATGCTTTCTGCCCATTTCTTCACTGGATTATTTGTTTTTCAGGTGTGGAGTATGGTGAGCTCTTTATAGTTTTTGGATACTAGCCCTTTGTCCTATATGTCATTTACAAATATCTTTTCCCATTCCATTGGTTGCCTTTTAGTTTTGTTGATTGTTTCCTTTGCTGTGCAGAAGCTTTTTATCTTCATGAGGTCCCAGTAGTTCATTTTTGCTTTTAATTCCCTTGCCTTTGGGGATGTGTCAAGTAAGAAATTACTGCGGCTGAGGTCAGAGAGGTTTTTTTCCCTGCTTTCTCCTCTAGTGTTTTGATGGTTTCCTGTCTCACATTCAGGTCCTTTATCCATTTTGAGTTTGTTTTTGTGAATGGTGTAAGAAAGTGGTCTAGTTTCATCCTTCTGCATGTTGCTGTCCAGTTCTCCCAACACCATTTGTTAAAGAGACTGTCTTTTTTCCATTGGATATTCTTTCCTGCTTTGCCAAAGATTAGTTGGCCATACTTTTGTGGGTCTAGTTCTGGGATTTCTATTCTATTCCATTGGTCTATGTGTCTGTTTTTGTGCCAATACCATGCTGTCTTGATGATGACAGCTTTGTAGTAGAGGCTAAAGTCTGGGATTGTGATGCCTCCTGCTTTGGTCGTCTTCTTCAAAATTACTTTGGCTATTCGGGGCCTTTTGTGGTTCCATATGAATTTTAGGATTGCTTGTTCTAGCTTTGAGAAGAATGCTGGTGCAATTTTGATTGGGATTGCATTGAATGTGTAGATAGCTTTGTGTCGTATTGACATTTTAACGATATTTATTCTTCCAATCCATGAGCATGGAATGTTTTTCCATTTCTTTATATCTTCTTCAATTTCCTTCATAAGCTTTCTATAGTTTTCAGCATACATATCTTTTACATCTTTGGTTAGGTTTATTCCTAGGTATTTTATGCTTCTTGGTGCACTCGTGAATGGGAACAGTTTCTTTGTCTTTCTGTTGCTTCATTATTAGTGTATAAGAATGCAACTGATTTCTGCACATTGATTTTGCATCCTGCGACTTTGCTGAATTCCTGTATCAGTTCTAGCAGACTTTTGGTGGAGTCTATCGGATTTTCCATGTATGATATCATGTAGTCTGCAAAAAGTGAAAGCTTAACTTCATCTTTGCCAATTTTGATACCTTTGATTTCCTTTTGTTATCTTATTACTGATGCTAGAACTTCCAACACTATGTTAAACAACAGCAGTGAGAGTGGGCATCCCTGTCATATTCCTGATCTCAGGGAGAAAGCTCTCAGTTTTTCCCTGTTGAGGATGATATTAGCTGTGGGCTTTTCATAAATGGCTTTTATGATGTTTAAGTATGTCCCTTCTATCCTGACTTTCTCGAGGGTTTTTATTAAGAAAGGGTGCTGAATTTTGTCAAATGCTTTTTCTGCATCGATTGACAGGATCATATGGTTCTTATCTTTTCTTTTATTAATGTGATGTATCACATTGATTGATTTGTGAATGTTGAACCAGCCCTGCAGCCCAGGAATGAATCCTACTTGGTCATGGTGAATAATTCTTTTTATGTGCTGTTGAATTCGATTTGCTAGTATCTTATTGAGAATTTTTGCATCCATATTCATCAGGGATATTGGCCTGTAGTTCTCTTTTTTTACTGGGTCTCTGTCTGGTTTAGGAATCAAAGTAATACTGGCTTCATAGAATGAGTCTGGAAGTTTTCCTTCCCTTTCTATTTCTTGGAATAGCTTGAGAAGGATAGGTATTATCTCTGCTTTAAACATCTGGTAAAACTCCCCTGGGAAGCCATCTGGTCCTGGACTCTTATTTGTTGGGAGATTTTTGATGACCGATTCAATTTCTTCACTGGTTATGAGTCTGTTCAAGCTTTCTATTTCTTCCTGTTTGAGTTTTGGAAGTGTGTGGGTGCTTAGGAATTTGTCCATTTCTTCCAGGTTGTCCAGTTTGTTGGCATATAATTTTTCATAGTATTCCCTGATAATTGCTTGTATCTCTGAGGGATTGGTTGTCATAATTCCATTTTCATTCATGATTTTATCTATTTGGGTCCTCTCTCTTTTCTTTTTGAGAAGCCTGGCTAGAGTTTTATCAATTTTTTTTTTTCAAAAAACCAACTCTTGGTTTCATTGATATGCTCTACAGTTTTTTTAGATTCTATATTGTTTATTTCTGCTCTGATCTTTATTCTTTCTCTTCTTCTGCTGGGTTTGGGGTGTCTTTGCTGTTCTTCTTCTCTTTCCTTTAGGTGTGCTGTTAGATTTTGTATTTGGGATTTTTCTTGTTTCTTGAGATAGGCCTGGATTGCAATGTATTTTCCTCTCAGGACTGCCTTCACTGCATCCCAAAGCATTTGGATTGTTGTCTTTTCATTTTCATTTGCTTGCATATATTTTTAAATATCTTCTCTAATTGCCTGGTTTACCCTTTCATTCTTTAGTAGGGTGTTCCTTAACCTCCATGCTTTTGGATGTTTTCCAGACTTTTTCCTGTGGTTGATTTCAAGCTTCATAGCATTGTGTTCTGAAAGTATGCATGGTATGATCTCAATTCTTGTATACTTATGAAGGGCTGTTTTGTGACCCATTATGTGATCTATCTTGGAGAATGTTCCATGTGCACTCGAGAAGAAAGTATATTCTGTTGCTTTGGGATGCAGAATTCTAAATGTATCTGTCAAGTCCATCTGATCCAATGTATCATCCAGGGCCCCTGTTTCTTTATTGATCCTGTGTCTAGATGATCGATCCATTGTTGTAAGTGGAGTATTAAAGTCCCCTGCAATTACCACACTCTTATCAATAAGGTTGCTTATGTTTGTGAGTAATTGTTTTATATATTTGGGGGCTCCCGTATTCGGCGCATAGCCATTTATAATTGTTAGCTCTTCCTGATGGATAGACCCTGTAATTATTATATATTCCCTTCTTCATCTCTTGTTACAGCCTTTAATTTAAAGTCTAGTTTTTCTGATATAAGTATGGCTACTCTAGCTTTCTTTTGACTTCCAGTAGCATGATAGATAGTTCTCCATCCCCTCACTTTCAATCTGAAGGTGTCCTCAGGTCTACAATGAGTCTCTTGTAGACAGAAAATAGATGAGTCTTGTTTTTTTATTCTGATACCCTATGTCTTTTGGTTGGAGCATTTAGCCATTTAAATTCATTGTTATTATAGAAAGATATGGGTTTAGAGTCATTGTGATGTCTGTAGGTTTCATGCTTGTAGTGATGTCTCTGGTACTTTGTCTCACAGGATCCCCCTTAGGATCTCTTGTAGGGCTGCTTTAGTGGTGATGAATTCCTTCAGTTTTTGTTTGGGAAGACCTTTATCTCTCCTTCTATTCTAAATGATAGATTTGCTGGATAAAGGATTCTGGGCTGCATATTTTTTCTGTTCATCACATTGAAGATTTCCTGCCATTCCTTTCTGGCCTGCCAAGTTTCAGTAGAGAGATCCGTCACTAGTCTTATCGGTCTCCCTGTATATGTTAGAGCATGTTTATCCCTAGCTGCTTTCAGAATTTTCTCTTTATCCTTGTATTTTGCTAGTTTGACTATGCTATGTCATGCAGAAGATCGATTCAGGTTACGTCTGAAGGGAGTTCTCTGTGTCTCTTGGATTTCAATGCCTTTTTCCTTCCCCAGATCAGGGAAGTTCTCAGCTATGATTTCTTCAAGTACACCTTCAGCACCTTTCCCTCTCTCTTCCTCCTCTGGAATCCCAATTATGCATATGTTATTACATTTAATTGTGTCACTTAGTTCTCTAATTCTCCCTTCATACTCCTGGATTTTTTTTATCTCTCTTTTTCTCAGCTTCCTCTTTTTTCATAATTTTATCTTCTAATTCACCTATTCTCTCCTCTGCCTCTTCAATCCGAGCTGTGGTTGCCTCCATTTTATTTTGTAGCTCATGTATAGCATTTTTTAGCTCCTCCTGACTGTTTCTTAGTCCCTTGTTCTCTGTAGTAATAGATTCTCTGCTGTCCTCTATACTTTTTTCAAGCCCAGCGATTAATTTTATGACTATTATTTTAAATTCATTTTCTGTTACATTGCTTAAATCATTTTTGATCAGTTTGTTAGCTGTCGCTACTTCCTGGAGTTTCTTTTGAGGAGAATCCTTCTGTTTGGTCATTTTGGATAGTCCCTGGAGTGGTGCGGAATTGCAGGACTCTTCCCCTGTGCTGTCTGGAGTAACTTGCGTTGGTGAGCGGGGCCGCAGTCACACCTGATGTCTGCCCCCAGCCCACTGCTGGGGCCACAGTCAGACTGGTGTGTACCTTATCTTCCCCTCTCCCAGAGGCAGGACTCACTGTGGAGTGGTGTGGCCTCTGTCTGGGTTACTTGCACACTGCCAGGCTTGTCGTGCTGCTTGGATGGGATCTGGCGTATTAGCCGGGGTGGATCCGCAAGGTGCACAGGGGCAGGAGGGGTAGGCTCAGCTCGCTTTGCCTTTGGTGGTCCACTTCGGGACGGGTCCTGCGGCACCAGGAGGGAGGCAGACCCGTCGGAAGGATGGATCCACAGAAGCACAGCATTGGGTGTTTGCAGGGTGCAAGCAAGTTCCCTGACAGGAACTGGTTCCCTTTGGGATTTTGGCTGGGGGATGGGCAAGGGAGATGGCGCTTCCCAGCGCCTTTGTTCCCCACCAAGGTGAGCTCTGTCTTCTGGGGCTCAACATCTCTCCCTCCCGGTGTCCTTGTGCCCTCCTGCTCTCCGAGCAGAGCTGTTGACTTTTAACATTCCAGATGTTAAGTCCCGCTGGCTGTCAGAACACACTCCATCTTGCCCCTCTGCTTTTGCAAGCCAGACTGGGTGATTCCACCTTGCTGGGTGGGCTGCCCCTACACCAACCCGGCTCCCTGCCGCCAGTCCGTGTAGCGCGCATCACCTCTCCGCCCTTCCTACCCTCTTCTGTGGGCCTCTCGTCTACGCTTGGCTCCAGAGAGTCCATTTTGCTAGTCTTCTGGCCGTTTTCTGGGTTATTTAGGCCAATATGAGTGGAATCTAAGTGATCAGCAGGACGCGGTGAGCCCAATGTCCTCCTACGCCTCCATCTTCCCTAAATATCCAGTGTGATCTCATTTTAACTTAGCTAATTGTATCTACAATGACCCTGTTACCAAATAACGTCACATTCTGAGACACTGGGGTGAGTACTTCAATGTGTCCTTTTCTGGAGACACCATTCAACCAATAATAGTCTGCCCTTTGCCCCCTCTCCCCAAATTCATGGCCTTCCCACATATAATTTTCCCCATTCCTCCAGCCTCAAAAGACTTCACCTATTTCAGCATCAAGTCTAAGTGCAAAATCTTATCTAAATATCATTTAAATTAGGTAAGACTCAGGGTACGGTTCATCCTGGGGCAAAATTCCTCTCTAGCTGTGGATCTGTGAACTGTAGAAACAAGTTATCTGCTTCCAAGATACAGTGGTAGGACAGGCATAGGACAAACATTTCCATCCAAAAGGGAGAAATTGGAAGAAAAAAAGGTATCACTGGTTTAAAGCAGTTTGCAACACAACAGGGCATTTCCATTAGGATTTATAGCTTTAAAATAATTCTCTGTGGCTCTGTTCACTGAGTCCACCTCCTCAGCTCTGGGCGGTAACCCACCATATGGAAAGAAGAGATTACTTGGATGCTGGCTCTAGGTGGCCTCCCTGACCCTCACCCCTGGACAATAACACTGCCCCTGGGCCCTGGGTGGAGGTCCCACCCCTTAGTCCTGGGCAGCTACCCTGCCCTCTACAGCTGAGGAGGTGGCTCCTCCCTGTGGAAACAAGGAGGTTACCTGAACTTCTTCGCCCTGGGCAGAGGCCCCAGTCCCTGAACCCAGAAGGGAGTCCAGATCTCTGGAATCCAGGACATGACCAGTCCCATTATTGCGCCCTCCCCCCTGCTGAACCCACCTCTTCACCCTTGTCCTAAGTAGTAGTTCCACCCATTCATCCTAGATGGTGGCCCCACCATCTCATTCCTAGGCATGGCTCTGTCCTCTAGAAGGAAGTGGTGGCTCTGCCCTCTGGAACCCAGGAATCCTAGTTTACCCAGGTGCCTGTAATGATGACTCTTCCAGTCATTCGTTCTTCATTTTGTTCCTCTCTGTTCCTTCTAGTCCATACTGGTAGTGTTTCTGAGGAATAAAACTCTCAAAAACTTTGCCAGCTTCCCAAACAATTCACAGGAATCCAAGACAAGCCATCAGAAAAGAGAGTTGTCCACAGACCTTTACTGGATAACTGCATTTCTATTCCTAGCTTCTGCTGAGATGGTTGATTGGATCCTTGCGTCACCCTCATAATCTCTTTATCAAAGATTTTTCAGCCACACCTTTTTGTTCTCTCCAGAGTATGCTTTCCCATTTTTTCGTAATGTGGTTAGACCAAGAATATTCCAAGTCTTTAAATTCTGGTTCCTTTTTGCTTAACAATTTGTTCTCTATCTCTTTTCTCTATCACCTTACTATAAGTAGTAAGGAGGAACCAGACCATGCTTTCCATACTTTGCTTGGAAATTTCCTTAGTCCACTATGTAAGTTCATCACTTACAAGTTTCACTTTCCTCCCAATAGTAGAAAATAATTTGGCCAAGTTTTCTGCCACTTTATAATGAGGATTAGCTTTTTTCCAGTGTCCAACAACTTGTTTGCTATTTCTGTCTGGGACCTCACCAAAAACACCTTTAACGTTCATATTTCAAGCAATATTCTCTTCAAGGCAATCTAGGTTTCTTCTATCTTGAACCTTAAAATTTTTCCATCCCCTACTTCTTACTAATTCCAAAACCATATTGTTAGGTTTGTTATAGCCTTGTAGCACCCCACTTCTCAATACCAAAACCTATATTCATTTTCTAGAGCAAGAAAGTACCACAAACTGGATGGCTTAAAACTACAGAAATTTATTTTCAGTTCTGGGGGCTGGAAGTATGAAATCATGGTGTCAGCAAGGCCAGGCTCTGAAACCTGTTTCAGGTTTGCCTCTTCCGAGCATCTAGTGATTTGCCATCAATCTTTAGTATTCCTTGGCTTTCAACTGCATAATTCCAATCTTTGCTTTCATTGTCATGTGACATTCTCTCTGTATGTCTCTGTCTTCAGATGGGACATCTTCTTATAAGGACACCAGTTATATTGCATTAGAGGCCCATTCTACTTAAGTATGACTTCATCTTCACTAATGACATCTGCAGCATACTGAGGTACATGGGTTAGGACTTCAATATATCTTTTTAGGGGGTACACAACTCAACCCATAACAGAGCTTAAAGAAGGTTGAAATTCTTTTTTTGTGTGGGCTGTCTGGCATGGGGAATCAGAGCTGGGGCAAAGTAAGGAGGGCATCCACACATGTGAGTGGCGTGGTGTGGGGTGTCAGATCCTGAACAGTGTGATCAGGGCATATATGAGGGAAAAAAGCCTGGTGAGAGGGTATGAGCTGAAGCTGGATGAGGATAGCATCTATGAGAGGTGTGTCAGGTTTCTGAACCTGAACAAGGTGAGCAAGGCTGTGCTTTATACACGGGCAGAAGGGGATGAGTCTGGAGTCTGGTAGAGGTTGCCAGAGCCTGAGAAAGGCATCCATGTAGGAGGGGCAACCTAGCTTGGAGTGTTGGAGTTCCAGCAAGGTGAGGAGGGTGACTGATTCTGTGTGGACAGCCTGGTATGGGTTATCAGAGCCACAATGGGACATAATTTACATAATTGGCAGCACTTGCGGTCTGAAAATTTTCATGGTTACATTGTGGTTATGTAGGAAAATGTCTTTGCTTATATTAAATACTAAAGTATTTGGGCATCAAATCAGCAACTGGAAAAAAAAGCTCTGAATTGTACTTGTAACTTTTCTACAGGTTTCAAAATAGAAAACGATTGGAAACTCTGAAACAAATCTGGAAAAATATTATAATTCTAGAGACATGGGTGGTATATTCACAGATGCTCACAGTTTTCTATCTGATTTTAACATTTCAAAATAAAAATATTTGAAAATGAAAGGTAAGGCATGCTTATTATGGAAAAAAAGAAAGCAAACATGAACTCATCACCCAAAGACAAAGTGAACACTGGGTACCTTTCCTTTATGTTGAAAAAAGATTATTAAAGTAAATTGAACTCAATGGTATAAGCTTTTGAAGGGCAGGTGATTTTTTAAAGTTAAAATTAGAGAGGTCATTTTCCTTTTTCCACCTTTAGAGAAGTTGAAGTTGCTCAAGGTAGAGTGTGTTAGAGTTAAGGTGCCCGTTCGCTTGCAAGTCATTGCTGGAGCCACCAGAGGGCGCACTCTCATCAAAGACCATGCAAAGTTCCGAAAATAAAATACCGTCTCATTTTTTGAAATCTAACAAAACATTCAAATTAACCTTCATCCATATTTTGAAACACCAGCATGGTATCCTGGTATCCTTTCCATTTATCTTACGTCCACTTACTTTACTTTTAGAATGAGTAGATGTAGTCTGTCGTCATTGTGGTTGTCCAAATACTGGGTTTTCTATTTAAGGCTAATTCTACCTCTCTGCCCAAAGTAGTAGCAGGAACCCTCTTGTGGTTCTGTAGATTCTCCCTAAAATTTGCTCACATTTCCACAAGGGTGGAATTGTCACATCTATCCTGTCAGTGGTCCTGTCCTAATAGGTCACTCTCCCTTTGGAGCTATGAGACTGGTTTTTATAGATTAAAAGTTTTCTTTTGTGAGTTTGATAGTTTTTGAGAAAAAGGTAAAGGATATTTTCTTCCTTCAAAAGACAAGGGGTGGGGGTGGAAGCTGGGTTTAACTGAGGAAGTGTTTAGGCGTGGCAATATTGTCTGGGGGAACTATGACCATGAAGCAAGCCCATTGCAAGACCCAGGGTTGTGCCTGTTCACAGGTGCTGTGATGAATACATCATTTGGACACAGAAAGTGTCAATGCTGAGAGAGATCTAAACAAACAACATCATTTTCTGTCTATAGTTGGTGAAATCCTAGGGTTCCACAAATGTCTGATATGAATTTTGTTAGGAAGTTTTTAAGCCCAAACTTGTCCTAAAGGAAAATGTGTCCACTCAAATGCTTGCTTAGCTTATTTTTTGGTAGACCTCAAAATAATTACCCTTGGTATCTCAGTACTCATATTTACACTCCTTTTGAATTTCATTGATTAGTAATAAGAATAGCTGATAGTTACTGAATGCTTGCCATGTGGCAAGCACCTTGCATGCATCATCTGATTTAATAGTGCATTAACTTTCATTTTCTAATTTTACAGATGAGGGAACAGAGGCCCCGGGGTGATTTTTAGAGTAAAAATTGGATAGGTCATTTTCCTTTTTTCACTATTAAGTAATTTGATCACTTAAGTCTTTCAGACTCCCTAAGTCTTATTTACTTAGCCATTAAACTATATGGCCTTTCCCAATAGGTAGTTTGTAACACTATTCTTCCCTCCACCCCAATTACAGCCTATATGCATTTGTTTATATGTAAAGTATAAGCCACAAAGCACATATAGGCCACACTCAGGTTAAAGCTAAGCAAGCATGGTCAAATTCTCTGTTATTGTCATAGTGTCATATTGTCAAGTGAGAAGACTTGACGGAAGTCTGTGTGGAAGTTTGAGGGACAGCAAAGTAGGTCAGTGTGACTAGAATAGAGTGAATGAGGCAGAGAGTAATAGAAGTGACCAGATTCATAAAAGGGGAAGAGATTTTATGGGAATTTAGAGACCTTTGTAAGGCCTGTATTCAGAATGAAAAGTGGAGCCATTGCAGGGTTTGAACAGAAGCAAGAGAGGATCTCGCTCAGAGGTTTAGCAGGATCATTCTGGCTGCTGTGTTAAAACTAGACAGTAGTCAAGGGTAGAAACCAGGAAACCAGTAAGGTGGTATATAAGTGTTTTAGGACCATAACAAAGTACTACAAACTGGGTGGCTTTAAAACAATAGAAATTTATTTTTCTCATAGATCTGGAAGCTAGAAGTCTGAAATCAAGGTATCATCAGAGGGGCCATCCTCCCTTTGATAATCAGGGTAGAACCCATCTATGCCTCTTCCCGTTGGTTGTTGATCCTTAGAATTCCCTGACTTGCATCTGCAGTGCTTCAATCTGTGCCTGTGTTGTCATGTAGCTTTCTCCCTATGCATCTATCTTCACATGGGCATCTCCTCTCTGTGTTCCTCTCCTCTTCTTATAAGACAGCAGTCATATTGGATTAAGGGCCCATACTACTCTGGTATGACTTTAACTTATGTAATTACATCTGCAATGACTCTTTCCAACTAAGGTAGCATTCTGAGATATTGGGGGTTAGGACTTCAACATACCTTTTTGGGGAACACATTTAACCCCAAACAAGAGGATGTTGCAGTAATCCTGGCAAGAGATAAGGGGAGCTTAGGCCACAGTGGCAGCAATAGAGAGAGGCGATATGTTTATGAATATATGATGAAGGTAGAGAGAAAAAGCTTTGGTGATAGAGAGTGAGGCCTAAGATAAAGGAATGAATGCAAGATGACTCCAAAGCATCTGGGTTGAGGAACTGGAAGGATGAAATCAGCAAGAACTGAGATAGTAAATGTAGAAAGAAGAAGAGTTGATTTAGGGGGAAAATTACAGTTTGATTTTGGACAAATTAAATTTGAGATGCCAAATAGACATTCAAGTGCAGATGACCAGTACTGCAAGCAGTTAGCTATATGAGCCTGGAATTCAGGAAAGGATTCAGAGCTAGAGACAAAAATTTGGGAGTGATTTCTCAGGGGCATGAGCGCTCACTTATGATCTGAGGTCATGTGCTTACATTGAAAGTTACTCCATATAGGATCAGTTGCTGGAATGCAGATATAAAGAAGATGGAGAGCCCAATTAAACCTTGGTTCAGGTTTTTCCAGGTAAGTGTGATGGTGGGAAAGGGAGTTGGAGAGTTTTGAATGGATGCCAGAGTGATTATAATAGACCATAGGATCTAAGTTGGATAAACATGGAAATGATGATATGAGGGAGGTAATGGAGAGCAAAAAATAAGAGTTTAGGAGTAGGAGGATTGGTGGAGTGGATGTATTGGAAGAAATTAGAAAGGGATGAGAGTGATGACTAAAATTGAGATTTTTGAGGTGTTGTGGTAATTTGCAAATGACAAGGTCTAAGAAATGAGTGTGACAATGGGTGGCTGAGGTTGGTAAGAGGACAAGATCTTTGGATTGGAAGTCAAGCAACTGAGAGACCAGTGTATTGCATGGATTATTTACAATGTAGACAATGTATGACTCCACATGGATATGGAAATCTCCAAGAATGATGACATGGGCAATTGTGAGAAAGAGTGAACCATGAGCTAAAATCATCATTGAATAAGGGAGATTGAACAGGAGAACAGATGACCGCAGTAAGGAAGTATACTAGGTGATATAGTCTGATAGAAAAGTGATTAAAAGGAGTTGGGCCAGAGGGTTTAGGGAGGACCCATGAACAGAAAGTACCAAGGAAGAGTATACCCTGCTTCTTGCCCACTGGTACATTAGGTATGAGAAAAAATAGCCATCATTTGAGAAGGCTGTATAGGAAGCAGTGTCTTCAGAAGGGAGCCACTTTTTGATAAGGCATGAAGTTCAAGGGAAATTTTAGAGAAATTGAGGATGTCAGGGATTCTGCAGAGAACCGCACAGAAGGGTTGAGGAGGTTTGGGGAGGGGTGGTAGACTGAGTCTGATTAGTGGGTGTAGGAATTCATTTTCATGTGGAAAAGAAGATGAGTGATAATGGATGATCTAGGTGGTTTGAACTTTTTGTAATGACTGAGGTAAATAGGCATTTAGAGCATGAAGAGTCCCAATGATCTCTTGGCTGGGGAGCAGATCATCAGTTTTAAATGTAGCCTCTTCTTGGGACTGATGCCTTATTCAGTGCATAGCAATTGATAATGGAGATTATAGGGGGAGGTGGAGCGGTGGTCTCAACAGGAGCATGCAGAACATTGGGGACCCCCTTGACCTTCTCCAGAGAGGTGTCAAGTCTGGAAGAGTCTTGATCTTACCCATAGGGATTGTAGCCCTCAGTCCTTCCTTTTAATTGTGTTGGGTAATTGCAATAGTTTTTTGTTTGTTTCTTTGTTTATTTTCATAGGCTGACCATCACTTTAAAATATGCAATGATGTTTGTTTTGGTAAAAATGACACATGATCATTCTAAAATATTGAAGTAATTGAGTAAACCAAAATGAAAATAAACCTCTACAAATAACAGTCATTAACACTAGGTGAACATTATCTCAGACGACTGTATGAATTTTTACTTTTGTAACTATTTTACATGCCATTGGGTTTCTTTTAAATAATATAGGCCCATTGTTATAAACAATTTGAATACTATAAATTTATTTTAATTCTCTAAGTTAAAAAATGAAGACATTGAGTTCCAGAGGCAGGAAAAGACCTGTCCAAGGTCACTCATCCAGCAGTTAGATCCAGATCTCTTGACTCCCCATTTCAGTGGGTTTTTTTTTTTCATTAAACAATGCTCCTCTCTTCTCTTACCATCTACACGGCATATTCCCTGCTCTTTCACCATAAAGACATCTGACTGGCTCACTTTGTTGTTTGATTTGAACATTTATTCATCTAGTCATTCAACAAATATTTATTGAATATGTGCTATATGTCAGGCAAAAATGCTAGCCATTGGGGATGTAGTTGTGAACAAAGCAGGCAATATTCCTGAATTTATGAAACTTACATTCTACAGAATGCACAGAAAGTTTATGCTTCACTCCTCAACTTTATCCAGTCAGGCCAAGACTCCTATAACTATGATTGTTTATAGCTACAAATCCTTCTATGATGATAGGAAAACAAAATGGAAATTGTTAGACTTAAAATCATACCACTAGCACATGGAAATGCCAAATGAGTAATTGCAAGTAATGGATATTAACAATTCATGGGGTCTAGAACACTTTTCTGTAACCATGATTCTTTTTAATGTAATTTAAAACTTTAATTTAAAAATACCATAGTGTTACATATAAAAAAGAAAACATGCCCATAATTCAACCATTTAAAATTTATAAGTATATACAATCTATAAAGAGGTAAAAGTCCTACTCTCTAATCCTACCCTCCAGAGGTAACAATTCTAAGCACTTCGATGTGGGCTCTAAGCAACTTTTTTTCTATGCTTACATGTATTTTAGTTTTTGTTTTTAATAAAAGGATTGTGTAACTGTTATACAAAAATTCAAATAATACAGAAACATCTATGTATTATAAAGAGATAAAGTTCCTTACAGCCTCACCCCCAATCCCAGTCCTTGTGGGAAACCATTAACATATTGATGTATATTTGTTGTGAATACATTTCAGATCCTTTTCTACAAATGTGTGCACACATGTGCATGTACGCACATGCACAAATACATACATACATACACAAAAGGGGCTCTTTAAGTTGTTTGTTTTAAGCTAGGAGTGGTTGGGAGTTTAAAGTTTGGTAGTTGAGGGTACATTTCTATGTTTTTCATTTTCTACAAGTAGAACAATGCAGCCATATGCCAGTCTCTCTCTGGATTTAGTACTTGATGCTTGGAATGTAAGCAGATGCTGAAAGCTATTAACAAAGCCCTTGAAGGGAGGCCCATTCATGTACGTTGTAGACACAAGGCCAAAGTTGAATGTAGTGGCCAACTGAGCAGCTGGCAAGGGGGCAGGAAAATGAAGAACATGCCAACATTGATGGGCAATGGGAGCCATATCATCTGCAACAGTGTACCAAAATTCATATAATTTTGGAAACTGAAGCAATACTTAGAGCCTTGTATCCTTTTAACTTCAAATGTTAAATTACTGTGTTGCAAAACAAAGAAAAAGTCCTGATATGGTCAAAATAAGATTGATTTATATCATGCATAACATTGGAAAATGCCAAGCTTTTCACTTTGTAAATTCCTTAGACTCAAAGAATAGGCCACAGTAATGTATGTCTGATTAATGCCAAGTCTCTAAACTCTATAATGTTAACTCCTACTCTTCATTACCAAACACCACATGTGCTCTTTCAGCTTAGGCATACTGACCATCTGCAGAAGACATAGTGGTGATCTCTATCAGGCCAACAATCAGATATTTGCCTTCTAATCAGATTTCACAAGAAACCTTGATGAAGTCGTTATAACCAGACCTGAAATAATTAACCTTTTCTAATTTAAAAGGCCTAATAGGGAATGGTCTCTGTGACAGGTGTAAAATTCCATTCCTTCCAGAAAATTACTCACCCAGCAGATGCTCCTTCTGACTGAAATAGAAATTTTATTTTAAAAAAAGTTTCACCTTTTATCATGAATTCTGCACTGGCACAACATTTTGAAGTAATGGCTTTCCTTGAGGCACCTGGCTGGCTCAGTCTGTGGCGCGTGCAATGCTTGATCTATGAGTCATGATTTCAAACCCCAGGTTGGATGTAGAGGTTACTTAAAAAAATAATATCTTAAAAAAAATAAATTAATAGCTTTACATACAGTAGTTTATTACCTCTATCTTCTGATCACTAATATTCATTGTTCACATACAGATGATAAATATCCACCTGTTTCCATTCTCCAACAGTGAATTATAAGAACACTTGAGTTCTAGTGCTTAGAGTCCCTGGAAGTCTTTTTTTTTAATGTTTACTTATTTTTGAGAGAGACAGAGCATGAGCAGGGGAGGGGCAGAGAGAAAAGGATACATAGAATCTGAAGCAGGCTCCAGGCTCCGAGCTGTCAGCACAGAGCCCAGTGTGGGGCTGGAACCCACAAACTGTTAGATCATGACCTGAGCTGAAGTCAGTTGCTCAACCGACTGAGCCACCCAGGCACCCCTGGAGTCCCTGGCAGTCTTATAATGCATCATAATATCAGGCTTTCTCAGAGAAGTATAGTAAGTTAGTGCAAAAAAGCCTTGGACTAAAAATAGAAATTGTCTGGGGAAAATAATTCTACTTACACTGCCACAGGGAAGAGTCAAGAGCAAGGAGAAACTATTTTTATGTCATAGTGTAAAGATATACAAACCTTTGACCTATCATTTGGGTGTGACCTTCGGCTTGACTTAGAACAACTTGAAGCAGTTTTCTGAGTTCTTAACACGTGAACCCACACACATATACAGACAATTTCTTCAAGTCAAGTCCAACGTGAATGTTGCAAGAATTCAAAAGAGGCCTCTGAGTGTTAAAATGCAGTCCCCAATACCCTGAGATGGCCTTTGAGAAGGAGAGGTGCTAGTTGTCCAGGGGAAGAGTTGGGTGGATGATAGCAACAGAAGTGATGGAGTCTGCACCACCTTTGAGCTGAGCATGATTAAGTTTGAGAGAAAGTGAAGGTGAGGGGTTGATGATCTTGGGTATGTCAAGTTTGCTGAGTGATAACCAGAGGTGACATTAAGGTGGCAAAGTTGGAAGGATTATAGGGGTAAAGGCTTCTGAAACAGCAAGTAGAGCATGCTGGCTGTTTAAAAGAAAATTGTTTCTCTTCTCCTGTTCTTGCTGACTTGATTTCATTCTCTCTCCTTGTTCCTCCTGGGACAGAGAGTGTGAAGGATGGACTTCAGAGAGGCTATGAGCTCCTTGAAATTTCAGTGAAAGGAAGTGTTTGTAGTTTGTGTAAGCTTCTCTGAGTTGCCCAGATCCAGAACCCCCAAAAGACCAAGAGGGACTTCTCTCTGTTCTGCCTCCCATGTAATACAAGATCTCTTGATATGCACCTTTAGACCCCTTTTCTTTGAAATCTCCCCTTTGAGTCTTTTCTTTTCCTTAGTTCCTCTCTCCCTTATTTACACATAAAATGGAAGCAAAATTTTCTTTATTCACTTTTATTTATTGAACAGAGTTTTACCTTTTATTGTAAAAACAAGTGAATGGGATTTCTTCTATTTCTTGCCCATAAAACCTAACCTAGTTGGGGCGCTTGGGTGGCTCAGTCCATTAAGCATCTGACATCGGCTCAGGTCATGATCTCACAGCTCGTGAGCCCCACGTTGTCTGAGCTCCACATTGGGCTCTCCGCTCTCAGCATAGAGCCCACTTCAGATCCTCTGTCTCCCTCTCTTTCTGCCTCTCTCTCAAAAAAAAAAAACATTTTTAAAGAAACCTAACATAGTTAATTTCTTTCAAGTTGTTTTTTGCCTCCTTTGGGACAGTTGCTCTTAATAGAAAAATTATGGTCCATCCCTTCTGTGGGTGCTTTGTATTTTGCAGACCTATTGAATAATAAGAATGAGAAATCATTGAGTTTACTCTGTTACAGGGATTTAACATACATTATGTTACTTAAGTAGTGCCCACCCCCACAGGACTGTTGTGAAGGTTGAACAAGCTCATGTATATGAAGTGTTTGGTGCAGTGCCTGATATATAGCAAGCTGTCAATAACAGTAGGCTATTATTCCTGTTATTGTTACTACTACTGTCACTACCACTATCTCTGCCACTACTACTATGAGTTACTAGAATAAGACACATCCAATAGCCCTGAAAAAGTAAAGTTCAGCATCTAATAACCAAAATTCTTGCTAGATATAGCAAGATGGCTGGGTATAGGATAGTACAAGGTTCTTGGGATATGGCAGAGGAACAATGTCTGGAAGCAACAGGAGTAAGGAATAGGCTAACAACTGTCCCCAGTCTTATCCCTTGGGAGAAAGTGTGACTACTTTTGAAGGTGGTCTTGAGCAAGGCTGACTACTGTAGTGAATAAGAGCACATCCAGATTTAGGTTTTAGTCCTGGCTGTGTCATTCCCTAGCTCTATGACCTGGAATAAATCACTTAACTCTTCTGAGTCTCAGTTTCCTCATAGATAAGATCAGGGAGCTAAAAGAACTTAGCTTAGATGCTCATGTGATGACACATGTGGGATAATAATATGCATGAAGTAACCTTGGAGTGCCTGCTACCTGGTGAATGTTGTTGCTATTATCATTAGCTTTTCTGTCACCTGCAAAATAGGTAGAATTACTTCCATTTTATAGTCAAGAGAGTTGAGACTTAGAGGGCTTAAATAGCTTGCCCAAGGTACAATTAATAAGCACAAGGCTAGAATTTGAACTAAGATTGATCTGCCCCAAAGCTTGTGATCTTTCTGCCACTTGACGATGTTTCCCAGAAATGAGAAGCACACCTCAAAATAATAGCAATAACAAGCCCCATACCTGTTACTTAGCCCTTGAGCTACCCTGGCTGCTCATTTCACTCGCTTTCAAACGCACGAGAAAAGGAGCTATTTGTTACCTACAGTTTGGTGGAACTATATTTTTTCTTCTCCAAAGCCCGCTTCCCCTTTTCACTAAATTAGTGTTATTTCCATGAAACAAAGGTGTTTCTGATGTTTCAGCCTTTCCATCTCCTGCTAAGCATCCACTTACTGGCAGCTTTTTATTTTCAGGTAGATTATTGCCACCCCATACACAATGGCCTCAGGTCTAAGGATTTTCTGGAGTCTCAATATCTTTGTGACAATGATGCTAGTGCTGGGCTTGGTATGTATAGGAAATTCAAAACATTGCATTTTCAGAAGACCTATATGCTTTCCTCATTTCCTATGTGATGCTGCACTCACACCTTTGGCTTCAGTTTTTTGGCATATGGCATTGCTGGTTCTGGCATCTGATAATCTCCGCAGCTTTGGTGTTGCTTTTTTTTTTTTTTTCGAAATAGCATGCCCTTTTAGGTATTGTTCACATATGCCCTGTTTAGTACTGCTGGCATATGATGTTCCTAGAGCCTCACTATTCTTGCCCAGCAGAGGGGTGGGAAGGGGGCATATTTGTCTTGCTGAACTTGGGGACAGTGAGGACTTAGTTAGATAAATGTCCCAGAATTTATTGGAATTGTGAGTGGGAATTATTAACTGCACAGTCTGAATTTATTTGACAGAAAATTGTTGAATGTGTGTTATGAAGAAAGCGTTGTGCTGAATACAGCAGAAATACAAAGACATGATCTCTGTCTGTATGAGTTAATATAGGGATAAAACAACCCTTAAAGTCTTTGTGGAGTTTGAATTTCCACAAGGAAAATTAAAAAAAAATCTGTGGGGATCCAGTGCTTCACAAAGGAAGTGATATTTGATCTGGCCCTGGCACAAAATAGGTGCTCAAGAAATATTTATTAAAGTGGAGTTAGATAAAATATGACAAAGGGCATCGTAAATGGAAGGAATTGTGTGAGCAATATTGTGGAGGCAAGAATAGTCACAATGTCAGGGTGGGTATTATCAAAAAAGCAAAAACAAAAACAAAAACAAAAGGCAACCAGTGTTGGCGAGGATGTGGAGAAATTGGAAGATTTGCTCACTGTTGATGGGAATGCAAAATGGTATAGTCACTATGGAGACAGTATGGAGGGTGCTCGAGAAATAAATAATAGAACTATTATATGGCCCAGCAATCCCACTTCTGTATATTTATCTAAAATAATTGAAGTCAGGATCTCGAAGAGGTATCTGCACCATGTTCATTGCAGCACCATTCACAATAGCCAAGAAGTGGAAACAACCTAAATGTCCATTGATGGATGAATGGATAAGGAAAATATGGTTGATACATAAATGGAATACTGTTCAGCGTTTTAAAAGAAAGGAATTCTGCAATATGTGATAACATGGGTGAACCTTGAGAACATGATGCTAACCAAAATAAGCCAGTCACAGAAAGACAAATACTGCATGATTCCATTTATACGAGGTAGCTAAATAATCAAATTCATAGGACCAAAGAGTGGAATGGTGGTGGCAGAGCCTGGGAAGTGGCCAGGGAGAGGGAAATGGAGAGTCACTAATCAATCAGCATAAAGTCTTAGTGAAGTAAGAAGAATAAGTTCTGGAGATCTGCTGTATAATGCCATGCCTATAGTTAACACTGTATCGTGCACTTAAAAAATTTTAAGAGGGTAGATATCACATCAAGTGTTCTTACCACAATAAGTTAAAATAGTCACAATATATACCGGAAACAGGAAGTGGTTTAGGCCACAGTAAAAGGAGTATGTCAGGGAGGAGTTGGGAGTGAGGCTGGGAGGGAGGATTATGGCCTGGAATGCCAGGGTACAGAGTTTGCCCTTTCTTTAACAGGAATTAGGGACCCATTGAAGATTTTTGAGCACCAGAATAATGACATAGATTTCTTTCCTGTGACAGCTCTGATGGCATAATTGGTGGCCAGTGCTTTTTCACAAAACAACAGTTTGAGAGAGGTCAAGAGAATGAGCATGAAGCAAAGGCCACTATATTTGGTTATCACGATGCATTCAAGATCTCTCTAGAGAGAATACTTACGGTAGAATGGTGGGAGTAGAAGCCAGATTTCAAAGGCATAAAGGGATGAGTGTGGTAGTGGAAGAAAGCTGAGTGAGCCTTAGAAAATGAGGGATCACCTGCCTGAATAGGCTTATGGAGTTGAGCATCTTTGTAGGCAGAGAGGAAGGGGGCCTATGGAGAACAACAGACTGGTTAATTCGTACAAGGAGATCATGAATTGGGAGGGCTGAGATAGGAATTAGTGGAAGGATTTTCCTTGGAAAGGAGCATTGTATTCTTTTTCAAACATGGGACTAAAGAGAAATGAGAGGAAATATTTTCAAGGAAGAAAATGAGTCACAAGAAAAGGAAAGAGCAACAAAAAATTTGTTCATGCCTACATATAGAGCCTTGCTCTCTTGGCAGAATGCTAAGAACACACCTCTCAATGCCTGCCCACCACCCAGGCTTCTTCCAAAAGATTTATGGCCTGATTGATTCTCTTCAGCTTTAGTCAGAGACAAGCTGACAGCTGCAGTTGGCTCAGCCCTTCTTGTAGTGAGTTGACACAATTTCTGGTGGGCTTCAAAGACAGTATAAATGGCTCTCCCCTGAGCACAGGCTGTTCTTAGCACCTAAGCAGCCTCATTACACAACCAATTAAATCTCTATCAGTTGAAAGGAATCGATGGCAGTTCAAGTTCTGCTTGGGTAGACTTTGCATTTCCACATTCACACATATTACAGTCTTACTGTCAAGGAGTTACCAACCACTGCCAGGGGAAGATATAAACATGACCTCAGAAACAGTAGGTGTTTTCACCTTTTCTAAGGGGGGAGTCCCAGAAGTTCTTACTCATGAGATAGTAGGCAAGATCCCTTGAATCTTTCTGAATAGGAAGGAGTCCAGGCAACTCTTTAAACAGTGGGAAGCTCAAGTTTTTTGCTCTGTTGCAGTCATCTGGATAAGACGTCAGTTTCTCAGTATCTGTCCTTCCTGGGGGTTGCTGAAATCCCTGGGTATTGAGCACAGTAAGCCAAAGTCTGGGTTTTCCCCATAGAAAGCTTACAACCCTCTTGCAAATACATCTTTCAGAAAGTAATTTAGCTGGTTCGACTGAAATGAACTGGGAAATGACCCAACAGAAGGACTGAAGTGGGGGGCAGAGGAACGTCTGCCAGTTATACCACTACATCAGGAGTGGCCACACTGGGCTTTTTGCTTTCTGCAGGAGAATGTTGGTTTTATGAATGCAACACATTTTCCCATCTACTTAACTGTGTTATTTAAATAAATTGCTTTGCTCTTGAGGGACCTTGTACTCTTTGGCTCAGTGAGAAGCTCATAGATTGGAGTCACAAGGAGCTGTCAATGTGGAATCTAATAGAGTTTCAGTGTGGGAATATTAGGGGTCAGGCACAACCTCACATTAGTTATCGCATCTTGTCATTAGATGACATGGATATTACTATAAAGAGTAAATCTGTGGGGAGCACAAAGATGAAAGCTATAAATTGGCTAGAAGAAGTAGGAGATTTCAATGTGAAAGCAAGTGCTTCTATTTAAGATATGAACACCAAGCACACTGCTCAGACTCCTTGCTTTCGTCTTAATTTATCACTTTTTACTCTTTTAAATACTGTTAACTTTGAAGTATTCATTTGTTCTTTTAAAATGAGGTCAGACCTTTTTCCTTAGTGGCCCCAGCTGACAAGAGTTCATCATCAGCAGACTCAGACTAATTTTAATAGTGGCCTAAACAAACTTAATTAGGGACACTGTTCTGCCAAAAATCACCTACTGCATTCCAAAGCCAAATCTGAAGGGCTTGTGAATTTTCTATTGTTTCATATCATCTGTTTTGCTGCTTGCCTTCTTTCCTGCAGGGCAAAGCACTCAAGAGTTTATTACTATCCTGGCTTCTCCAGTGACCAGCTGTGTGACCTTGGCTAAATTACTTAACTCCTCTGAACTTCAGTTCCTCATATGTAAGATGGAGATAATAATGGGACTTACCTATGAGGACTGTTGAGTGTGTTCAGTGAAGTAATGCATTTGGAGTGGTTAGCCCAGTGCCTAATACACAGTAGGTGCCCATTAAATTATAGTTGTTTAATGTTGACAATAATACCCATTTAAAGCAAATATGTAATGAACTGGACGTGTGTGTACTTTGAGGGTTGATTCGTTTTATTTGACCTGATTAAAGGCGTTTTGAAAAGGAAAGCATAAATGTGAGGGTAGAGGGGTAAGAAATATATACCCACATGTCAATTTTCTTTGCACCCAAGGGTTTCAAAGTTAAGATTTTAAACTAAGTTACAAGAAGGGTGCAATAATCTGCCCTTCCTAAAATCCTCAAAACTCAAGACTACAATGAACTTCTGTGTTTGTCACCCATAATTTATAACATCACTATTACTATTGGTAACGATATGTTTTTTAATGTATCAAGTGATGAGACCCATGGAGCCTATATTTGGTATTAGCTGAGGCATGCAGTATTTTATTTCTCTTTGCTCCATCAGTTTTTAAATGAATCACAAGAATTGGCACCTGGATATTCTGTAAACTTTAGTCTCTTGGACCTCTATTCTCAGAGGTTCCAGTTCAGGAGGGTTGGAATGGGACCCAGGAATCAGAAGCACCACAAGTGATTGAGATGCAAGGATCCAAAAGCCAGACTTTGAAAACCATGGGTCAGTGACATCCATCCTGTCCCTACCCCAGTGGTACTCCTGAGCATTCCACAGTGCAAATCCTTGCATAGTCTGAGACTCCCTAGTATCCTTTAGCTGTCATGGCTGTAGATCCCCAGTTCACCTCTAATCTTGTCTTGCAGAGAAGAGGTGAGTCTGTAAGCCAGGTATATCTCCTCCTGATATAGGCTCCCGCCCGGCTTATTACCATAATTGTCTCCCAACTTCTGATTAGATGACACCAGCAATCATGTCTCATCTTCAACTTGCAATTGGATGCAATACGGTGATTATGCATCCTGATCGAAGGTCATTTCCATGGGATAATAAGTATCAACAATAACAGTCTCCTTGGGATGTTTTTGCTTTTGTCTTATAGCTGCATGTCCTATCTCAACTTCCCTTCATCTGAAGGGAGAGTATCACTTCAGCATCTGCTGCTGATTTTGCCTCGATTTTCTCATCACACACACACACACACACACACACACATCACACAATCTCATTTGCTGCATCTGTTAATTAGCTGTCTCTCATGGCTAGTCTTCCTTCTTCAGCTCTTCTCATTCTCCAACAATCCCTCTAATCCTCATGGTCACTTAGAATGGAATTGATAAGAATGATCTGTGAATCACTTCTGTAGAAGACTGTTTTATTTTCCTCCATCAGTGTGTAGCATCACTTTTCCT
Source organism: Prionailurus bengalensis (assembly GCF_016509475.1). Lineage (NCBI taxonomy): Eukaryota > Metazoa > Chordata > Mammalia > Carnivora > Felidae > Prionailurus > Prionailurus bengalensis. Next base: position 108,550,106 of record NC_057361.1, read on the forward strand.
TCTTTTTGTCCTTCTCATTGTCTCTTCTATTAACAGAAGACTAATTTTAATGGTCTATGGATCATGTTCTCTCTCCCTCCCTCCCTGCCTTCCTCATCCTTATCCCTCAGTACCTCCTCATCTGTAAATGGGGAATTAGCATGGTAAAATATAAGGAGCCTAGGCTTGAAAATCAGATAGTCCAGTTCTGCCATTTACTAGCTGTGTGAACTTGGGCAAATTATCTCACTTCTCTGAGCCAAAGATTCCTTGTTTATATGATGGGAAGCATTGTGCTTCACAGTATTTTTTACTTTGCAGTATTGTTTGAAGGAATAAATTATACATATAAAGTGCCAAGCTCAATATCAAGTGAGCAGTCAATAAATACTGATCATTATTTTAATACCTATTACATAGGGTTTTAAAAAATGAGATAATGTGTGTAAATAGCTTAGAACAGAGCCTGAATTTTGCTCAACAATTAACTGCTCCCTTTCCAGTTGCTTAGAAAATAGAATACAGAATGGGGAAGAAGGAGACATAGCATTGGATCCCAAAGGGTTTAAGGATTCCTCATAATTAAACCATTTTGCATCAATGTGGCCAAATAGTCAAATGTTTCCAGTGTACCTGACTTAATTAGTGCAACAAGACCACATTTCCCATTACTCCTTAGAAGGCTCTGTGTCTTCCTCACTGTGTGGCACAAGTCTCCTTCCAGCAACCCTTACATTATGCTCTGTATGGCTCTTTGTGTGGGCTGCTCCAGGGCTTTGTGATGGTTGATATAAAGGTTACCTTTGAAAAAATCATTATCCATCTTCCACCTCTTTATTTTCCCCTTTCCTTTCCCTTCCTTTTGTTTTCCTTACTTTCCTTTCCTTTGCCTTCCTTCCCTTCCCTTTCCTTTTTTCCTTTCCTTTCCTTTCCTTTTCTCTTTTCATTTTCATTCCTTTCTTTTCATTTCCTCTCTTTACCCAGCATAACCCTGATGGTGGCACTCAAGACTGGAGAGGATGCTAAATCAAGTGCTATATCCCAACCACCAAGAATTGAATTGAATTTGATTTTTTAGTTTGCTTTTCTCGAACAAAATCATGGCATATCAGAGTTCAGAGAATGTTTAGAGACTATAACTCCAAACCACTTATCTTAAAGGGAATCAACACTCAGCGATGTCAACTTATTTGTTCAAGACTAGGCAGGGGATTCATGACATATCTGAGGCTAGAGGTCAAGTCCCCGATACTAGTCAAGTGCCTATTCTACATCACACTGTTTTTTAAAATTTTATTTATTAAGCTATAAGTTACAGACAATTCTTCTCTTTCTATTTATCCCAATGTGCTCCATTTTTTAAATTGTTTCTGGCTCCCCCACTGTTATGGGTTGAACCATGTCCCTCAAAAGTGATTTGTTGAAATCCTAACCCTCAATACTTCAGAATGCAACCTTATTTGGAAATAAGGTCTTTTCAGAAGTAATCACGTTAAAATAAGGTCTTTAGAGTGCACCTTCATCCATTCTGATGGTGTCTGTATAAGAAGGGGAAATTAGGCATGGAGACAGGCACACACAGGAAAGATGGTGCAAAAATACACGAGGAGAAGACATCCATGTGACTGGAATGATATGTCTACAAGCCAAGGAATGCTAAGAATTGTCAGCAAATGCCAGAAACAGAAAAGGCAAGGAAGGATTCTTTTCAAGGGCCATCAGAGGAAGCCTGGCCTGCTGACACATTAATTTTGAACTTTTGGCCTCCAGAATTGTAAAAAAAGTAACTTCTGTTCTTCTAAGCCACCCAATTTGTGGTATTAGTTATGGCAGCCCAAGGAAACTAACACATCCAATTTGGATACTTTTGTAATCCCCAAAGGGTAAATATTGAACCAGAGACAGAAATTTGTCAAAAGACTAGGTATCCAGCACATAGGACTTGTCTGCTTTAGATTACATTGTATTTGTACTTGGGAGCTAAACAAATGTTCATGGTGTCAATGTTATGACTGTTTGCCCAAGCCTTACATTGAATCTGTAAAATCATTTTATTGTTATTTTGTTGTTTGTGCTTATTCCGAGATTTGGAGGATTTTTGAGGAATATGTTTTGGTTGGTGATTGCATAGGATAGATGTGATGGCCAACACCATTTTTCTAGGCATAGTTCTAGTTTTGAGGATTGTTGTAGGTCCCCTGCTTGTATGGTATTCTCCAGATATACCTTTGTTTTCTCATGTTTCTTTCAAGCCAATACATCTGGGCCTTGCTAACATAAGGCCTTTTATATTATTGCCTTGGTAATGCAGCTGCCACTGCAATCTCATAGGATGGTGACAGGATCCAAGGATAATGTTTTATTGCCAAGTGTAAAAGCCAACAAATTCATACCAATAACTACCTTCTTCCACATCTTGGCACCAGTTACTAAGAATTGTCAGTACAAATGTAGTACTAATTTATGCTGGGAAATACCTAAACCAGACATCATGACAGATGCTTGGGAATTTTCATAAACAGGGATCTTTGCTTTTAATCCTCTTGATGGTGTTTTCCCAGGGCTCTGTTTGTAGTGCTGCTGAAACTTAGCTGGCTAACAGTGGGCTGTGAAGATTGTATTGAGGCCAAGGAGAAGAAACAGGGGTTATGTAGCCATGATTAAACAATTGATGATAAAAATTGGACAACTTTACAGAGGGCATTATTAATGGGTACTGTGAGGCAGAATGAAACAGTAAGGGCTTTGTCATCACCCAAAATCTTGGATTTGAACTCTGTGTGATTTTAGAAATATGACCTGAATATACTGAGCCATATATATTTTAATATTAGCAAATATTAATATAAATATATTAAAATATAATTATATAGACCATATATAATATAGATATGAAAAATTCTAAACACTTCAAAGATAAAAAAAAGAATAATATAGATGGGGCACCTGGGTGGGTAAGTTGGTTAAGTGTCCGACTCTTGATTTCGGCTTGGGTAATGATTTCACAGTTCATGAGTTCGAGCCCCACATCGGGCTCTGTGCTGA